>NC_080069.1:55073858-55704819 GCF_949987535.1 Balaenoptera acutorostrata | reverse complement strand
ACCCAGCGGAGGGGGAAACCCAGCGGAGGCGGAACCCAGCGGAGGCCGAACGCCGCGGAAAATAATGACGTGATAAACTTACCTGTAAAAATCTTTGTATACATTCTTAATATATATTTTTAGGATAGATGCCTAGAAGTGGAATTACTGGATCAAATCCTATTTTAAGGCTCTTGATTTTTATGGTTACATTTCTCTATGAAGATTGCAACAATTTGCAAATCCTATTGAGGTATGAAAATGCCATACCCCACAGTCAGCCAACACTGAATGGTATCAGTTTTTAGCATTAGCTAGTTTGGTGGGATGATAGTATGTTTTTTCAGCCTTTTAAAAATTAATACTTAAGTTGAGTATTCGCTCTGTTTTATTGGAGTTCCTCGGACTGTTTATATCTTATATCCACTATTCTGTGAAGATTTTAGTATGTTTTCTAATGAAGTGTATGAATTCTGAGTTCATTATGGATAGATACAAATACCTTGTCTGTCTTACTTGTAGCAAATTTTCTTCTCAGTTTTGTTGAGGGGGAGGGGAGAGGTCTTCATTTAGTTCTGATAATTATATTCTTTGACTTACAGAAATTTCACATTTTCCTTTCCATTAAATCTTCTAAGTTTTCCTTTTTGTATTTCCTTCAACAGCTTTTGGTTTTGGAATGTCCTTATTCGCAAAGGAACGACAAAGGTACTGGTTTCTCTGTCTACTTTCGGGTTTTGCGCTCACTTAGCCACCTGGAGTTTACTTTAGTGTTACCCTTAGGAAAGATCTAATTTAATTTTTTCCTAAAATTTCAGCCATGCTATTTTATTTATTATGGCCTTAAATTTTATTTCTGGTAGGGCTGATGTTCATTGATTATTCTTTCTTTTTGTGGTCTTTTTGGCATTTCATGTGCATTTTGCCTATAGGTGACTTTTATCATTACACTGTCGAATATTATTAAAATCTCACTGAGATTTGGATTTGGATTGCATTTAGACATATAAATTAATTTGACATTTTTACAACATTCATTTTCCCATCCAGTAACATCATATATCTCTCTACTTTTATGTCCCATGAGCAGGTTTTGTGATTTTTTCATATAGCTCATGCACATAAGCTTATCCCTAGGGTTTTTGTGTGCCTTGTTGTTAAAATAGTGAGTAGGACTTTTTGCTGTTTTTCTATTTAAAATATATTCTCACTGATAATCAATATTTTAATTTATGTTCCTGTCTCAAGTATCAAATTTGTATCAAATCTTGACGGTTTTTCAGTAGATGCTTTGGAGTTTTAAGGTTATAAGATGTGATACTTATTTGCGTGTAGTCATTATGTCATCTCTTCACTTAAAATAACTATATCTCTTTTCTTTTTCAAATATTAATGCACTGTTTAAAGACATTATTACAGGCATACCTTGGAGATATTGCAGGTTTGGTTCCAGACCACCACAATAAAGCAAATATGGCAATAAAGTGAGTCACACAAACATTTTGGTTTCCCAGTATATATAAAAGTTATTTTGTATAAAATAACTATAGTGTAGTCTGTTAAGTGTGCAATAGCATTATGTATAAAAAAAGCACGTACCTTAATTAAAAAATACTTTATTGCTAAAAAATGCTAACCATCATCTGAGCCTTTAGTAAGTTGTAGCAGTAGTATCAAAGATCACTGATCACAGATCACCATAACAAACAAAATAACAATGAAAAAGTGGAATATTGAGAGAATTAGCAAAATGTGACACAGATGCAAAGTGAGCAAATGCTATTGGAAGATGGTGCTGTTAGACTTGCTTGGTGCAGGGTTACCATAAACCTTAATTTTGTAAGAAACATAGTATTCGTGAAGCACAATAAGTGCAATAAAACAAGGTATGCCTGTACATAATAATGGGAACAGAAGGAATCTTCATCTTATTCCTGTTGCTAATGGGAATGCCTCTAGTTCTTGCTTTGTTGTTAAGAAAATGACTGGCTATTGGTTTAAGTTAAATATTCTTCCTCATGTTAAGGAAAGATCCTTACATTCCTGGTTTGCTAAAATATATATATATTTTAAAATAAGGAATCAGGATTGAACTTTATTACTATCTTGTCATTATCCTTTGAAATAACTGTACATCTGTTCCAACAACTATATATATAAACACATACATAGACTGATTTCCTAATACTAAGCCATCTTTACATTCCTGGGAAATATTTTATTTGATTCTGGTGTATCATTTATTTAATATACTGCTGAATTGTATTTGTTAGTGTTTAGGATTTTTTGTGTCTATATTCATAAGTAAGATTGACCTGGAGTGTTTCTTGTTGTTTGGTGTTATTTGTGTTATGTTTAGATATTCTGTTTATTCTGGCTTTATAAAACAAAGGGAAGCATTCTGTCCTTTTTTGTGCTCTGGAATAGTTTGTGGTTTTAGATTCATTCGGTGTGATTTCCTCTCTCTTGCTCCTCTGTGACACTTGCCCCTCTCCATTCCCACACCTTGGGTTTTTCACCTCCTACTCACCCATGTCACTGTTTGGACTGTGGGGAATCCAAGGGTGAGATGCAGGTTGATGCTGCCTGCCTGCCTGCTGCCAATGGGTGTGTTTCCCCAGAGTTTAGTTGTGGATGCTTTAAACAGGCCCCATTGTGAGCCATCTTAAAGGCATTCACCAAGGGCACCATATGAAACAAGGGGCAAAGAGACCCAGCCACAGGTGGTCCAACAGAAGCCCAAAGACTGGGAGCAGTCAACCTGCCAGCCATAGACGGATTTGTCTGTCTCAGGGAAACTGCCCTTCCCAGCAGAGAGAAGGCCAAGGAGACCACCAAAGCCCAGTGAAAAAGAGGCCAACTATGGTACAAGCAGCACACAGGAGGTCCTGCTGTCAGAGTACAATGTCCCAAGCAAGTAAGATATTGAAGTCTTCCCTTACCTAGGACCTGAACCTTGAACAGGATGAAAAGTCACCCATGCCTCTCTTTGCCTGAGATAGGCCAGTGTTGGGGGCTGTGGTGGGGAGAGGAAGGGTGGAGGTGGGGAGATTGAATTAAAGGAAGGTTGCAGTTTTGATATTACACTGATTGGGATTTAATTATTTAACACTTGCCGGAGAACTTTTCTCACCAGAAAGTGCCTAGAAAGCTGTGGAACCTATCCAAGCATGTATCAAGTGGAACAATTTCACAGAGCAGAGTGAGTGGGGGTAGTTATTCGAAAGACTAGTATTGGCTTCTGTTTGCTTCCAGTGGAGTTCAGCTCATTTGGCAAACAGGCCCAATGAGCGGCACTTAGAGAACAATCACTGAGTGGGATTCCCGGCCCTCTTTATATAATTACTTTTAGAGTGTTCTACTTTATTGTGCTTTGGAAGGTGATGGTAATACATCGCTTAATCTAAAACTTAGACATTGTCATTTGCCTTTTATTGATGTAGTCTCTATTTGAAAATAGAATGGAAGGACAGGAACGTGCTTAAAGAGAGCAGTGAAAATGGCGCACATGGGATTTGGGCAAGTTATCGAACCTTTCTGTGCCTCGGTTTCCTCATCTGTAAAAAGGACATAATAGTAGAAGCTAACCTCATAGGGTTGTTGTGAGGATTAAGTGGGTCAATCAATGCAGGTAACAAACTTACAATAGGGTTGACACAATATATGTGCTGTTTATTCATATTTACTATTTAGGGCTTCAAAGTAAATTGTCAACCCACTCCCAGCAGTGCACCTGTGGTAAACAAAGACCATTCACCTGTGTTCCCCTCACTTTCATTTACTGACTTAAACACCTTTTCATAGTTTTAATATCTTTACTAAGGACTTAGAACTTACCATGCCATGTGCAATACTGAGTAATCTCACCTCAATTGAAAAATAAAGTTCATTTTCCATCACGCACATAAGTATGTAATCATCAGTTTGTGAGTATTTAGACCTCTCACCTGAGCACATTTTGAGAAAGTTTAGTTGATTCTTATTTTTTCCCAAAGATAACACAGTGCTTGGGCACACATCTCCACAGGGAACTCTATGGTACAAGGCTGCTTCCTACTCCTGCCTTGTCCCTTTAGCCTCCATCTGTGCTACTTCTCAGGCAAGAGGTCCCGAGTCTTGCTGGTAACTCACATTACAGAAAACACGTCTATTATTTATATGGAATTTGAAGTTTATATTATTGGAGTAAATCATAGTGGCCAAGATGGAAGACAACGGTTAAGAAGCCTCTGTGGACGTTAAGACACAAATTAAAAGCAGATATATAAGAAATGATCCTCCTGTCCCAAGAATGCTCTGAGTAGGGGTTTAAGCTCTTAGAACACACCTTGCTTCGTCTGCTTCTCTTCACACACATTTGCATGTATGTCCATCCCAAGCAGCTAGAGAAAATAGAGTTGAATGATTCAGACCATTTCCGTGGTTTCATGAGCAATCATCTAGTCTAAAAGACTAGGCCAAGAATTCTGAAAGTGGAAAATTTAGTGTTTCACTAAAAAATTTTATAAGCTATCTCCCTAAGTATGAAATAGCTTCAGGGAGTTGTATTTTTTCCTGCCAGTTTGTCCCTAACTATTTGAGTCCATTATTTTCAGGGGAGCCAAGAGATCTCTTAACGAATTGCAGGGACTTCCTCTGATGCTTAAAAAAAAAAAATGCAGCCATTTACTGTTTTTTTCCAATTTGGAGAACTTCAATAAAATCTTTTTATGCACCCTATTTATTTTCCTAGACATTTAAAATTTTCATGCAGGCTTGGCATGCTCAGTAATTCAAGTATAGCATAAAATGGCCAGGTTTTACTCTCCATGGATTATCTTTGGGGACTGAGGGTTTAAAAGGATGATAGCCATGAAAAATCCCAGGCCTGCCTCCAGCGGGGCACGCAGAATCCTATCGCCACCAAAAAGTAACTTCCGCCTGCTCCACAGGAGGCATAGGACAGTCCTTGTAAATCATAGAACTTCACGCAGCTAACTTTAGAGCAGTGGGGCCATCTAGACTCCAAACAGGGAAGTACTGAGCGGAAAAAAAATCCCTTCTGCGATCTGGGTATTGAGAGGATGAAAAGTGAAGCTTGTACATGTCGGACCTTCTTTAGCAGGTGATCAAGACAGCGTAGCTGCTCAATGACTTTCCTAGATAAAACACGTTAAATATTAAATTTTAAATATTTACTATAAGTATTTAAATTGAATAGATTACATATTAAAAATTATATTTTATGAGTGTGCTGGTATAAAAATGAATATATTCCTATTTTATATTAAAACATTTTATTCAGCCTAAAAGTTAATTTTTTTTCTTTTGACTTAAAAAGAAATCAGAATATTTTTGTAGAGTCCTAGATGTATTGTGGGCCATAGGCACTGTGCCTAGGAGATAAATCTGTCCTGCTTGCACATACAAGTGAAATCAGGGGTTTATAAAATCCAGAAACCTTCCTTCCCTGTACTTTCAGACCGTACTGAAAAGCGTCCAGACATGCTGAAGGACTTACCATATTTCTTTGCATTTTGTGCATTTGTCTCCTATTTTAATGTTTCTTATGCATCATATAATAGATGGCACATTTAACATGGTAGTGGTGGTTCTTTTGTTTCCTAAATGCCTTCATTGAATTGATGATCCTTCTTACATATGTAACATCTTAGACTGGAGGAGATATGGTACCCTAGCCACGATGAGGAAAAATGGGCATCCTTCTTGGAACTGTCCTTGATGTGGCTCTTTACCCTCCCTATCACCTGGCCACACATCAAGAGGTGTGTCCTTTGTCATTTATTACTCAACGTTGGAAGCCACACAAGGATCAATTCTCCTGTCCTCTTGTTTGAAGCAGTCACAAGCCCAAACACATCCATGGCAGAATGACAAGGTCATATTGTAGAAGGACAAGTAGGATGAGAAATATTGTTGTGGGCACCTTTGGAGAATTCAATCTGCTAAACATCCCCCCCGCCCCAGAGACAAATTAATAGAGAGTCGGGATCATTTCTAAAGGGAAGTGGGTGGCAAGGGTCATGAACAAAAAGAAGTGACATTTTGCTCATTTTGTTGTGCCACAATCATCCCTGTTTCTTTACGGAATGGGTGACACACCCAGTACGCTCAGGTGGTGGAGGTTATTGTTGAGCTATTTGCCGAGGGGTGAGGAAACAAATGGCAAAGAGTGGCCAGTGCATCCTCTCAGCCAGCTGAACTGAGATGTGAAAGGTCATTTAGAGTGGCTGTGTTTTTGTGTCATCTGACACCCTCACAAGTCAGTTGCTCCCTTCTCAAGAGCTCTGCCATTATGGCCTCTTTCCCGGGACTCTGCCACTCAGTTCTCTTGCCATTCCCAGTTGCCTTGCTCCCTGCTCCTCCTGTCTCCATGGCTTATGCCCCCTATGGCTTCTAGAATATTGTCTTGATCAAGTCTCCATCACTGCTTTAGTTAGCTGTCTACATTGGTGGTAGGAAGCTCAGTGCTTCCAGACATCTTCCCAGCAGAAGCTGCTAAGGGCACCTTCCTTGTTAACTCGGATTTTATCAGTGATCTGGGGCACCTGGGAGGAGAGTGGGAGAGGGAGTGACTCACCTGTCTTTGCTGAGTTCAAGGGTCATGCTGTAGCAGATTCTATTAGCATCCAGTTTGGGGCTGAAATTTTAGAAGATGGATTTATAAGAGCCCATATTAAATGCTATTGTGAATCTAATCATCTATCACAGGCATTGCTGCTTCAGAAAATTGTTCTTTTCCCAACTGATTCCTACCTAAGAGCCCACAGAGATCACATGCCATTTGCCTCAAGATAAATACTTTTCATTACCTGCAGAAGTTAATTTCCTAAGGTTAGGCCCTGGGTGAATACATGAGGAGAAAAGAAGACGAAATCTCTAAGGGTAAAACACAAAACAAAGTGAAATAACTTCTTAACCAAAGCGACTGCCAAACTCCTTAACATCTTCCTTCTCTCCTATCTCCATGAGGGTCTATTGTCTTCCCTGTAATTGCCATCCTTGAGCTCCTTTGGCTCTTAAAGCGAAGAATCAGCCCTTTGAATTCAGTACAGACAGAACCAAGCCAGCTTGTCTGACTATGCCATGCTAAGTGCTCTGGAGGTCAGGCTTCAAGTGGAGTCAATTACCACAGGGCCTTTGGCCCCCGAGCAAGCCAATGCATCTCTAACTGGAAGTTTCTCTAGGACCCTTAGACCCTCGGTCTTCAGTACCTAAGTAAAGTATAGCTTGCCTCACATAAAGGAGCATACATTATCACCCCCAGAATGGTCAGGGACCTCCCAGATCTGCACTGGGATGTGCTGTGGAATAAACACCATGGACCTTCTCCATATGGAGAGAGAGATCTAGGCTGCACCTTTTATCTGTCAGTGTCAAAAGTGTATACATTTATAGTGATCAGGAGAGAACACAGAAGAGCCTAGAGAAAGCAGACGGCTGCTTAGGTCTACAATTGTTCATCCTGTGTATACATAGGCACAGAGAAGCGGAATTTTGAGAGGCTGTATATACTTTTTGTTGTACTGTCTTAGAATCTAACACACGTAAGAATTTTTGGCATGGACAGATATCAAAGTCTGTAGCAAACAATCATTCAGGGTACACATATGGGTATACATATAAAAGTTTAACTATGTGCATATATATTTAATTCATAATATCTTAGTTCTCACTGCTGAGAAGCTCTACATTTTATATTACTTCATCAGTGAACGCTAGTACCAAGATTTTTATCATCGGAAACCTCAAATATTTTGTGTTTGGAAATGGGTAAAATCTTGAGGAGAAAAAAATGGCCAGGTCCTGCATTATGTATTTTTCAAAGGACAGCTAATTATTAGATGAGGATAAAACTTGGGGTTCCCCCATTAGGGAGTGGATTCCGGCCGACGAAGCCACGTAACGTCATCCTTGCTCCGTCCGCTTCAAAACTTAAGAATATTTGGCTTCTGGATAGCGTCGGAAAATGGAAGAATAGTCTTTATTACTAGAGAGCCGGCTTTTCCTGAGGGAGATTTAAATGTGTGCTGCACATGTGAATCCTTTTAAAGAAATTGCTCAGGGCTGGGAAATTTCCAATCCCAACCTCCCTTAACCTGCAGATTGAGCGAGACACACATCTGTTCTTTAACTGCACAGTACTTCGAATCTAAACAAACAAGCCCTTCCACGAAGAAGGGTCTGCTCTCCTGGCCTTGAATTTGGCTTAAGTTAGCCTTTTCACTGCTGGGTACGTCTTCTCTGGGGACCAGGAGATAGCCGTCTCCCGGCATCACCCGGCATCAAGATCGCCCGCAGCAGCCTGCGCTGCAGTCACACATCATGGCCACTAGATGGCAAGAGGGGACTGAGTTGGGGCTCCGGCGGCGGCTCCTTTCACCCTGCAGGGGGAGAAACACTTTTGTTTCTCTGCTTTTTCTTCCTGCCTCTTTGTTTGACTTCACCATTTTCTCTCTCGCTTTCTCTCCGCTGTAGTTACGTCGTGGCTGGCTTTTCAGCACCTCCGTTCTAGGAGAGCCGGCCTGGCCCCGTTTCGGGCCGCGTGGGCTGGGCGCACACAGGGCTCTTTTGATGACCCTGGCTGTCCCGCGCCCAACGCAAGCATTCGCTCCAGATCCTTCGCACAGTTCCGTTCAGTTGTCACCCAATCCCCGGCCAGGTGTCCCTGTCTCAGAATGGGCCTATGCTCTGCTCTGCGTAACTTGGGGAAGGGGGAGGGAAGAGAGGGAGTAGCGCTCTTCATGCAGGTATTACAAAAAAAAAAAAAAAAGAAAACAGCTTCAGACCGTGTGAATCAGAATATTATAATCTTGTGATGGGGATTGAAAAAAAAAAAAAAAAGATTCTGTTGAGGGAATGCAGACCAAACCGACCCCAGACCCGCCGTGTCTCCATACTGCACTGGAATTGGCCTTTCACCATAGGGACCCAGAAAGGAATTCAGAGGGGGCTGGAGGAAACAAGCTGCTGTGATAGATTTTTTAAAAAGGACATTCTAAAGAGCACATGAGTTTTATTTGGTAAATGACTTAATAATCTGAGGAACCAAATCAAATGCTGACTTGCGGGCCTTCGAAAGCTGGGGAGAGCAGCTGCCAGGCCTTTGCTGCTCCAGTGGAGGGTGGTGGGAAAGGATTCATAGGACTGGGAAGGGGGTGGTAGTGGGGGTGAGGTCTCCCAGGCCTCCTTTTGCAGCAATTAGAAGTCTATGTCCCCCTTGAGGCAGAGGGGTGACTCCCATTAATGTTAATGAGATTTCTGCTCACAAAGAGCAAGAGTGGGGGAGACTCCGGGACAAGTCCCCAGTGGGGTGGGCTTCCATGTTGTAGAAGAGGGACAGAGTCCTTCCTCTCTTCCAGTTGGACCTGCCAGAGCACCAGGGAGGCATCAAGTCAGAAAGGACCTTAGCAGGTGGCCTTCATCAGCACCTCCAGCTCCACCCTGGTGAGGGAATCCTGCCCCATGGCCACCCCGTCCCCTGCTTCCAGTCTGCTAAAGAGGGGGTTCCCTGGGCCTCTGGCCAGAAAATTCCCTGTGCAGTCTGAGTGGTGATGGTCTCTTGCCTGGGTTTACATCCCAGCTCTGCCAAGTTTCTAGCTAAGTCTAGTTTCCTCCTCTATAAAATGGTGATAACAATGGTACCTACCTCATGGGGTTTTATTTTGAGGATCACATGGAATAATGAAAGTCAAGGGCTTAGTGCAGTATTTTGGCCCATATAAAGTGCATCTAAGTGGTTATCATTTATTATTATTCATTTAGGCCTGTATTGGCAGCCTATTCACATCAGGCAGAATTTAGTTTTAAGGAAACACACCTCAGCGCCGTGATGGAAACATTTCATAATGAAAACCCAAGCAGGTGTGGAATGAAAATGCCTGCCCTTTCCAACTTCCCCCTCACAACCCTCACATACACTTGGGGCAAATGAGATCAGGATAGGCCAAGTTTCTCAGTTCCCCTCTTCCTTTTCTCGGTGGCAGCAATGTGATTTATGGCTCTGAGGGGAGAGCCGCCCAAACTCAGTTGTTTCAGCTGACCTTCCCTGTGAGTTTTCAGGTTGAAGTGAAATCCAATGGGGTGTGAACTGAAACTCAAGAATATCTTCTGAAAAGTCCAATGGTGCTGAGCTCAGTAAGGAATCAAACCAAGCCAAACCCTCCGCCTTGCTCAGTGCTGCTGGAGCTCACAAAGAACGGGCCACTTCTGAGCTCCACGAGGAAGGGGCTGCTGCCCGGGCTGGGAGCAGAGAATCCCTGCTCTCCCTGGAGCTGGCCCATGCCAGCGCCCTCAGAAGCTGTCTTGGGGACTCCGAGGAGCTGGTTACACTGAAAAAGTGAGGCTGTGATGAGAGACTCGCAGAGGCATGGCCAGGCTTTTCTCCCCCAGGGAAGCGGGTTCTAGCTCTTTCCAAACCACTGATACCTTCTAAGTTGAAAAGCCGTGGCACACTGAGAGTTTGGGCTAAGGCATGGAGATCTAGAAGCTTTTCTCTTAAAAGGTAATTGTTAGTGTCTCTCTGAAAAGCCAGCGTGGTTTCTAGGGGATTCTGAAATGATGTTCTTAACGCAGAACTAAAGTTTTAAAAGATGGAAGGAGAAGTTTCTGGTCAGGGTAGGAAGCAAAAAGCATGAGCTTTAAAGCCAGACAGTCCTGGCTCACACCTTTGATAGCTGAGTGACCTTGAGAGAGTCACTGAATCCACTCTTCATCTGACCCCCTCCCTACCCCAATGTGTTTTGTACTTATGTTCCAATCAGAAGACTGCAATGAGAACTAGGGTTTATAATAATTTTACTCATCAAAACTAAGTGCACCGAGTGCTCAATGCATTGGAGTAATTTCATTTAATCTTCAGAACACTTCTGTAAGGTAGGTCTTGAAACAGCATGTAAAACATTGGCCAGCTTAAAGTGGTTTGGCCCTTTAAATAACTTGTTGATTAGTGAAATCTGGAGTTATTTTACAAACAGCACTAAGCATTTGCAAGACAGCGGCGCCCCCGACCCCCAACCAAGAATCTTCAGCCTACAGAACTCAAAGGATAGAAATGTCGTCACCTGAGCCGTTTACAAAGCATTAAGTCCTTCAGTAAGGAAAATCTGTCTTCCAGCAGCATGAGTAGCTTGATTACTGATTTGAGACTAGCCAATCAGCTTCTGCCCCAACCCCTTAAATTCCGCCCGGAGCGCTGGGTGGGGAGACAGGTTGAGAGTCTTGTCGTCTGTCTCTTTACCGGTCGACCTCTCGATAAATCTCTTTTCTCAAAAAGCTTGTGCCAGAGTGTTGGCATCTATGCGTATTGGGCAGCTAGCCCTCGGAAGCAGTGTGATTCTCACTTAATAGGGAGGAAATAGAGACTTAAAGACTTAGAATGACCTTTCTAAAATATGTCTAGTATGTTAGTTCTTAGTTAAAAACTCTACCATAGGTTTCTTAAATTCTTTAACCTAGCCACACACAGCGCTTCATGTTGTAACGCTTCGGGACTTGGTACTTGACCAGTGCCATCTTTCTAACTTCCTGCCGTCTAGTCCATTCTCTGACAGCAAAGAACTGCTCACCCTTCCCCAGTTCTCATACCTCAAGGCTCTGCACAGACTTTCTTCTTCTCTTTTTCATTCTGGGGAGTCTCTGGCTAATCCTTCAAGGTGTGACTTAGGTATCCCCTCACCTCGAGGGTAATCCCTAAGTCCCCAAAGTAAGGGTAAATGTCTTTTCTGGGTGATCTTGGTGAAGCTTCTGGGTCTGCCTCTCTTAAGGGTGGTCAGTGTCTGACCAGTTATCTGTCCCCCCAACTAGGTAGCAGCAGTTGATGTCTTTTACTTTTGTATCCCCAAGACTTAGTTTGAGTGAAAAATTTTTTAAATTTAAAGGTATAGAAAAGATAAAAATGTAGATTTTTGCTCTAGGTCAAGAACTTTATAACAGCTGTCCGTGGGTGGCAGTTCCAAGTCCTAAAGAGATGAAGGTATTCTAACCTAACATATGTGATTTACGAAGTCATCTTTAGTGGCAGCAGCAGCGTTTGTATCCACTGCACATCCCAGCCCATGCTCTTCACCATTAGTAGTGAACTATGAGGGAGTGAGAGGCATTGATGGGGAGTGTCATGGGCAATTAATAAAGGGAAAATACTGTGCTGAGTAGAACTCTATTAGAGGTCCTGGGAATCACGTAATGAAAACCTCACTTTCTAACTCAGCATGTCCTTAGATTATTGGACAACAATAGGAAACGCCTACTAACATGTCTCAGATCATTAGAAAAACAAGGAACACAGTTGAGGAAATGCTGTTCTGTAATAGGGTTCCTTTGGTACCCCAACAGCCTCAGCCTCTTTCTATATCATCTTACCTCATTGATTCTGTTTTGATCCTTCCCCCAAGTAATGCTTTCATTGAACCACTTCTCTTCTCAAAACTCAACAGGTCTCCCCATCAACAAGGTTAACTCCAAGTCCCTTAGCCTGACACCAAAGAGACCTTTTTGCTGCCCTGATTTGGGATTCTTTCCATTGCTGGGCTTCTGCAGCAGGGAGACCAGGATGCCCACTGCCTCTGAGCAAGCCAATAGCATACCTCATTTTGGAAGTTTTGATACATTCTGCCAAATTGGTTTGAAAAAGGCTAAAGACAATGATTTTCGAAAACTCACATATCATACACTTTGCCCCCAGAGTCTTTTCAAAGACCATCTGGCTCAGGAGTTCTCAATCTAGCTTGCATGTGGAGAAAGAAGGGCTGAAACTCAGAACTTCTGACTTCTTTTCTGGTGTTCCCTTAAGTTTTCAATTCTTTTCATTGTGGTTCAGACTTCCTGAGGCCTTTTGAGAATCTGACAGCTATATACCATCTTGAAAAAATATCCAGGTGCACTGGTCCACTGCAACACTCACAGGAAAGACCTGGGACAGACCACAAAGGGAAATGCAGGCTCATGTACCATATGCCACAGGGTTTTCCTCATCCCACTCAGTCCTACTCTGCCCATAATGTCAAAGATGCTATCACCCTTTTGGAGCTCTTCAAAGGAATCCAAATTGGAAGGCCAGGTTCATATTTAGAATTCTTGGACTTCTTGTCATTTCTCACTGGAAAGTGGTGGCTGGGAGTGGAGCTGGGCCTCATCCCTCAGCTGCTAAATTTCAGCCCACAGCTTGCCCTCCCCGCTTCTTTCCATCACTGGTGCTATCCCACCCTGTGAGAGGGCCACTTGGGCACCTGTGCTATAAAATCCTACCCTGCAGGTTCCACCTCTGTCTACAGCCGTCTTTTGACCAGAGTGGCATGGGTTATCCTCAGGAGGATGGACCTGGGGAAGAAGCTTGGGCTCTTTAGGCTGGGAAGTCCAGGGTTTAAGAGCAGAAACTTGCATCACAAAAGGAGGGGCCGGCTTATAGTGGGCACATTCCCTTGGTTTCCCAGCACCATGTCCTGTTGAGAGGGGCAAAGCCAGAGCAGGGCACACCTAGACACTCCTCTTGTTTGATCTGAAGGCAACACTACATCTGTATGTACTCAAACAATTCTATAGACAATTTTTGAGGATTCCCTACCCTCTTGTAGCTCTTCCATAGGTCCCAGATTAGGAACTTCTTTATTCTTCATTACTTAAGAATAACAGTAAATCCCATTTGTGTTGCCCTTAATAGGGTATAAAATGCTTTCACATTCAAAAACTCATAATCGCACTTGAGTCCTAATTTCTTTATTTAACTCTATTCATCCACTTGTCAAAGAAATGTGCCAGGGGCTAGGCTATCAACTGGGAACTGCAGCAGTGGATAAAAACAGATCCTTTCAAAAAGTTCAGCATAGAGCTGCTATAGGACCCAGCAAGTCCACTCCTAAGTATACTCAAAAGAAACAAAAACATATGTTCCTTTAAACACTTGTATATGAAGATTCAGGTACATTCTTAATAGTCAAGAAGTAGAAACAACCCAAATGTTCCTCAACTAATGAATAAACAAAATGTGGTAAATCCACCCAGTGATATTATTCCACAATAAAAAGGAATGAAGTACTAACACATGCTACAACGTGGATGAATCTTGAAAATAGTATACTGAGTGAAAGAAGCCGGATGCAAAAGCCACATAGAGCATGATTCCATTTATATGAAACCCCCAGAATAGGCAATTCCATGGAGAGAGAAAGTAGACTAGTTGTTTGGGGAGGAGAGATTGGGGAGTGACTACTAATGGGAAGAAGGGTTTCTTTCTGGGGTGATGAAAATACTCTGGAATTAGATGGTTACTCATCCTCCTGAACACACTAAAAATCATTGAATGCTATACTTTAAAAGGGTGAATTTTATGGTATTTGAATTATATCTTTAAAAAAAGGGGAAAAAAGCAAAGCAAAATAGATCTTGTTCTTGCTTTCACGGAGCCTACACTCGGGCTCTATGGAAGCCTCTGCACTTAGCTTGGGAGGTTCCAAGATGGGCTGACAGGGCCCCAAAGCAGGCCCATCATTTTCTGTCTCCCCCCGACCCCCAACCTGACAGAGGGGGCGTAGGGCAGCGAAGGACCTGGCAGGAAAGGAGCAGATGGCTTTGCTTCGCAGCGTCAGTTTCCCCAGTGGCCTCCGGAGGCCTGTCTTCCCCCGCGTGCTCACCCTGCTCACTCCGGTGTGCGCGCACCTGGCCCCTGAAACCCCGCACGCCGGCGCCGGCCCCGCGCCGCGCAGCCCGGGCGCCCCTCGCCTGGCTCGTTAGCCGCTTGCGCTGCCTGCCGGGCGGCGTGCGCGGCAGAGGCCGAACAAGCAGCCGGCACATCCTGCCTCATTTAAGTGGTAATTTCCTTTGGGGGTTTCACTCAAGTGCAGCCCTGGGAAACTCGTGGCGGAGAGCTTTCCGAGAGGAAATGTTACCCTGGACTTCCCGGAGAGTTTTAAAGACAGAGAACTTTCTCTTTTGCTTGATGAGAACCTCTGAGAGCGGTGGTTTAATTAACCAAGGGCCCTCTCCTGGGAGTGTCCTCTGGGAAGGACTCAGTGGCGCGTCCTTTTCTGTCTTTTGTTTTTTTTCCTCTGGGGAGAAGAGGAGGAGGAGGTGGTGGAAGAGAAGATTTTAAATGTGGACTTTGGGATGGAGGAGGGAGGGCTGCCAGGGATCCCAGAGATGTGGGATTTGGTCATCCTGGTGGCCCTGGAATTTTGTTTTTCTGGTGGTAAAGGCTATTAGTTCCTTCTTTAGCCCTGGTGGTGGGAATGGGGATAGGGTGGGGTGGAAAACGCCCATCTTTAACAACCTTGCTGGATGATTATTGAGCAAACTAAAGCTGAAGAGCCTCCGGTGGGCACCAAGTCCTTGCTGCTAAAGATTTCAGTCATGGATGGGCCGAGGCTCACTCAAGAGGGTCCGAAGGAACGAAAAGCAAAAAAAATAAATAGCACTTAAGAGCAGCAGGGTTGAGAGGGACTGGGTAGAAATACAAACTAATGGCCCATTCTGTTAAAAGAAATTAGAAAACAAAGCTGCCACCGGATTCCCCTTTAATCGCCACTTCATTTATTCACTTTCCCCCAAAGCTCAGACCTGGGGGCGGGGTGTTTAACTTTTTTTTTTTAAAGCAATGTTGTGGTATTTAAAATGATGTTAAATTTTTCTATTATACTAGAGAATTAAGAGTAGGCAAATGTAATCAATTATGGCAGATTTGAATCAAAGGGTTTTAGGTGTTTTTAATTAAGTACACAGGTTCTCTCTAAAGCAGTGCTTCTCAACCTTTTGTAACTTCTGATTTTTCACTCAAGAAATTTCTCAGCAAGGTATTCATGTACTCCTTTTTAAGATGTTTCTCAAACATACAATGTTATAATGTTAAACATAATTTTTCAAATGCATGCATACCCTCACGTCAGAATTCCTGCCATCCTGTCATACTTCTTTGGCCATGCCTCCCACCCATCTACGTTAGATCCCAACTCTAACACCTGGATAGTTCTAACAGCCTCAACTGTTTCCCTGATTCCTCTCCTACATCACCTTGCTGCTTCCCTGTGTCCTCTCAACTGCCCACCACACCTGCTCATGGAAGAGACAAGGGTGCAGGGTTAATTATTGTCTGGTTAGCAGCCGCCGTACTTGCAGTCAGGACCCGCCTTATCGTCTTTTCAGGGCGAGGCTGGTGCTGAGCGGTGGGAGGCTAAGTCCAGCTCGCTGCCCTTGTTGTCTTTGCCAGAGCCACCCTAACTGCTCTTCTGAGAGGTCCTCCTTTTGTCTGTGTGTCAGGGTGAGGAGCCCACGGGAAGGGTGTCACCGAGTTAAACCATAGCGAGGATGTTATGGAGTTAGACCTGTACCCCACCCCACGGGAAGTCAACACAATCCCTCACGCTGAGCCCTTGAAGCAACTTCTGGATGGGAGGCAATAGGAGACTAGGAGGAGAAAAAAACTTCTCTGCTGGAAAAAAAGGAGTATTTAACAAGTGCCTTAAAATTTTTAGGGAAAGACAAACTTTGAAACCTAAGACTTCAAGTAACCACAACAAATTTTGAAAGGAATTCACCTGAGTATCAGGGTAGATGTCTGCAACTCATCGTTCAAACTTCAGTTTAAGCCCTAATGTTAAGTTTAACCATAAATGAGGCTGACACCATGATAAAGCTGAGCTTACCCTGGTGTCTGAGAACCACCTAGCCTGTGTTACCATCCTTCACATTTTCTAGGGCTCCTTAACTATTTAGCTTTGGATTCATCATGAAGACTTTTTGGCCTTATTGTTTTGGCATCTGTGTTGTTAGTTGTCTTCGCTTTTAAAAATTAGGTAGCTCACAGTACTACAAATGAGTAAAAAAATTGGAAGTGGGGGCTTCTGATTGGAAGGGTTATGTATTTAAAATTGCACAGGTAAGAATGGTAGAAGAACTGAAAATAATAATATAAAACATTTGGAAGAGGAGGAGGTTTAGAGTAAATGAGCTAAATCCTCCCTTTTCATATTAAGGTGTCTAGAGATACTATCTCAAGTTGATAAATGGAGAAAAAGAGGTTAAGCCTCTTATCTAGATTTATGGAGGTAACTGTTAAAGGAACTAAAAACAAACAGTTAAAAGAGGTTGAATCTAGGGAGTGGAATGGGGGTGGAGGCAGAGCAGGGGGGCAAGAGGCTGCTGCTTTTCACCCTAAGTTCTGTCCTTTTGTTCCCACGCATGTGTATGACTTCAGCTGGAATTTTTTTTTTCTCTAAAAAGTAAGAAACAAAAAGGAAAACATGGTGGGAACATAAAATTGAGTCAAGAATTAGGTTTAAAAACACACCACATTAATTCGCACATTTGCTGCAGCTGGGCCGCACATTTGGCTCCGAGCTGTGTGGCAGCAATTGGAAAAGGGACCTGGGTCAGTGGATTCATAATACCCACAAGATGAAAACAAACTAATTCTTCGAGAGAATCTTGCCTGCTCTTTGCTACTAAAAGGTCAAAATGAAATTTCTTCCCGAGGTCTTTCTAAAGAAAACATGGTGATATTGTTAACACTCTGAACAACCTCACTGACATGTATCACATTTTCCACTCTTAGTGTGATTCTCAATGGAAACAGTTGGGTGTCACACCCAGGTGTAAGTCAGATAAATCCATGGGAACTCAGCTCCCTGCTTGATCTAGGGATAGACTTTATAGAATATTTGGAGGAGATGTAGTTTTGAAATAACAGATGTGTTATTTTTAATTTTTCAAATTTATTTATTTTTGCTGCACCTCACAGCATGTGGGATCTTAGTTCCCTGACCAGGGATCGAAACTGCGTCCCCTGCATCCCTGCGTTGGAAGCGTGGAGTCTTAACCACTGGACTGCCAAGGAAGTCCCTTTAATTTTTAAAAATTAAGATCGAATTTCTCACCACTGAGCTACTGAAAATTATTAGGTGACATTGAGCTTGAAACTATACTTTCTAATAAGCACTTGGATTACAACTAATCAATGTTGTCTGTTGAAATTCATCCATGTACCCTGACGGCCAATCAAGCTGAGATATTTTGTATATGACATTTGTCTATGCAAACAAAGTACTGTTAGAAACACAATATATGTATACACATGTCCTGTGCCTCTCTCTGGGCATGGAAGCTGTGTTCTAATGGTGTCTTCAGGTGGGACAGCCTTCTAGGTGAAATAGTTATATTTCTAGTACTTCAGCAATTAAATAACACTGCACAGAAACTAACTTTCCAGTAACAATTGTGGTTTGGTTATTATAAAAGCAATATGCTTATTAAACATGCAAATATATGAAAAAACTTAAAACAGCTGTTAGTAGCATTAACACTTAGCCATTTGAGTTTTTTCTATGTGTATATATAGATTAAAAATGTAAGTAAACTCTGGGTTCTCTTAATACAGTGTCTATCTTTTCATGTCATTAGACATTCTTGAAAAACTTTAAAGTCTGCATAACCCATCATTTTGGTACATATTTGGGTTATTCATCCAATTCCCGACTGTTGGACATTGATTTTTAAAAACATGATGTGGAAACTCAATTTTTAGGGTTGAATTATTAGGCCCCTTAATTACGCTATTTCCCAAAAGAAAAATCTGAGAAACCTGAGATTTTTAAAGAGGACAGAAATATTTTAAGGTCCCATTTGACTTATGTGGACATAGTTTTAAGGGTGCTATTAACATCCCAGTAGTTTGACACTTTCTTTCATTTTTGAGGGAAATTTTATGGTCATAAATAGGAGTATGGCTCATTAAAATGTCCAAGGAGTTAACTACAGACCCTGAAATAGTTTCATATTTTTCAGTATTACTGGTTAGGCAAGACACTAAAACCTCACCTGCCTACAAGTCTCCAGTTTTCTTTTCCTTATTTTGACACTTAGATGACCAGGAAATATGACTTCTCCTGGTTTAACCCTCTAGTGCACTGGTTCTTAAATGGCTCCATGGATCCTTGGTGTTTATATGAGCTGGGCTGAGATGTCTTACAGCTAAAATTTAATAATTCATGTTTTCTCTAAATTTCCAGGAGAAGTAAAAAAAAAAAAAAAAAAAGGGACCAGGTAGAATTTTCTCATCTCAAAGTTTTCCCTCCCCAGATTTCACTTAAGCTGTAGCCGATGCTAAAGTTTTTTCTCCTTGAAACTGCTTACAAAGCTTAGGAGCAAGCAGCGATCAAAATGGTGATGGAAAATGGAAGAACTCATAAGGAGCCTTCTGTGTCTAATCCCGTTAACTTTTTTTTAGATGGACGTGACTGCTTATGGTAGATCATAGAGATAAATAGGTAGAAAGTAAATGTCTTCTGCTAGTAATCTTGTTTCTGGATTCTAGTTTACGTAACAGAACTGACTATATCGACACATTCCTGGTATTTTGCAAGGCGTGTGGCACCACCTAGGTTTTCTGCCCTTTAAACCTGAGGACTAACGCTGTAGGGAGAACGCAAGCGGCCGGCTCTTGGTGAATTACAGCTATGCTGAAAGTCATGACTTCTGCCAAAGCCCTCTCCAGAAAGTCCTGGCTCACTCAGATCAAATGCTCCAGCTCACGTTGAGTGTTTTTGCAGCAGCATATGCCTCCGACACAGTTTTTCTCAAGCCCAGGCTGTTAACAATAGCACTTAAATGGACTGAGCACTTCTGCCAGCTATGACTTCTCACACCAACCCTGGGAGGGGTGGCGCTCCCATTCCTATTGTACCCACAGAAGTGAAGGGTTAGAGGGTAAGAAGCTTGTCCAAGGCTGCAAAGCTGTAAGTGCCCCTTGCTGCATTGTTTTCCTTTAGGGTTTTTCTCTGGCTGCTCTCAACTCCTGTCCGAAGGTGACAGTGAGAAGCATCTGGTATCCTGTTGTGGGCAGCTGAGGAATCTTGAGTACGGGATTTGGATTTGGGAAATAATACCTCAAAGGGGAAGGCAAGAGGCTTTTGCTGACTGTTATGTACAAGCCTTGCTACTACACGGCATTCTGCATCTGTATTTTGTGGAGAATGAATACTCGGGGTGGGGGGAGGGTACTTTTAAGGACAAGGTCATACAGTGCTTCATACATTAGTGGTGGAGTCCGTTGCTAACACCTCTTTGCTCTGTGACCTTGGATAAGTTGTATCTTCTTGCTGGTCCTTGATTTTCTCACTTGGGAATTTAGGAACTTAGGCTAGATGAGTGCTCATGGCGCTCCCAGCTCCCACCTTGTGTGCCACGGTGACCCTCCGCCCCACAGGGCATGGTGGGAGCTGTGAATCCTGCTGTGTTTTTCATGAGTGTCTCCATGGGTTTCCTGTGTAAGTGTGTCTATGTATTCAGTTCTGAGGCATTGCTGCCTTAAGGCTGTTCATTCCACTCATGCTCAAGGTGTGAGAACTTAAAAAATAGTGATTTTACTTGGGACAGGCCTTCTTTCCTACAATACCTGCTCCCAAGGGCGCCCTGTCAATGCTGTGTTCAAAGCACTGCCTGGCACATATATGGATCCCAGTGTGGCTTTTTGAAAAGCCAAAAGCCACGGACAAAAAAATGGGAAAGCCTCTTTCATTTTTATTGTGTTCCTGGCTATTCCAAGAGTCATTTCCTTTCCTTTCAGGGAGATAAAGAGACATATATTATGTGGGCAGAAGATGCTGTGTTCTGGTCAATAACGCAGGCCACAGAGGTCAATGGCTTTAAGCCAGGCCTGGCTGAAAGCTGCCATAAATTTTCAAAGGTGGGGGAGGAAGATTTAGAGTCTGATGTACACTGGCTAAGAGGAGGAAAGGCACTGGGCATAAATGGCCCTCTAAAAAAGAACAGAGTATCAGTCCCATAAAATCCTACAGCAGTCTATACAGGGTCCCTGGAATGGGGAGAATTTTGCCCACCCAAGTTTTACCATGCAGTGAAGACAAACAAAAGGAGATCTGAAAATAAATCTCTGAGGCCAACCTGTCTCTGGAGACTGAAACTTGAAGCCTTCTTCTCTGATTTTCTGATCCATCAGCATCTTTAGTGTTGATGAGCTGACTCCAAGCTTGATGGCACAGCCCCGTAAAGCCTCCGTTTTGTCTGGTCTTAACTTGTTTCACCATCCTTCTCAAGGCCTACTTTAGGATGGAAACATCATATATTCAAGCTACCCAGTCCCCCCCACCAACCAAAAAAAAAACCCACAACAACACCTGCTTTAGAAAGCTGCCAGGTTTATTTACCAGATTTTGTAGAGAGATTGGGAGTGTATGTCTGTATATGTGTGTATAAAAGAAAGAGTGGTGTTGTGGAAAGGAGGGATGGCTTCACCTATTCGAAACACATCTGGGCTAAATTGCCCATCACATGGCATTTATAATTCCACACTTACTATAAGCATATGATAAATAATTTTGTTTTAATAAAAGTTACTAAGGTTATTATTGTATATAACAAGATACTGGATGAATATACCTGCTGCAAAATTCTGTCTCTGTTCCATAAAACACATGATCAACACAAGGAAGTACTGACAAGGAGTCATTACTAGAAGTTTAATTCCATGAGGGACCCTTTGTTGGAGGCTGTGTGTATGTATAAGCGCACATATGCATGTTCATGTATACAATAAGGATTTCTCTTGAAAGAAATATGAAAATGTAAGATTTAAAAACAAAGAATAATTACTTTAGCAGCTTAAAAAAATCTTATTTTGTTTTATTTACTAGTTTAATTCTTCACTTTGGCATTTTGCAAGCCCTCACATAGCCCTGAATAGTTTTCCAAGCCTTATACATATTTTATCTCATTCTGTCAACTCTCTGAGAAACTAAAATTCACTAGGAGTAAATATCTTGTTTGATAACTTTCAGTAGCAGAGTTGGGGGGGAAATAGTAATAAGCTTGATGTTGCCTTTATGTGTGGCCAAGTTCTGAATACATCACAAATATTAACTCATGATCCTTCCAGCAAGTCTCAAAGATACAGATACTATTACCACTGCCATTTTATAGATGAGCAAAGTGAGGGTGCAGAGAGGTTAACATGATTTGCCCAGGGTCACATGAAGAGTCAGTGGCTGATTCAGGATTATAGCCAGGCGATTTCCAAGCCACTAGGATGAATTTGAAAGGAAACTGCATTTTGAGTCACAATCCAGGCTGTGGGCACGTTTGTATCAACTGCAAAAGCATATGGGAATTTCTTAGGGGAAAGAAAAGGACAGCTTAACATGGTTCAACAGCATATTTCGTTTTTAATTTAACCTAGCTGACACAATCACCTTGTCAGTCGAGTATTTAGGAATAAGAAGATATTTATAACCAGATTGCCTAAAGTGCCCTAAGGCCACCATTTATGTCCATATGGCACTGTGCCCAGGAAGACGCATCTGTGTCACAAAATCCCTACTTGCTCCAGAGAAGAATTTAGACAAGAGAAAGTGAAGCCATAATCGGGCAGCCATGTCCTGGGTGTTTACAGTGTACCTCCAGGCACTGATGAGCCAACAGAAATGTGAAGTTGTAAATAAAATTCACTATCTTGTCCACTGGTTGGATCCAAAAATGGCCCCAAATAAGCTTTCTAGAGAAATCTTAGAAATCAATATCAGAGAGTGAATTAGAACTAGAAATAGGTTCTTTCAGAAGCTTAAGAAATTATTGGTCATCTTCATGAGGGTCTTGGAATATTAAAATATTTAAAAAATTGCTTAAAATTGCTTAAATACAGTTGTGTATTCTCAATGATGACATTTACCTGATTAATGCTTCTAACATACTCCCAGTACAATACACTACAAATGTGCTACTCACAAAATAATTACAGGACATATAAAAATATTAATTTATAATATTCTATTGGGGGTAGGCTCCATTAATGGGACACTCAGAGTTGTATGATGAATGCCCTCTTTCACCGTATTAAAAAGAACAATTAAACCTGGGCTTTCATGTACTCACCCCTAATTACTTTCTACCCTGGAAGAATTTTATTCCACAGTTACTATTCCAGCTATCTTTCATAACCTGCTCCCTGGAGGGAAGTTGGAAGAAGAAGAAGTATTTATTTTCATTATATCTCTTACATCCCTTTTCATTGGTTCTTTTTTTTTTTTTATTTTTTTTTTTATTTTTTTTTTTTACTTTTTGGGGTTTATTTATTTATTTATTTATTTATTTATTTATGGCTGTGTTGGGTCTTCGTTTCTGTGCGAGGGCTTTCTCCAGTTGCGGCAAGTGGGGGCCACTCTTCATCGCGGTGCGCGGGCCTTTCACTGTCGCGGCCTCTCTTGTTGCGGAGCACAGGCTCCAGACGCGCAGGCTCAGTAGTTGTGGCTCACGGGCCCAGTTGCTCCGCGGCATGTGGGATCTTCCCAGACCAGGGCTCGAACCCGTGTCCCCTGCATTGGCAGGCAGACTCTCAACCACTGCGCCACCAGGGAAGCCCTGGTTCTTTTTTTTTAAACTACAATTCAAGCTATTTATTTTAGAGTTTATACAGTGCTTTTGTGCTTTTGAGCCCTGCAACTGCTCAAAACACACTATTAGCTGCTAGCAAGCATCTTACTGAAAGAAGCCTCGAGAGTTCATTTGTGCCTCTGCTCTGAAATTGTTAAGTAGAAGGACATTTTGCAGATAATTCTCTTGGATGTATATATATATGTGTATATTTATATTATATACTTTTTTTGGTCTGACCTAAGATACAGAATGGTATTATTTCCAATGTTTCAGTTTTCTCAGTTTCTTAAGAAAGATACTGCTCCCTTTTACTAAAAAAAAATTCTTTTTAAGTTATTTAGCCTATTTTATTCACTGATATTTGAAAGCTACTGCAACTTAAACCTTCATTCATTCATCAAAACTATGAGGTTCTACTTGGTGTAAGACACTGAGCTAGAAATTGGGAATACAGAAATGATCTTTTAAAAACTCCGTTTCAGGGAGCTTAATTTTCACACCACATTTTCTTAGGAACTTAAACGTTAGGCAATTTAAAGGAAGGGGGGGAAAAAGGAGAAGGAATGAATTGGAGCTATCAGAACAGGCACAACTTAAAAATAAGGCTTAATAAATATCTGAAAGAACGTTTAGTTCATAATATGATTCTCTTCTCATTAACAAGATTGTATTTCAAGATAAAAATGCAATTTTCTACCAGTATTAGGCTTCTGCAACATCCTATATGGGCCAGTGCCTTTCTGAAGTGTCCCCTTTGTTTCTATTAGACCATGAGGCATAATGTTCACTGCAGTATAATACACTTGTAGGTGTCAAGAGGAAGGAGGTGAGTTGGAAGCTAGAAACCTTTTTTCACTTATAGTTGTCCTCATCTGCTCATAGGTGTGTGTGTGATATAACTGTGTATGCATATTTGATATATATGATTGTATATTTGATAGTTACAGAAGGAGGGAAAAAAGACCATTCCAAGTTGCTGGACTTGGTCAGATTTCCATTTGGAGAAAAAGGTTGTCCAGTTTCTGTTTGATCCACCCTAGCATATCCCCTCAGTATGGATGAACTGGGCTTTCTTCACACACGTTCTTTTCATGCACGCACAGAGTCCTGATCAGTCAAAGCATACACATCTAACTCAGCTGCTTTTCTTTGAATTAAAAAATCAGGACACCCAAATCAGAAGATTAGCATGTTGAACACAGCACTGAGTTGTCACAGACAAGCATAAAAGACATTAAATTGCAGACTTGGCTATGACAATTTCATTTGCAATTTCTTTGAATCAAGGACAAAATGCCTTTGCTTTATAAGAAAACGCTGGCAGGACCAGGCTCTTCCAGTACTAACAAAAAGGGTGGAGGGATACGGGAGGATGGGAGGTGTGGAGGGAGAGAGAGAGAGAGAGATAGAGAGAGAGAGAGCGCAGCAAGTCTGTAGAAATGGACTCCCTTCATGTAAGAACAATCACTCAGTGCCTTCAGCTGTTCACCAGACTAAACTCCCCCAAGCATTTTACATCTATGTTTCCTTTTTTTCTTTTCCATGTTCATTGCTTCACACAGTTGAAACAAGAAGTGAAAAGGAGCAATTTTTGCCTTGTTGTAGACGGTGGACCACAGGAGTCACCTTGGTTTGTAGGATGTTTAGTAAATGCCAGACACTAACTAAGGAAGCGGCACAGATGATTGTTAGGGATCCCCACAAGACCCTCTTGAGTTACGTGTTGTTATTACCCTTATTGTGCAGATGAAGAAATGGAGGCTCAAAGATCTCGCAGAAAGAGGCAGCCAATATTGCTACAAAGCCCTCACCTTGAGTTCCCAGTGCTCAACTAATTGCTGCTAATTGAAATGGAGGTGTCTTCCCATTACTGTCGTAACAGACGGGTTTTGTCCATATGTCCCTTGAGGACTTGGACAGTAAGAAAGTCAGTCTTTTTCCAGAGGAGCCTGCCACGTTCCCATTTCACACTGGTTGTAGCTTTAGAAGTAGCCTGGGAGTTCAGGGATTGTTCGAGGTCTGAGAACCTCCCATCCTCTCCACGTAGAGTGGAGAAAATTGTCACTCTGAGTGACAATCAGTTTCAAAAGTAAAACTGCAAGGATTTTGAATTTTCAGGTTTATTGTGGTCAGTGGATAAAACTGGTTAAAATGCTCTTCTCTCTACCCCTTGCACCCTCTTAACCCTCATTTAGTGGTTCATAATTGGTCACGAGCAAAGGTGGCCATCCCCATCACCAGGCCTCTCCTGCCTCCCCCTTCTTGAGTACTGTGCTAAGTAAAACTACTCAATAGTTTAAGTGGAGTCCTAATTAATGAGTCTGATTCCTGCTTGACACAGGCTCATTTTTAACCTGGTAAACTCATTAAACCTCTGCTCTTCATTTAGCCACGGATGACCAGAGTATCATAATTTCAACTAAGTGCGCTCAGTGATTTAATGGGCCTCGAGTTTCCCGCATTCCCATAGCGTCCCATCCGAGGAGCTCAATCAGTATCGTTAGAAGTTTATTTAGTGCAATGAGAGATCTCTCTGATCTATCCTGAATTCAACCGAAGGCTTTAAAGATGAATGAAAGCAAACCGCTGGCTCCACAATTTCAAACAACCCATTTTGCTTTTAACCGTAAATCAGCCAGGGGGTCTGAAATGCAGACAGTTTCCAGACAGACCAGCACATCTCCTGAGTTAATGAGACAACTCCTGCTAAGGAACAGTCCCCACCTCTACCAGCAGATGCCAGCACCTCCTCTTCTTGGATAAGAAAGGGCGTAGGAGTTTGGTCTCCACTCCACACATTCTGAGATTTGTAAAATAAAGGCAGATTAAAAGCAACAAAAACAAACAACACACACACATACACACAAAGGTTATTCTCTATCTGCTTTCATTCCCAGTTACTGCTCAGTTAATCACATCCAAGGGAATTCTCCGAAAGAGCTATCTGTTTTGTCGTTGTTACTGCTATATTTGTGTGAATGTGTACATATCTAATAAACCACTTCCGTGCTCCCATATAGAAGAATTTTCAAAGCTCAAACAGGCCAGGGTGAGTTGGATTCCAATTTTAATGGGTTCTCGTAAAGCCCCTGTCGATTGTGAGTACCGAGTAAGTGTTTTATAACAGTGACAGCTTTGCAAATACTGTAACATATGTAACTTGGATTGGGTCAATACATGGCGGGGAAATCAGATTGTGAGATGGTCGAGCTGTTCATTTTGGCTGTCTTTACAATCAATCAGCCAGACCAACTGAGCCTGCAGTGATACTCACTGATTATTGAAAAAGCTAAAACAAATGGATTGGCCATGCTGTCCGCTGAAGCCCATTCAGTAGCTAAAACCTCTGTCAATATACAGACAGGTGCCATCTTTTGAAAACCAGTTATTAGTAATAACTCTCAGGTCCAACTAAAAGCAAGCCCACATTTTGACTGCCACAAAAGGGATTAGTTCAATTTGTTTCAAAATGTTCTGTTTGGTAGATTTTGCAGAATGACCTGTTCAGAAGCCCAGAGTTTATAGACCGTGGTGCCAGGCCACAACAATAATTTCTCCCTCACCCCAACTTGCTTCTCTTTTTCTTCTTTGGGTATCTTCAGCTTTTTGTGCTTAATTCAAAAGCTTGTAAAAAGAACAGTAGTCTCAAATATATTTCCCAACCATGAAGATAAAATTCCTTAAAAAAGATCCAGGTTCCAGAGTGATATGCAGGACTCGTAAGCCCTTTCTTATAACCTGCACAAGTGACTGGATGTATTAAGCTACCACAGATCCTCACTGCATTCTTTACTTCCAGCCAACTCATCCGTGACTGCTGGCAGGATGAGTGCATTGTGTGAGTTGCCTAATCCAAATGTCTCTGAGTTGCTAGGTTTAGGCTAAGACGTTCCAATAAAAATGAGGGCAGCCTCCCAGTCTTTGCCTAAACTTGATTCAAATCACATTGACTTAGAATGAATTACTTTCACTATATTTTCTTCAGGGACCACTCTGGCTATAATAGAGATAAGAAACCAAAAAGCTGCTTATCAAGATTTCTAGTTAGAGAAAGGGGAAAAATTAATCAAAATCAGTTCAAGGACAATATTTCCAGCTTCATTGCGTTTCCTGAGGATCAGGTAGAGGTTGAGAGGTGATGGGCCGCTAATGAAATGTGGCTAAAGAAAGATGGGGAGGGGGGACTCAGATGTTTAAAATGCTTATTATTTATTCATCGTAAGGTACTATTTTTAGGGTGTGCAAGAATGGACTCCCTCTTTCCATTTAATCAGAGCTTTGGAGGAATCAAATTAAGGAAGATTACTTAGTCGTAAAATGGGTTTTTCTAGACCCAAAGGAACTCCTGTGCAGGTCAGCAGAAGATGGGGGGGAAAGGAGATATACTGTATTGGCTCACACTAAGAAGAAAGAGATAACAAGGTGTGATGAAAATCACAGGCTTTTAAATCTACTGTGGCAGAGACTGTAAGTTGTCTCACCAATCAACATTAATCCATTACAAAACTTTATTTCAATAATAGAACCGCCTGAGTTTTAGCTGTGCATTGGTCCAGTTGGAGACTACATTTCCCCACCTTCCTTGCAGCTTTGGTGTGACCTCATGACCAAGTCTGGCTAATGAACAGTGTGTAGAAGTGCTATGTTAACTTCTGGTCATGCCCTTAAAAAGAAGCTGCTTGCTCTCTGCTTTCTCTTTCTCTCTTTCCAAAGACTGGAATGTGGCTATGGTGGTAAGGGTTCATTTTTGACCATGTAGATGAGGGCAATCCCTAGTGGATGGTGAATAGAAAGAAGGTACCTGCATCCTTAGACCACCTCATGGTACAGAACCAGCCCATATCTCTAGACTGCCTGCTTCCTTGGATGTTCTCGAGAGAAGTGGTTCAGTGTAGTGCCTTGCTAATCAAAGTGTGGTCCTCAGATCGTCAGTAGCACCTAGGAGCTTATTAGAAATGCAGAATCTTGGGCTCCACCTCAGGCCTGCTGAATTATAATCACTTTAAAAAAAAATCTCCCGAAATTTGTATACACATTAAAAGTTGAGAAGCATGGGTAGAGTGGTTAAAAGCATAGATTCTGGAGGCAGTTCCTGAGTTCAAATCCAAATCTGTGACTTAATTAGCTGTGTCACTTGGGGAAAATTACTAAAACTTTCTGTGACTCACATTTCTCATCTATAAATTGGGGGTATTAATACCTTCCTCATAAGGTTATTGTAAAGATAATATCAGTTAATAATGTAAATAGGTTGGTGTAAAGCTATATAAAGACTTACTATTATTACAAAAAGTTAACTTCTATCGTGTTTAAACATCTGGTCCCTGATAAAGATGTCAAAACAACATCTTAAATTCATCTACCATTAAAATAATGGATCTGTGTGAAGATTTGGAGAAGGGTAGAAATTGTGTCAATTCTTATAATTGAAACAACCACATATCTTGGCTCTTTCAAGATGATCTTACAAGAAAATTTATTTACTTTCAACAAATATTTACTGAGCACCTCCTATGTGTCAGTCATTTTTCTAGGTGCTGGGCATGCTTCAGTGAAGAAACCTGGCAAAAATTCCACCTTCATGAAGACTATATTTTAGTGGAACAGATGGGAGGGCATGGAGATGGGAATTATCTATGAAGTTTGGGTCTCATTATCAGGTTGTGGTTCAGGTTGTGTTTTTTGATCACTAGCTTGGAAAATTTAAACACTGTGAAAAGAGGAAGTGAAAAATACTGAAATCTCCTGGGGCCTATGAAGTTGTGGTTATTACACTATCCATGTAGGGCCAACAAGGTTTTTGCATAGTGGAGAGACTTTGTGACCACAGGAAATCTGTATTCTACAGCAAAGTCAGAAGACTCTACTAAGTGTGGAGCTGGGCTGGTAGGTCTCCAGCTAAGTTCCTGACCAGGCTCAGCCATTGCTGAAGAGCAGGCAAAGGCCCCCTCCATGAGGCATTTGATAACTATCACCAGGAAGTATCACTTCCTCATGGAGATGCTTGACCATAATGGGAACTCATTCATATAACTTTTGGGGAAGTGTCTAAATCTTCCACTCATTCCTTTAAAATTGTGTGGTTTTTCTTAAGGTGTCATTGTTCTTTATATATTCTGGATTTTTTTCAAATTTGTGACTTTTCATTATCTTGATTGTGTCTTTTGATGGGGAAATATTTTTGAATTTTATCAAGTCCAACTTACCAATTTTTTTTCTTATGGCTTGGGTTTTTTGTGTGTCCTATATGAGAATTCTTTGCTTAGCCGAATGTCATAAACATTTTCCCCCTAACTTTTCCTCTAGAATCTTTATAGTTTTAGTTCTTGTATTTAGGTCTGTGACACAGTTTGAGTTAATTTTTGTATAACATGTGAGGTAAGGAACAAGGTTCACATTTTTCCCTTACAGATACTCAGTGTCCAGCACAATTTGTAAAAGGTATCCTTTTCCATTGAATCACATTGACTTCCTGATCAACAATCAATTGACTGTAAATAAAGTTTATTTTTGGATTACAGATTTATATATTCTTAAACCAATGTCACAGTATTTTGTAGCTTTATGATAAATCTGGAAGTTAAGCTGTGTATATCCTCCAACCTTGTTCTTTCACAAAATTGTCTTGACTACTCTAAGTCCTTTTCCATTTGATAAAAATTTTAGTAATGTTGGGAAAACAGGCATAAACATGGGCTGTGCAAGACAAAGGGAGGCGTATGTCCCCCCAGGAAGGATTGGAAATCATTGATTTTGCAACTTCAGCAGGACTGTGCGTGCATTAGCCAATAAACAGCATTTTCTACCAGATTTCCTCACTCTCTTATTATGTCTGTTTCTGGTTCTAAGAATATTGAAATATTTCCCTGGGCTTTCCAACCCCTCCTATGGAGGAAGCAATACAACAGAGTCCTATTTTGGACATAATGTCCATCTCTGGGAATCCTCATTCAGTGAGGAAACCTCTTCTACCTCTTCATATGAGATGCTGAGCTGCTGCCTTTGTGTCAGAGAAGTTCTTTAGCCATGTCTATAAGAAGCAAAACTTGGAACTAGTAACAGAACAATTCCATAAGTTAACTATCACATATTATAAATTAGCAAACTGAAGTGTGAGTAACTCAGTTATTCCCTTTCACCAATTCTAAGACACATACAGCTCCACATTTTGTTATCTCTGAAATCAGGATTTGTCCCACGATTAAGCATAGTTTAATTGACTGCATTGTTTTCTGTGGAGTGATATATGTCTTTATAGTTAATGGTGTCTTAGATTTAAAGATAAAAAGTTCATCTGTTATACGAAGATGATAATCGTGTTGGAGTGACGTGAAGTTTCAACAATAAATATTGTTTGCGTGTAGAAAACGTGGTAGAATGAATAAATAAAAAGCTGAAATATGAGTAGAAAGTCTCAGTTTCTCTTCCCTTTTTTGAGAAAATAGTAAGGATTTTATTATCAGAACAAGTAAGAGGTACAAGCATAACAAAATACATAAATTAATTTTTCTGAATTTTAGACTCTAGGGTCTCTCTATTAAAAGGTCAGTTGCTTATGAGGGCAAGATGCTATTCAACAAACTATAGGCATTTAAGACAATGTTTAAGACAGTGAGTCTTAACAAGGACATAGTCTTACCAATGAGATACAGTGAGAAATAGAAAGCAGTTTTCTTATTTCCTTTCCTTAGTAAGGTGTATATATATGTATAAAATGTATGAGGCTCATTTTGGGGAAAAAAATGCCTTCATATAGAAAAATCTTAATTTCCTCCATCATCCAGAAAAAAAAGAGTTTCAACCCCCTAGGCCAAACAAGGAAACCAAAATAGGGTGACACTAATTTCACATGAACCTCGAAACTATAATCTGACTGTAGTTACCATCTCCTTTACTTTTAAAAAGTTTAGCATCCTTTTATCCATTCCAAACCAGTACACTGAATCTTCTCCCTTACAAGGTTTTTAACCAAATTGGAATTAAATTAATCTCACTTTAAAGTGCAAAAAAGGATATGTAAGACAAGTGCTTGCTCTGTGTGACACACACAAAAAAGCATCCTTCTAACAGCACTGGCCCAAGAGGTACTACAATAAAACTGCCGGAAAAGGGATCCATTAGGTCGACTAAAAGGGCAGAAAGAGTCCAGTTTCAGCAAAGAAATGCCTGCCAAGTCTGATTTTTAATTGTACCCAGATCTCAATCAGATCTTAGGTGCCCCTAACTGACAAGACCAGAGCACACAGTACCAGCACAGGGTCAAGAGGGCCAAAGTTGTCTAAACTAGTCAGTCAATATCTCTACTCCACTATTTGCCAATGCTTTTTAGGGGCATTGCCAGTGGTAACGGAACTGAGGAGCCTGGGTTTTGGAAACAACACAAATATTTACCTAATAAGCAATAATCAAAGTGTTTGTTTAGGGTGAATGATATAAAAATAGGTAATGAGGTCTCTCATACATCACTGGTTAATGATTTAGTCTGACTGTAAATTAAAGCAGTACAGAATGGCTTCTTCCATACAATAAAGACAAGCTTTGCACTAGTGTTTCTCAAAAGCCAATTATATCTCCAGCTCTACCTTCAGTTTAACAACTTAAACCCCAAAATACAAAACCTTTCCTATCATAAGGTAAAAGGGAACAAGACACCCTCTACCCAGAGTCCCTGGAATAGAAAGAGCTCTAGAACTCAGTAGGCATGAGCACAATCAAGTTTGAGATTATGGATCTGCAGTCATTGTTTCTTCCCTTCTATCACTGGGATGTCCATCTTGGGTGGTTTGAATGTTGCTGGATCCTCAGCCATTCAGGTGGCCTCGATCTGGATCAGCTCCGTTGGAGAGGGCTTCTGGGCTTCTTTGTAGGCCTGGTGGCAAAACTTGAGTCAGACTTCTGGAGTGGTCTTGGCTCAAAGAAGCTCCGTTTATCTGAGTTTCTGTCCTTATACCCACTTACAGAATCCACGGCACTGGGCTTGGACCAGGTGAAGCTGTGGAAGAACAGTAGTGTAACAGCCTCTGGGTTTCTGCTTAGAGAAAGAGTGAGCGGTGCTGCTAGGGTGGTCTGGGCCGATGCAGGCTGCCTCTCTTCTTTTGTTGTCTCTCCACTTTGTAGCTTTAGTTTGTGGCATGCTTTTACCACTTGAAGGTACTTGATCTCCCTCGGTGGGAAAGCCCTTGGGGGGTGTGCAGCCAGCACCTCTCAGCCCTGCATGTTGTTCAAAACACTGAATGCTCTCCCGGGTCTGCTTTGTGATCAGAGAATTCATGATAACATGGGTAGTTCTAGCCTTTACCACTTGTCCACATTGTCAGTGCTATAGGGTCATGGCCGGGGGTGTGCATACTGGCGTCTCCTTAGTCTACCTTGGCAAGGTTCTGATACCTGTGTCTGGAATCCCTGGCTTCCAGGGGATGCTGCCCATAACTGAAGGAAGAGGTAACATGGTGTAGGGCTCTTAAGGGCATTGTCATGGCTGAGTGACTGACAGTACATCCTGGTGGGGCGGGACATCTTGCCTAGAGGCCCACTAGGCTCAAGAGCAGGCCTTTGGAGTTCTCTCAAAGCCATTGAAAGACTGGGATCCAGGTGCTTTAACTGTGTAGAATTCAGGAGCTGAGTCCCTACGACCACAGTGAAATGATGTGACAATCATGCTGACAAATATTCATGAGGGACATTGTCCAGCCTCCCAAATTAGCAAAGCTTCCCTGGAAGAGTTTATCCAGAGGTTCTGTTTCTCTGCCACTATGGGGCTGCCTATGGCCTGAGCTCCAGCACTAGAAGGCTTCAAAGACCCATGTCTGTTGGATGTGGTGCAGTTGGAACCAAGCCATGGTGTGCTGGCCACGAAACGTGTTCAGGCCTCGGGCACTGATCGACAAGTGCTGGCTGCCACGAGGCTCAGACTCCGCCATTAACTTTGCTCTTGAAGAGCTAAGTGACGTTGGGTAAAACACAGTATCTCTGAACCTCAGTTTCCTTGTCTTAGAAAATGAGAATAAAATACCTGCTCTGTCTACTTCACAGGGTTCTTATAACATCAGACAATCCTTGTTCTCATTGGTTTTATGAGGCAGTGGAAGTGGAAGTGTGTGAAATAAAAGAATGCGTGTGAAAATATTTTTTTAAGTTTTAAGGGGCACACAATGTAAAAATAACTGCTTATGATTTTAATAGTAAATCCAGGCTAAAATGTCATCATTTTTATGTTCAATTAAAGTCAACCAACATTTCTGAGGTCCTGCTTTTGGACCTGACCCTTTGGGAAGGAGTGTTAAGTTGTACACACACACCTTAGGTGTGGAAAGGCAATTTTCCTTTGGCAAGCTCCCAGCCCCCCAAAGCAAAGATGTGTGGCAAAGAATTAGAAACCATTGTCCTGGAATACTGTGGCTTTTCCCCCTAAGAACCACACTTTGATCCTTGCTAATCCACCTCTCATTAGAAATGTGTGTAGGAAAAGAGAGGTGAGTCCCTTAGCTCAGGGCTAGAGGTAATAGGCAGAACACAGGAGAGTCAGTGATGGATGGCAGGGGTGGAAAAGAAAAAGAGGGACCTGGGAATTGGAGAGAAGAAAAGACAATGTACAAAGAAAATCAATCCTCCAAATTGTGGCATGTGGAGAGAAGGAACCAAGCTATAAAAATGGAAAGTGAGGACCTCAGATTCAATCAGTCAGATGCCAGGTGGACACGGCTTGAAAAAAAATGAGGCTATTATCACTGAAGTTCATTTGACAGAGCTTATGTGTAAGAGTTAAGCAATGATCACTCTTGTCCAAAATCATAAAATAAGGTGCCAGGGTGATTTGTCACTTTGCTCTTCTAATAAACCCCAACTTTAGGAAGCATCTATAAACTTGGGCCTCACCCTAAAAACTCTCACTATGTCATTGTAGATTAGTCCAGTCTCTGGCACATAGTAGGCATTCAATAAGTGTTTGATAAATAAACCAAAAGATTGCAGACCTACTTAGGTTAATTTATGTTTTCATGGGGTTGGAGGGTTCAAAGCTAGAAAAGAGTACATTTCCCTCCTCATTCTTTTATTTCCTTGAACGTGAGACTCTCAATTAAGACTCCTCCAGTCTACATACAGGTCTTTCTCCACTTACAATGGGATTACGTCCCAAGAAACTCATCGTAAGTTGAAAATACCGTTAAGTCCCCGAAAATTCACTTAATACACCTAACCTACTGAACATCAGAGCTTAGCCTAGCCTACCTTAAACCTTCTCAGAACACTTACATTAGCCTACAGTTGGGCAAAATCATCTCTCAAAAAGCCTATTAATAAAGTGTTGAATGTCTCATGTAATTTACTGGATACTGTACTGAAAGTGAAAAACAGAATGGTTGTATGGGTACAGAATGGTTGTGTTTGGGTTGTTCATCCCAACATGGCGTGGGTGACTGGGAGCTGTGGCACTGCCGCTGCCCAGCATCACAAGAGTATTGTACTGCATATCGCTACCCCGGGGAAAAGATTAAACTTGAAAGTTCCAAGTATAGTTTCTACTGAATGCATATTGCTTTCCCACCATCATAAAGTTGAACCATTGTAAGTTGTCAGGGACCGTCTGTAGATAATTTAATAATAGCTGGTACTTATTTAATGGTTGTGTCGGGCACATGTGTGCTTGAGACGTTCACATGATCTCGGTCAATCCTTGCAACATAAGTGAGCACATAATTATGGTACTTTAAACATGGAGAAAGTAAAATTCAGGGAGGCTGCCTTTAGACAGGGTAAGTAACTTGGCAAAAGTCACACAGCTAGTAAGTTGCGTATGGTTTTCTGTAATTATGTTAGTAGAGAGGGCACTAGGAATTGGATCTTTATAACCACACTTGTCTAAGTGGTTAAAGCCAGAAGAAAGTGTGTACAGTGAAGGTAAGGTATCATTAATACCTGAGCACTGTTGGCAGTGACCTTAAGAACAGATGGAATGGCTAGGGCAGAGGCTTTCAAATGCTTCTGATGGCAACCAAAGTAAGAAATGCATTTTAAATTCTAACACATATACACATGTGTGTGTGTGCACACACACACTATCACACATACCCATATACATAACTGAAGTAAAACTTCAAGCAGTGCTTACCATCACTATGTGCGATGCATACTGATTTTTTCTGTTCACTTTTCTTCTCTTTCCTTCCCTTCTCTTACATTCTATTCTACTCCAGTGTTTTACATGCTGATTGGGACACACTTACTTGACTTCACTATACACTAATAGGTTATGATCTGCAGTTTGAAAACCCCTGAGCTAGAAAACAATAAAGGTGGTAGAAGGAGCATGGACCTTTGATTCAGACAGTTGTGGGGATTGAATCCTGGGCTGCTGTTATATTAACTGTGCGGGCTAAAGCAAGCAACATCTTCTTTTGAGCTTTTGTTTCTCATCCATAAAAGGGGGATAATGATACCTACTTCAAAGGGTTATAGAGAAGAATGAGCAATGAATATAGGCACCCACCCTAGCACGTAGCCTGTCTCCCAGAAGGACGGTGACAGCCATGTGCTGATGCGTTTAAGAATGTAGAGTGCTGGTCCTGGCACCAGCTAGCTGTGAGTTTATGTAAGTAACTTCTTTAAGCTTCTCTCTAAGTCATGTAATTCCTCTAAGCTTCAGTTTACTCATCTGTAAAAAAATGGGAGAAATAGTAGTACCTACCCCATAGGATTGTTTAAGAATTAAATGTGATAACACATGGAAAACCCTTAGCACAGCGCCTGGTGCTTAGTATGTGCTCAATAAACTATTATTGGCTATATTAGCTGTTGAACAAATATATCTATTATTACTGTCCAACCACTTAAGGCTAGCCTGAACTCCCCAGACTAGGTTACAATATCTATTCTGATGATACAAACTCAGGATTGTGTGTGTGCATGGGCACGTGTATATGTGTATGTGTGAAATTGGAATTGCTGTTAACTTTGTTCACCAGTATTTTCTAGAGGCCAAAACAAACTTGGCTGCAGCAGAGGAAATCATTTTAGTAAAGAAAGGTTAGTTCCAAATTGGATTCCCTCTCCTTGTTCTTCTTAAATATTTCTACAAAATCCAATCTTTGGCTTGACATTGAAGGCTTATTTTCAGTGAGTAGACTTCACACACCAAAAAAAAAAAAAAAAAAAGAATTAAAGAAAAAAAGAGAAAAGAACATGACTCTACACACTAAGTAGTGGGAAGTGAGTTGAATTCTTCTGAGGTCAGTTAAGGAACTCTGTGGCATGGCCCCTGCCCAAAGCCTTACTCCTTCCCACCTGTGAGGCAGCCTCATGGGATTCATGCTCTGTGTTATCCCCTCCTCTTGTTGGGCTGGACCTAGTGACTCACTTCTAACTAAGAGGATAAGGTGGAAAACACAGTGTACGACTCAGAGATTAGGTCATAGGAAGCAGTGTGGTATTGCCTCCCTCTCTTCTGGATCCCTTGCTCTGGGAGAAGCCAGCTGCCATGTTGTGCCCCATGGAAAGGTGCATGTGATGAAGAGGTGAAGCCTCCCACCAATACTCACGTAAGTGAGGTTGGAAGCTGATCCTGCAGCCCCTTCAAAGACTACAGCCCCAGCCAATAGTCTGTGACTTCACCAGAGACCCTGAGCCAGAACGACTCACGCAGGTGCTCCCAGATTCAGGACTCTCAGAACCTGTGAAATAATAACTGTTTTTTCAAGTTGCTAAGCTTTGGAGATGATTTGTTGCATAGTAATAGTGACTGCACTACCCTTGAATCCCACTTCACAGCATCTCTGTGTTCCATCAGTCAGTTCATTATTCATTCAACAATTCCCTCATTCATTCCATGAACTTTTATGAATTGTTCACCATGTGTCAGGCAGTGTAATGACCTTCAGATCCTAACTTGAAGGAGATTACAGTCCAGTGGTGGAAATACAATAAGCAGACTAAAAATTAAAAGGCATGCTAAATGCCACCATGTGGTTTTGTTTTCAGGGCTTTGGGAACTCAGAGGAGGAAATGAAAACTTCCAGCCTGGCCAGATGAGAGAGGGATGAAACAGGGAGGGGATGGCACTTAAGCCTTCATAGTAAGGTGCGATGCCTTTGTAATGAGTCACCTTGTCTAGGCTGACTACATTCCCCAGAATTCCTTTTCTTCTACATTTCTGTTTAGGGTGGGCCACAAAGGAGATTCTTGCTGCAGGCAGAAGGGAAGCAGCAGCGAATCTGTGGTGCACACATGTTGATTGTCATCTGCTAACTCACCTTGTTAGTGTGAAGCAGCAGCCAGGCCTGCAATTTCTCCACCTTCCCTTGCACCTTCCTTCAGCTTTTCTGACTTCTGGGTTCGGTGTGTATGTTAAGCTCTGTGATAAAGGGCTTTTGCTTCTGAAGGATACTTTCATCACCAAAGTGAAAGGCAAGACCAGACAAGGTTTCAGCCCTTCTTTGTTTCTGGGATGCCAGCCTTCCTGACTGCCTGGAGCTCCAGCCTCAGATATGGAGACCAGAGCCTTACAGATACTGCTCTACCACCTCCCACAATTGTGTAGTCCAGTTCCCTGTGACAGACATGAGAGAAAATATGAACAGGTGAAATGAAAAAAAGCATTCGAGGCAGAGGGAATAGCATGAACAAAAACATGGAAGGGAACAGTAGGAGTAATACTTAACCCCTGGCATGCCATTGCTACTGACCAATCAGAACAAAGTCTGGCTCCAGCACTGACCAATCAGAATGAAGCAGGGTCCTCAAGGGCCCTGATTGTGTCCCCTTCAATCACTGGATTATGGAGACTATCTGAGAAGTCTGGGTGGCTCTTGTGGTGGTTAAGGCATTTGGAGGATCTATCAGATGTGGCTATTTACCAATTGGAACAGAAATGTTTTAATATTTTAACAACTGGTACTATTATACTAGTGCATTCTAGCTGTATGGCAGCTATGAAAAAACATGTGGGGCATATGTGATGAGGAATGAGTTTTTAATGTGACTGGAACATTGGCTGGCTTGGTGTGTGGCTGTAGTTTTAAACCCCAGTTACTCAAATCAATGGAATTGATGAAACTGATTTAACCTGCTATATGTTATGTGGCCATAGTCATAGTAGCTATTAAAACTGTTCTGTGGAGAAATTGAATTTAATCCAATTACAGAAGACCAGAACCCTACCCCTTCACTGAGTGAGGGTTCAGAGAACAGGAATTTTAGGCTCTCTTCTGCCGTTGACACACTGTACGCCGGGCAAGTCACTTAACACAACCTATCCTGGAGCCAGAAAGCAGTGACTTTACTTGGCCTTTCTTCTCTAATTTTCTGGGGATCTGAAATGCTTTACCACTCTTGAAAACTATAGCCATTATGCCCTTCAACTTTGGAGTAAAGATGAATTTAACCCAAGAAGCTTGCTCTGTATTTCACTGCCTCATCACCAGAATTTTAGTCTGGCAATTGCTTCGTATGAGTTGATCCATTATTGCCCTGCTCTCTCTAGAGAGCACCACAACTGTGTAGTTTATCCCTCCTTTTGATTGATCTCTCAGCAAATCACTTACCAGGTATTCCTTTTATACCCTGTAATGTCCCCTGGTACTTAGAATTCTCTGTACAGCAGGTACCTAATACCAATACTTATTTCATATATCACTTTGGTAAATTTTCCATCTCCAAATGAAAGTCAAACAGGACATTCTAAACTAAAATATTTAAGGGTTTTGGATTGTGTATAGCTCTGTATTGTCTCTGTGTCCCTTCCACTAGCATGAATAATTAAGAATAGATTTGGACCCCTGTGTGTGCATGCCCATAATAATATATGTGAGCATATAATAATGGTGTATAAATTAAATCTTTTTGCTTCCAATGAAAAGGCAGACTTGTTCAATGATGAGTAAGTGTGAATACAAAGAGCACTTCAGCATACTTAGAGCCACTGATGTCTCGTAGATAAGATCAAGCTACCAGAAATTAGTATTTGTCATTAAAAGAAATTCAAATCATAAACAGAAAAAATAATACAGTCAACACTGAGATACTTTCAATATTCTTCTAAGGCAGTTGGGCTTAATTTGCACACAGTTGAAGCCCATCCTCACTAATAAACATGTCACCATTGAACTCATTGTCCTTTTGGGAAATGAGAAATATAAGTTGAACGTTTATAGGGAAAAATAAACACAGGAAAATATTGGTCTATGGTTAAAAACAAACTTTGAAATCCAAACAAAAAAGTGAATATGCTAACTAACAAAATGGTAGTGTCTGAATGCGATTGCTGAGAATTTGGGATTTTGAATACAAATTCTTTCCTCTCAAGCAATTGAATTAGTAGAAGAAATTAAAAATGAATAGAAATGACTACAAACAAAAGTCTTAAGGCTTTTACAATTACTACAAAGCAAATTTTCCTTCTTAACCCTGGAAAATTGTTCAGAAAATGATGAGGTAGGTTTTTGAGCTTTTCTACTTGTCTTGTTTTCATGTTTAGCAAATATACATTTAATTATATTTGAATATACTTACTGCAGCTATAGGTGAAAAAAATGAACACGTTCATTTAGCATGACCTTATGAAGTGTACAAAGGAGAATAAGAATTTTTTTCTCTCCATTCTGTTTCCCAGGAATAAATCATAAGTTGTTCACTGTTATTGAACCGTTTTTCAATAGTTCACCTCCCAGCATTAGCATGAATAAATTTCTCCTCTCAGTATAGAAAGCAGTTCACCATTTCCTTTCTCTCTCTTAACCACATCCAATCCTTCAAGTTCACTTGTTCTCTTACACATAGGTGTATATAGGTCTTAATTCTTAGCAAACTTCTCATTCCCCAATAGAAAGAAAGTCTCATCTATGCCAGTGCTCTTTAGTCAGAATTGGTCTTCTGAGTCCATATTTTGCTTCCTGTCAGTTCCTTTCATGAAGAGCATCACAGAAGCTTTATTCATTAGCATTCTGAGTGGTTTCTCTACCGTGGGGGTAGCTCTAATGTGATTTATATTTAGTTCTTCCCATGCTTCTAGTTCTTTACATCAAGCCCTCCTAGTAGCGGTGAGATAAGTGAGCAAATCGGGAAAGGTTTTGAACCCTTGGTGAATTTCATCCTAAAATATACCAAAACGCTATAATCTGTATGCAGTCTTCATTAAGAACTCCCACCACCTGCTCGCTGAAGCCGCAGCACAGCTCCACTCATAAGCACCATGCAGGGGGCAGCATTAGTTAACGTCATTAGACAAATGTTGATCTTCTTTTGCATGTTCATTAGCACCAGGTGGGAAGAAACTGCTAGACACAGGCGGGGAACTTCTGGGGATGATTCAGGATTATGCATCATTTAATTATCTAACTTTATGAGCATCCTTAAAAAACCAAAGAGGCTAACAAAGAAGTAATTTTCTGTTTTTTGTTTTTGTTGTGTTTTTTTCCGGATACTTCAGGGTCAGTGTCAGTTTCCAGCCTCACTAAAGAAAGTAGAGGGTGATCTTTACTAGTGTGGCATTGGGCAAGTCACTTAACCTCTCTGTGTCTCATATTCCTCATCTATAAAAGAGTAATTTTATCTGTCTCATAGGGTTGGTATGAGGATTAAATGTGTTAACACAGATAAAGCATTTTGCATAGAGCCTGGTTAGTTGCAATCATCATCATCACCATAACCTTTTGCTAACTCTTCTTTAACGTTGTTCATCTAAACACTGGGGAGCCCACAGTGCCCAAAATAGAATCACAGAGAACGATTTGACTCTGAAGCACAGCGGCTTCTCTTGTCCTTTTCTTTTTAAACCTACGTTCTTGGAGCACTTCCTAAGTGCCAGTCATTATGCTAAGCTCTTTGCAAACATTTTCTCATGCAAACCTCACAACAAGCCTAATAGGATAGACACTATTATAATTTCCATTTTATAGATGAGGAAATTGGAGTTTGGAGAAGTTAATTTGCTTATAGAATTAAGATCTGCAGAATCTAAGAAGTGGATGGACTTATTTCATATTAACCTTAAGGTGTTGTATTCATCTTAAGACTAACTATGATAAAAGTTTTTAGAGCTAAAAGGACCTTTATGCTTATGTAATCCACATGAAGGAGTTAAGGTTCAGAAATTAACAACTTCAGCCAAGATCACACAACCAGTTGTGACCAGCCAGGACCAGAATATTTGCAGGAATACCTGTCTCTACAACGCACTGCTTCTTATTTTAATATTATTTTACATAATTAATAGATCTCTTTAAGTGTGAATATACTTAATCTATGCATTACTTTCAGGGCATGAGTTTCTTCAGCAAGGAACTCATATGCTTAAATGGAAAATTAATTGAAGGGAGAAGAATACTTCGGTTAGGTTTTTTACTTAATTTAAAATTAAACACAATTGCTTTAAGTGAGCAACATCTTAAAAGATGGTGTTAAAATCATACTCCAGAAGCCACAAATATGATAATAAAAGGTTTACAGTGCCTGTGTTACCAGGCAGTCTTCAATCGCATTTTCTCTCCAATGTTTATAACTAGCATGGAACTGAGAGAATTAAGAACAGTCTTCTTTCAGCTTCTCTAAGACTTCTGTTTTAAACCTGAATTCCTTAAGGCAGGGGAGAAAAGGGAATTCCCTGTTTCTGCATCCACCACCCCCATTGCTCTCAACACACACGCGCGTGCACACACACACACACACAACTACTTTTCCCAGAATGAAATCTACTTTTTTTCATCTATTCTTTCTCGCAGCCTGCACTCCCTCCCCCAAATCTCTCCCTCCAAACCTAAATTTCAGAATTTGACTCAGTGACATTCTGTCAAGATCAAAGTCAAATGATGATTTCCATGAAAATCAAAGTAATTTCAGTCTCCCTCTCTCCCTGAAAGCCTGGGTCTCACGCCAGTGAAACACTATAAACATTCCACATTTCCCCTTCTCCTCAGGACCAAACACCACGCTCCCTCTTTTTTCTTCTGGCATCTCTTCACTTCAAGTACATTACTGCTTTTCTGCAGAGACGAATTTGAAGCTAAACATTTCTACAAACAAGATTTAGCTACTTTTAGTCTGTCTCTGGCTCTCTCTCTCTCTGGGGTAAGCAGTGGCTGTGAGGCTTGAGGCTGAGGTGAGAATAAAGGACCAAGAAGGGGCAGGGGAGAAAGTTAGAAGATGGAGTGCCGGTGGCAGGGCGGGGGGATGGTGGGAGATGAAGTGGGGATATAGGAAATTGGTATTTAGTGACTTTCTGTATGTCAGGTATCACTGTAGGTATAAGAAAAAATTTTTATTTTACATTTGAGTAGCCTCAAACTCATGGAAATCATTTCAAATTTTCAATGTCAAAGAGCTTGTAAAGGGCCTAGTTAAAATACTAACCCCTTGGGGCTTCCCTGGTGGTGCAGTGGTTGAGAATCTGCCTGCTAATGCAGGGGACACGGGTTCGCGCCCTGGTCTGGGAAGATCCCACATGCCACGGAGCAACTAGGCCCGTGAGCCACAACTACTGAGCCTGCGCGTCTGGAGCCTGTGCTCCGCAACAAAAAGAGGCCACAATAGTGAGAGGCCCGCGCACCGCGATGAAGAGTAGCCCCCGCTTGCCGCAACTACAGGAAGCCCTAGCACAGAAACGAAGACCCAACATAGTAATCAATCAATCAATCAATAAATCTTAAAAAAAAAAAAAAAAAAACTAACCCCTTGCTGTCTGACCCCAGAGTCCAGGTTTTGTACAGAAGTATGAGGTCAGTGGCATAAATATGGGGAGGACTGGGAGGGGCTCTACGCCACACCGTGACCCCACCATTACACACTGCTGGTGACTTCCTTCACACGTCTTTATGATGAATTATCCAACTGACCTTGTATATAACAAAGGGACCAAAAGCACCTGCAAGCTAGAGTTTGGACAAGGACCTTACCCTCTCTCATTGCCTCACCCTCCCTCCGTGCACAATCATGTATATGTTCAAGTAGCTCCTTGTGCAGGGGGGCAGAGGAAGTTCTGATTTTGATCTTAAAGTGGAAGGGGACCCTCTCTGAAATCACTGATGCGTTCCAGGAACCCTCCCACAAAGTCATTGACTGGAGGAGTGACTTCATATTTCCCTTTGACCAAGATGTTACCTGGGAAGTTTCGTGCATATGAAAATCATTTTCCCCCTCAAGAAATGGAATAGTAATTTCTCCACTTAGTTAGGAAACACTCTCAGAAAGGAAAAATGCAGTATTTTTTTTTATTTGAGAGGAAAATATCAAATTCCTAACACAGGAAATCTCCCTAGAGTCTACCTTCAGTAGGAAAGCTCATTTTGTATTTTGCAAGTTTTATGAGAAAAGCATTCAGCTCTAATAAGTAAGCTATTTGAGTATTATTCCTTGTGTGTTAAATTCATTTGTTGAGACTAACATAATACCACGGGATGGAGACTGGTCCCAATAGGAGTTATAAGTCATCCTAGGGATTATGACATGAAATGTTCAGATATCCATTATTAAAAATGAATCTGTTTTCTTTTGCTACTTTTCTTCCTAGTGGGGAAAAGAAAGAAAAGGAAAAGTACCGTATAGATTCCATTAAAACAAACAAATAAACCAAATCCTAGAGTGTATATTCAATAAAATCTTGGCTTGACATAAGGTCCTAATTTGGTAATATGAATCGGCAAGTGGGTTTCCTGATCTAATTGGATAGGAATATAAGGAAATAGAAGTCAGAATTAACATTTAATGAGCACACTACCCATGCCTGTTGCCATGTAACTTTACAGCGCTTGCTCTCCCACTCCTATTCTGGTCTCAGCCTTGTGATCTGCTTTGGCCGATGGAATGTTAACAAATGTGATGCAAGCAGAAACCCAAAAGGTGCTTGAGTTTCCACTTGTTCTTGTACCCTGCCATCGCCATGAGAACATGTCTGTGTTAGCCTGATGGAGGATGAGAGTCACACAGAACAGAGTTAAGTCATGCCAGTCACCCCAGCTGAGACAATCTAGATTAGTCAACACCCAGGCAATCCGTGAACATATAAGCAAGTCCAACCAAGACCAAAAGAACTGCTTAGCTGAGCCAAGATCAGCAAAGCTTCTGAGCACACCTCTCAGATGCATGAGTAATAAATGTTTATTGTGTGGTTTGTGGTGGTTTGTTATGTAGTATTACTGTGGCACTAGATAATCGATAGGAAACCTGCAGTGAGGAAATGGTTTCTGGATATCAAAACACATTGTAATTGTGCTGCATGTTATGTGCAAGTGACAGTAGGGACTTGTGTTAAGGTTGACTGTAGCCCTGTGTGAATGAGCCACATCCAGGTAAGTAGGGGAAGGGGTCTCACTTAAAAGATGAGATCATTTTTGCACCATTTGCTCAGGGAAAAGGAGTCTCTCTCCAGGTAGAAATTAAGATTAAGGATCATAGTCAGGTGGGTGTTATGATAGGATCTCTCTTAGGCAGGAGCTTTTGTCTAGGAGGGTGTTTCTCTAGGGTCCATTCAGAATGACTTTAGCTGTGCAGGTATTGACCAGGAGGTGAGAATTGATGGGCCCAGGTGTTTCCATGTGACCATGATGATGATGACAGCTGACTGTTACTGAGCAGGTTGCTTATTATGTCCCGGGTGCTATACTCAGCCCTTGATATATATTAGCTCATTTAATCTTCATAACAATGCTATCAGATAGGTATTACTTTTCCCCCATTTTATACAGGAGGAAACTGAAGCCCAGAGCTCTTAAGTGACTTGCCATAGACAAATAAGAATGAAAGAATAGAGCTGGGTGGTCACGAATCTGGCTCAAGAACCTCTATGCCAAAGGGCTTATGGAACCAAATAGACAAGTTGAGTTGGGACCAGAACTTTATACTTTGTAAACTGGGCTGTTTATATTCCTTGTATGTAGTTTCTGACTCTGCATGGGAACAAATTTCATCCCACATGAGGCCAATATCATGGTGGCAACAGGAAGGGAATAGACAGAGCTCGAGTTGGGAGTGAGAGCAAAAGAAAGAACAAGAAGAAAACCTCGATGGGAAGGTGAAGTTGGGGGACAAGGTCAAGTGCCCTCAGTCAGGGGCTTACCTCACTCACTTTCCCTGGGAGATTCTCTACCTGGTGCTGTTCCCTTAGAGGTTCTGGGTTTAATTTTATTGAAGAAAGTGGAATTTCCTTATGTTTTGTACGTGCCAGGCACTTTTCTAAGCATTTTACATACATTATCCATTGAATTTTAACAACCACCCTCCAATGATTAAAGATATTTTTAGCCTTAGTTTCAAAGATCCGTGCTATTCAAAATGCAGTTCCTGGACGGGGTGGCAGGCAGTGAGCTCTTTCTTTCCAGTCCACAGTGAGATGAGACACTGACAGCAGGTGTCTAGAGACTTTTAACAATTAGAGTAATTTTTTGACTGTTAAATCTAATCATCTAAAAAGAGTGTATATTTTATGTCTATGCTTTTTATTTTCCTGGTAATTAATTTCAATGAATTTTACAGCAGTATTTTTCCTCAAATGGATTGTAAATTTAAGAAATATGGTTTAAGAAACATGTCTAGATAATAGAACTGAGGCTCAGAGAAATGGAGTAACTTGCCACAGTTTTAGTCATTGAGAGGCAGGGCAAGACTCAAACTCAAGTCCTAATCCAATGCCCATCAACTCATTTTATTTTTATTAAAATTAACATCCAACTTGACTAAGAACTGTGCCTTCCCATACCTGCCTATTTAAACAATGACACTAAGCTTGATTTTGCAGGGCTGAGAGGAGAGTGGTAGGCACTGGGCCTTTCTATTGCTGGTCAGTCGAGTCATTCCAGAGCACAGAAATTGGACTTGAGAGCTGGACTTTATCAAAATGATGCTACCCATGTGTTCATGTAGTAGACACATAGCCATGGCATGATTCATGTAGAATCTCTTGGAAATAACAGCAAAGCTTTCTCCTTTGCTCCTTCTGTGACTCCCTAAAGGAGAAAAAGAGGAAATACATAAAATTCTCATTTAAGAAAAATTGTCTAACAGACCCTACATTTAGTGAAGCAGTTCATTTTGTGGTTTAAAATTCAAAGGAATTTCTTCCTATCATCTGTTAAAAATACAATCGTGTAGTGATTACCACGAAAAGTAGTAGATAGACATGGGCTTTGGAGCAAGACACATTAGACTTGGGTCCTGCCTTTGCCATTGTCTTACTGTGCAATCTTGGCATCATGCTAACATTTCTGAACTTATTTTCTCATTTGTAAAATATGAATAATTCATACCTCATAGGATTTTGGGATAATTTAATAAGGTAACTTATGTAAACTGCTCTCATCAAGTCTGAAGTAGGAGGATAATTACATCAGATGCCCCCAAACCAAATCCATTTAACCAGCTTGTTTGAGATCCTTTCAAATGCTGTGGCTGTACAACCTCTTAAAAATTAAAAGTTTTTTTTTCTTTTTTTTTTTAATTAGTTACTCAGCAAGTAGGGTTTTTTGGGCAAGGAATGAAACAAGGTCATTTGACTCAATTGTAAAAATTGAATTAACTGAATGATTTGCATGTTTTGTTTCCATACACAGAGTCTAATAATTCAGGATTATATTCTGGTCTATTGCACATTGAAAAGTGATTTCATGGAGTCTGTGATGTACTCACTTTCATAGATTACTGATAATCTTATCTCATAAGGATGTTAGGAGAGTCAATTAGATTATGTAATATATACATGGTACATGATAAGCACTGAATAAATATATTTCCCCCGTATTCTGCTTTATTTATAAGTGCTACTGTTTTTAGGTCAATGCCAATCTATAGCGTTTGATTATATATAATCAAATAGTACTTTTCTTTTAATTTAAGACTTAACAGGATGAAATTATTTGTACTTAGAAGGTAGAGATATGGGCACCTGTGATTTAAAGCCATTATGAATTTGCCTCGAAACGCTATGGTGAAATTTCTCCAAATGAATGATAATAAAATCTCTATGATAAATGATTCCCAAGGTCTGCACTCCAACTAGTTTATGAAGCAGCATTGAGCCTTTGGCATTTCCTCAGTAATTTGCCCCTAAATTGTGTCAACAAGTGCTTGTGTACTTTTTAGAGTTTTACCTAACTCTTTTTGCCTTTAACCATTCCAATATCCATTTCTGAGCAAGACACAAACCTGTGCTTTAAACTGTTAATTGATTTTCCTTGCAACATCCCATGGGTCTGAAGTCAAAAGCCTCTTTCAGGAGCTCATTTTAGGCAACATTGGAAACTATTTCCGAAACTAAACCTTATAGGATTAGTTAGAAAACCACCTGGAAATACTGGATAACTTTATTTCTATCACCTGGCTGTCACTTCGGTTGAATCCACAGCTTTTAGATCCTTCCAGAGCACACAAAATAACCAGCTCATAGGGTTATTTAAGCATTAAATGAGATGAGGTATATAAGAGTACTTTCCAAATTATCAACAATATACAAAGGCTATACAAAGGTCAGATATTGTTATTTCATAGAATGTTTTTGCTTCTCTGTGGTTCCTTCATGGTCACAAGATGGCTGCCATAGCCGAATGTCACATACTTATATGACAGTGTTCCAAGCAGGAAGGTTTTCTCAAAGTTTTATCAGGCAGGAAAATCTTTCCCAGAAGCCCCCACTCCAGCAGACTGCTCTTAAGTTTTCATTGGCCAAAACTAGGTCACACATTCATCCCTAAGGGAGGATAATAGAATTATCCATCCCAGGCAAGGGGAAACAGGATTACCAAGATTGATTTAGGCCAAAAGGACACAAAGGTCTTTGATATCCAGCCTCTAGTCCCAAGATCCTAGCATAGCTCTTCTGGGCTCCCTTACTTCTTGGCTCCTAGTCAGCTTTCATACAGATACTTCTCTCATCTAACCACTTCTTGGACATCTTGACTGTACATTCTGATATTCCTTCTTAAAGTGTACTTAGCATTTCCATGAAGGAAGTATGGCAAAAAAAATCCTCCAAGTGTGCCTGAACTATACTACATGCATTCTTCCATGTTTGTCTCCTTCTCTGTACCTCTTGTCCATCCATGGTAATGTGGAATTGGAGGGGAATAGTGAGCTTGGAATCAGATGGACCTGAGTATGGCTCCATCACATCTTAGCTAAGTCATAGAACATTTTTGGAACTTCATTTCCTCATCTGTAAAGGAATGATAAAAATACCTCCTCATAGGATGGAAAATACCTGGCATATGGTAGGGAACCAAAAGAGGTGACCCGTTTCTTTGTTATTTTCATTGTCAAGCCACACATCAGTTCCTGTGATTGCTCTATATCCAAGATGGGTTCTGACTCTTCACCTTGCTCACTTGTGTTGGAGACCTGGTTTTTGATGGCTTATTCTGGCTTTAACACTGTTCTGCTTCAAGACATGCTCATTGCTTCTAATATTCTGCTTTTTGTCTATTCATAAAAAATCTTCAATAAGTGGTGTTGGGAAAACTGGACAGCTACATGTAAAAGAATGAAATTAGAACACTACCTAACACCATACACAAAAATAAACTCCAAATGGATTAAAGACTTAAATGTAAGACCAGACACTATAGAACTCTTAGAGGAAAGCATAGCAAAAACACTCTTTGACATAAACCACAGCAGGATCTTTTTTGACCCACCTCCTAGAGTAACGGAAATAAAAACAAACAAAAAAAAAACAAATGGGACTTAATTAAACTTAAAAGCTTTTGCACAGCAAAGGAAACCACAAACAAGACAAAAAGACAACCCTCAGAATGGGAGAAAATATTTGCAAATGAAACAACAGACAAAGGATTAATCTCCAAAACATACAAACAGCTCACGGAGCTCAATATCAAAAAAACAAACAATCCAGTTAAAAAATGGGAGGAAGACCTAAACAGACATTTCACGAAGGAAGACATACAGATGGCCAAGAGGCACATGAAAAGATACTCAACATCACTAATTATTAGAGAAATGCAAATCAAAACTACAATGAGGTGTCGCCTCACACCAGTCAGAATGGCCATTATCAAAAAATCTAGAAACAATAAATGCTGGAAAGGGTGTGGTGAAAAGGGAATCCTCCTGCACTGTTGGTGGGAATGTAAATTGATACAACCTCTATGGAAAACAGTATGGAGGTTCCTTAGAAAACTAAAAATAGAAGTACCATATGACCCAGCAATTCCACTACTGGGCACATACCCTGAGAAAACCATAATTCAAAAAGACACATGTACCACAATGTTCATTGCAGCTCTATTTACAATAGCCAGGACATGGAAGCAACCTAAATGTCCATCGACAGATGAATGGATAAAGAAGATGTGGTACATATATACAATGGGATATTACTCAGCCATAAAAAGAAACGAAATTGAGTTATTTGTAGTGAGGTGGATGGACCTAGAATCTGTCATACAGAGTGAAGTAAGTCAGAAGAGAAAAACAAATACTGTATGCTAACACATACATATGGAAGCTACCAAAAAAAAAAAAAAATGGCACTGATGAACCTAGTTGCAAGGCAGGAATAAAGATGTAGACATAGAGAATGGACTTGAGGACATTGGGTGGGAGGGGAAGCTGGGGCGAAGTGAGAGTAGCATCAACATATATACACTACCGAATGTAAAATAAACTAGTGGGAAGCAGCAGCGTAGCACAGGGAGATCAGCTCGGTGCTTTGCAATGACCTAGAGTGGTGGGATAGGGAGGATGGGAGGGAGGCTCAAGAGGGAGGGGATATGGGGACATATGTATCCATATGGCTGATTCACTTTGTTGTACAACAGAAACTAACACAGTATTGTGAAGCAATTATACTCCAATAAAGATCTATTAAAGAAAGAAAACATATACAGAGTGGGTAGATAAATGATGGCCAGAAGGATCTCCCTGATGATGTGCTGCTGTGTAAGACCCCAAGGTCTTTGTGCAATCCTTGGGAAAGTCTTATTAATAACGTAAATTTCCTGCAAGGACAGATAGATGGGTGCTAGATGTAGATCTAATTTAACTGCAGAGAATAAGAGAATGGACATTTCTGAACTCTTGAATTTGTGAAATAGATTTCCAACTTGCATCAAATATGTGCTTCTATTTATCAAATAGTCATTTACTAAGCTGGCTTTCCAACTTTATATCTGCATTATACCCTGTATAATTTTATGTCGCCACCTGCTTCACATGATCGTTTGCCATCTCCAGCTAAAGAATATAGAAAGAACTTTATCAGTTCCTTAAGAAGAGAGCTTTAGAGAGAAATGATGAGTTTCAATGTACTGTTGTTCAGAAATAACCACTAGTTGTTATCTTTAGCTTGCTCCAAGTGCCAATTTTTTTTAAGCTGAAGGCTGTGTCACTCCAATAGAGGGAGAAAATGTGACCCTAGTATAACTTCTACAGTCTTAAAAAGGCTTAGGACAGGTGGGTGGCAGTAGATGAAGAAAGGAAGTAGTGTCAGTGCAAGCAACCAATGTTATGATTCCCAAGACAATTTAAGGAAAGAAGAGAACATTTTTTCTTTAAAATATTTAACAATTTTAGAAATATCAATTCCTTAACTCCCTCTAAACAAAACAAAACAAGCTCCACATCTAATTCTTAGGCGTGGGGCAGTGGAGAAAATAATCTATGAATTGCCAGAATTGAGGTGAGTGAAGAGAAAAGTAATTTTGCTGAATGAGTGGCTGAAGAGGAAGGAAAGAAGAAAAACAGGTAGAAAGAAGAAGAAAGGGGCAGATGAGTAGCTCTACTGAGTGAAAGGGGCAAGTTTCTCTGCATGCTGAAGAAAGATGACTACATCCTGGCAGAGGAAGACTTTGAGGCCAATCTGGATCATAAAGTATCAACATTGGTTTAAATATGCTTGTGGTGGCACGTGTGTGCTCTCCTTTCTAAGTGGTAAATTAGATCTTCACTTACAGGTGTGTGAACAGCAGAGGCCTGAGATAATGATCCCGGTGTACTGCAAGTAGCTGAAACATCTCTCTTTCTGGCAGCTTTTCAGTATCTTGAGCTTAGGCTACCATGTCATGTTCAGGTCTATCCTGGCATACCTGGCATGATTTACATTAGTGCTTCTCAAACTTTCATGTACATATGAAGCACCAGGGGACCTGATTAAAAATGCAGATTCTGGTTCAGTATGTCTGAGGTAGGGCCTGAGTATCTGCATTTTCTACCACTTCTCAGGTGATAACAATGCTGCTGATCCTCAGACCAAACTTTCATGAGCAAAAGCCTAGAACACACAGTCACAAATACAGAGATATTCAAAGATGTGCAATAAGCATATACATGTGTGAACTTGGACACACATGCAGGTAGAGAAAAAGACATTTACTCATTCATTTAGGTAATAAATAATTTTGAGTGCATTTTTAAAGGGCAGGCACTTTAGACATATAGACATACTCATAGAGAACACATTTTAGGAATGATCTTTGCAAATGTACCTTAAAAATCACAAAATAATTCTTTGCTTTCCCAAGGCATGCCATCATTCTCCAGCACCAATCTCTTTGAATGGCCTAGTTTTCCTTACTCTTAGTTACTAGCTGACTTTAGGATGGGTATTTGCCTACACGCAGTACCTAAGAAGATATTTCTCTTTACTGTCTGAAATTCTTAAAATGGCTGTATGACATAGAGGTGAGAACATGGGTGTTGAAATGAGGAGGCCTGGGCTCAAATCTCAACTCTGTCACCTACTACAACACTTTAACCTCCTTGAGCTCCAGTTTTTGCATTTGCAATATGGTGACAATAAAATCTCCCTCATGTAGATGACTATTCACCTAATTCATCAAATATCTATGGTAGGTTGATAGCCTGCAAAAGACACAGAAATGAAGTTGATTCAATTTCTTGACTCAAGGAACTCATAGTCCAGTAGAGAAAACAGACACAGTAGAAGTATGTAAAGGAAATAGCAGAGGGAGGAAATGATTAGTTTTACTGGGTGGGGGTTTGGGGATAAAGTCTTCCCAGTCCTAGAGGAACTGATAGAGGAGTTGGGCTTTGAAGGATAGAAAGAGAGATCTGGTAGAAAAGGAGAAAATAAAGCCATGCTTCTCAAATTAAATCTGCATCCAAATCACTGGAATTGAAAGACCTGATAGTAACTGAAGCAGAGCATGTGATTCTGCATTTTCTAACAAGTTTTGAGTAATGTTGGTCACATACCTGGAGAAGCAAGGGAGTAGGACATTTCAGGTTAAGGAAATACCAGCACAAAGGTGACACTGAAAGCACTATGGTGGATTTGAAAAGCAATAAGCAGCTTGGAACGATTGGACCATCAACTGTAGGGGAAAAGCTATGGGAGGTGATGCTGGAAAGAGGGTAGAATTAGATCAAGGGAGAATTATGAAAAGGCATAAGTGATTCTTCCTGGTACTTAATGAACACTTCAGCAAAGTTGCAGGATAGAAAATCAATACACAAAAATAAGTTGTATTTTTGTATACCAGCAATAAACAATCTAAAAAGGAAATTAAGAAAACAATTCCATTTATAATTGCATGCAAAAGAATATAATACCTAGAAATCAACCTGACCAAGCAGATGAAAGATTTATACATTGAAAACAACAAAACACTGCTGAAAGAAAATAAAGAAGAACTACATAAATGATGAGACATCCCATATTCATGGATTGAAAGACTTAATAATGTTAAGATGTTAATACTACCCAAAGCAATCCTCAAATTCAATGCGATTCCTGTAAACATTCCAATGGCTCTTTTTGCAGAAATGGAAAAGCTGATCATAATTCATGTGGAATTGCAAGGGGCCCTGAATAGCCAAACAATAATGAAAAAGAACAGAGTAGAAAGACTAATACTTCCTGATTTTAAAACTTATTAAAAAGCTACAGTAATCAAAGTAGCATGATACTGACATAAGGATAGATATATGGACAAGTAGAATACAATTAAAAGTTTGGAATAAATCCTTGCATCTATGGCCAATTGATTTTTCACAGGGATGCCAAAGCTATTCAATGAGAAAATAATATTCTTTTCAACAAATGGTTTTAGGACAACTGTATATCCACATGCAAAAAAATGAAGCTGAACCCCTACCTCACACCATATGCAAAATTTAAGTGTTGGGAGAGGAACACATGGGAACTCTCTTTACTTTCTGTGCAGTTTTCCTCTAAACCTAAAACTGCTCTAAAAAAATTCTAATTAGGAAAAAAGTCCTCCATATGAGACAGCAATACACATTACTAGAATAGCTAAAATGAAAAAAGATTGACAATAACAAGTGTTGTTGAGGATGTGGAACATCTGCAACTCATACATTTCTGATGGGAATTGAAAATCATATACCTACTTTGGAAAATCATTTGGCAGTTATTTTATAAAGTTAAACATACATTGCTAACCATTTGGCTCAGCAATCCCACTCCTGGGAATTTATCCAAGAAAAATAAAAACTTGTATTCATAAAAAGAGTTGCTATGAAATGTTCATAGCAGAATCATTCATAATAGCCAAACACTGGAAATAAAAGTCCATCAACTGGTGACTGAATATGCAAATTATAGTATAAACATACAACAGGAATACTTCTCAGAAATAAAAAGGAGTGAATTACACACAACTTGGGTGAATCTCAAAAGTATTATTATTTGAAATATCCAGACACAAATACTACATACTACGTACTATATGATTTCATTAATATGAAATTCTAGAAAAGGCAAAACTGTATTGACATAAAGCAAATTAATTCTTGCCAGGGGCCAGGGTCAGAGAAAGTATTAACTATGAAAGGAAGCAAAGGAACTTTTGAGGGGTAATGGAAATGTTTTGGCTTTGGTGGTGGTTACATAACTGTATACATTTGTCAAAATTCACCAAGATCTGTACTAAAAATTGGTGAATGTTTTCATTTGTAAATTGTATTTTAATAGGATGATTTTTAAAAGCATTGAAAAATGAACCTAATTAGATCAATGACTTAAATACAAGAACTAAAACTATAAAACTCTTAGAAGGAAACAGGAGTAAATCTTCATCATCTTGTATTTCGGAATGGATTCTTAGACATGACATCAGAAACATTAGCAACAAAAGAAAAAAGTTGGTAAATTGGACTCTATCATAATTAAAAATTTTAGTGTATCAAAGGACATAATTAAGAAAATGAAAAGACAACATACAGAATGAAAAATATTAGCAAATCATATATCTGATCAGTCTAATATCCAGAATATATAAAGAACCATTACAACTCAGTAACAAAAAGACCAACAATCCAATTAAAAATTGGGCAAAGAACTTGCACAGACATTCCTTCATAAAAGACATACAAATGGTTAAAAGTCACATTAAAATAAGTTGCTCAATATCATTAGCCATTAGAAAAATGCAAATCAATACCACTTCACACTCACTAGCATGGCAATAATTAAAAAACAGAAAGTAACAATATTGGTGAAAATATGGAGACACTGGAACCTCTGTAATTGCTAGTGAGCATATAAAATGGTTCAGCTGCTGTAGAAGGCAGTTTGGCAGTTTCTTAAAAAGTTAAGCATAGAATTAGCATTTGACCAAGCAATTTCACTCCTAGGTATAGACCCCCCAAATTGCAAAGCAAATACATGTACATGCATGTTCATAGCAGCACTATTCACACCAGCCAAAAGATAGAAATAACCCAAATAACCATCAACAGATGAATGGATAGACAAATTGTGGCATATGCATACAAAATATAATAATATATACATACAGTAATATCATTCAGCCACAGAAAGGAATGAGGTACTGATACATGCTACAATATGGAGGAACCTAGAAAACATTATACCAAGTGAAAGAAGCCAGACATAAAAGATTATATACTGTGTGATTCCATTTATACAAAATACCCAGAACGGGTAAATCCATAGAGACAGAAAGCAGACTGGTTGTTGGGAGGTGCTGGGAGTGGGAAGGAATGGAAAGTAACTGCTTAATGGGTACAGTTTTCCTTCTGGGATGATGCAAATTCTTTGGAACAGGGTTAATGGTGGTGGTTGCACAATATAGTAATTGTACTAAGTTCACTTTAAAAGGGTTAATCATGTCGTACACCTTAAGTTTATACAATTTGGTCAGTTATACCTCAGTAAAGCTGAAAAAAAATTACAAAACAGACAACTGAATACAAAATAAATAAATAAAATGGTTCATATTCTGTTGCATGATTTTCAACTCAATTTTTTAAAAAGCTGCCGTTGGCCCTGATGAAAGATAATGAGCTTGAATTCAAGCGGACAGTGACAAAGGAGGAAACAATGCGGACCATGAGAGTGGTACTGGACGGAGGAGAGCAGGAGAGAGGGAGAAGTGAAGGGTGATACTGAAGCCTCTCACCTGGAAGAGCTGATGCTACGTTGCTGTAGATGGGAATAGGGAGGAAGATCAGGTTTGAAGTGTGAAGACAGTGAGTTTAGTTGGGTCATGAGGATGGGTGTGCCTGGGAAGTGCAGGTGGAGCTCTCTCTCACAGTTAGCTGGACCACTGGCTCCTGGAATATAATGGGGGAGAAGAGCTCTAGGACACCCTGGTGGACAAGCCTTATGGATGAAACTCCCGTCTCAATCAAAATATTGATCCATGTACAAGAAATCACTAACTTCCTACTTTACTACTACAAGATCCTTTTAGTAGATTCAGTTTTGCCATTTTAATAGATTAGTGAAGACTGAGGATTATATAATATTAAGGGTTCATCCAGGGACACAAAGCATATCCATCCCAGAACCAGAATTTTTCAACACTCAAGCTCTTAGCACTCTTGCTTAAACACCACACTTACCAGGCACCATTTTACCGCTGAATTCCAGATTCAAGAACCAAGAGTTGCATCATTTCCCAGGATGGTTTGCCTCCTGGGGAAATGTATCTATTTTTGTAAAAGTCTCTCCAAATCCAGAAAGTTAGCTGGAGCAGTTTTTTTGGTATCTTGAAACCAGAGCAAGGTCATTGCTTTGAGCAAACTCAGTTTTAGCCCAAGAATCCTTCAGCATCATACATCTGTATTCTCAATTTCTTTGGGCCACATTTGTTGCTCTGTCTTCACCCACTTACCACTCTCTCCCAAAGAAAAGTGAAGCCATGAATTCCCAGGTAGAGGAAACACTTTCTTTGCTGTAGGGGCACTAAGGCAGCAACACCATCTAAGTTTTTACCACTCCCCACCCCGTGTTCATGCCCATAAGCCTCAAGTTTGGAATCTATTGGAAATGTTAATTTCATTGAAAACAAAAAACACTTTAGCATAATTTTACAAAAGTATCATTCAAGAATTGAGGAAGAAATTGTGAGCCCTGTAGAAATAGTTCTTTATTCACAACTGGAAACATTTGGTAGAGGTACAAGGAGGGACAGATGAACTACAGGTACGTATAGGAATTTAAGGTTTTTCTCCTTTTCTTGAACTATTTCTCTCTACAACCTCCTTGGATCCTCCTTAGTCTTCCCAGACAAGCCACACTGGAAACCTGCCCTCACAAAGTTCTCCCTGCCCCAATTTAATTCTTTCCTTCCTTTGCAGCTGATTTTGAGCCACACAGCCCCAGATGGTCAGTCTGGGAACAGATATAGGCTTTTTCAAAGAGACAATATTGATTCCCTCTAGACCCACAATGACCTCTTTTTTCTATCTCTTCTTACTCCAGTTCACAAGGTTTTTAATCCCCATTGAATACAGTGCTCCAGTATGGGTCAGAGAATGGGCCACAACTCAAAATCAACTGTTCCCATCCAGGAAGCTTTGACTGGCGCGAGCAGCGTTCCATTAAGCGGGGTCTGGTGCCATTGTTTTTTACAAGGCTCTCACCAGCTGGCCTTGCTATGCTTGGCTAAGAATTAGACAAGGGAGGGAGGATCTGGCTTGAATAGGAGGAGAGACAAGAGCTGGCTTTAAAAGGTGACACCCTAAGGACAAGCTTGAAGGGACAGGGAATGGGCAATGTCCCCCACAGGGGTGGTTCTGCTTTTGCAGAAGAACCAAGGAGAGAAACAAGTTTACACTTACCTCTCTCTGAAACAAAACCAAGATCAGAAGAACACCGAATCCACTCCTTCCAATTCGCACTTGCCCTTTTGACTCCAGGTTGTGGGAAAAACCTATGAGGAAATAAAACAAAATTTTGCTTAAAACTTTAATTTTCACGATAGGTATTTGCAACACAAAGATGTTCACAGCCATCACATTTTCTTGTGGAAGCTGGCTTTCTTGGTCTTTTTGAAGCATCATTTATTCAGCAGCAGAGAAATATGAGATGTCCTATTTATAAATTCTGCAGCTAACACGAGCATTTACAAATATAAACAATGCTAGATAAAAATTTTAATAAAATACATTTAAGTCATACACACTCAGCATAGTAAATATTATGCATTGATATTATTCCATGTCTGTTTAAACAGAGTTTACCAAACATAATAACCTTTTAAAAAGACGGTTTTATAAAAGGTTGGGATCACTAGCTCTAGAATCAATAGAACTCTGCCACTCACTAACTGAGCACCTAGGAAGAGTCTCTTAATTTCTCTAAGCCTTATTTTTCCTTTGCAAATGGAGCTTGGAGCTTGATCATACCACCTACAATGAGGTGCATATTGTAAGCACTTAATGCTAGCATATCGTAAGCACTTAATAGAAGATATAAATGTTATTGTCATTACTAATTTCTGATGATTTGGGAGTCATCATAAAGTATGTCAATTATTACACTTAGCCCAGTCAGTCCTTTTATATAAGTGTTCGTTAAAGTGGATGTTAATACTGTAAAGTCCTTCTAGGCTGTGCTTTATGCGAAGTGATCTGTCACTGTTCCTGATCCTTCCTGTTTCTTAGCTTTTGTGTCTTAGCCTGTTATCTTTTAGAGTCCTTCCCTTTGCTGCTTTTAATCTGATCTCCCTGTAAACTAAGAAGAATATTGCCTTTCATTTTAAGGAAACTGGATAATCTTGTGTGTTTAAATCAGTGGGTTTAAATTGCCACCCAATGGTAAACAAGCAGACTAAAGCGTCAAAATCTTCCCATAGAGAGAAGTACATGGGCTTTCTGACATTTATTTTTTTCAACCTGCTGAGAGGTGTCTTGGCGTGAGGACATATCCACTGGAGGAGGGGAGAACAGTACCGTGCAGAGAGGGAACGGAGTGCAAAATCATGGAGATGGGCAAGGGTGTGTTGGAGAAGGGTTAGATGTTTGGGGTGACTGGAACATAGGTCACTGTGAGGAAAGGCTGTACATTGATGAGTTTGGAGAGCTAGGACTCAGTTACTCAGAGTATTGTATAATGTTAATAAGAATGGTATAATTGTAAGCATTTTCAATATTTTAGTTGCTGTGTTGAATATTATACATCTATTATCTGATTTAATCTTTACCACAATCCTGTTAAATCTATACTATAATTATACTTGTCCTATAGATGACAAAACTGAGGCTTGGGAGAACTAAGTAAGTTGCCCAAGCTCTGTCCAGGGCTATTTGATTTCAGATTCTATGCTTGTAACTACCATGCTATATTCTGCCCTAGAATTAATGTCTATGATAATCACTTTGGCTTCCTTATGTGGGCAATGGGGAGCCAGGAGAGGTTTGAAGTGGGAAAGTAATATGATGAGATTTATTTTTAGGAAAATAACTCCAAATGATGGATTATAGAGGAGAGAGGTTGAAGGCAGGGAGAACTAAAGATATTCAAAATTTGTCTGGACATTCAAAATAGACCTGAGCAAGACTTAAGCTAAGGCTTTGGTAGCAGGAATGAATGTGGGGAGGGACTCTAGAAACATTCCCAAGGTAGAAGCAGTAGGACTTGGGGACTAGCTGGATGAGGGAAAAGGAGAAGTAGAGTAATTCACCCAGGTTTTTAGCTTGATGAATGAGTGGATGGTTGGCTACATCTATGCTGGGGCAGCATTTTTTATTCTGTCCTCTAGGGAAGAGAAATATTAATGTTATCACTCAAAAGGAACCCATTAGCAAACATGCTTGGGTTAAATAGGATTGTTTGACACAGGACTTCTCAACATGTGTAAACACTACTGTGCATTGGGAATCGCCAAGAGAACAGCTCCTTAGGCACTGGGGGCATGTCCTGGCAGTATGGGTCTGGTACTCAAGAGGGCCGGCCTGGAGGTAGAACTTTGAGCATTATTTTTTCTTCAGCAGATCTTTGACAGCATTTCTGTGTCAGTCACAGTGCTTGCTCACTTAATGTGTGTTGCTAAATATATTTTTAAAATTCTGAAACCAGTGGCTATGTATCATGAGTTGGAAATGCAACGTAGGTGAATGCTAAAATATATCTACCTCTGGGTGGAACCAAATACCTTTTTATACAAACTGTGTACCATCCAAGTTAAATTGGCAAGCTTTTGGAATTGTCAGAATAAAATGTTTATCAACTGAATAAAAAAAACAGAGACAAGATTCAGTTAGTTCTTTCATATGCCTGTGGAATGAATCAGAGGAGCCCAGTACTTCACTGGAGCCAACTCGAGGGTTCAGAGTAAATTCAACTCAGTTGACTGGGGTCTTATTTACCCACAGGAAAAACCACCCATGCCTTTGTTTGTAGAATCACATCAGCATTTGTACATTGGCAGAAATATGCTCCCAGCTGCCCAAGTCTGTGGTTTCTCTGGTCATACAGTAAAGGACTTGTGACCTTAAATAACCCACAAGGGTTTGAATGACAGAGCTGGGAATCCCTTCCTGGCAACCACAGTGCAATCTGTTGACCTATCATTTTGCATCAGTGTGGGGCAGATTAACACTTAAAGACCTACTAGATGGTTCACTTAGTCAGTGGCAGCCCCCAGACAAATATGACCCCCATGGGCTTTGGTTTTTTTTTCTTATTCTAATTGAACTCTTAACATGTGCCAGGCAGTGTTACAAATGCTTTATAGATATTAACCTTCAACCCCATATGGTAACATCATAATTATTCCTATTTAATAAATGAGGAAAATGAGGCACAAAGAGGTGAAAGCAATTGCTTAAGATTGCAGCTTTATGCAGCAGAGAGGTGAAGATTCTGGTTCATATCTTTTCATCCACAGGGTATCCAGAGACGAATCCTATTACTTCCAGCAGAGTTTCCCAAACTTCAGTCATTCACATTGTTGACATATCCACAGACTACCTTTAATATTATTTAATGGATTTTAAAAAATCAATTCATTTAAAAAACTTTAGCTTTCTGTCAGGATATAGAATATACAAATTCACACAATTCATGTGTTAATTTTTTTCTAATCCACATGAAAATAAGTCCATAACTCTTAAGAATTTTGTCCTTGTCCTTCCTAAAATTTGTTCTCTACCATCCATGGGCATTCACTCTTCCTCTGAACTGCTTAGGTTGTAAACTAGAAGTTATTCGTTCCAAACACTAAACACGTACAATCATTCCACACAGTTCATCGTTATAGGGCAGTGTGCTTCTATGTTTAGGGCAATGTGCCAGTTAATTCCTCATTCCATATCACCTCCTCTGTGAAGCCGAGCCTGATAACCAGAGCCCACACAGATTTCCTCGTGCCCTGAATCCAGAGTGTGCACTCGCTAATTAAGCATTTTATGGGAGACTGTACTACTCTCTAATTGTCTTCTCTCCCCAGTAAGACGTTAAGCCTCTCCAGAGTATTACCACCATATCCCCCATAACCACAAATAAAAGAGTCTTGAATTTGCGCTTAGTGATCGATAAAGCACAATCGTTAATGCCCATGGTGAAAGTCATCAGATCTAAACACAAGAAGAGAAGAAAGACACAGTAACTGGGCCGCCACCATTTGCCAGGCACCTTTCCGTCATTATCTTGTTCATTTGGAATTAATCTCCACAGCAGCTGTGTGGTAGGAAACTGAGGTGAAGAGAGGCCAAGTAGATTGCAGAAGTTCACACAGCTGGCAGGTGGCAGAGCTGGGAGCAAAACCAAGATTTGATATCTGGCTGATGCCAGGTGAGCTGCTTTTCTACTGCAGCAGCCTTCTGCACTCTGCTTCCAGTAGAAAAAGACACTTTAAGAGGAGGAGTGAAGACAACCTTCTCCATCAGGGAAAGACCCTGCAATTTCTCATGATCTCAAAACAAGAGTCCTCTTCTACCAAGAGCTAAATTAAAAGGCAATGACAAACTGTGACCATTGGCAAAGGCTATGGAAAGAGAACCTTAGCATAGATGACCAGGGTAATTAACCACCAACACAATTCTGTGGGCCAGAGTCTTGACCGGGCTCTCATTCTCCACTCTGAGTCATACAAATTCCAGGCTAGAGCATGGCCAATGGTTTATGCCTGAATGGGTTGGGCACCTGTTGGTCCAGCAGCTGCAAGGTGTGTTGTTGTTGTTGTTGTTTTAATCTTGGCTCATCCACAGGGGATTAACCAGTCATGCCTGGGAGGAAGGGATGACCAGGAGTTTTACTCTGTTCAAAGCCTCACTTAACACTCTTGGATTGAGAGCCAAGCAGGAGTTGGCAAGCTGTAAGGGAATGCCCAGGTGAGGAGCAGAGCAGCTTCTTGGCAGCTCTGAGGACCTCAGCAGGTGTGAGGACAGGGTCCTGGCTGCCATTTTCTGACCTGCAGACGGTGTGGCTCTGTGTGCCAAGGTTCAGCAGCTTTCCAGCTTCTTCCTTTAGCCTGCCCTGCAGCCAACCTACACTGGTTCACTGTGCAGAGAGACACGCTTCACTCTAGAGGTCTCTTCAAATATGCAGGGAGAGGGGTGAATCTTGAGGGGTCTGTTCCCAGAGAATGCAGATTGTGTTAATTAAAAGTAACTAAAATAACACCTTCTGTCTTAAAAAGTCAAGGATATTGAATTTCAGTAGGAACAAATGCCGTTATTTTTTAATTTGGGGGATGGTGAGAGGATTTAATCCCTGTGTGAGCTCATATCTCAGGGATTTAGGGTTTTTTCTCCACATAAGGATAACTAGTCCCTTCATGCAGGATTATTGTGCGGGCCAGGATTGAAGACCTGCACATGAATTTGCAGCAAATATCAGCTCCCTTCTTTTTCTTTCTTCTTCCATGAATATCTTTTGGACTTAGAAAGAAGCTGGGTAGTGAATTGTATCTCAGTTGAAAAATTGTAATCTTAGTCAACATTAAACTCTTCCCTTATACCTCTTCCTTAGAAATATGTTCCTGCTTCAGTCACATTTTCAACACACATGCCCCAAGGAAAAGGGAGGGTGGAGGTTGTGTATATGAACATCAGAAAGCCCTTGGTCCTCTGGAAGGAAAAAACAAAAGAGCTGAATTTATCTCCCAGAATATGCTTGTCCTATGAACCATAGGATACAGGCTGTGAGGGCGCCATGTGAGAATGCCTGGGGACCAAGATCTTTTCCATCAGGACACTGGGTATTTTGAGCAAACTTTCTCCCAGTGGAAGGAGTGCTTAATGATAATAATAGCTAATGTCTGGTTAGATGTCTGTCTTTGAAGCATTTAACACAGTTGAACTCTTGGCCCTTCTTTACAAAATTATTATCTTGCTATAATCTCCATTTCACAGATGAGAGATTGGAAGCACAGAGTGTTTAACTAGTCAGAGACAATCCAGTTGAGAAGTGGGGGAGCCCACATGCAACCTAGGTAGAATAGCTACAGCGTCAAGCCCTCAATTGCTCACTGTTTCCTAACGTTCAAGAGATGGGGCACTATGTGTGTAGTCAAGGCAGTCTGGCCTATGCCTCTCCCCACTTTGGAGATGAATAGACACATGCTCACTGCTGAGCTAACCTCTTGAACCCCAGTCTGAAGAGGCAGCTGGACTGGGTTTTTTGGGTGAGCGGAAGGGAAGGTTGGATGAGAATATCACTGTCCAACTTTTTAAGAAGATGGGTGCCTAAAGACAGCTGTTTCAGAGAATGGGGTTAAAGGAGTGGAATTAACAGAGACACTTGTAACTGACATTATGCATGAACTGCAAGAAGTGAGGAGTGTTAGAAAGAGTGAGGATGGGAAATAAATATGAAGCTGGGTCAAAAAGGATCTTGCTGTGATTTATGTCACGGAGTGTTCTGCCTATGTTTTCCTCTAAGAGTTTTATAGTGTCTGGCCTTACATTTAGGTCTTTAATCCATTTTGAGCTTATTTTTGTGTATGGTGTTAGGGAGTGTTCTAATTTCATTCTTTTACATGTAGCTGTCCAGTTTTCCCAACACCACTTATTGACGAGGCTGTCTTTTCTCCATTGTATATTCTTGCCTCCTTTATCAAAGATAAGGTGCCCATATGTGCGTGGGTTTATCTCTGGGCTTTCTATCCTTTTCCATTGATCTATATTTCTGTTTTTGTGCCAGTACCATACTGTCTTGATTACTGTAGCTTTGTAGTATAGTCTGAAGTCAGGGAGCCTGATTCCTCCAGCTCCGTTTTTCTTTCTCAAGATTGCTTCGGCTATTGGGGGTCTTTTGTGTTTCCATACAAATTGTGAAAGTTTTTGTTCTATTTCTGTGAAAAATGCCATTGGTAGTTTGATAGGGATTGCACTGAATCTGTAGATTGCTTTGGGTAGTATAGTCATTTTCACAGTGTTGATTCTTCCAATCCAAGAACATGGTATATCTCTTTGTCTGTTTGTATCATCTTTAATTTCTTTCAGCAGTGTCTCATAGTTTTCTGCATACAGGTCTTTTGTCACCTTAGGTAGGTTTATTCCTAGGTATTTTATTCTTTTGTTGCAATGGTAAATGGGAGTGTTTCCTTAATTTCTCTTTCAGATTTTTCATCATTAGTGTATAGGAATGCAAGGGATTTCTGTGCATTAATTTTGTACCCTGCTACATTACCAAATTCATTGATTAGCGCTAGTAGTTTTCTGGTACCATCTTTAGGATTCTCTATGTATAGTATCATGTCATCTGCAAACAGTGACAGTTTTACTTCTTCTTTTCCGATTTGGATTCCCCTCCTAGAGAAATGGAAATAAAAACAAAAATAAACAAACGGGACCTAATGAAACTTAAAAGCTTTTGCACAGCAAAGGAAACCATAAACAAGACAAAAAGACAGCCCTCAGAATGGGAGAAAATATTTGCAAACGAAGCAACTGACAAAGGATTAATCTCCAAAATTTACAAGCAGCTCATGCAGCTCAATATCAAAATAACAAACAACCCAATCCAAAAATGGGCAGAAGACCTAAATAGACATTTCTCCAAAGAAGATATACAGATTGCCAACAAACACATGAAGGAAGCTCCACATCACTAATCATTAGAGAAATGCAAATCAAAACTACAATGAGGTATTATCACCTCACACCGGTCAGAATGGCCATCATCAAAAAATCTACAAATAATAAATGCTGGAGAGGGTGTGGAGAAAAGGGAACCCTCTTGCACTGTTGGTGGGAATGTAAATTGATACAGCCACTATGGAGAACAGTATGGAGGTTACTTAAAAAGCTAAAAATAGAACTACCATACGAACCAGCAATCCCACTACTGGGCATATACCCTGAAAAAATCATAATTCATAAAGAGTCATGTACCACAATGTTCATTGCAGCACTATTTACAATAGCCAGGACATGGAAGCAACCTAAATGTCCATCGACAGATGAATGGATAAAGAAGATGTGGCACATATATACAATGGAATATTACTCAACCATAAAAAGAAACGAAATGGAGTTATTCGTAGTGAGGTGGATGGACCTAGAGACTGTCATACAGAGTGAGGTAAGTCAGAAAGAGAAAAACAAATACTGTATGCTAACACATATATATGGAGTCTGAAGAAAAAAAAATGGTTCTGAAGAACCTAGGGGCAGGACAGGAATAAAGATACAGACGTAGAGAATGGACTTGAGGAGACGGGGAGGGGGAAGGGTAAGCTGGGACAAAGTGAGAGGGTAGCATGGACATATATACACTAGCTAATGTAAAACAGATAGTGGGAAGCAGCCTCATAGCACAGGGAAATCAGCTCGGTGCTTTGTGCCCACCTAGAGGGGTGAGATAGGGAGGGTGGGAGGGAGATGCAAGAGGGTAGAGATATGGTGATGTATGTATATCTATAGCTGATTCACTTTGTTATAAAGCAGAAACTAACACAACATTGTAAAGCAATTATACTCCAATAAAGATGTTTAAAAAAAAATTATGAAGCTGGGAAGGAAAAGCAGGCTCCAAATCTCAGAGGGCTTTGCACCGAGGAGTTTGATTTTATCCTGTGGGTCAGTGCTTCACCAATTTTTCCACTTTAAATTCCTAAGAGAGTGATTGCATATCTCCATAAGTCCTGGGTCAGGAGCCAATAACTCCAAGTGTGAAATTCCTCTGGAATCCCATGTTTCATCTATAATAGCCAGAAAAATTGTGTTCTACTCCATAATATATGCGTGTTTCTTAATATAGAAATCTTTTATATTTATCACCAATGGCATTACAGAAGATCCAATATGTTTATCATATGCTCTTGCTTTCACCATGAGGCACCTTACCTTGAGAAGGACCCCTTCCCTGGTTTGAGAATTACAGGTCTAGACAAGGGGAGCCATTGAAAGGTATTAAACTAGGAAGTGACATCACTGGATTTGAATTTTTTTTAAAGAGTTTTTGATGTGGACCATTTTTTTTAAAGTCTTTATTGAATTTGTTACAATATTGCTTCTGTTTTATGTTTTGGTTTTTGACCGCGAGGCATGTGGGATCTTAGCTCCCCGATCAGGGATTGAACCTGCACCCCCTGCATTGGAAGGCAAAGTCTTAACCACTGGACCGCCAGGGAAGTCCCTGCATTTGAATTTTAGAAAGTACTCTGTGGCAACAGCATGGGGAAAGGAGTGTAGAGGAGGAAGGCAAAAGAGAGGGAGACAACTGGTTAGGAAACAAGGCCAATATTACAGGCAAAAGATGGTGTAAAAATCCAGAAAGAAAACAATATTCTGAGCCCTTTAGCTGGGTGTGTTTCTTGAGAATAAGAACACAAAAGAGGTATTTTTCTTAAGACTGAAAGAAATGTCTAGAATTCAGTCTAGAAGAGGATCTTTACTAGTTCTTTTTAAAATTTTTATAATCTAATTTTGGTGTTGGATTCTCAATAGTCAGACTATGCATGAGTTTAGGACATCAGCAAAGCAGGGGCACAGAGAGAGAAGGATAGAGAAATTAGATAGAATACACCATAATGGCATCCTACATTTAAGGTTTATGTCATTTTGAAAGATGGATTTATTTAACAATTCAATACCGTTTTCATTCTTACTTTCTTATGGGAGTGTGGGCACTATAATCTTTCAGGGCATGATGCTCCTAAAGCTCTTAAGCTAGTCCTTAGAGGGAGGAAGCTGAGTTCCCCCACTTGAGAACCTGAGCAGACCAGAGGACGGAGTAAGAGTCGTGCACACTCATCCAAAGACAGAAGGGTTTTCTCAATCGTGATACACTATTACTGGTGGAGAAAGTCAGAGAATTTACTGAGTGGTTAGAAATGGTTCCATTGCTGAAGAAAACTGGCATACAACAGCACATGGAAGCCTGGCAGACAAACTTCTAGGTGTCACAATTCCAAACAGGTTCAGCTCTTAGATCCCACATGATGACATGGTTGGATTCAAGCAATACATTTTATCTGCCAATGGAAATGCTATTTGTATAAATAGTTAATTTACCACTGTTCCTCACTGCAAAGGTGAAGCTCTTATTTTTCTTCCCAACTTAAGCCATATTTGAATCCTGATTTAATCAATAGAAGATCATTAATTTTCTCTGACTCTTTCCAACAGGACCTCCTAGTTGCTAGCTTTTCATAATCTGGCATCCTCATTTTCTGGGCAAAAAAGCCAGTAACAGTGGGGATAAGCTATAACGATAATAAAAATTAAAGTGATAACGTAGCTCTCATCTATTTAGCACTTACTCTACACCAGAGTCTGTGCTCAGTGATTTACATTCATTGTGTCAATTGATCTCCACAAGAAATCAATAAGATCTCTAATCATCATTATCTGAGACTGAGGCTTAGAGTTGGCAGAGCTGAGATTCAAACCCTGGCAGAAGAATTCTGAGTCTGTCTGTCTTCACCTGTGAGCTCCATGGACTGTTCCTCTGACAAGGAGCTTGGGTCCTCCATTCTGGGGGTAACGCAGCCAGAGCTGGACAACACATACCCATTTTGAGCTCAACTTTTTCCTGTCGGTAGTACTTCCTGAAGCCTTTCAGTGATTCAATTGCAGGTAAACTCTACCCTCTGTGAGCCTCGTGAGACATTTAAAGTCAGAGCCACATTTGTTCGTTAGAGCTACAGCACTTCTTTTCCTGAGGACATGCTATTTTCATTAGGATTAAAACTGCCCTCAGCAATAAATATTAAAAACCTGCCCAGTGAAAAGAGCAGCTTCCTCAGAAGCTTATGAGGATTAGAATTTTTAAGCAGGCCCTGCTACATATGACCACCCCTCTTCTTCGCCATCCCTTTGTGTGCTCCCACTTGGTGTGCTTTCAGCATCAATCAGATTTGGTGTTTTGCTCAAATCCGTTCATACTAATTGTCTGCCCATATTGCTGCGTGCTCCGGATAGAATGGTCAGGGGGAAATGGAACCTCACTCCTTCCCCCACCCCTGGGGGGATTCAGATTTCGTGTGCTTGATCTTCGTTGGTGGCGAGATGAAAATGCTTGCTATACACAGCAGCTTTCCTCCCTGACATTCAATGGCAGCCCTGCTGACGGGGAACCTCAGCCATCCTATTTGTTAGAGAGCCACCCACGGAAGACTCAGACCAGCAGAAGCCAGGAATCAGCTAGCTGGGGCTGGGAGTCTCTCTGTGTGTGGTGATCCAGCAGAGAGACTTGCGCAAGTTCATTATTTGGGGTACAGATTGTGGTTCCACTGCTTCGTGGCATGAGATGATGATCCCGTTTACTTGTCTATAAAATGAAGATGATAATACCTACCCACTGGGGCTTCTGGAAGAATTAAAGGAGTTATAGAAAGTGTTTAGCATAAAGCTTGGAGCAGAGGGATGCTCTCTGAATGTTAGCATCTTCCCCTCCCCTCTCTGGCTGCAAGCCTTAATGGTAGGTGAGGCGTTTGTTATCCATGTTCCTAAACATCCCCAAAGACTTGTGGTTCCTGCATTGAAAACCACATTACTGTTCCCAGCTAATTGGGTATCCTTGTGCCTGAGCTTCTCCATATGAATATATGAGCTTGGGATTTTTTTTTAAAGTATACAGTAATTGCATTCTTGGACAAATGGTACATTTTTTAGAAAAGCACAGAGAATTCTTTCAGCACCTGGAGCTGGGTAGGAATTGCTTGATAAATGGGTAGCAAGTCGCAGAAACTAATGATTTACAATAAATGCTTCAGCAAAGAAAAGTCTGGGTAAGTTCTATATTTCATCCTTCTGGCAATAAGCTATACAAAGGTTTGCATCTTAAATCAACTAGTGGTTGTGCACCAGGAGGATGTGGTCTAAATAGATTTGTATGACGGGCAATTACTCATCATGGAAAGGATCCCAGCTGTCACTGTGGCTTCTCCCAAAGCAGTCAGTGAGCAAGCAGTTATGGAATCACAGAGCTGACCTCCTGTCCACTGCCCCAAAGTTCCCTGAGCGAGAGTCACAGAGGATGTTCATCAGCGAGACCCAGGAGGAACAAAGAGCAGTCAGTGCCCGCAACTAGGAATGTGACATCTAGGAAGAGCCAGTTTCCTCCCTCCTCATTATGGTTTCTTGTGGCGATTTTGGCTGGGGGCAGAAGAGCCAGACTGGAACTCCTCTAATTCAGGATCCTCATGGCCTGAGTGCTAGCTGTGGGCAGCATGGAGAGGAGCAGAGACTGTAGTCTTGGGGGCTAGAATCCCAACTCTACTAATCACTGACTGTGTGACCTGGGACAAGAAAACTACATTTCCCTGATTGGCTATTTTTCTAGCTAAAAAATGGGGGTGATAATTACTACTTAAAAAGATTTTTGTAAACAAGTGTGCATGAACATGGCTGGCACTCGGTGAATGTTATTCCACCTTATATCAATGATAGTTAATATCCACACAATGCTCCTATATGCCAAGAGCCGTGCTACACTCACAACTCCCTATTTTATAGATGAGGAAACTGAAAGAATGGAGGGATTAAATGACTTGCCTGTGCATAGCTAGGATGGAGCTAGTAAGTAGGAGAGACAGGCTTTGGCCCAGGCGGGTTGCATCCAGACCTGTCCTGTAGTTGTCATAGGGAGGAAACTTACCTTGGGCTGGAGCTTATAGAGCACTTTCTGGGCTGCTTCTCAGTATACAGCAGGTACCATCTCCCTCCTCAATGAGTCTTCTCCGTCTCCCCAAAGAGCAAGATAGAAATCTCAGAAGTCAAACAACGTGATGTAGAAACCCACAGGAACTGCCACAGGAGCTCAGAGGAAGATCGTGAACCTGACAGAAGACATGGATTCCTTCTCCCATGGCTTCCATCTCCGTCACCTTTTGCATTTGGGCTTCTTCAATGTCAGTGTTTTACAGTTTGAAGGCTCTGATTTTGAACTAGAGGATGAAGCCTGCTTTGGGCTTAAGCAAAAAAAAGGAAATATATAAGCCAGAGAGAGAATTAATAGTAAAATGTGAGACTCTTTCTCCTCTGTACACAGAAATGTTTCATGGGAAAAACAGAATCACAGGAAAGTTATGTGTAAAAGGATGTGGGGGACGAAGGTGGAGAGCATAAGTTGGAATTGATTTTTTAAGTTCAGAAGGATTACCTGACTCCAGTAGATGGTAGGATGAATATTATCTTGGTATCCAAGAGCAGAGATGACCATCCATTGCTCTAATGGTCCCACCCTCACTTTTAAAATAAATAACCAGGGACTTCCCTGGTGGTGCAGTGGTTAAGAATCCGCCTGCCAATGCAGGGGACACGGGTTCGATCCCTGGTCTGGGAAGATCCCACATGCCGCGGAGCAACTAAGCCTGTGTGCCACAACTACTGAGCCTGCGCTCTAGAGCCCATGAGCCACAACTACTGAAGCCCACATGCCTAGAGCCCGTGCTCCACAACAAGAGAAGCCACTACAATGAGAAGCCCGCACACCACAGTGAAGAGTAGCCCCCGCTCGCCGCAACTAGAGAAAGCCCGCGTGCAGCAACGAAGACCCAAAGCAGCCAAAAATAAATAAATAAATAAAATTTTAAAATAAACATAAAATAAAATAAATAACCAAATGGAAGGGTGGTAGTTGCATCCCCTAGATTACAGAAGAACAAGCCAAAGGCTAGGGTGTCATCCCTTTGTTTCCGATGGTGAAGTCCACCTTGTTCCTGGTAAACAAGACATCCTGTCTTCTTAGATCCCTACAGTGAATGGGGGTAAGGGTGGGCAGGGATTGTGCACCCCCCTCCCTGAGATGCTGCATATTCATGTGGGGAGAGCACTGGCTGACCCTCCCCAAATCCTGTTCCCCCTCTGCTGGCTGTGCTTGGTGGCCCCGTGTCAAGCCTCAGCCACACAGGAGCTGCAGCCCGAGCCCAGCCCTGCGTGGGGAGAGGGGAACTGCCCTGTAGATGAAACCCTCAATGGGAGTGGGCAGGCAGGAAGGGGAAGGAGCCAATGCAGCCAGTTAATTTTCCTGTGTTGCTTAAATCATTCTCCCCCAATCTGCTCTGCCAAGAATAAGGATAGCTGTCCCCAGCCTGTCAAGGCCCTGCCTTCTTTTCAGTAAATCACATAGAAATCAGAAATAGACCCACTGGGTAACTCTGAATAAAGGCACCTCAGAAGGGAATGGTTGGTTTTGGTGGACAGTCACCTCCCCTCCATGTCACCTGCCAACTTTGAGATCTGCCTACCTCACAAAAGGGATTGCTAAGTATTTTCCTACTGAGTCTTTAAGACTGTTGTTAACGTGGATTTGGCCGTTCTATATTACATGTCCTGTTCATGAGGTCTCTGGCTAATAGTCACCTGTCCAAAGAAATGAAGCTTCATAAAGCGACACCTACTTTGATCCAGCACTAAAATCTCCCAAAAGTTTGGAACACTGGTCCCATGATATGTTCCCAGAAAAATGTACTTCATGGAAGGCATATAATACAGCCTCTTTACACCTTAACATATTAAAGGTGAGAATAGTATTTATAGGAGTTTAACCCAGCATTTCCAAAACGTTCGTTGAATTCTTCTGCTTCTCAACATGTAGAGGCAACCCTCAGTCCTGGTTTAGTGGAACACACTTGTGAATGCTGACACAGTCTGGAAGGATTGCTCTGTAGCATGCTCTCCAGTGCACAGGCAGGCGTTCTGCTTTGTACCACAAGACTTTGACACCAGAGGAGTAATATTTAGACCAATAACACTGTCATCCTGTATCTCCCCCAACTCTGTGTGTACACAGACTGACAAGTCAGCACTGCCTCACCAGCAGTTGGACCACGTCTCTGTGCAACACATGTTGCTTCTGTGTTTGTTAGGGAAAAAATTAGCATTTTCTTCTACAAAAAGGCTTACACAGTCTGTCGACTTTTTCTCCCCGCTAGTAAAAATGATCAGTTTAGTATCCCCTTGAAAAGATAATAGTATAACACCAGGAAAATCCACAAATGACCCAGGGGCATGATCAGACATGAAAATAGAGGGACCTTTCCTGCACTTACCATTAAAGCAAACCCTACAACCAGGTACCCTTATTAAACCCATTTTTCAGGTGAGGAAACTGAAGGTACCTTCTCCAGGATCTCACAGGCAGTCAGTTAGGACTTGAACTCAGGCAGTCAGACTCTGAGAGCTCATGCTCTTCACCATAGAAGGGACAGATAGGTGATGGGGGCTCCAGGTGGGTGCATTCAGAGTGATTGCCACTGAGGAAGCCACACAAGTGCCTGGCCTTCCCTCTTCTAGACGTAGAGTGGCCAAATCCTTCTTCCAGATTTTTCTGCCATCCCTACCCACTACCCATGTCTGATGGTTCCAGGAGGGCTTGACCATAAGGGCTGACTGTCCTCTACTTAGCAGGGTTCTTATTAGCTGTGGTCTCCATACACACCCTCTACCCAGCTCTAGGGCTGGCTTCATGCGTGTGCATTCACACAGGGCCGTGTACTTAGAAGGGGGCTGTGTTTGGTTCATTGCTAGCCTGTTGCCATCTTGAAATTCTCAGTAACTTTTGAAGAAGGGGCCTGCCACGTTCCTTTTGCTCTAGGCCTCACAGATTATGAAGTCATCCCACCTGCTTCTTTGGTGTTCACTTTATGCTTGTCAAAGTGGTAAGATTGTGGTCAGATGATTTTGCGTGGCAAATCTCTAAGTGAGGATTCCCTCCAAAATGTATGGAGAATGGTCAATGCAGATGATACATGGCAACTAGCCAAACAATTGAACACATAATACATACTCACATTAGCAAACTATGTCTGTGACGACAGGCAGAATGATGTCCCTAAGACTCTCTTCCAGCAATTAGCTATGTAGCCACAGGTCAATCCAAATCCATCCCTGTTCATGTGGTGAACATCCTACTGTCAGAGAAATGCACTGTTATAAGACAAATTGCTTTGTTTCATGAGGATTGAACTAGAGATTATGAGCTATCAAAATATTCATACCTTTTGATGCAGTAATCCTACTTTAGGGAATTTAGGCTAAGGAAATCCTTTTTTAAGGAAGAAAAAAAAAAAGTAAGAACCCTGATATTCAGTGAGGTAGCAGCAACAAGAAAAGAGAAATCAGACTAAATATTCAGAAACACAGGGATGGTTAAGTAAATTATAGATCTCAACTTGATGGAAAGTATGCCAGGGGTTGGTGAACTTCTTATGTAAAGGGCTAGAGGGTAAATATTTTAGGATTTGCAGGCCATGGGGTTTCTGTCACAACTACTCAATTTTGCCATTTTTAATAGGCATGGGCAATACAAACATAGATAGACATGGCTGTGTTCCAATAAAACTTTATTTACAAAAACAAGCAATGGGCCAGATTGGACTGGTGAGAAGCAGTTTGCCAACCCATGGCACCATCACTGAAATGATGATTATGAAGACTGTATTAACGTGAGATAGTTAATGAAAAGGAGCAGGATAAAAAACAGTATATTCTCAGTGATTATGACTGTGTATATGTATTTGTCTATTTATATTTTTAAAATTGGGAAAGAAAGCATACATATATGCAAGTAGTAGCTGGGCTGGAGAGCTAGGATTATGAGATGATTTTCTTTTCTTTGCTCTGAGGGAGATTTTCCAAGCCTTGATATTCTCTCATGTATTTAATGCTGAATATGTACAAAATAGATACAGATCCCTTAAAACCAGGTCTTTCTACCAAGCAGTCAAAGGATGGTGAGAAAGCATGGACTGTGCTCATACATAACAGCCTTTGCTCCCCAAATCTTTAATCCCCTATCTTTGGAGATTTCCCTCCAGCTAGCCTAAAATCACTTTTGCAGACCCAGGCTCAGCTGGGCCCGTGGCCACTGTGGTGGTTGGCCTTTTCCAGGGAAGCTGGGTGCACCACTGGGCAGCAGAGAGTCTGCGATGGGGAGAGGGAGGAAAGAGAAGTGACGTTCTTTACAAAAGAAAGAAAACAGTGCTAATTCTATCTTACCATGAATCCTTCCAGTTAATAACCGAACACAAGCTATCATAAATTTGCGTTATGAGACCACCTGCCTAAAAGACTCTCTTGTTTTGTTTTGTTTTATTGAACTATGGGGTGGTCCCCATTAGTGGATTTCACTGTACACAGATTTAGCCAAAGCCATTATTATATTTAAATTTGTTGAGCTGGAGTTTAATAAGGGATTTATCCCCAAAGGAAATCAACTTGACTTTGTATATGTGTTCATTTCAAAATACAGTATCTTGTCTCATTAAATCCCAAAGAATGAGGGATTATAACAAAACAAAGCAGGCCCTGCTTTTATTAAGCAGGCCCAACAATGTGCTGTGAAGACGGTGAGTTTTCTTTTCTTCCTTTGGGATTACGTAATTGAACCTGAGTTGTTATAAAGAGAAGATTTCTGAAAGAGGCAAACTTGAAAATGATCACTTTTTTGGGGAAAAAACCCCACTTTTTTCTCTTTCCTTCAAGGATCTGATACTAAATAAGAGATTTTCCTCTCTAGTGCTCCAGTCTGTTAGTTAGCACAATGAAATATTGATAGTTTCCCAAACTACACGTCTTGATACTGATTGTCATGGAAATAGTTGGGCTATATCCAAAGTCAAACATTAAAACGTCACAATAAAATTCATGGAGAGAAGAGTGCCTGGAACAGTCTCTTTAATTTTACGCTGCATGCATTCGATAAGCACCTCAAAGAGAAATCATTATTCCTTTCGCCCACAATTGATGGCAAAGTCAAATTGGAAGGCCCTCTTCCCTTTGCACAAATTGTTGGCCCTGGAAATTATCCATGGCAAGAACTGAGACAAAGACAATCATTCACCTGGCAATCCTAAAAATAGAAGGGCTTAGGGAATAGTGATAATAATCAAACATGTTTTGAGGGCTTGCTCTGTGCCTTATACTATGTTAAGGATTTTACATATGTTAGCTCATTTAATCTTCTCAGTAGCCCAAGATGTAGACACTAATGCTGTACCCATTTTACAGATGAGGAAATGAGGTCAAGCATCTTGCCTAAGGTCACAAATTTATGAACTTGTTGATCAAAGACTTGAACTCAGGTCTCTGGGATTCCAGAACCTCTTTTATTAACTCATCCAGCATGTTGCCTAGCCAAAGGGAAGGTCCTAAAGGATTGGGAAGGGGGGCATTTCTTGAGTATATCAAAGGAGGCTTCTCCCAGAAAAAAGTTCTATTGGGTGGGGTGGAAGAAGATAATTTTACATTGTTGGCAGAATGTGAAATTATTCTATAAAACCAAGGACCAGCGATTGAACCAGGTGCTAAAGGTGGAGTAGAGATGGGAAAAAGATGAACAGTCCAAAATGATCAGGAACTCCAGGATCTCATTCCCTGCTTCAAAAAAAAAACAACAACCAGAAAACCTTAAGGCTATTGATCATAAGAAAATGACCTGAATGTTGGGGGTAGAAGGCATAGGGTCATCTGGTAACTAGCATTTTAATAGCATCTCTTGGGAAATTCATACTTATATTCTGTCATACCACGTACATGCAGTTACAAGGAAGAGTAGTCACTTAATTTATTTGGCTTAACAGTGGACTACATGGTATACTATACATAGTGTAATACAATATATACACATAATTGACCCTTTTCTTTAATATCTTATAGTATTTTAATTTCAAAAATTAAAAATTCTACATTTACCTACCTTCCTCATTTACAGAGCATATTAATTTAATGTTTTCTTAATGACAGTGTAGTCATCAGAAACATTATGTATTATTCTATTCTAAAATTTATGCCTTTAGGTCTCATTGAGGTCTAGGGGACTCCCTGCTCCTACTATTCTCTTGGAAATATGTAAGCTGCAATTTGGAGGGGGTCTATGTGGTGTCAAGAAAATAGTATGTGCTTTGGAGATTTAAAGACCTAGATTGACTCCCAGCTGTGTGTTTTTGTGTAAGTCACTTAGTTTCTGTGAGCCTAAATTTTTCTCATCTATAAAATGGGAATAAATTGTAATACTTTCCTTAGAGCATGCATATTTTATATATATATAGGAGAGAGAGACACTTGGAACAAAGTTAAAAATATAAAGTAAATGGAAATTATTCTTATTATGTCACCTTCTTTTTTTGTCAGTATCCTGGCTTCCTACTGTCAGTGCTGTTTACTCCAGTAAAATCCCAACTGTTAATTAGCTTACTCTTTCATGTTGTGGACTGACAAACCAGATGACAGCTGATAAGGCTTGCTAGAATTAAGACCACAGTAAGAATAAATAGGATCTGAGAAAATAAAAGGCATAGTTTTCATGCTGCTTAAAACCAGACTCCCTGCGCCTGATCTGTGTTCTAGAATCTTGAACAGGAATGATAAACAGTTTTCATCTTGTATGCCAACTCTGATCTCTTGGAAGTGGCTGCCTGGAATGTTGGTTTGAAAATGACTCTGCACTTCATCCCTGGTTCAGAGTGAAAGAGGGCAGTGATCAATTAGTAATGTCTGCCTTGGGCAAAGGATGGGCTTGGGGTGAGGTGGGTGGCACATGTGCCACATATTTGCTAAAACTAATCTAGGTTCTTAAGCTTTCCAACTCAGTTATCTTCATATAAAGGAGGGATATATACATGTGTGAATATATGTGTATATAAATCCGTAAACATCTGTATGTGTATATAAATCCATTTATGTGTCTATAAAGTATCCACCTTATTGAAGTCTGAATGCAGTGGGGATTCTAACATGACATGGTTTTATTTTCACTAATCATTGTTCTCAACTGTTTTGGTAGAAGTCCCTTTGGGCATATCCCAAAATGTAGTTATTTAAAAAGGAATTAGTTCAGCCCAGTTTGAAAGTCTAATACCAAAAGTATTATAAATCTCCTCTCCTTTTCTCTGCAGCACAGACTTGATCTGTATTTCAAGAGACTTGCAGAAGCGAGGGCAAGTGGGCTTCTCCTTTAATTCCTTTTCCAGAGTCTCCTGGGTCAGACTCTGGGACACCGTCTCTCCCCCAGCCCCACCCATTTCTGGGTCTCTCAATCCTCTGGGAAGGGAAACAGAGGAGAGGGCAGGGGTTCCTGGCTGCCTGTCTATAGCGGGAGGCATCTGTGGTCTCACTCTGGCTTGGCCTGGTTTTGCCTGCCACTGGTGGCCTGTGCACATGGATAGTCTCTACACGGTTTTAGGAGGTGATGGTCACCTTCACTTCATCCCTCCATTGCTGAAGGATAGTCATGTCTACTTTTGTAGACACAGTTCCATACCTCCAATCCCCTCTCCAGATGGGGCAGCCTTTACTTGGCAGCCACCTTGGTAGCCCCATGGCTTCTGCCTCCTGCCATGGAGCCCTGGGGAATCCTCTTATATACCCTCAAAGGTAAGGCGGGTGGGAGTTTGTGCCTGATTTCTTCTCAAGCACATTCAACTGCTGTGGGCCATCCTGCTGTCATCAGAAACTTCTAAGAAAGAGGCAGACTCCAGACTCCATATTCACTCAGGCCCCGAACTCCAGAGGATGCATTGAGCTCTCCCACTTACTCCCTCTCCACCCTCTGCCCCACCCCACTGGCAGGACCAAAGAGGCTCTTCAGGGTCCCAGTCAAACGAGCATGCACTGGGGTGGAGAGATGCTGGTCTTCCCTTCACTGGGGAAACTTTCATCTCTAAATCATTCTCTTGAGTGCTCCTTCTTTATGTTTATATGGTTTATATACAGCTGTACCTTCTGAATCTGGTGCTGAGCCTAATATCAGCAGGTCAGGCAGTCAGAAGGGAAAGAAGGAAGTAGAGTAGGGAAGAGCAAGGATGAGCTGCAACCCACAGGGATGAATTGGAATCTGGGTCAGTCTCTCACTGCCTCCAAGTCTCCAGCTTCAAAGATGGGGAATCCTGTAGAAGCTGACGCCCTTTGTCATGGAGCAGAACACACATCTGACCCCAGAGTTCAGCTGAAGGAGGAAATCTCATGAGAACTAGAAGAGCTGTGGGCTGGGCTCTTCTGCCTTATGCCTGGAAAATCAGCGAGCAGGTTCCAACAGTATGTTTGAGCTGTAACAGTGTCTCATCTTCTGAAAGTAAAGATAGCTGCTGCTTCACTTCTGTCTTCCCATTCCCATAAGAATTTCTCTTGTGGCCAACCCCAAACCAGACCATACCGAGAAGGGGATTCTGGGAAACATAGCTCAAGCTTAGCTAGGTTGACCCAGTACAAAATACTCCAAGGCCTAAGACTTCTAACTCCAGTGTTTCTTTCACCCCCCGACCCTGTCTTTCTGTCTTCTCATATAGATGCAAATGGATATCAAAATTGGGTAGTGGATAGTGACAGCAGAGCTAATCTCTTAATAGTTCTGGTTGAGAACCTAGCCCCAGGTTTTGGAATGTGGGGTTCCTGATTCTTCTTATTTACAGCTTCAGACCCCAGTCACCATTTCCAAGGCAGTAGGAAAAGTCCCACTATATAAGGTTGTATTTACATAAGATTGTATTTTATTATAGTACTTAAGATTCTAGTTTACAATCCCATTACATAAGATTCTATTTTAAATGAATCTTCTGAGTGGGAAGGGATCAGTACTAGACTGTGCTAGTACAGCTTTAGCTATTTAGACATTTCTATGATCACCTGAAAATGTTCACAAGTGTAATGAGCGAATTCTAAAGTATACATGACAGTTTTACCAATGTAGATCTGTACCACAGGCTGGAAAATCTAAGCCAGTGCTGTGATTTTAGCCAGTGCTAAACTATGAAAGGAATGTACAAAATGATACTAAGTAGATCCTTGTTTATCTTAACTATATAATCCATTCCCTTTCTTAGAAATATCAGATTTCTGTAGATCAAAATGTTATTTTTATCTTGATTCTATTGTATTATCAAATAACTCAGAATCCTTTCACTAGGATATATAGTTTTTAGGAAAAACATGAGAATGTAATAGATACGGCATTGATTGATACATACAATATCTAATTCTAGGACTTGGATTAGAAAGATATTTACTCAGGATATAAATGTAGATGTATAATAGAGAAACTTAAGAGATAGCTAGCTCATGAGGTTAAATGAACGGTGTTCTACATCGACTCCTAAATGATTTCCTGAATATGTTTTACTTGTAATTTTTGCTACATTCACCCTTATCCATCCAGTACCAAAAAGGATCTGAGGTGACTGATTTTCTAGATTTAACCTAATCCTATGCATAATTCAAGATAAATAAACTATGAACTGTGTATGATTTATTTTACTTATCAACTAAAGCTGTAGAAATATTTTCTCTAAGTACTGTTTCTAAATTTGGAGGATGTATTTAAATTCTGTGACTGATTTGTTGAAAGTGAATAAATATAACAAAAACCACCAACTATCCACACACACATGCACACATAAATGTTTAGAAAAAGGCATGGGAGGATACACTCCCACATGTGAGCGGCAGATCTCTTTGAAAAGGACAGTGAGACTGCAGAGGGAGGGAGAAGGGGGATAATTTGGTATCAGGGGAGATAAAAGAGGGCTTCCACTTGTAATTTTCACAGTAAATGTGTGTTTTATATACTACTTGTATACTTAAGGAAACAAACACTGTTCTAATGAAAAGATAACATTTTAATTTAAAAGGCATAGATCTGGATCAAAATAAAATCAATCTAAACATTCATAATACTGTATGAATATTAGTAATTATAATCTTTTCTATTGTTTTGGCATGAAAAGATCTTTATATTATCATTAATTTAAAAATGTTAAAAAGCTTGCTGTGGGTGATTGCAATTTTATAAAACTATTATCTAATCTATCTGTGTACCTATCATCTATCGAGTGTGTGTCTGCTTGTGTTTTTGCATGCGTGTATAAAGGAATTCGCACAAGGCTAATGTATACACTAAAGCATTAAAGTGATCATCTCTAGGTGGTCTTTCTCCTCTTATGCTGCCTGTATCTTTATTTTAAAATTTAGGAAATCCCGGTAAAAATTGTTAAATCATAGACTCCATTACATTCAACATCATTTAAATAAGAATATTTGGAAAGAGTACTTCCCACATGCTCTTTCCCACTAGTCTTTATTTTTTATTTGTCCCCTTGGAGATCAGAAGTTGACCCATCATGTACACTCATATACTTTTGAGACCACATACTGTGTGTATAGACGTAATATATGAATATGTGTATTTATATATTATCTGTATATACATATCCAAATACAGGAGTAGTGGACTGAAAAATGAATATCTTCACATTAAAATAAGTAACCATTTTTATACAAATAATAAAATATTTTTCTTTTTTTAAGGAGTTACATAGATTGGGAGGGAAGTGTATATAGATGTGTTTGTGTACAGTCCATTTATTTTTGAACAAAAGCATTTAGTGAATTGTGCTGATTTATTTCCTTCTTTTTTTTTAAATTAATTAATTTATTTTTGGCTGTGTTGGGTCTTCGTTTCTGTACGAGGGCTTTCTCTAGTTGTGGCAAGCGGGGGCCACTCTTCATCGCGGTGCACGGGCCTCTCACTATCGCGGCCTCTCTTGTTGCGGAGCACAGGCTCCAGACGCGCAGGCTCAGTAGTTGTGGCTCACAGGGCTAGTTGCTCCGCGGCATGTGGGATCTTCCCAGACCAGGGCTCGAACCCGTGTCCCCTGCATTAGCAGGCAGATTCTCAACCACTGCGCCACCAGGGAAGCCCTATTTCCTTCTTTATGAGGAATTGTGGGAAGGATATATATGTGTGTGTGTATAATTATATTACAGACACATACACACACACACACACCCAATATAAAATCTAAGGCAGCTATCCCAATTGCTAGTAATCCAGGTAGATTGACAAAAGCTGCAGTACCAAGAGGAGCTCTGGTTTTTCGTGCCCTGGAGTGTTCTCCATGGTGAAGAGGTCATCAAGTAAGAAATGAAGCAATGAGGCAACACAGGTTCACACAGAATCAGACTGCAGTAGCAAAGAAGTTTCCAAGCACACGGGTGGGTTCAGTATAGTCTCCTGTATGGAAAACTCTGTCCATTCCCTTTGTGCTGTCTTCCTCTGTCTGCTTTCCAACTTCCTCCCAAACTCCAGCTCAGATTGCAGCCCCCATGTGTTGGGCTACCCCTTAAAGCCATTTACTTATTTTCTGTCTGGTATTTCTCATTACATTATTATTAGCCTGAGAAGCCACTGGTCCCCTCTGCACTAGCATCACCTCCCAACCTGCCCATCAGGAGCTGGGATAGAACAGTCCGTGTCCTCCTCCCCAGTCTCAGCAGCCTCTGCCTCCATGGTAGAACTCCAGCCATGACCCAAACTCAGCTCCCTCTAGTGATCCCCAGAATAAGCACAGCCTACACTCAAGTCCTGCCTGTTCCTCCCAATGTCTCCCCTAAAATCCCTGATTAATTTATTCTGTATCTACCACCTAAACCTGATACTTCTTCACTATTACTAATTTAAGGTATTTTTCTGGTCAATGCCACCCAACACTCTCTCCAACTATTATTTATGTCTTTTTAAAATGTCTTTCCTTTCTCTCTCTAAAAGAAAGCACATTTGTATTTCCTCACTCTTTCCTTCTCTGTATCACCTATCAAATCTCCTTCGACTATTTACTGCAAAGATGAAGGTAACTTTGAATGATAATAATAGAAAAAATATACACAATCCTTACCATACAACAGACATTTTAATCACAATTTATATATAAATTTATTCAATCTGTGTAAAAATTCTTGGGGTCAGTACATTATTAGCCATCACTTATAGATGAGGGAACTGAGGCACAGAACCATTAGACAAGGCCTCACAGCTTGCAAATGCCAGAGGTGGGATTTAAGCCAAGTCAGTGTTGGGTCAGAGGCCAGGCACTCAATGACTGCAACTTCTCCCTCTCACAATCCCTGTTACTGAAGTCCCCGGCCGTGTGGTCACTAACCCACGTGTTCACTCTCACACATAAAGGAGTCATGACAGCTAAGTTATAGTCCTAAAGAAGAGGTTTCTGCTGCTTCTCTCTTACCAATTCCTTTCTGGGACCTTAGTCGAAGAACTTGATGGTAAGGAAAGTTAGTTAGCTGTTACTAAAAACAAGCCAAACAAACAAACCTAGTTTGTTGCTATTATCTAGCCTTGGATATTCCCTTGAACAGCCATTTATTTGCTAATAAGAACGAACATATTACAGATCTGAAAGGGGTAAAAACATGTACTGAAATACCTACTATGTACCAGACATTAGTCTAGGTATGTTCACCTGAATTAACTTGTTTAAGAAGATGATAAGGGACAGGTATGACCTTGGAGCAGGAGGCTATCTGAAGTCAACACCAGGAATAATACAGAATAGAATATTAAATTTAAATGGGGATAAATGCTTCCGTTACTAACATAAGAGGAAATGAAATGACACTGGGGATCTACTGCCATTCAGATACTGAGCAGTCAGAAAAAGCAGCCTACTCAATTATAAAAGCTACAACAGACTGACTCTTAAATCATACCCACTATGTGTTTTCACGATAGATTTGAGCGAGAACATGGAAATAAAATGCTTGGTCCAAAGGTTTGAAATGATCCATCTGACCTGACATCAAAGTAGTGCAACAGAATATAGTTAATAAGATCAATACACAAAGGATGAGTTTCTCATGCTTGCTTTTAAAGAATATTTAATGTTAACCACTCTGCACTTCCATGGAAACACAAAGGGAACTCCTTAGTGAGGTAAGCAGGAGGTAATAGAGAAAAGGGACAGAATTACCGGCCTTGGTTATTGTTAATAATTACCTGGGTAGCAATGATTGCTTTTGGAAATTACACAATCTTTGTAGCTCTCATTCATTTGTGACCTCAGATTTCACTTGGATTGGAAACCAATGGGTTTCATTTCACTGGCATTCAGAAACTCCCCCACCTACCACCACCAAACCAAGATATGTTCAAGTACCTTTTCTCTGATCTTGCTTAGAAAGCACTCATCTGTGGGAGAAGAGGCACAATCTGTTTGGCCTTAAGGTACCTACTTTTTTAATGTACCCAGCTCTTGGCTCCTGGTGATTTTGTTCAGAATTAGAGAAGAGTTAGCCAAATGCCCAGAGAAGCAACTGTTCCTCAAAAACAAACTGGGAAGGAAAACAATAGGTCATCCTGCCCCTCAATCGGGGAAGGCAAATGGTGGCCAACATGTCCAAAAAGGGACGTCTTTAAGGAGTACCCACCGTTCGAATTGAGAATATATTTTCCAATGAGCTAAGGCCCATGGACACCCTAGAGCTAGGAGCTTCTGTTCCGTAAAAGAATATTGTACTTAGGCAGAAGAAAGAGCCAAAGAAGACTGAGCTGGTTACTATAGCCTTTAATTTGCCGCATCTCCACGGAAATGCTTTCCCATTTCCCCAGTTGTCTCTGTAAATCAATTTAGAGCTGCTTTGCTTAGACTCCAGGCAGACAGAGTGGAATCACAGCCCTTCCAAGAGGTGTGAGTTTCTCCCATTTATCATCCTGGGTGCTTACTTCAAAGCCTGGTTGGAGAACTACTTAAAGGAAAACAAATCCAAACAAAATGGGACTGTGCTGTCTGGATTTGGTTAAAAATCTTGAGAATGTGTGGCAGAAAATTCCAAGCACAGACCTGGAAAGCAACTGGCAAGAGACCTCACAAAGGGCTTAAAAAAAATAAACAATTGACGAACTCCCACCCACAAACACATCCCCACACGCAAGCCTTGGGACTGGAATAGAAATGTGAACTTTGCTGGAACTCACATTTGGCACAGGAATTGGCTTTTCCGGCTTTGGCCTTCAGCAAGTAGGTTACTACTGAATTACTAACACCACTGCCGAGCTTGACAGCCTTTTCACATTTATTGGTTCCCATTCAACCCTGTAAATATTTAAGCGGGCGGTGGCATTGGAATGTGATTATGTGATCGTATGTCATTAAAATTAGTGGATTCTCTGGTAAGAAAAGCCTTGGAGTTTACAAATGTAAAAAGACTATAAAAATATATGCATGTATGTGGTATGTGTGTCTGTTTGTATTGATATATCTAGCTAATTTCAGTCACTATAAAAAGAGAAGAGAGAAGGTTTTAAGGCCAAAAAAAAGGTCTAGTCCCGACGCATGAAGCATCTGAAGAGTTTTGGGCTAGTATTTTCAAATGTTTTTCAATCTGTGGACATCTGTTGACTTACTGAAAAACACCTGAGGGGCAAAGTAAAGCCTTGTAATTCAGCCATCTGGTCATCTTCTTGTTCAAGCATCTGTCCTTCTGTACCCTCTTCCCTAGACCACCAGACCAGTAGCTTTCAATTCTTTTTGATCTCAGTCTATTGTAAGAAATGCTTTTTACAATGCCACTCAGGATATTCACAACGCATTCATAGATACTGTGGAAATAAATGTTCGTAAAATAATACCCGAAGTTCATTTTGGTATTTTCTATTCTATTCTGTTTTATTTTCTTTAGTGCTTGTCATGACCCACTAACTTAATTTTATGTCTCACTAATGAATTGTGTCCTGCTGTTTGAAAACCCTGCGCTAGAATGTATTAACCTTAAGTGCAGAAATTATAATCGCTCTGCATCCCAACTCCTAACACTTGGTCACTTGGTAAGCATTTGTTAAATAAATGAGTGGTGAATAAATAAATGAATAAGTTGAACCTAATATTCTAATTCAGTATATAAAGCAGGAATGTTGGCCAACCTGGAAATCTATTTAATTTACAAATTAATCACAAAAGATACAAGCATAAAATAAAAGATAAGCATCACCCTCAGGTGGTGGGTGATTTTGGATATTTGGGTGAACATTATTACCTGTTGGCCAGCTCCGCCATTGTTGCCATTGTCATCTTCATTGTACTAGTAGTAGTGGTGTTAGTAATAGTATTAACTATGACAGTAGCAATAATACTAGCCCACACTTGTTGATCAGCGACCATGTATTAGTTTCTGTGCCACCAGATAGAGCTATAAAGATGGATGCCACTAGTTTCCACTCTTAAAAAGCTTCTTCTATGGCATTCTTCTCATGCATCTCCCAATCCAGAAACCAGAGGTCCTGAAATCCTAATCACAGGTGAGTTTACAGCTGTTGGCTAGTATAGAAAAAGGGCAGTGATGTCTACGAGAGAGGAAAAGGTGGGAGGGTCAACACCCCCGTGCTAACAGCTTTTACAGACACCTGCTCAGTGAGCAGAGAAGCGAGGAGGTAGGAAAGAAGACAGCGATGCATTACTGCTATTAATGAACTGTTCAGGACAACTTTTTTGTCCATAAAGAGAAATAGTAAACTATCCTGTGGAAACCTTGCCAGGATAGCAGGGAATATAATGTATTGGTTAAGAGCTTGTTCTCTGGTCGGAAGAATTTGTTTTCAAATCCTAACCCGCTTACCAACTGTGTGGTGTTGGTTAAGTTGTATATTTTTTCTTTGCCTCGGGAATAAAATGGGGACCATGTATGATCTATTTCATCAGGCTGTTTTAAAGCAGAGGTCACATATACAACTGCCTCCAGGGGCCTGTAGGGGAGGGGGTCAAAAGTAGGGAGTGCTGTGAAATATAGAAAACTGAAGAACGCAGGCCCCATATAAAGACATCCAAATTTACATTCAGAAAACAGAGTTTCAATCTATAGGCCAGATTGGCTTGCATGCCACCAGTTTGCAATTAAGTAAGACAATAATCATAAAACATTTCTCACAGAGCCTAGCACATAGTAAGCACTCCATAAATTGAAACTATTATTAGCTATTATTTCATCACATTTAAAAAAATCTCTGGAACCATTTGCAGATTCTCTTTAAGAGAGAAAATAAGTGGCCTCAGAATTACTCCTGTGCATGCCTCAGTTAATGGCATCATTAAAAATAAACGGGCCTTAGGCCACTCCAGGGATAAAATAAGTAGAGGAGCCTGTAGTCGATTGTGTGCAGATGAGAGAATGTACATAAGCTCACGGTTAGTAAGCTAGAACCACCCCCGAGGGGCAGGGACTCATAAGGGAGACCCCTGGGCCCACGTTTTGAGGACTCCTATACTATTGTAACAGTGAGCATCAAGACAGTCCCTTAAGGAAGCAGAGAAGAATGCATTCCGGCCAGCTGGTATTAAACTCCAGCCCTCCCTTCCAAGGCAAAGTGATACCAGAAGGTTTTAGAGTCAGGCAGACGTGGGTACAAACCTCATTCCCCCCACTTGCAACATACAAGGTGGGTTTAACCAGTCCGCCCTACAGGAGCGTCCTCTGTTGTGTCAAGGATGGTAATGGGTTAGCATTAATGATCCAGTAGCATGAGAGGGGCTCAATACTTTTAACCTTCCTTCCTCCCCATTTCCTGTGAATTGTTTTGAATTGTTGAGGCTTATTTTTTCCTTAAACATCATCTTAGTTTCCATCTGTGTGAAAATGGGGGTAGGACGCTGCCCAAAGTCTCATTTGGCCTGCAGGCTCCTTACCCCTCCACTCCCTTCCCTGATTAACTCCCATGGGCCCCAAATGACCCAAATGGCTTCCCACCCTTCCCTCACTCTGTCGTCATTCACAGAAACGTGCCATTCTGCTTGGGCTTCCGCCCTGCCTCACAGAGTCCATCAGGCTTACTAGAAAGCTCCCCAAAGGGCAATAAAAAGTTTATGTCAATCTCACGCCCACCTGCAGCATCTCTAGAGTACACATCCTCCTGTCCGTCCTCCTCCTTTGATTCCGGGCTTTGTAAATCTTTTACCAGATGTTGTCAAAAGCCTGGCAGATCCCCAAATCCTTCCCTGATAACACTCGGTCTCTTTAAACAACCTGGCAGCACTTCTAAGTGAGAAAAAGCCCTAAAATAAAATACACCGTGTTTAGTCTCTAAGGTCATTTCCTGGCTTTGTCCTGCAGTTTCTGTTTCCTCTAACTAATCACCAAGCGACAGTCCTGGATTTATTGTGGAGGCTACTTGAAAGTTTGGGTGAGCCTCTCAGGCAGACTACGCACCTCCTCCATCACTCTTCCACCCACTCCCCAGCAGTTTATCACTTGCTGTGATTTAGTGTGGAGGCTTGAGGTGCAGCTGTAGCAGGAGCCAGATCTTTGTCACTGAAGCTTTTCAGGAGGCAGAGGGGCCAAGCCAGCACGGCGGAGCATTGTGGGCACAGTGGAGCCCATGCATCACCGCCTGTTCAGGGCAGCCTCCTTCCACATCCCTGGCAGAAACTGGCAGTGGGAGCTGTGTGTCTACCTTGGCATGCTCGTCATCCATTTCCAACTTTTATAATGATACCTTACCTTTTTAAAGTATTTATATGGGCAAGGCGAATAGCTTTATTTCATTGACTATTCACAACAGGCATGTGAGATAAGAACTCTTATCATACAATTTTTAGAGACGCCACAGCTCAGCATGGCAACCTGAGCGTGTCTGATGGCAGAGTCCACGCTCTTTTTTTTTTTTTATAGAAAGTCTTTATTTATTTATTTATTTATTTATTTTATTTATGGCTGTGCTGGGTCTTCGTTTCTGTGTGAGGGCTTTCCCTAGTTGTGGCAAGCGGGGGCCACTCTTCATCGCGGTGCGCAGGCCCCTCACTATCGCGGCCTCTCTTGTTGCGGAGCACAGGCTCCGGACGCGCAGGCTCAGTAGTTGTGGCTCACGGGTCTAGTTGCTCCGCGGCACGCGGGATCCTCCCAGACCAGGGCTCGAACCTGCGTCCCCCGCACCGGCAGGCAGACTCCCAACCACTGCGCCACCAGGGAAGCCCCTCTTTTTTTTTTTTTTTTTTAAGGAATTCCTTTATTTTTATTATCATTTTTTATTTATTTATTTTATTTTATTTTTGGCTGTGTTGGGTCTTCATTTCTGTGCAAGGGCTTTCTCTAGTTGCAGCAAGCGGGGGCCACTCTTCATCACGGTGCGCAGGCCTCTCACTATTGCGGCCTCTCTTGTTGCGGAGCACAGGCTCCAGACGCGCAGGCTCAGTAGTTGTGGCTCACGGGCCTAGTTGCTCCGCGGCATGTGGGATCTTCCCAGACCAGGGCTTGAACCCGTGTCCCCTGCATTGGCAGGTGGATTCTCAACCACTGCGCCACCAGGGAAACCCAGAGTCCACGCTCTTAAACCCAGTCTTTGTTGAGCTGTCCTATGCTTGACCCGCAGTGCTGATCCTCCAATGTTGAAGCGTTCCTGATTGTGAGGAAAAATAATGATAGTAAAATTTACTGAGCACTTATGAAATGCCAGGCAGTTTAGAGAAACTATATGGGTTATTGCATTTAATGCTCACAATAACTCTAGGAGTGGTTACTCTTTTGAGCTCCATCTTACAAATTCCTGTTCCACTGCAGAACCAGAATGTGAAGCCAGGCAATACGACCTTTAATTCTGATACAAGCTAAAATTACTGGGACATGTGTGTATATGTGTGTGTGTGTCTGTGTCTGTGTCTGTGTATGGTGGGAGGGTGGAATGAAACAAGCAGTGTAACAAATATTACAGTGTGATGAGCCCCATGTTAGAATTACACAAATGGTGCTCTGGATGCAAAGAAAATGGGCCTGTTCTTTTAGTCCATTCATGCTACCTTAACAAAATACCACAGATTGGGTGGCTTACAAACAACAGAAATTTATTTCTCACAGTTCTGGAGGCTGTGAAGTCCAAGATCAAGATGCACAGATTCGGTGTCTTGTGAGAGCCCACTTCCTGATTCATAGATGGCTATTTTCTGCTGTGTCCTCACATGGCAGAAGGGGGAGGGAGCTCTCTTTTATAAGACACTAATCCAAGTCATGAGGGCTCCATCCTTATTATCTAATCACCTCCCAAAGGCTCCACCTCCAAATACCATCACATTGGGGGTTAGATTTCAACACACAAATTTTGGAAAGACACAAACATTCAACTTATAGCACCCACATTAAACTCAAGGTTTTTGGATTGGCGTCACAGAGTAGGTGATGTTGGAGGTGAACTTTGAAGGAGTAGGTGTCACCACGTTAGAATGTTTAACGTGGTCTCTCTGGAGCGCACCTTGCGGACATAGGGAACAGCATGTGCAGAGGCATGAAGCACCAGGGGCAGGGTTTGGGACAGATGGGGTGTGGCTGGAGGGAAGGGGCGTGGCATGAAGTGGCTTTAAGAGTAAAACAGAGGCCAGACGTGAAAGGCCTTTTAAGTTATTCTATCACATTTGAAATTCATTCTGAAAGTTATGGGGAAGTTTGAAGGGTTTTGAGAAAAAGAGTAGGGGGGTCATATGTGTGTTTTTTGATAAATCATAATCTAAGGGAGGACCAAAGAGGAAGTCATATGTAAGGTCTGAGGACGGGGCAGCAAGGAAGACGCTGCCGCAGTAACTGAGCTTAGCAGTTACTTAGGGAGGAGAACCTGAGCTCCTCTCATACAATCATGTAAAAATGTCTAGTGCTGATGCAGTTGCTTCCCTTAGAAGACTCCGAATGCCATACAATGAGAAGGGAAGGGACCAGCTAGCTGCACCGATAGGGTGAGCCAGTCATCTGGTCACTCATCATGTTTCCTCTGCTCCTGTGGGATCTGGGGACTCTACATAGCTTCCTGCACAAACCTCACCCTTTCCAGCTCCCTGTCTTTGCTTATTCGGAATTCGTTGTCTGCCCCTGACAGTATGACTTCTACAGCTCTCAGTATGCGCCAGGCACTGTTGTAAGAGCTCTGTAAATATTAACTTATTTAATTCTCAGAAGGTGGGTAGGAGGTGGGTAGGAGGTAGATATTACCATAATCACACTTTTACAGACAAGGAAACCATTAGTAACTGTTTAGTGAAATGAACCCTTTTAAAGGAATCACCAGGAGAGAAGAGAAAGGACAGCAGCCGTTGTGTTGTCTCTTAGAACACGATGCAGTGTAGCTAAGTGGTGAATTTCCCCAGTCATGGCTCCCATCCACTCTCATCTCACACCCTCACCAGCACTTCCCACCAGGGAAATCCCTCTCTGTGAGGAAAATATTTGTTAGACCGCTCTGTTATTTCTTGGCCCCCAACAGAAACGTCATGTATGCTGTGACAATGCCACCCTGCCTTTGATAAAACATAAAAGAACCAAAGACATAAATTTTATTCTGAATGTATATATACACACACTTTATAAGCAGAAAAACATTTATTGAAATGCTAAGAATTTGTTAAAAAAATTAAAGAGTAAGCCACTAACAAATAGATTATAAATAAGTTTTAAAGTACTGGAGAGGAAATTGTGAGAGAGTAATTGGAGAGAGTAATTGTGAGGAAAGTATGTACTTTTTGTTTTTTTAATCAAAAGATTGCTGGGAACAATAACAATGTCTATGACAGAGTTGTTTGAGGATTCAGTGAGATGGGATTCAATGCAGAGAGCCCCCATGAGACTGGGCGTGGAGCGCAGACTCAGGAAATGTCAGGTCCAGGGAACAGGTTCCCAGGGACAGAACTCCAGTCTGCAGGCCAGCCCCAAAGCTGACCAGGACTTTAGCCCTCGTGGGCAGACAACCCAGGACTCAGCCACAAGTCACCTCTGCTGCTCTAGGGACAGTAGTATGCTGGTAAATGTTTAATAATTAGCACTGGGGAAAAAAAGAAAAGGAAAAGCTCTTCATTTGAGTGTGCTCCAATTTCTGTAGTGTAAATACTCCCATGATGATTGATTTCAGGCTGCTAATGTGATGTCAGAGGATGTAGAGTTGGGAAGATTTGCATAGCTGGCTCTTGTGAGCCACCACCTGTATTTCCAGCACACAACTTTCTTGGGGGACTCTATGTGTCCAGGCTGGTGGGCTCCTGCCTTGCTCCTAAGGCCTGACCTATACCTTGGACACCCAGCTATTAACCAACCATCTTGTCTGGAGCTTTGGTGGGAGTTACCCTGGATCATTTTAATTGATTAATGCTTTGGGTGGGAGTTGAGGTTGGAGCTGCTCTTGTCTCTTTCAAATGGGAGATAACCCAATTTAAATTCCCTAATTCTCTCTGTTACAATGACTTCAAATCTCTTCACTGTTTAATTAACAGAGAAGGTTTGCTCTCATGTATATTTGGCCCAGAGCAATTAAGCCACCAGCAAAGTTTGCAGGGAAAGGAAGGATGATCATTTAATTAGAGGTTAAATAATGAATTATTAATTATTGAATTGAGTTAGCATTCATTCATTTGTAAAGTGCAATAATTACATCTTTTGTGTTTTAATATGGAACTGTGTTTTATAATTATCTGCTAAGTCAATTATGTAACCATTAGCATTTTGCCCAAGGGTCAGGTTACCATTGTTTTTTGTCCTCTACAGACTGCAGATGACAGAGAAATACAGTAACTGGGTTATTTTACATAAATGGTATCCTATTTACAGTAAAATGTTAGACAACTTGGGTCACTGAGTCAACTAACTCACTGCAGTTAATGTAGACAGAGGGACAGACAATTCTGCGTTATTTGCAGTAGAAGGAATTCTGTCAAAAGGGAGAGTTTCCTGCTGTGAATGGGGTGGTGGTAGGAGCTGGTTCTAGTAGGGACCAGGAAGGACCCAAGCCAAGGAGGAGTGGTGGGGTGAGGTGAGGATGGGCATGTGGGTGAGGAAACACACACAGTGTGAAGACTGCTTCTATTTCAAGCTGACTTAACCATTCCTCATTCCCAGCAGCTGATCAAAACTAGAAAGTAACAAGGCACAATTCCAATTTCTTTCTTTTTCATCTGGTGTTCTTTGCCTTTTTGTCAAACACCCCTTTGAGAATCTAAAAGATATTCTCTGAATAATGTACCCACAGCACTTGCACAAAAGGTTGAATGCAATTTCAGAGTTCATAGGCCCCTGAAGTCCCCTCATGAACTCATCTAATGACTCTCAAATTTGAGCATGAATGAGGATTATTTGGGAAGTCTTGTTAAATGCAAATTCCCGAGCCCCACACCGATTTGGATTTCCTGGGTTTGGAAATCTGCATCTTAAACAAACACTTAAGGGAATTTTGATGTGTCTGAGAAATGAGACCCCACGGTTCTGCAGGTTAAAAACCCCTCTTAGTGTTTTCAAAAAGACCTTGAGCAACATGAACATAGAGAAAAGAATCAGAGCATCCGACTCAGACTTGGATCCAAAGTCAAATTTCTCCCCTTAATTGCTGGGCATGTCATTTAATGGTTTTTAGGCTCAGTTCCTTCATCTGTGAAGTGGCTGTGATACCTAACTTGCATGGCAGCTAAGAGAGAAATAAATGAGAAAACCAACTGGAAATGCTGGCTGTCAGAAATGTTCGTGATCTCCCTTTTAATCTTTAGTAGATAAGGTAGAATCTTGATAGAAACAGTTTGTAACAATGGAAAGAATTCTCATTTCAGTGCCTATGAAGAGCTGAATAGTTGCTGAAGAAGTGCATGATTTTTAGTATGTATTGGCAGCATCTGCTGTCAAAGTATGTCATTCTAGCTTTGATATGATAAATTATAAATATCAAGGCCAGGGAGGAAGGACATTAGAATGGAAATTTTAGGGACCACCTTAGCACTATAAATATTTTTCTAAACTAGACTGGAGTAGTGAGGATGAAATTGGCCAAAGATAGAAAGTTACAGGCATGGGAGTAGTTTTATCAAAGATCTGAGAAAGAAGTGAACATACCTCAAAAACACTTTGAGCTCCATACTGGAAGTCCTCCATGCTTGGTTATCGACATACCCCTTCCTAGAAAATGGTTTCAATCTGCCTAAAATTTTTTCTTTACCATAGGAATATTCGTCAGGTTTTGTAACAAAAGTCGATGTAAAAGCATAAGATTTGTTCTACACAAACTCCATTTGTGAACTACATCTCAAATGAAACAAAAGATGCCTGTATTGATTTTTCGGCAGCTTTCTTTAAGGCACTGCATTACATTTGCCTTCACCCCGTTCTTCAAGATATTTTACAAATTGACTAAGCTGCAGGGGGAGATGTGCTTATTCCTAAGCACTCTGGCCCCTTTAAGATTCAAGAACCAGTAGATACTGTAAAATAGAACTAGTATTGATCCTGCATTTGTCTGAGAATGCTCAATAGGAAAAAAAAATCTCAATTTTAAGGGAGCTTATATTACAAAATTATATTGGTGAACCTGGGTAATTGAAATTCATACTATATTTCCTCTATGGGAATATCATAAATCGTGACATTTCCCAGGTTTTCTCAAATAATCCATTTTTCTAGAATGTAGTTAAAATATGCTATGTAACTAAATAGAAAAGATAGTAGAAAAAATAATATGCTAGTTTTAGAAGTTGAGGGGAAAAATAGAAACAATGAATTTAGTGGAATACTCTTGACCAAGTCTTAAGTCCTGGTTCTGACTTTTCCTGACTTTGGGAAAACCATTTAAACTCTCAGAATGTCTACAGTGCTTAGATATGCATACCCTTAACTTGTCTGGAATGATGTAAATTCTAAATAACTTTGTTAAATTAAATTGTGGTGATTAAATAAGACAGTACTTGTAAAGCACTTAGAGTGCCCATCATAAAGTAAGTGTTCAGTAAATACTAACGAGTATTATGAATATTATTCAAGTTGTTGAAAATGTAATTATGATATATAGGTTTGCTAAGAATATGCTAGTTCCTGGAAAAGCAGAGACTTGCAATGAAAAATGAAGCTGCAGAAGAAAATCTCTATCAAGATTTTGAAAGGGGCATCTGTCCACTTTTGAAAGGTTTAAAGGTTGATGATGCTAAGTTTTCATCTCACCCAAATTTCTTAACAACACATCTGCCTTTCCTTTTCCTAGAAAGGGAATTATCAATAGCAGAACAATTCATCCTTACCTGAGATGGCTAGGATTATATCTTAGCTCATGTAGGAGTAAAGAGGGAGAAGAAAAAGGACAAGGAGAAGTAAAATGATTCACAAAGGTAACTGGAAAAGAATTAGAAAACAAAAAGAGAAAGGATGGCGGGGGAGAGTATGAGGTTGCTAAAAACTGAGTGATTCTCTCTGAAGAGAAGTTGTGGAAAGCAAGAGAAGTAGATTCAAACAGCTCTGCACACCATCTTCCAAGTGGACATTTTGGTTAAGCTCTGGGGCAAGAATGAATAAAACACCAGTCCCATACAGACTAATTATAAGTGAGGTGCTTAGGATTTGAGCAATATCTAACACAGTGGTTCTCACCTGGGGGTGATTTTACCCCGCAGGAAATATTTGGCAATGTCTGGAGACGTTTTTGATTGTCATGACTCTGGGAAGAAGGAAATGAAGGGCAGGGGATGAGGTATGCTTCCAGCCTCTAGTGGGTAGAAGCCAAGGATCCTGCTAGACATCGCACAATGAACAGCCTTCACAACAAAATTATCCAGCCCAAAATGTCAGTAGTGCCAAGGTTAGAAACCCTGACCGAAGGCGATCTCACAAAATTATTTTTAGGATTATGATGGCAATATTATCACTTTAAAAGGCTAGGTCTGCTAATATCAGAATTGGCAGAGTTCAGAGAAAATGTGATAAGTCTCCATTTTCTGATAAAGTAAAGGTTGGATCCTCCAGAGCTTCAGCTGTTTGAGCTCATCTTAATTCCAAAGCATGATAAACTCTTTTAAAATCGAGTCTCCTCAAAATATTCCTGTATAATTAGGGGCACTGGCTGTGGATCTAGGTTTCCTGGACTTGAATTCCAGCTCTGCCATACTAGCTGTTCAAGCCTGGACAAGTTTCTTAACCTCCAAGCTTCAACTTCTTTATCCTTTAAATGGAGATCATGAGAAGACCACCCTCAGGAAGTTGGGGGAGATAAATGAGCTAATCAGTGTAAAGTACTTGGCCCCAAATCTAGTGCAGTAGAAGTGCTCCTTAAATATTAGTTATCACCCTCCTCATTGTTGTACTGTTTACTCTCAGGCTGCCTGGGTCTCAGAGCCCAATACCCCAGTAAGGACTTGCTGTTCCTTGGTTACTTCTAAGGGTAGAACTATGCAGTGTCACAGGTGAAAAGTTCAGGACTGGAAGCCTGACTCTCAAGGCAGTGCTCTTTGCACTTGACCGTATGAATAAAAATTCAGTCCATATTTCAGAAACACTGAGTGTGAGGCAGTTTGACACGTGGTGCTTTTCCTTCTCCTGCCCTCTTCCCTTCCGTGATCTTTCTTCAGCAGAAATCCGTAAAAGTACCAGAAAAAAGAGGCTTTCCCCCCAAATATAAAATCAGGAATTAAACTAAAACCACCAGCCTCCTCATTTGCATTTAAAAAATACCAGTTTCACAAAAAGAAGCAAAAATGAATTGTTAGATTACAGGCTTGATATCATAGTGGCACGGATAATGGGAAGAGCAAAGCTACATGGAAGCAGAGAATAATTTCTGCTGCTAAAGAGGCAGGGAAGATAAGCCAAGAAAGGTGCTAGAATGAAAGAATCAAACTGAATTTTTAAAACAAGTTATATAAATTTTTAAGAAACCAGACTCAAAATGTGTTTTTTAAGTAAGAAAAATGGATGGGTCTTAGATGGAAATGGAAATTCAACATAATATAAAATGTCACAGGAATAATAGACTAAAAGGGAACAGATGTTAAAACTTAAATTAAAAAGGTGTGGGTGAGGGAGAAAAAGAAAGCAAGAGGAAAATATAGACAGAGAGGGGAAAAGGAGGTGGCATAGTATGGCGGAAAGATGCTGAAACAGAGTCTGGACCCCTGAGTCCTAGCTCTGGTGTGTCTCACTCTGTGACCCTGACAAAAATCCCTAAACTTCCTTGGGCCTCGATCCACATGAAGGGTGGGCTAGATCGGGTCTGCTGTGTCTAGAGCGTGCTGGGCTTGCCCTGGTTAATTGCAGGAGTCTGGGGCCGATCAGGAGGAGCTGGAATCTGGAATTGGGCATGCCTGCGGAAGTGGGGCAGCTAGGGGAGGGGTTGGGTGAAAGGGTGGAAAGGAAGTCCAGTCTAGGGCAGAACCCAGGGTCTGGAGGCTACAAAAACAATGATGGGCACTAGGGGGCAGAAGGAGCTATAGCAAAGGTGTCCCTACGGTGACCCAACTAGAGCAGGTGAAACAGGCAGGTAGGAGATTGGCATTGTGGAAATTGGCAGTAAGGCCCCAGTTCCTGGGCTTTGGTTTGGGGGCACGTTTCTACTCCCTAGTGGCTCACTGGCGGGACAGCTTGGAGCTCAGTGCCAGAGACACAGAGGAACTGGGCACGGGAGATGAAAATGGCAATGCAGCTGTTAAGAATTAGAGAATACGACGGTGGCCACCAACTCACAGAAAGGAGAATAAAAGTCTCTCCTGTATTGGGAGGGGGCAGGGCTGGAATATAGGGAAGAAATAGCAAGGAGCAAGGGTGCCAGTTAAGGGGACATTGAGAAAGTTCTCTCAAGCTCTAATATTCATCCATTCCACTCAGCCTGGGGTCAAAATTACATGTGGGGCTCTGAAGATGTGCTGACTCGCAGTCGTGTCTCACGGGCTTCACTTCCCAGCTTTGTGACATTGGGTGAGTGATTGAACATTTCTAATGTTCGATTGTAAAACAAGGTTGAGAATATCTACCTCATAAGGTTGTTGTGAAGTCAAGAATGATGGAACATTTTCTTTGTTATTAGAGAAATCTTGGTGCTAAATACAACAAAAGAAAGTATATGTGAGAAGTTTGAGGGATATTTTTGCTCTGAGGAATGTGAAAAGCAGCAGAGAAACTCATGCTAATACATATAGTGTAGAATGATTCCAGGTTTAGGGTGGGAAAGAGAGTTGGTTAAGACAGAATAATGAATCAAATGCTGGCCCTGCTGTTGCCAGGACTTCTGAACTTATAGCAAGACACAAGAGGGCCTTGCCAGCTCCATCCCAATGTGCGTTACTCAGTTCTTTTGAACTTCCACCAAATGACCAAGACAAACATTGCTTCAAGTACGGGAATCTGAGTTCCATTTGGGTCTGCTTGCCCAAGTTCCACTTTCAGACTTGTCCTTTTTGCCTGCAGGAAAATATATGAAGTAAGTTCTGAGGTTCTAGGTAGGTCCAGAACTCTCTGGAATTGCCCAGAATTCCCCATGGCTTCCACTTGACCATGAAGAGGCGAGTAAAGTCAAACATCAGGGCTGTTGATAGCTGGTGTCCCACCTGGGAAGCTAACCCAGGGAAGGAGCATTACTCAGAGCCTACTTGAGGTGCTTTCCATGTGCCCTTTGTGGCTGAATCCTCATGACAAACCTGAGAGTTAAGCCTTTTGTCCACTGGTGTCAGATGAAGTTTAGAGGTTTACTTATTTTCTGTGGGTCACACAGCCTATAGAATTGGGAGACTTGAGCATAGGCTTGTTTAACTCCCAAGGTGGTGCTGTCATTATTCTACAAGAGGCATCTCTGCAAATAATAGGCTCTGAATTTTTAGACCATTTAGTTTTTAAAAAGACGCAAAGTCTAAAAGTAAGGCAAGTTAACCTGTATATATGCACGTGAACACAAGGGGTGTATGTGTGTGGGAGAGAGAGAGAGAGGTATTGCTTCTTGCATGCATAGAGCAGCAGCCCCTCCCCATTCTTTTTCATTCCAGTGTAATCTATGCACATGCAAAATAATTACTTCTTCCTGTAGGAAGTGTCAGTCCTCCAAGCAAAGAAGAAAAGGCTACAGCATATGTTACCGACACATGTTTTCGCTAGTCTTGTCTCTGTTCTGCCTGCTGTGGCAATCAGCTTTTGCAAATACTGTCACTTACCAAATACAAAAAGCATGTGAATGCCCAGCCAATGGCCTGGGATAAACACAACCCGGCTTTCTGACTTGGAACATCCACCCAGAACAGAGGCTTTGTTTCAAAAGAACAAAACCAGACTTGTATCATCAAAATCATTGGGGAGAGAGAGGGGCCAGTGAGGGTAGAGGAAAGACATGGACCCAACCCAACACACTGCTTTGGGTAACCTCATACATATGAAAGAAAATTGATAGTATTTGATAGTGGAGGTGCTCAACCCAGCCAAGCCAAAGATTGGGTGGGGCTCAAAAGCACTGCTGGAAAAGTTGGTATCAGGCCAAATGGCTAAGTAGCCAGTTGGGGGTCTGAGAAGCACATGCACAGAAGGCCTTTGAGCTCTGCCTCTTGGCAGGATGCCCACTCATCAAGTTCTTCCAGAGGGTGTGTTGGCAATGGGCACTTCTAATCCCAGAAGCCCTTGACAGGTAGGCTGGCTGCCGAGACCCGCCCCCCTCCCCTTCCCCCTCAGGTGCCAGACTCTGCACTTTGGCCACGGCAGCTCCAAGAACTGCGATGAGACAAAGGAGGGGAGTCTGGCACTTAGAGCGGGGAGCCTGTCGTCTCCTGGAGGGGCATTTGTTTGGTGCTTCCTGGCCTGGGGAGTGTGGCACTGAGGGGTACACTGTCCCTGGTGGGCACTCTTCTAGGCAGTGTGTGCTCAGGGCTGCGAAGGCACCTCCCCTCTCCACCCAGATTCCCTTTGCTGGGCCACAGGAGAGGAAGCCACAGGGTCCAGGAGGAAGATTCTGAGCTTAGATTCTTCCTGGGTTCTTGGGAAAGTTGCACATTTTCTCTCACCTAGTAAGTTGGAGATGAAAATTATGCAATGACCCAGAAGATATAAAAGAAAGCTGATGTGGAGCTACAAAGCTTTAAAGTGCCAAAGAAATATAAATGATTATTTTCTACTACCCAATTAGAACTCTTCTGATTATCCTATTTTATTTACTTGTCTGTTTGTCTCTAGGCCCTGATGGCACTATTACCAACTCATTAGGCTTCTGTAATCTCTGGTGAACCAAAAATTACCCGCACCAATTCATAAATGGTCATTGTTAAACTAGCACACAGCTGGCATAGACTTCATCTTGCTGTGCTGTGATTTATCTGATGCATGGCTGTTGACCTCTGACTGGGGCTTCTTGAGATCAGGAACCATCTTTTTATCTCTGCCTGATCGGCTAATAGCACAATGTCTGGTACAGAGTAAGTGCTCAGTGTATTTTTGTTGAATTAGATAAAAACTTACTGATTTAGTTGCTCTAAATGTTTCTGTGTGTGGGTCACTCACTCACGCATTTGGCAAAAATTTATTGAGAATCTACTATGTGCTAGATTCTGTGCCAGGCACTAGGTATACAATGATCAAAGGGAGCTCACAGCCCAGTGGAAAAGACAGACATACACCAAACGATTACATTTATAAACCTATGATTGCAAAAGAAGAACAGATTTCTCTAGAACATGAAGCAAAGCGAGGTGGAGAGGTTTCGCTTAAAAAGTGACACAAGCTGAGATTCGAAGGAAGGAAGAATGAGGATAAATAGGGTTAAGTAAGACATAAAAAGGGAACACTTACATGCTATTACTATGTGCCATACACTGTTCTGCTAACTTTACATACATGCTTATTTTATTCCCCCAACAACCCTGAGATGGAGCTACCATCATTATGCCTAATTATACAGGTGACGACATCAAGGTGTAAGAGGTTAAAAACTTGCCTGAGGTCACAGAAAGTGAGTTAACAGGGTTTGAACCTGGTAGCCTGGCCCTGGAGTCATGCTCCCCACATACAGAACAGCTTGTGCAAAGGGCCTGCGGTTTAGCAAGCAGCAAACAACAGATCTTCTTAACCCCAGGCTAGACAGGCTCCCAGCTGCTCTCTTATCAAGTCTTTCCCAATACTGACAACTCTTCTTTCCTGAGAAGAATTCTAGCAAGGGCAATGTCCTCCCTCTTCTCTTATCTGTAAGGCACCTTTCATGGTATTAACTCACAGCCTTTTTTAGAGCCAAGGCCTGAGGGTGAGTGGACCCAAACGAAGGAGGAAAGACAAGTGCCCACTGTGTGGGGTGGCCGGGAAGTGTCTCATCAAGGAGGCTTGTTGGCATCTGCTAATTGCTTCTGGAAAAAGAGAAGAAAGGAAAGGGCTGACCCAGCAGGTTTCTGTGTTGCATCTGGAGACTGTAAGTCACAGAGCAAGGAAGTACTTAAGCAGACAAAACCATACCTTCTGCCAGAATGGCAGCACCAAGAGCTTTTTCATGGGCACTTAAAATTGGTCGTCAACAGAAATGCAAATTGAGCCCATCTTTGTCTTGAAGCCGTATGTCCTCTGGGATAGAAACATTTTCCCTGCTGAGAATGCTGTTCAGGGTTTACTTGGTTTACAGCTTAAGCGAGAACTGTATGGTAATCAAGGCGGGGTGGTAAAAGGAAAAAGAGAACCCCCAAGAGTTACAGCCAAGCCTCGACAATCTTTTGAAACAAAAAAAGAATTCACGAGCTACTCATCTCCACCCATCCTCAGAGAATCTCATTTGCTATTTGATCTCACTTACTGCCTTTCAATTTTTTCAAGCAGTTTTCTCTCTCCTTAAAAGTGTTTCTTCACAGTAAATTTCTAGGCTATTATTCTGTCTATCTACTTTCTCATAAAACCCAGGACTGTTTTTGTTTTTTAATTTCTCATTCCAGTCTCCACATGGAACAACCAGGAAGATCACTTAGGGAGCCTTTTTCTCTTACGGGATTGCTGTTCCTCTTCTTTATTATGTAATTTAGTTCATAGCGCTAGAGCTTGGGAGGGCGTCATGTTCTGCAAGAGTCTATCAAGGAAGACTGAAGTCCAGAACAACATGTGCCCAGTTTAGGATTATGGGATTATCCTATTGCATAGGATTCAATGAGATAATCCTCATGAAGTACTTAGCATAGCACCTAGCAAGAGTGAAAAGTCAGGTTAGATGTTAGCCATTATCATTATTAAGATAAGGGGACCAAAAGCAGTAATTGGAACCAAGGTTAAAGTAGATAGTTAGTTAGTTAGTTGATAGATAATAGTTAGTACGAGTATATAAATAAGTAGATAGGCTGGTAGGTAGGAGTAATGTTAAAGAGGATAATATGGGAAAAGAACATAGGCAGGGGAAGGATCAGGTGGCTTATATGCTTATCCCGCTGGATTCCTTAGAGCAGGGAAAACCCAGGATCTGGATATAAATCCCTAGATTATTAGCAATAACTACCATTTATTGAACACTACTACATGCCAGGAACAATGCAAAATGCTTTAAATAAGTTGTTTAAATATAATCCCCATGGAACTGTGAGTTTAGTTGTTATAACCTTGGAATGCCTAGCACAGTGCTTGGCACATAGTAGATGCTCAGTAAATATTCGTTGACTTTGAAACATTTTGCAACATTCTTAGTTTATCCCTTTTGAATGCACATAATTTGCTTGGTAATTCAAATGTGGAAGCAATATTATAGACATTTGGCTTTTAAGCATCTGAAGTATAGGAGAACATGCAGATGTTATCAGATTTGATGTTATCAAATCTGTTACTAAGATCTTTCTTCATTGGTGAGAAGGCTTTTCTACATTGGCCTAGATTGAAAGAAAGCAGCACAAGCTAATGATGTGTCAAGGGGGATGTTATTAAGAGAGATTGCTTCAAGTTTTACCGACTAAAAAATATTCATTCTTCTTGGCAAATGAGTAACAAAGTAATTAAGGGAGTCAACATTCAAAACAAGGAAATGAAAATCTGAAACAGGCACTGAGACAAAACAAGAGTACGGCTTCAGTTGGAAATCCAATTAATAGAACTAGCCCTAAAAGGAAAAAATTGAACTTTCTAACATAATTCCTCTTAGTACTTTTTCTTTAAACAAGGATCTCAATATTTCTGATATGAAAGAATTTTAGAAGTAGCAAAACCAAGGTTTAAAAATTCTCCCAGAATAATTTAGGCCCAGGATGTTTCCCCCCAGTCCTATTTTCAACTATTTGAGGGTATTTTATCAACAATCCTGGGTGTTGGGTGACTGTTGGGATCTTCTATCCCATTTAGAGGACAGGTATCATTGAAGAGTAACTATATGTGGCAAGGATTTCCCTGGGATTTATCTAGCAATAGAAGAGTTATTGAGATAGGCAGCAAACTCTATTTTCTTTCAGAAAAATGAGGATATAGTCTATGCAGGAAAGAGACTATTCTCTATTTTGTAATTTTATAATGGCTATTGTTCCAGAACCATCACCTCAATCAGTCAACTACTATATGTTTGAACACCTATGAAAATGTCTGTATAATTCATAGTGCCACACCTCACTGAGTAGGTATATTAAGTCATTCAGTGACTCCAGTGAATTTTTTTCCCTTGAAGATCTTGCTAGCTCATAGATAAGCCGTTACAATTTTTTTTGGCAGTGCATAGGAAGCCACAGTCACTAAAGTGGGTGACTCTACTTTAATTCACCCCTAAATATAATCTCTCTCTCTCTCTCTCTCTCTGTCTCTCCCTCCCTCCCTCCCTCTTTCCCTTTCTCTCTCCCCCCTCATACACACACACACACACACACACACACACACACACACACACAACAACTCACATGGTTTCAATCATGGTCCAACCAGGGCAACTGAAGCCACACTAAGTATTTATACAAGAAGGCATTTAATCCAGGTGACTGGTTACAAAGATGATGGAATACTTGAGAAGTTGCATGGCAGGCATGGAAGCAACCCAGAGATTAGCAACATCAGGAAGAACTGCCATCCTAAACTAGAGGGATTCTAAAAACTCAACCAGAATCCAGAACCAGAAATCACTGAGTGGAAGCTAGAAATGCACTGCATCTGTTCAGAGGAAATTGGAGCAATAGAATAAAAACAGCCACTTGGAAAGATGGTCCCAGATACACAGAGAGAAGGGGAAAACGCCCTGACTTCTTCCTTCCTTCTGCCTACAATCTCACTGGTGTGTCCCATTGGCCAAACCTAGCAAGAAACCAGCTGACAGCTTTCAGGTATCAGTCACCCTGCCAAACTGAGCAGAGCAGGGAGGGGAGAGGGGACATACGTGGTGTCAACAGGCCACAAACTGACATAAGCATATACCCACATATGCACACACACAACTTGGTTCCAAAATCAGCACTGTCCCTCTCTGAATCTGAAGCTAATTGAATCAATATAAAATAAATAAGTCCAGCCATTTACAAAATAATTTGACTTTCCAAGTCTACTTGACTCCAAGTTCCAGAGTGTTGCCTTTTAATCTGGTCAAGGCACAGCCTAGAAAAAGAAAGGGATAATAGAAACCTAATGCTACCATGTATTAGGATCAGTATTTAATGCTTTTCAACATTATATCACTTTATCTTCAACCCCATAAGTTGATCACAATTTAAGTTTATAATGGTATAGCAGTCTCATTGCACAAGTGAAGAAACTCAAGGAAATGAATACATTGTCCAGGATAAGTTTTGGGGCCCATATAAGTGGGTCTGACTTAAAATTTTTACTGACAATGTACAGCCTGGGTTACAACTGATAAAAGGTGTAACCTATTCATTTGCTTTGTATTCTGCTATTTACTGTAGTGCTATAGTTATTGAAAAGAGGAGAATAACAACTTGAACTACAGAATAGTAGTTCAAATTAACAGAGGAAAAATGGAAAAAAATAATCAAAATAAAGGAAGAAAAGGAAAAATTGAATTTGCAAAAGAAGAAATATTAGAAAGCACATAGTGATATAGTAGATTTAAGCCCGAATATATCCCTAATTCTATTAAATGTAAGTGGACTAAATGTACCAGCTAAAAGGTAAAACTGGCTAAAAACATAAAACTCAACAATATGCTATTTACAAATGACACATAGAAAACAGAACTAATAATTTAAAACTAAAAGGATAGAAAAAAGTTAAACATAAAAAGATGGAAAAAAGTTATTTGGTTAGCAAATACTAACTAAAATAACAACAATAATAATACCAAGCAAAAAGTCTTATTAAAAATAAGGAGGTGGGCTTCCCTGGTGGCGCAGTGGTTGAGAATCTGCCTGACAATGCAGGGGACACGGGTTCGAGCCCTGGTCTGGGAAGATCCCACATGCCGCGGAGCAACTAAGCCCGTGAGCCACAACTACTGAGCCTGTACGTCTGGAGCCTGTGCTCCGCAACAAGAGAGGCCGCGATAGTGAGAGGCCCGCGCACCGCGATGAAGAGTGGCCCCCGCTTGCCGCAACTAGAGAAAGCCCTCACACAGAAACGAAGACCCAACACAGCTAAAAATAAATAAATAAAATTAAAAAAAAAAATAAGGAGGAACATTCTGTAATGATAGTTTTAATCGGTGTTAAAGATCAGTCTAGGGACTTCTCTGGTGGTCCAGTGGCAAAGAATCTGCCTTACAATGCAGGGGATGAGTGTTCGATCCCTGGTCAGGGAACTAAGATCCCACATGCTGTGGGGCAACTAAGCCCACGGGCCACAACTACTGAGCTCACGTGCCTCAACTAGAGAGCCTGCATGCCACAAACTACAGAGCCCACACGCCCTGGAGCCTGCGCACCACAACTAGAGAAGAGAAAACCCGTATGCCGCGACGAAAGATCCCGCATGCCTCAATGAAGATCCCTTGTGCCTCAACTAAGACCCAACGCAGCCAAAAATAAATAAAATAAATACATAAATAAATAATAAATCTTTAAGAAAATTGACAGAAGTACAAGAAGAAACAGACAGTTACCACAATACTAGGACATTTACACATCTGAGTAAGTGGTAGAACAGACAGCATATCAGTATGGTTGGAGAAAATGTGACAACATTAACAAACTGAACAACATGATTAAAAAACTTGATATAATGCACACATACAGAACAGAATCATCCTAGTGAAGCACACATTGAACTTCTAAAAGTTACCATATACTGAGCCATAAATTAAGACAAAGCCACTCTCTGACACTGTGGATTTCTTTCTTTTTCTTTTTTTAATTCCCTACCCCCCTTTGCTTGCCTTGGTCTTTGTATTTCATTTTGGAGAATTTCTGAAATTTATGGTGATCTTTAGCTATCTGCTAATACTTAGGAGTGAAACACTAGACAGCTGGTTTTAAGCTCTGAGTATGGGAGGCAGGGCTTTCATCATTCACTAGGGAACCCCTAGTGTCACTGTATGTGGTCATTTCAATGATTCAGCTTCACTGAGAAGACTCCTTTAATCCCCTGTTTTCTCATATGTAAACTCAGGGTAACAGTTGCCCCTAGTTCACAGGGCTATATTGTAAGGATTAATGAGATAAAGCACCTGATATGCTTAAAATAGTTCCTGGCACATTGAAGTATTCACTATATATTAGTAGTAGTATTTGAAGTTTTCAACTACTCTCATGGCTTCAGTATCATTGATTCAATATGTTGGTGGTACCCAAATGTATATAAGCAATCACTTCTGTAACATCTCCATGTGGATCTATCTCAGCCATCTCAAATATAACATGTCTGCTCTCCCTTCACTCAGTAAATAATCACTCAGTAAGTCATCACTCTCTTAGTAAGCTCAAGGTGCCATAACAACATACCATAGACTGGGTTGGTGTAAACAACCAAGTTTATCTCCCACAGTTCTGGAGGCTGAAAGTTTAAGATCAGGGTGCCAGCATGGTTGGGTTCTGGTGAGGATCATTTTCCTGGCTTGCAGATGGTTGCCTTCTCACTGTGTCCTCATGCAGTGTAGAGAGAATCAGTTCTATTCTCTTCCTCTACTTATTGGGACACTAATCTTATCATGGCCTCCCAAAGGCCCTACCTCTAAATACCACCACATTGGGGTTAGGGCTTCCACATAAGAATTATGGGGGAAATAAACTTTAAGTCTATAATAACCACCAACCAATTGCTCAAATGAGAATCCCAACTCATCCTTAAATCTTCCCTTTTATTAGTTTATGGCCTTTTCCCCCCAGTCAAAATGGAAGCTATTAGATGGCAAAGACATTCTCTGTCTTCTTTTTGGGGGGTAATGGAAAGTGTGTTTCTGCATTAGCTGTTTCTGAACCAGTGTATAAAATAGAATAAGGCACTGAAATAAGGAGCAATTGCACTTTACAACACTGCACTTGTGAAACTTCATTCTTTAAAGACTGGATTTGTTTCGAACTCCTTATCTTCCTCTTCTCCATTTTTTTTTGTTTGTTTGCTTGTTTCAATCCACTTCCAATTACTTTCAGATAGAGCCACATTCTCTCCTCCATTTAGATTTTGTTTAATCTTCTTTTATTCTTTCTCCCTTGTAATATTTGCTGGGGAGAACTCTACTTAGTTCCCAATTATCATGTTCTGGCTGCCATTTCCAGGGCTCCTGGGCATCATAAAAAAATCCTTGGATTCTTCACGGAAGACTGTTGAATTTGGAAATGTAGACTCCCTTTCAGATATTTCTGGCTTTCCCTTTCAGACTGTGCTGGTAGGCCTTTGGGGCTTCATATTGTTTATTCTTGGAGACTTCCTGGAGCGTCAAAAATGGCTTAAAATGATTACTATGCTGTGCATTGGCATATATGACATTCAATCACCCTACACTGAGCTGAATTTCAATGAGATTTGTGTAAATGAATCAGAAACATATGGATTTCATCTTCCCTAACTACCTCTACTTTTTTAAAAAACAGGAACACAGCATTTGTGTTTTGCTGGATATAAAATGTTTGAAAGAGTTATGGCAAATCAGAGTGAGAGAGGCTTTCCCATTCCTGATAGCCATCTTGTCTCTCATATCATCCTAGTTAATGATTAGGGGTTGTTAATTTCTGCTAAACTTCACTGTCCTCCTCTTGCCTTTAGATTTTCCTTCCTTACTGTAGGTTCCTATTAACCAACCCCTTACCTTTCGTCCTTCTGTCCTAGAAATAGCTACCTGTTGGCCACTGCCTTGCCCTACCCGTACTCACATCCTAAAGAGGTGACAGAAGGATATATAACCAAGGAATTCCAACACATTGTGAAAGCACCGCAATAGAGGAGCATAAAAAGAATTTTGAGGAGAGAGCAACTTTAGGGGCATCTTGTATTTTCCTACCTTTCATTTGCTTTACTTTTCACTCTCTTCACAAAGGTGCTATTTTACTTTATTTCCTTGCTCTGGTTTCCATTTCCGATCTTTTTTCCTCCCACCTGAGTTTTCTATAGCCACATTGGCTCTTTCCAATTCCCCGTTGCAGTTGCAAAAATTCTTTATCTCCATCTGGTGCTGCATATGCATAAGGAGTTTGGTACTTTCCTCTCCTAGACTCTTATTGTCCTGAATGGAATCCTCACAGTTGGAGCCTTTTACTGCTCTTACGCTGCCTCAGTTTGGTGTAGGGCCAGAGAGCAGAGCCAGCTCCTGTGGGGCATAAGATGAGTGACTGCATTGAGATCTCCAGTTGCACAATACAGAATATGTGCCATGAATAGCCAAGACTGATGAAATTCTATCACAGTGAGGAAATAGAATGAAGTGTTGAGTTACATGAGTAAATAGATACCCATAATAGATACAGTACATAGGACAGTCAGCTCCTCTGATTAATATTGCCCCTCTCCCCACCAATAATTGCGTTAACTTAGTCACAATGCACCCAATCATAAAAAAAAAAAATAAGAAGTATTCCTCTACGTAGTTTTTTGTTAACTACAACAGTGATTGTGTCATTTCTGTTCACCTTTACCACATTTGAGGCATTCTGCTAAAAGACAAGTTAATTCTATCAGTTATGAATATGTCAAGCCAGAAGGTTCAGATTCTCAATAATGTCCCTCTAAATCACTCATGCTATTTTTAATGCTGTCATTTATAAAAGACTGAATTTGAGAATGTGACAGTCTCCACCATTTATAAAGTATTAAATAATGTTATAAATATTACTGGTCTAATCCCTGCCCTTTTGGTGTACCTGACAAAGTACTTTGTTTTACGGGCATGAACTTTGCACATATGACCTATATCAATAAGGTAGCTTGTGTCTTTAGCTCCTGTCTTCTGTAGTAGGGGTAGATTTGTCTATCCAGTCTTTCCTAACCAGATACCAGTGACTTGTGAGATGACTGATCATAGTTGGGGGTGTGGTTAAAAAGTGGAGAGAAATCTCACTTGCTCATATGGAGATGCATGGAAGTAAAATGTTTGCATTTGTCCCATCAGCCCCATAATCTAGACATCTGAAACCCAACATATCCTTGGATGGAGTACCTATTCCCACAAAATACATTCATTCTTTTTTTTCTGTAGATTTTGTTGTTTATTCAACAATAAAAAGTCACATTACCAATGAATAATATTGCTTCCTCTCTATCTTCACATATTTTTTTTTACTTGCCTTAATGTGCTAGCCAAGACATCTAATACAATGTTAAATAAAATTAGTGATAAGATGTATTCTTGTCTCATTCCTGATTTCAGAGGTAAAGCTTCATATTTCTCACCGTTAAGGATACATTTTGCTGTAGGTTTTTTGTAGATGCCTTAAATCAGATTAATAAACATCCTTCTATTGCTACTTTACTAAGAATTTTTGCCATAAATGGATGCTAAATTTTATCAAATGATGTTCTGTGTAAATCAAGATGATTGTGTAATTTTTCTTCTTTAGTCTGTTAATATGATGATTTATATTAAGCTTTTTTTTAACATCTTTATTGGAGTATAATTGCTTTACAATGGTGTGTTAGTTTCTGCTTTATAACAAAGTGAATCAGTTATACATATACATATGTTCCCATATCTCTTCCCTCTTGCATCTCCCTCCCTCCCACCCTTCCTATCCCACCCCTCTAGGTGGTCACAAAGCACCGAGCTGATCTCCCTGTGCTATGCGGCTGCTTCCCACTAGCTATCTATTTTACGTTTGGTAGTGTATATATGACCATGCCACTCTCTCACTTTGTGATACACCATATTAACAAATTGAAGGAGAAAAACCATACGATCATCTCAATAGATGCAGAGAAAGCTTTCGACAAAATTCAACACCCATTTATGATAAAAGCCCTGCAGAAAGTAGGCATAGAGGGAACTTTCCTCAACATAATAAAGGCCATATATGACAAACCCACAGCCAACATCGTCCTCAATGGTGAAGAACTGAAACCATTTCCACTAAGATCAGGAACAAGACAAGGTTGCCCACTCTCACCACTATTATTCAACATAGTTTTGGAAGTTTTTGCCACAGCAATCAGAGAAGAAGAAGAAATAAAAGAAATCCAAATCGGAAAAGAAGAAGTAAAGCTGTCACTGTTTGCAGATGACATGATACTATACATAGAGAACCCTAAAGATGCTACCAGAAAACTACTAGAGCTAATCTATGAATTTGGTAAAGTAACAGGATACAAAATTAATGCACAGAAATCTCTTGCATTCCTATACACTAATGATGAAAAATCTGAAAGTGAAGTTAAGAAAACACTCCCATTTACCATTGCAACAAAAAGAATACATTCATTCTTGATGATGACAATTCACATATATGTAATTCCATTATTACGATTCAAGATGAAGTGTTTTTGGTTTTTTTTCATTTGAGAGGAATTATAATCTGTTTCATTTGTTTGGTATATGACAGTATTCAGAGCATGTTTCTCATAACTCTCAAAACTGTCTGAGGTGGATATTATTATCCTCATTTTACAGATGAGAAAACTGAGACTTAAAGAGATTATTTGATTTCCCCAAGGTTGTATAGGTTGAAAGTATCAGAACCAGGATACGAAACCACATCATCTGACTGTACTCTAGTAGGTTATCAAAATTATTCCCATGTTATTTTCCATTGCACTTTGTCGTTACCCTTCAAAAGTTCTCATTCTGGTAAACAAAGACTTTAAAGTAAAGTCTAACAAGGGGGCTCAACATTTAACATTAAATTTACTGGTCAGAAGCTTCCTGGCTCACAACTAGAGACTTCTAAATGATGGAAAGAGGGCAGTTAACATGTTGTGATGTTCTCTCTTTCAGCCACAACTTTTCTTCTAGGTTATAGTTATGGTTTGGCTTTAGAGTACAAAGCAGTAAAACTTAATTGAACAGAAGTCGGATCAAGGTCTTTTCAAGCTGGACATAATGTGACACAAATACAGATGAATCAATATTTTTTAAAAATTTCAGTAACAAAAACCCCAATGGAAAACATAACTCCTGACTTATAAAATCTCCCCACCATGAAGCATATATTGTGTGACATAACACAGAAATAGGCCCATACTGGAAATTAAAACTGTACCATAAAACTCATATATAGAGGCCCAAAGTACACCTCTGATACAAACCCGTGTCCTTCAAAAACAAAAAACAAAACCCAGAAATATTTGTAAGTGAAAATGCAGAAGAAAAATGACTCCCCCATGTAAAACCTCTTACCAAATCACATTAAATACATTCAATTCAGTAAATACATTAAATACATTTTTGCAGCCTAATTTCCATTGTCCTAGGAGTAGAAGCCCCTTTCTATTATGATAGAATAATACATCATTCTGATATTTTTAGAACTTTTCAAAATGATACTTTGATGTTATATTTTGCCTCATGTTATTGTAGTTGCATACTCTTTTCCCAATTTCTGAGTCAGTGCTGTCCTACCTTGGTGGTAGTGAGAGTGCTTACTGTAGATTAAGTGTTTAAGCTAAGACTGTATAGTTACTATGGTAGGCTGAATAATGGCCTCCCAAATACGTTCAGTTCCTTATCCCTGGAAATGGTAAATATATTCCCTTAAAAGGAAAAAGGAAGGTTGCAGATGTTATTAAGTTAATGCTGAGATGGCGAGATATCCTGGATTATTTGAGTGGTCCCAATGTATTTACAAGGGTCCTTATACGTGAAGGCAGGAAAACATCTAGAGAAAAGATCAACAAGGATATAGAGAACTTGAACAATACTATAAACCAACTAGACCTAACAGACATATATAAAACACTTCATCCAATGACAACAAAGTACACATTCTTCTCATGTGCTCATAGAATGTTTATTCTCCAGGATATACCATAAAGCCACAAAACAAGGCTCCATAAATTTAAAAAGTTGAAATCATACCAAGTATCTTTTGAAACCACAGTGGAATGAAACTAGAAATCAATAATGTGCGAGAAACTAGAAAATTTACAAATATGTGAAAATTAAAAAATACTCTATTAAACAACCAATTGATCAAAAAATCAGAAGGAAAATTAAGAAATACTTTGAGATGAATGAAAATGAAAACACAACATGCCAAAACTTATGGAATGCAGCAAAAGCAGTGCTCAGAGGGAAATTTATAGTTGTAAATGCCTATAGTAAAAAAGAAATATCTCTCTCACGTCAATGACCTAACTTTATACCTCAAAGAAAGAGAAAAAGAAGAGCAAACTAAACCTAAAACTAGCAGAAGGAAGAAAATAATAAAGATTAGAGCAGAGATTGATGGAATAGAGAATAGAAACAAATAGAATCAATAAAATAAAAATTTGGTTCTTTGAATAGATCAACAAATTTGACAAATTTTTAGCTACACTGAAAAAAAAAAAGAGAGAAGATGCAAATAACTAAAATCAGAAATAAAACTGGGGACATTATTATCAACCTCACAGAAATAAAAAGGATTAAAAGAATACTATCAACAATTAAAAGCCAACAAACTGGGGCTTTCCTGGTGGCTCAGTGGAAGAATCCGCCTGCCAATGCAGTGGACACAGGTTCAAGCCCTGGTCCGGGAAGATCCCACATGGCGCAGAGCAGCTAAGCCCATGTGCCACAACTACTGAGTCTGTGCTCTAGAGCCTGCAAGTCACAACTACTGAGCCCGTGTGCCACAACTACTGAAGCCCGCACACCTAGAGCCTGTGCTCCACAACAAGAGAAGCCACTGCAATGAGAAGCCCATGCACCACAATGAAGAGTAGCCCCTGCTCGCCACAACTAGAGAAAGCCCACACACAGCAATGAAGACCCAATGCAGCCAGAGGGGGGAAAAAAAAAAAGCCAACAAACTGGATATCATAGATGAAATGGACTAATTTCTAAAATCATACAAATTACCAAAATTGACTTGTGAAGAACTAGAAAATCTGGACAGGTTTATAATAAGTAGAGAGATTAAATCAGTAATCAAAAACATCCAACAAAGAAGAGTCCATGACCAGGTGGCTTTAATGGTGAATTCTACCAAACATTTTAAAATTTTACATCAATCCTTCTCAAAATCTACCCCAAAAATAGAAGAAGAGGGAACACTTCTTAACTCATTCTATGAAGCCAGCATTACCCTGTTACTAAGGCCAAAGATATCATAAGAAAAGAAAACTATAAACCAATATTTCTCATAACCATAAATTCAAAAATTCCTTAAAATATCAGGAAACCAAATTCAGCAACATATAAAAAGTCAAAAACCAAATGAGATTTATCCCAGGAATACAAGGTTGGCTTAATATATGAAAATCATTGAATATAATACATTATCGTAGCATAATAAAGGACAGAACCCATGTGGCCATCTAATAGATACAGAAAAATCATTTGACAAAATCCAACACCCATTAATGATTAAAATCTCTCAGCAAACCAGGAATAGAAGGGAACTTCCTCAGTGTGATAAGTACCTATGAAAAATCTTCAGCTAATATCAAACTTAATGGATAAAGACTAAAACTTGTGTACTGAAGAAATTAAAGGCAACCAGATTGGAAAGGAAGAAGTAAACTCTTCATTTGCAGGGGACATCATCCTATATGTAGAAATTCTTAAGGAATACACACACACATGCAGGCACACAAGTCAAAACTACTAAAACAACTTAAAGCAAGGTTGCAGGATGCAAGAACAAGATAAACCACTCAATTGTATTTCTACAAATTAGCAACAAAGAATCCAAAAGTAAATTTAAGAAAATAATTCCATTCAGAAAGAAGGAAACAGAATAAGATACTTAGTTCAACAAAAGAAGTTCAGGGTTTGTACAATGAAAAGTACAAAGCACTGATGAAAGGAATTAAAGAATATATCAATAAATGGAAAGACATTCCATTTTTATTGATTAGAAGATTCAAGAATCTTTTGTAGAAGTGACAAGATAAGACTAACATTTATATAAAAATGAAAGGATCTAGAATAGTCCAAACAATTTTTAAAGAGAACAAAGTTTACTTACTATAAGGTTACAGTATCAAGACAGTGCAGTATTTGCATAAAAATAGCCCTATGTATCAATGGAACAGAATTGAGTCCAGAAATAAACCCTGACATTTATGGTCAATTGATTTTTAACAAAGGCACCAAGACAGCTCAGTGAGGAAAAGATAGTTGTTTTTCAATAAATGTTTGTACCAGCACCATACACACACACACACACACACACACACACACACACACACACAAACTCTAAATAGATCATAGATATCAATGTAAGAGCTAAAACTATAAAACATCTTGAAGAAAACACAGGAGAAAATCTTCATGACTTTTGGTTAGGCAAAGATATCTTAGATATCTTAGATATGATACCAGAAACCCAAGCTGTAAGAGAAAAAAACTGATAAATTGGACTTTATCAAATTAGAGCTTTTATGCTTCAGAAGACAACATTATGAAAATGAAAGGACAAGCCACTGAGTAGGTGAAAATATTTGCAAATCATATGTCTGATAAACACCTTGTATCCAGAATATATAAAGAACTCAACACTCAATAGGAAGACAATCCAACTACAGAATAAGCAAAATGGCATATACCTGGCTAACAAGTATATTAAACAGTGTTCAACATCATTAGTTATTAGAGAAATTAAAACCACAATGAGTTACCATTGTATACCCACTAGAATGGCTCTACTTCAAAAGACAGACATCAAGTGTTGGTAAAGATGTGAAGAAACTGGAAACTGAGTCCTCATAAAATGCTGGTGGAAATGCACATCCATTGTGCAAAAACAGTTTGGCAGTTTTTTTAAAGGTTATATAAACTTACCAAAGGACTCAGCAATTCCATTCTTAAGAATCTACCCAAGGAATGAAAACATGCACAAAGACTTGAACATAAATCTTCATAGAAGCAGTGCCATAGCCCAAAACAGGAAAAAATCTAAGTGTCTATCAACCTGAGAGTAGATAAATAAAATGTGGTATATCCATACAATGGACTATTATTCAACAGTCAAAAAGGAATTAAACAACGATACATGCTAAAACACAGATGAGCCTCAAAAATGCTATAGTAGGGGCTTCCCTGGTGGCGCAGTGGTTGAGAATCTGCCTGCCGATGCAGGGGACACGGGTTCGAGCCCTGGTCTGGGAAGATCCCACATGCCGCGGAGCAACTGGGCCCGTGAGCCACAATTACTGAGCCTGCGCGTCTGGAGCCTGTGCTCCACAAGAGAGGCCGCGATAGTGAGAGGCCCGTGCACCGCGATGAAGAGTGGCCCCCGCTTGCCACAACTAGAGAAAGCCCTCGCACAGAAACGAAGACCCAATACAGCCATAAATAATAAATAAAAATTAAAAAAAAAATGCTATAGTAAATGAAAGAGGCCAGATCCACAAGGAAATACACTGTGTGATTCCATTTATATGAAATGGATGAAAAGGCACATTTATAGAGACAGAAAGTAGGTGGCTGCTGAGGCTGGAGATGTATGAGTGAGGATTGGCTGCAAATAGGCTTGTGGAAAATTTTGAAGGTGATGGAAGGGTTCTAAGATCAGGTTGAGCTGATGGTTGCACAACTTTGTAAATTTACTAAATGCCACTGAATTGTATACTTAGAGTCTATAAACTATATTCCAATAAAGTGTTCTTAGTTGTTAGAGGAAAACAAGTTAGCCAAGACAAAAAAAAAAAAAAAAAGAAGATTAATCTGTTCTTTAATCACATAGCCTTCTGTGGTTACTTATATTCTAGCACTTAATTATACTATTTTCAAATCAGCTGCCTTATTCTCTGACTGACATTCCCCATTGGAAAGGTAAACAGAGCATAACGGATGAATCTGGTAACTATTCTTTCCTGCTCAGGACATTATTCTGTGTTACATCTTTAGATGGAGTGTAACCTCTCTTGACCAACTGACATCTCAAGCACCTGGCCCTGAAACCAGAATCAGAAATCAGAAAAGGCTAGGAGACTACAGAGAACAAAAGCACATGATATGCAATTTCCAAGAAGACGTGCTTTGTGGAACTGTTCAGTGCACCCCAAGAGCTCAGCGCGAGAATCCCGCCTTGATGACTATCAGTGTACCTGGCAGTCAACCCGAGGCAGGGAAGGGATCCCAGCCTAGAGGAGAAAAGGAGGAGAGGGGACAAGAGGAAGTGAGGAGAGAGAACAAAGTGTTGGCAAATCACCCTGTTACCGGCAATTTCTGTTACTGCAAAAACGGTATCTAACTGATGAGCCGCTAGAGACATGTAAGGGCCACTTGTATCATCAGACAGACTGAAAACATTTGGTTCAGGTCCCTAAAACCGTGAATCCTAGAGCCTTACGATCACATTTCATAGCTGTGGGGAAAATCAGAAAAGGAAACATTGGGCAGAGATTCAAAGAGGAAATGCCTTCTGCCAAACCAGGTCACCTGAGCTTTCTGTCTAAGCATGGACCAGGGGAGAGTGGGTGAGACAAAGGGTCTTATTCGTGAATCAAAGTTGACTTTAACAGCGAGGCAGGCTGGGGCAGTTTCTCATCTCATTCATATTTTCCCCCGTAAAAGGCGGAGGATACGGTGAGACTGCTAGTCCCATGTCTGTGCACGTGGATGTTTACTTGGGCGGGGCAGAGGAAGAAGAGACAAATGGGGGTGATGCTCAGAGGAAACGCATGTTTCTTGAGGGCCCGCGTGATGAGTACTGTTAGGCACTTTCCCTTCATTTAGTCCTTCCAGCGACTTTGTGAGATGGGTCTTATTATACTCACCTGACATATAAGAAACTGAAGCTCAAAAACCTTTCCTACCTATAAAATAGCTTACATTACCCATGATACACATTATATACAAGTAAGAACTTAAGGCTCCAAATCTTGAGTGGCCAGTGTTACGTACTTAGTAAGTGGCAGAGCTGGGGTTTAAATTTAGGTCCATGTGAGCCCTGAGCCCCTGTTCTTTCTTTTATACCACACTGCCCATTCAGGTTTGGATAGTTTAAAAAAATGTTCAGCCTTTCAGCTTCGGCTCTCTGATTTCTTGTTTCTGGATGATAATAAGCCAGCCAGAAGTCCTCCTAGGAATTCTTTTCTCCCCTAGGGCTAGAAGAATAGAAAAACACCACCATGCCCTTGAAGCTTTGCTAACAATCACAACTATAAAGGCTGGAGTCAGTGCCGAGAGGATATTGTTAACAAATGGCTTAAGAAAAAGCTTCAGAGCGTTTGTAGCCCCTCCACCATTTGTAAAATCTTAGGGAGGAAACCTGATCCAGAAAATGGTTGGAAAGAAGCAAACCCCAGTATCAGAAAAATAAAAGGAGGAGGATCACTGCCTTCAGACAACTTGTTTTATCGTGAACAATAAAAGTGTTCCAGTTGATTCAACAAAAAATAACCAAAAACAAGGCTATTTTTAAAAAGGCATTTATAGGACTGTGGGTTTCATTTCCTTTGCTTTTAGATCTTTAGCCTCTCATTCTGAGCAACAGATGCTGTCGTATAAGGAAGACCACCTGCTTTCCAGGGCATCTCTGCAACAAATAGCTTTGAGGGAGAGAGAAGAAAGATCACAGGATGAAAAGGAAAGAATTAGAAAGGGGGAAACGGGAAATTAAGAAGTTGGCTTAATGCACATCTTCTGAATTATTCAACTGCTAAAAAGCCGACAGATTTCTTTTGACACTTGACTGTCTCACTGTGTCTATATCCATATTTCACTTTTTAAGGACCTACTTAAAGAGAATTCTGTCCATCTGCACAGCCCAGTTTTGTGACATATTTATCTTGCTTTGCAAAATGGAGGTATAAAAAAATTTATAGAACATGGATATTAATTAAATGGTATTTTAGTTGAGGAAAGTTGCTCAGCTTTAAAAGGACTCCCAAGGGTGAATCTTTTTGTAAAAGAAAGACTCTTTTGGAAATTAAAATAGCAGCGCGCACTCACTCACTCCTTCCCCTGCCCCACCCCCAGCAAAAAAATGATTTAGTATTTTTAAGTTCCAAAGTTTCTAAAAATGTTTTTAAAACTCTTACTTGAGGCAACAGGTATGACTTGACTCACTTGAAATTACAACCTCATAGGCTAATCATTTGGAGAGAACTGCGTCCCAAATGCCAAGGAAAATAAGGCATTAAGGAAATTATTCATATAATTCCAATCAAGTTAACATTCTCACCTGAAGCATACCAGTAATAAAAGTAATAACAGGAAAATGTCTACAGTTTGGAGTCTCAGGAAATAATTTGTTCTAGAAAGCTGTATTTTCCATACAGTGGAGGTTTTCCTTTTATTAAACACCCAAATATTATTTTAAGTTTTAACTGGTTTTAAGATCTTTGTCAAATATATCATACATTGCTTTGCCTTCTTAAACAGTGTTTAGTTATAATTTATTCTATTAATACTTTCAAAAAGGATCTCAGAGAACTATTAAACTATAGTCTAAACATAATTAGAACTCTTTTTGATGTCCCAGGATCTTCATATCAAACACCAGCAACAGCATGAGGCTATAATAAGGCAATGCCCTTGGGAAGATAAGCATACTTGGTCCTTTACTCTGTGGTGGCCATATCCCCCTGTATTGTTTTAATTCTTATGCCTGTTTTTTGAAGTTGCTCTGTCTCTTCCCTTGCTATCAAGCAATCACTTTTTTGTCCATGTTACAGGGCTCCCTCTGACAGTACCCTCCCTCTCTCAGAAAGTGTTATTTCTAATACTCCAGAAGCTCCGAAACCAAATGATCCATTAGAACAAAAAAGGTGCTAAGTAAGGGCTCAAAAGAGGATCTGCTCTTCTAATGTGTAGCCCAACAACCAGAAAAAAACAGGTTGGAATACGTTTTTTCTAACAGTAGTGCTGACAGATGATATTCATGGTGCAATATTTGCGACATACTTATACTCAAAAATTATTTGCTGTTTATCTGAATTCAAATCTAACTGGACATTACCTGTATTCTTATTTGTTAAATCTGTCAACTCTAAACAGGTGCTGCTTACCTGCTTCAGTCTACTGTAGCCATCCAGGCTTTGATTACAATGGTTAAGTAGAATTGACCCCAACTAGATGGCTTAAGTAGAATTGACCCCAATTGACCCTTTAATTCTAGATATTATGACAACAAAAATGTTCATTGAGAAATAACTAAAATTACGTTATCTAAAATGAACCATATTTTTTAAATATAACATGTACAAAAATATATCAGTAATCTATAAAGATCACTCACCAGAGTTTGGGTATTTATCCTCAGCTTTTTGGGGGATGTAGCACTTATCCTGCATGGCTAAAGGAAGAGCCTCTGAACTAGACAGGATTTTTCTTTTTCTTTCTAGATTTTGCTGATATTCTTATGCCTATGTTGTCTGTGCTTGGGCATTCTTAGAACTTGAAAGTATTTGAAGACTATTCTTAGTTTCTGCTAATGTAATTGTTTAAAGAGACTACAATAAACACATCTTCAAATGTTGATTTTTCTGGGGCATTTAACCTCCTGGAACCTACTCTGCAAAATGACCATTAGAACTCACATTTTTACCTGGGACAGCTTGCTTCACCCAAGACACTGCCAAGATACAGAAGTTAATAGTCTAAGCCCTTTGGCTAGGAGATTCTTCTACTGGCGCAAACTTGGTTGTCACAGTACTTCCAATGTAATAACATCAATATTCCTCCTCTCTTCCCTTCAGAGGAGAAGGGAGTCCAATCAGAGTCACTAAAAATCTGAAAAATATGGATGAGGCAACATTGATGGCACATATGCCCAATAACCAAAACTTTCTTTTTGATTATTGAATATATTCCAGGCAAATTAGTTGACTTAATAACTGAGATGTGGATAAGTAAGATGTTTCAGCATTAGAGTCGACAAGATAAATCAGAATAATTCTCTACTTCAACACATAAAAAATAGATGAGGCTATCACTTCTGTGGTATTACTGCCAAAATGTATTCAATAGACGCCAAACCTAATCATAATGAAATAGACAAACCCCAAATAAGGGACATTATGCAGAATAGTTGGCTTATACTCTTCAAAAGTGTCAAGATCAAGAAAGACAATCTTAGGAACTCTTCCAGGCTGAAGACTTAAGAGGCATTATAATAAATGCACTGTGTAATCTTGGATTGTACCCTCGACCTGATTTTCAAAAAAAATTAGATATAAAGGATTTTTTTGGGACGATTGATGAAATTTGAATATAGACAGTAGATTAATATCGTATCAAGTTAAATTTTCTGATTTTGATAACTGAACTATGATTATTTAAGAGAATGGCCTTATCTAAGAAATCTACATTTCATTGTTTAGGGGTAAAGGGCATGATGCATCCTACTGATTCTTGATATACACATGCAAAAGGAGAGAATGATAAAACAAATGCGGAAATATTTAAACAATTGGCAAATCTTGATAAAGGGTGTACAAGAGTTCTTCACGCTAGTCTTGAAACTTTTCTGTATATTTAAAGTTATAACAAAATAAAAAGTTATCCTGAAAGTAAGGTAAATAACAGTTATCTTAGTAATAACTTAAGGCCTCTCTTAAAAAAATGGAAAAAATACTGTAGGTAATCATGCTATCAAAATGAAATGTCATTTGACATTTCACGATATTATAATAATTGTAATAATACTATTTGTAACTGTACTATCAAAAAGAAATGTTAAGCATTAAAAAAATAGACATAGAACTAGTGTTTCTGACATGTTTATTAAGTAACTTCATCTTAATTCAATGCTCAACAGAAGAGTCATTACTCCAAATAACAAACAAACAAACAAAAAACCTTAAAACTGAAATAAGAAGAGGTGTTTAGAGCAACTAAGTGGGAGAAATATGGTAGAGAAAAATGGGTGATGACCAATTCCTTCTGAAAATACTGTAGCCCAAATTGCTTAGAATTTGCTTCATTCTGATTCTAAAAACAAAATACTTAGTTCATAGATGTTATAGGAAAACAATATATTACAAGCTACGTTGGATCACTTCTTCAGACACTTTCATAATGATAAGCCCCCAATCCAATTATCAAGATCCTAAAGTTTTCTTGAAAAATTCTCATATCTAAGTATCTTTTAAAAGGAGCTGAGATTTTGGGTCTTCCACTTTCCAATTCTTCATATAAGGAATTTGAAAGTCACCACTCCATTCTAACAACAAGTAAAAAGATAAACAGACTGAAAAATCAACAACTCTTCTTGGATCCATAAGAGAGGGGAGACAAAAACAGACCCCTGTGCCCAAGATTGGAGAGACAGACAGGTGAATACAGGGAGTCACAACTTATTGGAGTAGAGACTCATGCATGGAAACCACCTGATTGGAAACTACTTAAGTGGAAACTGCTCAGGAACAACTCCCGGGGCAGAAAAAACTAAAATGTAATTGACAACTCACTGGAAGTTTAGTGTGCACAATGCTGAGAGTTAAAACCTTCAAAGTGATCTAATAAATGGGGGCCCCCTATGCTTTTGTAAGATTTACCACCAGGAACTCAAACCAGGTTCTCATAACAGATATTGAGAAAAGTCTCTGGCTTCTGACAGGGAGAGGGGAAAAGTAACCATTTTGATATATGTCAGAGCATATTTCTTAAGACCTGCTCTCAGGAGAAGCTAGTTGGCTAGAGCCTAACATACTGAGGTATTATCAGAGCCTAACTGACCTGGGGAAGGGAAATGCCCAACTCCAGTCAATGTTAGCCTTCTACATGGGAGAAAGAAAATATTCATCTCTGGCACATTCTAGCCATCCTGTGTCACCTAAGAGGGGAGAAAAAACTGAGAAACACTTGTGAAGTTCACAGTCCAGAGGCATAGGCTCACTAAAAGACTAAGACCTAATCATAGGATTATAAAATTCTTCCTCTCTCCCCACACCATACCACCACTTTACTAAAGGCCTATTTACAGGAGTTCCTTTTACCAGTATGTCATGTCCAACTATCAGGAAAAAAATTACAAGGCATACTAAAAAGCAAAAAACACAATATGAAGAGAAAGAGCAAGAATTAGGAACCAGACATGTCAGGGATATTGGACCTATCAGATCAGAAACTTAAAACAATTATGATTAATATGCTAAGAGCTGTAATGGATAAAGTAGATACCATGCAAGAACAGATGGACAATGTAAGCTGAGAGATGGAAATCCTAAGAAAAAGCAAAAATAATTTCTAGAGATTCAAAATATTGTAACCAAAATAAAGAATTCCTTTGACTGGCTTATTCTAGAGTGGACATAGGTGAAGAAAGTGTCCCTGAGCTGGAGGACAGATCAATAGAAACCTTTAAAACTATGAAGTGAAGAGAATAAAGACTGAAGAAAACAGGACAGAATATCCAAGGACTGTGGGACAACTACAAAAGATGTACCATCTGTGTAATGGGAATACCAGAAGGAAAAGAGAGAAAGGAACAGAAGAAATATGTGAAACAATATTGACCAAGAATTTCCCCAAATTAATGTAACACAACAATCCACAGATCCAGGAAGCTCAGAGAATACCAAGCAGGATAGATGCCAAAACACGTACACCTAGGCATCTCATTTTCAACCACAGAAAATCAAAGAAAAAAATCCTGAAAGAAGCAAGAAGGGGGAAAAAACCTTACCTATAAAGAAACAAAAAATTACATCTGCCTTCAACTCAGAAACCAGGCAAGCAAGAAGAGATAGAATGAAATATTTAGTGTTGAGAGTGAAACCACAGAATTCTGTACCCTGCACAATTACCTTTCAGAAGTGAAGGAGAAATAAAGACTTGCTCAGACAAACAAAATTGAGGGAATTTGTTACCAATAGACCTACCTTACAAGAAATGTTTTAAAATATTCTTTATAGAGAAGGAAATTCATATACATCATAAACTCAGATCTTGAAGAAGGAATAATGTAAGTAAAATAAAAACTTTTATTTTTCTTAATTGATCTAGCAAATAATAGTTTGCTGAAAATAATAATAGCAACAACATATTTGATTACATATATATATATAGTGTGTGTGTATGAAATGAATAACAGCAATGATGCAAGAGACAGAGGAAGGAATTAATATTATTTTATTTTTATAAGGTACTAACACTTCCTGTGAAGTGATACAGTGTTATTTGAAAGTGGACTTGAATTAGTTGTACTTGTATATTGCAAATTCTAGGGCAACCACTTAAAAAAAGTAAAAAATAGAAATATAATTGATATGCTAAAAAAAGAGAATGAATCAAATAAAATTCTTAATTAAAATCATGAAAGGCAGAAAAAGAATGGAAAACAAAAATAGGAAAAGACAACAAGAACAACAAATAGAAAACAGTAACAGACATGGTAGACAATAATCCAACTATATAAGCAATCACTTTGAATGTCAATAGTCTAAATACACCAATTAAAAGGTAAGGATTGTGAGAATGGATCAAAAAGCAAGATTCGACTATATGTTGTCTACAAGAAAAATCACTTTAAATATAAAGACACAAACAGATTAAAAGTAAATGGATGGAGAAAAATACACCATGCTGACACTAATCAAAAGAAAACAGGAATAGCTGTATTAATTACAGGCAGAGCAGACTTCAGAGCAAGGAACATTATCAGAGATAAAGAAGGGAATTACATAATGATAACAAAGAGTCAATTCTCCAAGAAGACATAATAATCTTTAATGTGTATGTACCTAACAGTGGAACATCAAACTACGTGAGGCAACACCTAACAGAATTGTAAGGAGAAATAGATTAATCTACTATCATAGTTAGAGACATCAGCACCCCTCTATCAGAACTGGACAGGTCCACCAGGCAGAAAATCAGTAATGACAGGTTGAACTCAATACCCCATCAATCAACTGTATATAATTAACATCTATAGACTACCTCACTCACAAAGGCAGAATACACATTCTTCTTGAGCTCACATGGAACATTCACCAAAACAGATCACATTCTGGGCCATAAAACACACTTTAACAAATTTAAAGAATAGAAATCATACAATGTCTGCTCTCAGATCACAATGGAATTAAATTAGAAATCAATAACAGAAAGATAACTGGAAAATCCCAAAATACATGGATATTAAACAACACATTTTAAATAACACATAGGGCAAAGAAGAAATCTCAAGAGAAATTAAAACATTATTTTTTAATATCTTTATTGGAGTATAATTGCTCTACAATGGTGTGTTTCTGCTTTATGACAAAGTGAATCAGCCATACATATACATATATCCCCATATCTCCTCCCTCTTGCATCTCCCTCCACCCTCCCTATCCCACCCGTCTAGGTGGTCACAAAGGACCAAGCTGATCTCCCTGTGCTATATGGCTGCTTCACACTAGCTATCGCTTTTACATTTGGTAGTGTATATATGTCCATGCCACTCTCTTGCTTCATCCCAGCTTACCCTTCCCCCTCCCCGTGTCCTCTAGTCTATTCTCTATGTCTGGGTCTTTATCCCTGTCCTGCCCCTAGGTTCTTCAGAACTTTTTTTTTTTTTTAGATTCCATATATATGTGTTAGCATACAGTATTTGTTTTTCTCTTTATGACTTTCCTCACTCTGTATGACAGACTCTAGGTCCATCCACCTCACTACAAATAACTCAATTCCGTTTCTCTTTATGGCTGAGTAATATTCCATTGTATATATGTGCCACATCTTCTTTATCCATTCATCGGTTGATGGACACTTAGGATGCTTCCATGTCCTGGCTATTGTAAATAGAGCTGCAGTGAACATTGTGGTACATGACTCTTTTTGAATAATGGTTTTCTCAGTGTATATGCCCAGTAGTGGGATTGCTGCGTCATACGGTAGTTCTATTTTTAGTTTTTTAAGGAACCTCCATACTGTTTTCCATAGTGGCTATATCAATTTACATTCCCACCAACAGTGCAAGAGGGTTCCCTTTTCTCCACACCCTCTCCAGCATTTATTGTGTGTAGATTTTTGGATGATGGCCATTCTAACTGGTGTCAGGTGATACCTGATTGTAGTTTTGATTTGCATTTCTCTAATGATTAGTGATGTTGAGCATCCTTTCATGTGTTTGTTGGTGACCTGTATATCTTCTTTGGAGAAATGTCTGTTTAGGTCTTCAGCCCATTTTTGGATTGGGTTGTTTGTTTTTTTGATATTGAGCTGCATGAGCTGCTTGTAAATTTTGGAGATTAATCCTTTGTCAGTTGCTGAAATTAAAACATTTTGAACTAAATGAAAATATAACTTATCAAAATTTGTGGAAAGAAATTGAGGAAGGCACAAATAAATGGAAAGATACTCTGTGCTCATGGATTGGAAGACTTATTGTTGTTAAAATTTCCATATGCCCGAAGTGATCTACAGAAAAGCAATCTACAGATTCAATGTAATCCTATGAAAATCCCAATGGCATTTTTCACAGAAATAGAAAACACAATCCTAAAACTTACATGGAATCACAAAAGACCCCAAATAGCCAAAGCAATTTTGAGAAAGAAGAATATAGCTGGAGGCATTACACCTTCTGATTTCAAGCTATATTACAAAGCTATAGGAATTAAAGCAATATGGTTTGGCATAAAATAGACACAGATATCAGTGGAAGAGAATAGAGAGCTCAGAAAAAAACCCACACATTTTTATCAGTTGATGACTAAGGAGCCAAGAATATACAATAGGGGAAGGATAGTCTCTTTAATAAATGGTGTTGGGAAAATTGGACAGCCACATGTAAAAGAATGAAAGTGGACCACTATTTCATATCATACACAAAAATCAACTCAAAATAAAAGACTTGAACATAAGACCTGAAACCATAAAACTCCCAGGAGAAAATATAGTGGGTAAACTTCTTCATGTCAGCCTTTGCATTGATTTTTTGGATTTGACGCCAAAAGCAAAGATATCACTGGCACCCCAAAACTACCCATGCATTCCTTCCAGATCACAATCCTCTCTCTCCCTTCTGAAGTAATAATTATTCTGATTTCTATAGTAATAATTTCTTTTCTTTCCTTTATAGTTTTACCACCTACATATGCATACCTAAAGAATACAGTTCAGTTACCTTATTTTTTTACATTTATGAAAATGGAATTATGCTGTATGCATTATTTTGTTCTTTTTTTTTCAGTCAACATTATAATTGTACAATTCATCCATGTTGTAAATAATAGAAGTTTTTCATAATTGACTCTTTACTTCTCTACCCCCTTTAGTAGACTTTTAGCCCCCTCTGTTCACCATTATATTTCCACTATTTCATAGTATGTGCTCAAAAAATATATGTTGTGAAAACCAAAGCCATCTATACCCACACAGCTTACTGTCCACATTAACATAACGTTATTATGCCACTGTCTTACTCAATATTACTTCATTATTCCAGGAAAATCTTGCCTAGGAAGATAAAAGTTACGAATAACTTTATTTTTCATTTCAGAAACTTCCTTTGAAAACCATTTAAATAAACATTAAAATTCACCAATTTTCAGTAGATAGCATCAAACAGCTGAAACAACTGCTTCAAGATTCTTTGAGCCCTTGTCTCTCTACCTTTGCCTTGTTGTGTCCACCAATGCTAAACTTTTGAATCACGATTCTTACCCAATCCTAATCAAGCTACCACATTGAAAAACTTGCCTTAAACCAGACTCTAAAACTCCATAAATATCCTAATTTTGCCCTCTGCCCTCTGAGAGGCACTAGAATTCTGTCAAGACAGTGGGTGGCACTTACACAAGTATTTGTACTATAAATGTTACTTTTAGCATGGTAAGAATAAACTCAGCTTTGTCTATTAACAGGTTGTTTTGATGATATTTTCAGGGAGCCGTCATCGTACATTTGATTGAGTTTGTAAATGAACCAAGGAAACCTCAGGCAGCATATTCAGCTTAGAGAGTAAGTGTGTTTTGGCACAGTGCAGCATTCCTGTGAACTGCCAAAGCATCCACTACTTTGCAAAGAATAACAGAGAGGCAAAGCTTCTCATGGAGATCAAATTAGAAAGGCCTGATACTTAAAGTTTCTACTTTATGCAAGAGCATTAGGAAAGTCTACGGATAGATCCACAGAACAAGATACTAATGATTTGTGGCAACTAAGGAGTTACAAATAAATCTTCAGAACAAGACTGCTTAGTCCACACTTTATGCTTTTTATGAAAAGATGGAGAGAGTACTCTCAGGGTGTCTGGACAAATATGTTTCATGGCCAACAAGCTTACTAATGCCTCAAGCACACTGACCTTGAGAAATTGGAGTTACATTCATTAGAAGAGGGTCCAGAGTTTCTAACCATTGTCATCACTACCATCAACAATGCCTCACCGTCATCTTAGAATAAAACAACAGTGCAACGGGTAAGACTTGGGCTAGGATGGAGTAGATGTATTTTGCATGTGAGATGGACATGAACCATTGGGGACCAGAAGGTGGACTGTGGTTAGATGAATAATGCCCCCCCCAAATTTGTCTACATCCTAATTCTCAGAACCTGTGACTGTTACTTTATGGGGCAAAAGGGACGTTGAAGATATGATTGTTAGGATTGAGATGGGAAGATTATCCTAGATTATCTAGTTGGCCTGATGTAATCAGCGTAATCCTTATGAGGGACACAGGATGCATCAGAGTCAGAGAAGGTGATGTGATGATGGAAGCAGAGATTGGAAGGATGCCCTTTGAAGATAGAAGAAGGGGGTCATAGCAAAGGAATGCAAGAAGCTGAAGAAAGCAAGAAAATGAATTCTCCCCTCAGAAAATTCAGAAAAAAGCAGTCCTGTTGACACTTAATCTTAGCCCAGGGAAACTGATTTTGGACTTCTGACCTCCAGAACTCTAAGAGATAAATTTGTTGTGGTTTAAACCACTAAATTTGTGGCAGTTTGTTATAGCAGCCATAGGAAACTAATACAGAGACATTATACACAGTCCCACTAACTAAATTAAGACACGATGTCCATTTTTGACTGTTTCATAACAAATTGTCACAAATGTGAAGGCTTAAAACAACAAACCTTTATTATCTGTTTTCATAGATCAGGAGGTCAGGCATGTCTTAGCTGGGTCCTCTATTCAAAGATCTCACAAAGCTGCAATCTACGTGTTGGCTGGGGCTGGGGGTCTCATCTGTGGCTTGAATCCTCTTCCAGCTCTGGTTGTTGGCAGAATTCATTTTCTTGCAGCTGTAGAACTCATGGTGTCTTGGAAAGAGTCACTGTTTCTTCCATCTGACCTCTAGACCCTCTTTTAAATGGCTCATCTGATTAAGTCGGGCCCACTCAGGATAAGCTTTCTTTTGATTAATTAAAAGTCAACTGACTTAGGATTTTAAGTAATCTTCAGAATCTTTTCACCTTTGCCATGTAACATAACCTAATTATGGGATGGATATCTCATTCTATTTCCAGATCCTGTCCGCACTCAAGTGGAGGAGATCATACAGGGTGTGTACATCAGGCAGTGAGAATATTGGGACTTTCTTAAAATTCTGCCTACCACAGACACATAAAGTGTCATTTTTTAGACATTTTAGACACATAAGATCTTAGTTCCTAAACTAAAATTCTCATATTTCTAAGATTTACAGAAAATCTAATCCTAGCAATTGAGGACGTTATTTTTCTAGATATGTATATATGTTCAGTGCATATATATATATATACAGAATCCTTATAAAGTTTTACATCTATCTATATATCCTTTTGCAGGGAATTATTCTGTTTTACTGATTAGGAATCTTTGTCGAAAAAATCAAATTACCTATAATTATGAAACAAGCAAGTCACTGAAGGCCTGGGATCAAAATTGAGGTCTCAACAATTCTTGTTTGAAGTTTTACCCACTATACCATAATATAATCAGTATTTGGTTACCAGAAAACACATTATGAGCTCAGTATTAGAATTCAGATTTATATGGTATTGATGTCAGTAATTTCCAGCAGGAGACTATAATACAAGTCCTCACAAATGCTGGCGTTTTCCCTTCACACCCCTAGGGAAGCTTTAATCTTCTAACATTATCAATTAAGCACTAATATTGTATTTTTACTACCTTTTTGTATGTTTAAGAAGTTGACATGGCCTCACTGCTCAATGCACACACACTATTTATGAGGTTCATGTCCTTACCATTTCATCATGGAGTCCAATAATTTATTATTCATTACATTTAGGACAATTAATGGTTTTGTTGACAAATCATTTTGCAGCTATAATTTGGCAGTCCTGATTAAGTCATGGCCAGTAGCCTCATGAAACTAATCGGGAAGATAAAAGAAAGAAAGAGGGGCGGGAGAGAGAGAGACAGAGAGGGAGAGAGAGAGACAGAGAGACAGAGAGGGAGAGAGAGACAGAGAGGGAGAGAGAGAGACAGAGAGACAGAGAGGGAGAGAGAGGCAGAGAGAGAGAGAGGACTCGTATCTTTATTTTGTTTCCCTTTTTTCATACCTTTTTTCTGGTAGAAGCCAATGGGTCAGTATAGATAATATGCTAACCCTCTAGTCACAGTAGGGATTTAGTGGATTAGAATTTTCTCTAACATCCGGTATTGCAAATAATGCTTCTATTTTCCTCTTCTCATTTGTCTTCTCCTGGCGATCAGAATTCATACTGCACCAGACAAAACTCCAGGAAAGAAGCTAGGGGCTATGGCTTCTAGCTTCAACTCTGCCTCTAACTTCAACTCTGCCTCTAACAAGTTATGTGATCTTGGCAAGTTATTTGGGGCCTTGGTTTTGCATATAAGAAATAACAGAAGATTTTAAAACTCCATCTAGGTCTAAAATTATATGATTCTCTGTTGAACTAAATCCAAGTGAAATTCAGTATCTATTTAGTGAAACATTATTTTGTGTCATGACTTTGGTATTACTACTTTTATTGCTTTAAAAAAATTTTTTTATTGCTTTTTAATAGCTTGGAAACAACTCATATTAACTATGAGAGCCAAGTAGAAATGAAATTGGGAGCAGAAATAATGATAAAACTGCCATCTAATGAGCACTTAGTATGTGCCAGGTGCCATGCTAAGTGCTTTAAACATTTTATTTAATCCTCAGGACAATACTCTGATAGGATTATTACCTCTGCTTTATAAAGGGGGAACCGGAGGCAGCTTAGGATGGTTAGGTGACCTCCCCAAGGTTGCATTGCTAAGCTAGTCAGTAGCAGAGCTCAGATTTGAATCTACACCACCAGACTCCGAAGACTGTGCTTTTGAGGTTTAAGCTCTTCCATTACCACCTGCCCCTTCACTTGCATGGTGGCCAATCAAACCCAACATTGTTAAACTGTGAGGTTACCCAAGCAGGCAACATAAACTGTTGTTCACACTCGCCTTCCCACACCCTTTGGAGCACACTGGTGGGAGACTGAATGGCTTGCAAGTGTGGGCTCACTCCTTCCTGCTTTCAAAAACTCCACCTCACAGGGTCTCTGCTTCCCTTGTCAGCATCCCCATGGCTTTAAGAATCAGGGGAGTTCAAAGGTAGATCTTCCTCTGGAAAAATCTGGAAGACCACTTGCACTACTGCATTCCAGAATACTTGCCTTTACTAATATGCAACTGCTGGCAGAAATTGACCCACTTTAAAAGAAATCATTGTAAAATTAATACGACATAAAAATTTAAGACTGCTCAAAAGGGTAAAAGTAAAAAGTTAGAGTCCTCTAGAATGTGATTGTTGGATGAATATGAAAAATCCTTTTTATTTCCTAGATGATAAAAAATGAGTCGGTGAGTGTGTACAAGTCACTCAGCTACTCAGTGTGGTAGGAGTAGAACTGACACTTAGTTCCCTGACTCTCTTGCTTTGGTGCTTTTTCTACTACTGGGGAGTTCTGATTAAAGAAAGATCACAAGACGCATGAGAGGAGAATGCCATGGAAGGACCAAGGCAGAGATTGAAGGAGGCAGACATCGTAACTGCAAGTCAAGGAATGCCAAAGAGTGCCAGTAAACCACCAGAAGTAGGAAGGAATCTCCTCTACAGGTTTCAAAGGGAGCATGGTCTTCTGACATCTTGATTTTGGACATCTTCAGAACTATAAGAAAAGAAGTTTCTATTGTTTTAAGCCACCCAGTTTGTAGTACTCTGTTCTGGCAACCCTAGTAAACTAATACAGAGAACTAAAGGGAACAGTAGGTGCCCAGAGTGGGGAATGGGGAGCTACCAAGTGGCAGGGAGAGATAAGTACAAAGAAAATTGAGTTCCAAAGACAATTGTGTTCTACTTCACAAGTGACTCAGGAATGTATGGTGTCCTCTTCTTTTAGTCCTAAGGGAAGACCAACCTTCAGCTGAGTGTCTCTTGCCTCCTAGTTGCCTCCAACTTTCTGGGGGAACTGTTATGTGGGGAGAAGCTCAAAGGCATCTCTAGGGTCTCATTCTTAGCCTTTCCAGATGTACTGATGCTCTGACACCAAGGAGTTAGCCATCTTTTGCAGCTTAAGAACTTTGGGGAGGAAGAGACCTCTATTACCTGGGAAAGCTCCCAAGAGCCTCCAATGGCTGCAAACTTGATTTCTATGATTCCCAAGTCAGCTTTAGTGAATCCTTTCTGATGTTTTTTTTATTGTTTCTTCCCAACTAGCTCACTCTCTGCCCATTCACTCTGAAACATCCCTTCCCTAGTGCCAGGGAAACAAAATAACATAGATGCAAGAACTGTATCAGAACTGGAGTCTGGGCTCCCTCAAAGAGAATATGATGGGAGTGAGTAAATGCTGGTGAAGGGGGTGCAGGGGGGCACAGCTCTGGGAGAAGGTGTGGGATATGTTCTTTGGCACTGGATGGCACAGGGTCTGGGGAAAAAAGGCTTTCTCAGCCTATAAGCGCCCCTGCTCCTTGTGAGAACGCTGATGGAGGGAATTCCCATTGGCCTCGGTCCTGGACTGGCTTGGCCAAGCCTGTGTGCTCCACAGGTGCTGTAAGAAGTAGGAGAGAGCCTGTGCAGAGTCTCCCGATGGGAGTTATAATCCTTCTGTCCTCCCTAGAGAATATTTCTGGGGTTATTAAAGGACTCCCCATTACTTCCAGCCCCTCCCCTCCAGAGTGGGTGCAGGAGAAATCAACCAGAACGGCAGCATCCAAGCAGCTCCCGGCTGTGACTGTTCCACCCTCTGCAGAGAGCCTGTTGCTATGGTTGTTGTGGGTTCTGGGGCTTCCAGCCCATCTCCCACAGGTGAAGTGACCTGAAACCAGCAGAACAAGATGGCGATGTTCATCTTCTCTCCCTTCTTCCCTTCCAATCCAAAAATAGGTTTCAGTAACTCTAGCTGCGTGAAAGCCACTAAAATCCCACCCAGGCAGGCCATGACGGTGAGTTGGCTGCTTCCAGAACCATTCCATTCGCCTCCAGCCCCCTTTCTACTGCTCCTTCTGTGCTAAGCTGCCTTTCCCTCCCCCTCTGCTTTCTAGTTAGGCTCTGACCTTTCAGAGCCACCTACCCAGGTTGCTCTGACCTTAGGACTTTTTTTTTTTTCCTCCAAAAGAATCCCTCCCTGTCCCTAAATCCTCATCAATAATCATTCCCCACCGCAGCCCTCAGTCTGTACTTAGGAAGAAAACAACTGTGAGATAAATTGAAATAAAGAATGGTAGATACTTTCTAGTGAGCTTAACATGGCTATACTTCCTGGAGTATTTATGTCTTAAAATACTAGTAACTTGATGTAGTAAATTAAATGGTGCCCCCCTCCCAAAATATACCCATGCCCTGACCACTGGAGCCTGTGAATATGACTCTATTTAGAAAAAATGATCTTTACAGAAGAGTTAATTAAGTTAAGGATCTCAAAATGAGATCATCCTGGATTTATCCAGGTGGTCCCTAAATCCAATGACAGGTGTCCTTATAAGAGTCAGAAGAGAAGACACAAACACAGAGGAGGACAAGCCCATGTGAAGACAGAGGCAGAGACTGGAGTTTTATAGTCACAAGCCAAGGGCCACCTGGAGCCACCAGATGCAGCTACCTTCCTAAACATAAGCATGCTCAGCAGGTTTTTGCATAAGCCTTCCTGCTATTTTCTGTGCAAATATCAACTTACATGTGCTTATTCTTTTGTTTAACACAACTGGGATTATACTATTCTGTTTTGCCTCTTGTCTTTTCCACTTAGTATATCATGGACACATTACACATGGGCCAGAAAAAGATTTGCTCATCTTTTGATGGCTACAATATTCTTATTGTATGGCTCTACCACAATTTATTTAACCATTCTCTATGGAGGGACATTTAGCTTATTTCTGGTGTTTTGCTCTTTTAAACAATGGTACAATGACAGCAGTGTACATATGTCTTTGTGTATTTGGCAAAAAGTTTTAGAAATGGAATGTGTAGGTCAAAGGGCATGTTACCCAATTACCTTCCAGAAGGACTGCACCCAGTTTTACTCTCACAGGGTTTGAGAGGACCCATTTCCCCAGGTCATTGACCACACCAGGTGTGATCAACAAGTTTAATTGCTACTGACCTGTGTTTTTCACATTCCTCAGATGTTACTGGGTGGGGATGGGGAGAAAAATCTTCCATGCCTGGAATTATGACCTAAAACTCAAATAAAAATTCTAATTAATGTTATTTCTCACACCTAAGGGAAAATATCATCCCCAGATTATATTGTAGCTTTGTTGCTTCAACCCTGACATGTAGTGTTGGGTTAATCCCAGCCATTCCTCATCACCTTTCAGGGGATTCTCACTGTGACCTGAAAAATATTTTGACTTTTCAAATCCTGGTGTGATGACTTGAATGAATTTTATGCTGCTCCGTTAATCTTCTGCCAGACAAATTTGTCTGTAGCACATTGTACCTGAGGTCTCTGTTCCACTTGACTCGGATTTTATTTGGTGATTGTTTGATGTTGACTGACAACATTCCAGGAAATAAAGATGCAAACTTGATATCCTCAACCAGAGTGCTTGCTGGAGAAACACAGGCTGCTGTATTTCTTTGGGATAACTTGCCTCCTATTAACCCTGATTTTGTGTTTGTGCACATAAGGCTTCTCAGCTGCATGGCAGGTCCAGGTCCTGAAACCTCCTTTTTTGGCTAATTCCTCATTTCCAGTCAAGTCACATGAAAAGAGTATGTTGGAGGGACCCACCCAACCTCCTTCTTATCCCAGTTTATTCACTACTATTTGCAGAGCTCTGTGACTGACACCCAAAGCAGCAGATCTGCGGTTCTGCAAAGCCACCATTCTCCTCGCATCCCTGCCAGGAGTGCTGCAGCCTGTGATCCCAGCAGCTCCTGTGCTCTGCAGTGGTTTCCTCTCTGCATGGCTGCTGCAGGGTACCATCACCAGCTGGCTGCCTGTCAGCATTGTGAGATGTAAATGTCCCTGTGCTTCTAGCCCTCCTTTACTATTTCTTGACACGTTGCTGTAATCTGGAGATGGAGATAGAAGATGCTCTGAATTTCCCACCTCTATTCCCCATGGTGGGGGTGGGAGTGCGCTGCTGGATATTTCTTAGAATGGATTTTAACTGCTCTGTAAAAACCAATTAAGAATTTCTTGTTATGTATATTTTACCAGTAAAAAAAAAAAATAACCCCAAACAAACAGAAAGACAAATTAAGAGCTGAGAGTGTCCCATTATTTTCCTTCCAAAAAAGCCACCGAAATAAGGTATTTCATCCTAAAGGTGTCTCTCCCCTCTGCATTATTATGTGTCTTAATAGAAAAACATGAGGGCAATCGGGCCTCTCCTTGGTATGACTTTCTTGATTTCCAGGGTGCTGGTTAGCTAGGTTAATGATGTACTAGAGCAGCGGACCCCAACCTTTTTGGCACCAGGGACCGGTTTCGTGGAAGACAATTTTTCCACGGACCGGGGGCGGGGGATGGTTTTTGGATGATTCAAGTGCCTTACATTTATTGTGCACTTTATTTCTATTATTATTACATTGTAATATATAATGAAATAATTATACAACTCACCATAATGCAGAATCAGTGGGAGCTCTGAGCTTCTTTTCCTGCAACTAGATGGTCCCATCTGGGGGTGATGGGAGACACCTGAAGTGTGTTGCTTAAGTCCAGTCTACTCCGCAATCTCGTTTTGTTTGTTTGTGTGTTTGTTTTCATAATCTCGTTTTGGAGTGTTTGCTGTCACTGCAAAAAACACTGCTTCACAAAGATAGGATGTTGGAAATGGAAGCAGGCTTTTCAGCGCTTTTGTGGCAATCTCAGGATATTCTGCCTTGACTTTAATCCAGAACGTATGGAGATCTGAAGTTGTCTCAAACATACTTTTATGGCCACCGTCATTTGCGATCTCAAGCAGATGATCCTCTTCTAGCACGGACAAAGTTGATTCACCTGGCTTGTTCACAAATGGGTCGCAGATCCATTCCTTCCCAGCTCGGGGTTTTTTTGTGGTTGGGAAGTAATGCTCAAACTCTTTTGAAAGCTGAGATAGGTGATCGTGCACCAGCTGGGAGAAAGAAGGCCCTGGCTCAATCTCTTTCTAAATCTCTGCTAATGTTTGAAACATGTCAAAAATCCCAATGTTCACTCATCGCCCCCATAATTCCAGTTTGGCTTTGAATGCAGCCACTTTATCTGCCAACTTGAACACAGTCGTCATTCTCCCCTGAAATGACAGATTGAGTTCACTGAGCAGGTTGAATATGTCACACAAGTAAGGAAGTTTTGCGACCCATTCTGTGTCAATGAAATGTGCTGCCAGGGGTGACTGTTTTTCTAAAAAAATCTCTGGAGTGGCTCTCATAACTCAAAAACTCTGGCCAGTGATCTACCTTTAGAAAGCCATCTCACTTCTGTGTATAAGAGAAGACGTGTGTGCTCTATGTCCATCTCCTCACAGAGCTGCACAAACAGACGTGAGTTAAGGGCATGTACTTTAATGTGGTTGATAATTTTAATCACATCCTGCAAAACACTGCTAAGTTCAGGTGACATTTTTCGGCTAGCCAGCATTTCTCTATGGATGACGCAGTGCGTAGACTCACATTCAGAAGCGACCTCTTTGACCCAAGTAGTGAAACCAGAAAGCCATCCAGTCATGGCAGCCGCTCTGTCCATGCATATACCGACACAAAATGACCAGTTCAGTTTTCCTGATACGTAATCATTCAAAGACTTGAATAGGTCTGCAGCTGTGGTGTTGGTTGGCAACAAAAGTGCACATAACATACCTAATGCACATCCTCTTGAAAAATATATCGCACAAAAACAAGCATTGTTGCCTTGTTGTCAACATCGGTAGACTCGTCAACCTAGATTGCGTACCACAGTGACTCATTAATCCTCTCTAACAATTGCGCCTCAATATCCTCTGCTGTTTCATCAATTCATCTAGTTATGGTGCTAGCCAAAAGAGGAACACGTGCCACCTTTTGAACTGCAGCCTCTCCTAAAAGTTCATGACAAATGTCCTTAGCAGCAGGCAGGATCAACTCTTCACCAACAGTAAAGGGCTTCTTAGCTTTAGCAATGCGGTTAGCCACTAAGAATGATCCTCTCAGTGCAGACACATTTGATGAAGTGGTGGCCTTCAGTAATTGCTTCTGTTCTTCTTGTTCACGTTTTTTTCTTTTGAAAAACTCCAAAGGCTTGTCTTTTAATGCAGGGTGCTTAGTCTCCATGTGGTGAAGCAGGTTTGAAGTTTTCATGGCTTGGTTGGATAGCCGGTTGCCACATATTATACAAAGCAGGCTTGGAGAATGTGAATCAACTGTTGCAATGAACCTGTAATTTAATTAGGACTCTTGGTATTTTCTTTTAAATGCAGCTTTCTTTTTTTTGGCAGTCTTAGAGCCTTCTGCCGTCTCATCGTTGGGTCTTTCACCCTTTTCAAAGAAGCTCTCCAGCAACATTTGTTTTTTACTCATTTTGGCGAGGGTTAGCTTGTGAGCTTACGAAAACTGAGACAAGCGCGCAGTGTGGGAAAGAGGTGTGGACGGAAGTGGTAAATAAAATAATGGGAGGGCCACACGCAGGCTAAAGTAAGTGTCAGATTCTGACTTAAAGCCTGCCAGAAGATGCAGCTGTACAACTGAAGTACATCAACTCACTTCCCACTATAAAGCCTGCCACCAGATGCAGCTTAATTTTCACTTGCCCCTCACTGATAGGGTTTTGATATGAGTCTGCAAGCAATTGATTTATTATGGTCTCTGGGCAGTCAAACCTCTCTGCTAATGATAATCTGTATTTGCAGCCTCTCCCCAGTGCTAGCATCACCCCTCAGCTCCACCTCAGATCATGAGGCATTAGATTCTCATACGGAGCGTGCAACCTAGATCCCTTGCATGTGCAGTTCACAGTAGGGGTCTTGCTCCTATGAGAATCTAATGCCGGTGCTGATCTGACAGGAGGCGGAGCTCAGGCCGTAATGCGAGTGATGGGGAGTGGCTGTAAATACAGATGAAGCTTTGCTTGCTCACCTGCCACTCACCTCCTGCTGTAAGGCCCAGTTCCTAACAGGCCACGGACCAGTACCCCTCCGTGGCCTGGGGGTTGGGGAACCCCTGTACTATAGTGCTGGTACTGGGGATATTAAGCATATCCTCTTGTAGATTTCACTTGGGCAGCACATGATTAGATCATGCATTTGAACTTCTGAAACTTTTGTCTCCCAATTACAGTAGAGCCATGGATATTTTCACCTCTGGATTCCCTCTAACCTCCCCTTCCATAATACTACATACTATCAGATCACACAAAGTCAGGTGGGAGGCATGATGAACAAAATGCATTGCCCAGACCTTTCATTCTTCTCAGCCTAGCTGCTTCCTCTTTGGGGTTTCAGGGAAGGCTGCCTTCCATCTCTGATTTCCCCTTCTCAGCAGCTCTGCAGCACCTCGCAACTGAGAATAAGTGGCAGACAACATCTTTTTCATATCACAGTGCAGGTCTGGGCAGGGTGTGGGCAGGAATCTGAAAAAAGATGAAATAAGTAAGAAGTGAGGCAGAGTTCCAAAAACTGGATGGGGGTCAAAGATGGAAGCAAAAAGAATCATGGAGAAGGATTTTGACCCCAGCAATGTGACCTGATTGCTGTACCTTCTTTCATACTGTATTAGCGATGCATTAACAGCCGAATCGCCATTTCCTTGAGCCTACTGGTGTCTGGAAGTCATTTTAAATACCGTTTAGTAGCATTTAGATTATTTTATGATAACGCAGTACCCATTGAAAGGATTATTAAGCTCATATTTGCAGTGGCCTGGGAAAAAAAATAATAAAATTGATCTCTTCGAGAGATGGCTCCCACAGTTGCCCCTTCAGCAATTATTCATTTAGAAGCCTCTCTGCCTACATTAGAACCTGAGATAAATTGGCATATGCTAATGCAGGGCTCTGCTGTGGGTTTCTCCTTTAGGAGTTCAGGCTCTCATTACCTACCAACTGACGCACAGAATCCTCTACCCTATTTCCTTCAGTTTGGTGTCACTGTTATATTGTTCGCTCTGAGCCAAAGTAATTTCTTTTCCTTTCCATATGCCTATTGCTCCTTTGATAATGGGTTTCCAGAGCAATATTGCAAATAATAAGCCAATGGTCAGAGCTCTCTTGCTTGATTCCAAAAATAATACCTCATTAGGAAGTAGATCTCGGCTTTTTACTATGGAATGGGGAGATTTTATAAAAAAAAAAAAAGCACCACTCTTCATGGCCCACAGAAGCCCATAAGTCACTGGAGGGAGATAATGTTGCAAAGTGAATCCTGAGCCTTTCAGCAGGCACCTGAAAGTTGAAACAGGTTAGTGGTGTGCTAGAGTTGATTCGGCGTGCCTTGGGAGAGGCCATGTTGAATGTCTCTTCCCAACTCCAGGTTCGGTGACCTGAGGGTAGCCTGTAATTGGCCAGGAAAATGGGGAAATGCTACAAATCAGAATTTCCTTCCTCCATCCCTTCCTTTCTGTCTTTTCTGCTTTTCACAGAGCTGATTATTAAACATTTGCCACACCCAACCACCTCAGTGGACTCTCCAGAGTGAAACGGTTCCGCAGATACAGCTGGGTAAAAACCGAGACTCGTTCATTGCTGGAGGCTCACTGTGAAAGTGGGCTGGCCTGTTCTGTTCCCTCGGTAGCAGCACCAACTGTTTCCAGCTCATTATTTCTGTGCAACTTATTCAGTCCAATACCTACACCTCTAGCTTCTTACATATTCCTCTGGATCATAACCAAGAGATTGCTGCAATGAAAGTACCATGAGCCTAATTGTACTTGGTTTTAAAAGGGAAAAAATTCTTCTTCTCAATAATTTAATTATGAAAGACATTGAGAGGTCAGGTACACAGTCTAGGGTTTTGACAGCTAGAGGCAGCCAGGAAAAGATCGCTTCTGTTATTACATCTATTGTTTTCCTAAAACACGGAAAGCAGGACAAGTCCCAACATCTGTTTTAAATTCCTTTAGCGTAAGGTTTTAATTATTATTGAATCAAAATTTTATTATTTAAACTCTTACCATTATTCTAATGTGCAGGAGAAAGATTTTGATGGGGGATGAAAGACATGGAGGAAAAGGTGTTCGTGACAATGGAGCTCCAAAATCAAAATTTTCTCACTTTATTTTCTCATCATAATTTCTAGAACTAGCCTAGACTATAATAGTATTATCTATCTACTATTTTAATTGCACAAGCACATTGTTCAAAAATACTTAAGTAGGAGAGTACAAAAGTATGAAGAGTACAAAATGAATAGCAAAATTCTCTCCCCATCCATGCAGCTCCCGATCCCACTGTTCATAGTTAGTTAATGGCAAGATTTTATTGTGTACCTTTCCAATTAAAAATAGAATATTTGAATGCTAAATATACTATTGCATTTGATGATTAAATATTCATTATAAGCCCACAATAGTTTCAATTTTTTTTTTCCAAGTGTGCTTTTACTCAGACATACAGACATCAAACAATGCTCATTAATATTAAAAACCTGGCTACTTTGCTGCATTAATTACAAAAACCCATGGTTTTGCTACTTTCCCTTTGGAATTTTTTTTCAACGTAACCTGAATACAGTAGTGGAAATGCATGGGAAGTGAAGAGTCCAGAACTGACTTAGCTTCTCTTGGCAGGATTTTTTTTTTGCCCTGAAAAAGTACGGGATCCCAGAAGAGTGCACCCTGCCCACCTCCCATGTCCTCCTGCATCATAGCTCACTGGACTCATAAAACCAAACACTACCACTGCTTCTCCTTCTCAGAGCAAAGGACTCTTTGGTAAAGTCAAATCTACCAAAGTTCTCACAAAATGTTCATAATGGCAGCCTTCCGATGTCTCCTCTCCAGCAATATTAATGGCCTTTATTTCCTGGATAGTGTCCTCAAATACCCATCCCTCCTCCCTCCCGCTGTTTCATTTATTGGGCTACATGGCCTGTATTGCCAGGGCGTCTGCTTCAGGGTCCCCCGCTTCTGTCTCCCAGGGCCCTGAAGCTTGAGATTCATCACACAATTCACGTTGACACCCCACCCTCTCTCCCCCGGCTGGCCTCAAATCCCAGCTACTGCTTTGTGTTTCCCTGTTTCTGACTTCTGGCTGAAGAGGAAAGGGTGGAATTCTTTTTTTCTTTTCTTTTTTTTTTTTTTAATTAATTTTTATTGGAGTATAGTTGCTTTACAATGTTGTGTTAGTTTCTACTGTATGGCAAAATTAATTAGCTATACATATACACATATCCCCACTTTTTTGGATTTCCTTCCCATTTAGTCACCACAGAGCATTAAGTAGAGTTCCCTGTGCTATACAGCATGTTCTCATTGGTTATCTATTTTATACATAGTATCAATAGTGTATATGTGTCAAACCCAATTTCCCAATTCCTCCCACCCCCCCATCCTTTCCTCTTTGGTATCCATACACTTTTTCTCTACGTCTGTGTCTCTATTTCTGCCCTGCAAACTGGTTCATCTGTACCATTTTTCTAGATTCCACATATATGCATTAATATACAGTAATTGTTTTTCTCTTTCTGACTTAACTTCACTCTGTATGACAGTCTCTAGGTCCATCCACATCTCTACAAATGACCCAATTTCATTTCTTTTTATGGCTGAGTAATATTCCATTGTATATATGTGCCACATCTTCTATATCCATTCCTCTGTCGATGGACACTTAGGTTGCTTCCATGTCCTGGCTATTGTAAATAGAGCTGCAATGAACATTGTGGTACATGTCTCTTTTTAAATTATGGTTGTCTCAGGGTATATGCCCAGTAGTGGGATTGCAGGATCATATGGTAGTTCTATTTTTAGTTTTTTAAGGAACCTCCATACTGTTCTCCACAGTGGCTGTATCCATTTACATTCCCACCAACAGTACAAGAGGGTTCCCTTTTCTCCATACCCTCTCCCACATTTATTGTGTGTAGATTTTTTGATGATGGCCATTCCGACTGGTGTGAGGTGATACCTGATTGTAGTTTTGATTTGCATTTCTCTAATGATTAGTGATGTTAAGCATCTTTTCTGATCTTATTATAGTGGTTCTTGCTACCTTCACTTGTTTAGGCACAGCCTCTGGGCAGTTTCCCTGTCAGGAGAAGTGGGTGTGCCCAAGTTCCTTGCTAAAGACTCCTCTGTGGCTGGGGGACCTCCCCATACAGGTATTGTTTCCACTGTCACAGTCTCGTCTGTCTCAGCAGCAAGCATCTATTTCTGGGCCTCTAGCCTTTGCTCCTCTACTGCCCCTTCCTTTTCTGGGTACCTCTCAGCTTCCTTGTGCCACACAGGTCCTAAAGCCTGAATAGCCTTAACCTATTTGAGAAAAGTATTACATTAATCTTTCTGCACATGCCCAGAAGCACATGATTCCAGAGCGTTGTGGAGCAGCTGGGAAGACACACACAGGGGTTGTGGTTATTATGCATGAGTCTGGTCTTGAGCCACACTTGCAGGAGGTTATTTGAGTATTTGACTTATAGGTACCCTCCCCGCCCCCATACTTCCAGTATAAGCTCTTCCCTAGAATGATGCTGCAAGGGAATGGCTACCTTTGTGAATAAAATACAGCTCAGAGCCTCCAAGGGTGGCCATGAAGATTAAATTCGCCACAGGGGAAGTGGTAGCTGGACCGTATCTATCTGGTTCTTGTCTGAATTTTGTGCCGATTTTCACTGCCTCTCCTCCTCCCCATCATGCTAGTCTAAGGATTGGAAGTTAGAGAAAGACCCTGGTTCATTCTGGCTTCAAACACAGACATTTGTTCATTCAATAAATATTTATTGAGCACCTACTCTACACCAGATATTGTTCTAATTGCTAGAGATATCAGGGAAGATTCTCGATCCTCCTCAGCTTCCCTATAGTACAACTGAAACAAGAATGGAATGTTTATATAAGAATAGATGTTACTAACAGGGACATAAATACAGAGAACCCAAGAAATTGAAGTTATCTGGTTTACAAGATACACTTGATTTCTGTGTAGATCATATATCAGACCACATGTGAAATCTCAGCCTCAATTTTAGACCCACCACTCAGGAAACCATTTACATAAATCTACCACCTTCAAAGCATAGACCCCACTGCTCAAGTCTCAAAGAAAGATAATATTTCCTCTCCCTACAGCTTAAAGCCTGTCTTGTTCTGCAGGAGGCAAAGTTAATATAAAATCATCGTGTATTATTGGATGCGCTGTAGCCTGCCTTTCTTTTTTTCCTACTTTGATCTAAGAAAGATTAAAAAAAAAAAAGATTTGTTGATCTACCATTTCCAGTATGTTTCTTTCAACTTCTACTTGTATTTGTATGCCTGTTTTTATTTTGTTTGCTTTAATACATAATATATTTGGTTCATAAAGGTTTAAGGCAGCAATTCCTTCTCTGTAGAATGAAACCATTGCCAAGAAAAATAGCTGTCTTGGTTCTGTTTAACGATTTCTGATGTGAATTATACTTTGATAATATTTTGATTCTTGCTTCCTTTATATTTTCAGTTTTTTAAATACACTTATGCATGTCATTTTTGAGTCATATTTTTTAGATGTCTCTTTAAAGTAGCAGATAAATGAATTTTGTTTTCGATGAAATATTTTTCTTTTAAGAGGGAAGGTAATACATATACCGAAAACATGTAAGACATCTTGGGTTACAAACTGTCTCTCGAAATTTCTCTTGCTCCATTTAAATGCCTTTATAGAAAACCTATTTTTGTCTGTCATGATGCTTACAGAGCAGTGGTTCTAAAAGTGTGGTCAGTAGACCCATGGGGGTCCCTGAGACCCTTCAGGAAGTCCATGAGGTCAAAACAATTTTCATAATATTACTAAGATATTTTTTTCTTTTATGGTGTTGACATTTGCACTAAAAGCGCAAAAACAATGATGCCTTAGCAAGAATCCAGGCAGTGGCACCAAATTGCTCTATTAGTCATTGTATATTCTATTTGATAGTAAGGGGAGGAACACGCAAGGCACTTCTACAGCACACCTGAGTATGATGACTGTCTTGAGGAAAACCACTGGGGCAATTGTTCGAGCAACAAACTGAACTAGCCACCTTTTTGCTTGAAAGAACAACTAACAGACAAACTATGGTAAATCAAACTTGAGTACTTGTCAGCCATTGTCTTTCAAATGGACTAAACAAAACTGTCATTTTGAGGAAAAGAACTGACTGTATTTGTTGTTCAATGATAACATTCAAGCTTCCAGGTGAAAATTAGAACTTTGGAAAACTTTTCAATGACCACTGTGACCTTGTTAGCAATACTTAGCAAAGTCTAATACTTACTTTTCTGATGATTATCAGTGGGAATATTAACGAATGTGAACTTTAAAAATTGTATAATGAAATGTGTCCACATTTGGAAGATCTGCATAACTCAGGGAAACAATATGTTTTCAAATGATTAATGAACCATGTTATATAGGTGACGATCCATTCAAAGTGCAAGATAGACTAATGGATTTGGCTATAACTGAGTATGAAAAGTTATTTTAAATGATTTCAATTTCCATATTACAATTAACCTTTAAAAACTACCACATTTCAAGTCTTGGTGCAGTATTTTTTAAATATCTACAATTGTCTGAAATGGCTGTTTACTCTCTTTTGCAACTACATGTCTGAGTGATGCTAGATATTTTTCACACACTCCAACCAAAGTAACATATTAAAACTAATTGAATGCAGAAATAAATGTGACTTCTCCTGTCTTCTACTAAGTCAGACATTGAAGAGATTTGCAACAATGTATATAAAAACAATGTCACTCTTCCCATAATTTTTTTGTTTTGGAAAACAGAGGGCTTTTTACTCAAAAATATGCTACTTATGTTAACACGTAATGGGATTTAAAAAAATAAATACGTAAAGATTTTCTTTAAACTCTATTTTAATTTCTAGTACGGTAAACATTGATAGATATAACCTGTATAAACAAAGTCCTTCAGGATCCTGAGTAAATTTTAAGAGTGTAAAGTCATTGTGAGACCAAGAAATTTGAAAACATTGTTATAGAGTATGAAACCTTATATTAAAAGTATTGCCAGGGTGTGACCAAAAGTGAGTCTTTTTATGGACTTTGCCTGGGTGAGCCACCTTAATCTATAAATCATTCTTTCTCTGAGGCATATCTTTTATTTATTTATTTATTTTTATTTATTTATCTTTGGCTGCATTGGGTCTTCGTTGCTGCGCATGGGCTTTCTCTAGTTGTGGCGAGCGGGGACTACTCTTCATTGTGGCGCGCAGGCTTCTCATTGCAGTGGCTTCTCTTGTTGCGGTGCACGGGCTCTAGGTGCGCAGGCTTCAGTAGTTGTGGCACACGGGCTTAGTTGTTCCGTGACATGTGGGATCTTCCCAGACCAGGGCTCGAACCCGTGTCCCCTGCATTGGCAGGTGGATTCTTAACCACTCAGGCATATCTTCTTGTGTATGTCATTGATTATTTCTTGTTATTTGTTTACTCTCCTTTAGGGACACCAATTATCCACATGTTGACTCCTCATTCTCCATCCTCCTCATCCTCTCCCTCAACAGTTTTTTTCTTTTTACTTTATTCTGTGGATTTCAAGTCTGTTATGATAATCATTCTGTATTTTATACATCTCTCATTGAAACTTATATTGCCTTTTTATCCTGGCATTTTATCTCTTCCTGGCTTTCTATTTCTGTTTCTCTATTGCACATAGTTTCCTGAGAGTTTTTTCTGGACTTTACAAGAGAATATTATTTTGGAAATTTACCTTTCCTCTAAGTCTTTTTAAAAAATTATTATATAGTATTATTTCTTGGGTTCAGGCTGGATTTTCTTTTCTTCTTCTTCTTTTTAATGTTTCTCTTTGCTAATTTTTTAATTAAGAAATTCTTTTCAAATTTGTTTTTGTTTTCAAAAAAAAACACAGTTTTTGGCTGAGGTGACATTGGCCCTGCTCACTGCCTCTTCTGTGGCAATCCCTCCTCTTCCCAAATCTACATCTGAAAAGTACAGTGACATGCACTGAGTCTTAATTCAATTTCCAACTTCCTGTGGGCTTTCACCTAGTTCAAAGCTACTTTACCAATGTCCTATCTTCTCTCTTCTCACAACCTGATTCTTGGTCACTGTCAACAAGTGTAATGCATGAGAAACTATAATTTGTGGCTTATACTTATAATAAATATATTCCACTTCCACCCTACCTACAACCTTTTACTTAGGAACTACAACTACTATGAGAATTAACTGTGCCATCACTATTACCCCTCATCTGCCTCGTGTATAGATCCTTAATGTTAACCTGTATCTCTGATGGATATAATCTAATGGTTGAGAGCAAGGATGATGAGCAGAGTACTCAGGTTGCCCCATAATTCATCACACCTTGAGATGAATTCTGAGTAATTTGTTTTCAATATAATTCAACCCACCTATATTTATAGTTGCAAAGATTCACTTCCAGATATTGGCAATGGGTTATCTAATGAATTTAGTTTTCAGTGTTGATATGAGTTTTCCTCTTTTTTCTGTACCTTTATAAATACTCTAGTAGATATTGGGAGACAACATAGTGGAGACTAATAGACAGATGCTACTTTGAGATTGTTGGCAATATTAAACCAATCTCTAAGCTACTATAACTCTGTGAACCCTATGAAATAGCCCTACGATTTCTTCTACTGAGACTACAGATCAAACTTCTTGTAGGAGGAACAGGGTATCCAATTCCCCCTTAAGGTGGCTGGGGCAGTCCTGATGTGGATGACACCGAGTAGACTAATGTCAAGATTGGGTCCAGGGTTTCAGGATCTCGAACAGTCTACAGCAGATGGCACCAGGGTGTAAATATAAAAGTTGGGGAAAAGATTCAAGGGTCAAAGCAGAGGAGACTACTTAGTTATTAGTTCTTAGAAAGGAGCAAAAGGCCAGATATAGCTAATGAAACTCAAGGTCATTCATTCAACAATATTGTTTCATAAATAGCCATTGGCTATAAACTATATTATTAATGCTTAAGCCAAGGAAATGGAGACATCAAACAGGAAGAAGGAATAAAATGAGTGGGGCAGGTCTAGAACTTATGTTGGAAATAAGGCTATGATGCCCAAAGTGTTTTCTTCTCAGGTGCTGGGTGTCCTGATTTTAAAGATTGAAGATCAAGATAAATACTGAGAGTCATTTCCATGGCATCATACACACCCTATGTATCTTTATTTGATCTCCTATCAGTACTAACTGGATTCAGAACAAACCCAGTTTGTTCGAAGAAGAACTGACCCTATGTTCCAAATATAAGGAACTGAGCATTAGGTTCTACCAAAAGGCTTCTGGTCAGCCCCCTAAAGATACTGCTTGGCTATTTTCTCTTTATCCCTAAAGTGGGAAGAAACATTCTGACCTATCCTATCCCTTGAATAAACATACCAGGTTATAATCTGTCTGCAAGTGATTTCTGAAAAATCCATGTCCCACTTGTGACTGTCTCTTAGTAAAAGGCAGAATGATGGGGAAGATACAGTTAAATCCAAGTCAAGCTCCCTTGGAAAATCTCTATACTTACACAAGCAGTAGCTCTGGCATGGTATTTTCAGAGGTGCTCCTAGCTTATTCTCTTAGCTCCTCTGCCATTAATTTTGGTTGCAGCTCTCCTTTTCAAACATTGATTTAGGATACATACAACTTAATGAAAAGAAAACCAAAGAGAAATAAATGCTTTAAAGCACATCATTATGCAGATGGTAATGCATTTGCTTCCTCTGCTGTCAACAAAACAAAAAGATAAAGGTATATGTAGCAGCCGACAAATTTAGGTTAGACACCAGAGAAAATGAGACATTACCAATCAAAAGATGAAAATAACATGGCATAGGTTTCCCAAGGGAGTTTGTATACCTTTCTTGGTAGGTTTTTGAAAGAAATGGTTGACAATGATATTTCTTGTAATATGTGAATAGAGTTCTATCTGGACATAGGGGAAAGTACTTGATAATCATCCTCTGCCCATCCCTTGCCAACAATGAGTATAAATCATATAACTGTAATAATTCATTCACATGGAAAAGGACATTTGCCTTTATTTTCTTCTCCCTTAAGCAATGAATCATTACCCTTTCTAAGTTGAACTCTGCTCACAGGTTCCTTTTTTTGTACTGATTTTGCTGTTCATTTACCAGGCTGATTAAAGTGTATATATATCCCATAAAGCCTTATAATTGTAATGAAATCCCAGAACTCTTCCCCTCAAACAAACAAGCAAAAAAATCAAGGAAAAAATAGGTTGCAGCAGGATGAAATAAAGACAAATTGTTCTGTGTTTGCATTAAAAGTCAAGCCCCAAAAGCTTTCCAAAACTACTTTCCAGGCTCCTTCTAGGGCCAGACCAAACACCAAATCTACATAAAACAATCAAGATTGGACCTGTAGTTTTTTTCTGCCTCCAGAGTAGTCTGACAAAACCCAGCTTTACTTTCTAGATACCTCAGTTCTATGATTTGTGCTATTTGGTTTCATAGAAAATAGCTTTGATATATAATGCCTTGATAATGATGGAATGTTAATAGGATTTTTTTCCTCCAGTCCTCTCCTACCCAAATAGGCCCCAATTCTACCTTTCCTGACAATTTCATGTCTCCTCCAATAACTACCCACTCCTGAGCATGTTATGAAGACTTTCTGTTTTGTGCTGACAAGTTGCATTTTTATCTCTTATCATGAAGTTCATTTCTTTTTCTTCCTCTCCTACTCATCTTTCAGTTCTCAGCTTAAATGTCCCTTTCTTATGGAAGATTTCCCTGATGTTCCAGATTAGATTAAGTACCCTTACTGCACACTCCATGCCCAGCTGCATTTCTCTTGCACAGCTCTCATCATAAGTGCAGATGTTCATACAAGATCTGCACCTCATTAGATTCAAAGTTCATGAAGGTGGGAATCTTGTCCAAGTTCAGTACTCTATTCCCAATGTCTAACACAGTGCCCGACACTTAGTAAGTATTGAACAAAGGTTTTAAATACTACATTCAGTAGTAAGTTTTGAATATACCTATGCCACCATTAACACTCAAGCAGGTCAATAATACTTCCTTTTACTATCACATATGGGAGTTTTTAGTCTTAGTATTTCATTTCACAATTAATATTCATTTAAAATTCCTTCCACCCTTATTATTTCCTCTTGTTAGGGATGGTTTCTGGTTTTGTTTTTGCTTTTTGTTTTTCTTTTTCATTCTCCCCCACCACTACCCCATCCTCCTGTCTCTTTTAGCTTAGAAAGAAGTAAAATTCTTACAAATACCTTCTTCCTAGAGACATTGTGGCCTTTCTAGAATCTAATTTACCCAACAGGAATAAATCCATAAAGGTAATTCATGCAGGTGGGCAAGACCAGTCTTCCTTAGAACCATGGTCTCATTTCTGGAATTTTGGGGAAATCCTGCTCACACCCAGCTTCTTTGGGGTGCTCATAATTCCATTAGCACGTGGCTTGTTGAATTTCACAATTAGAGATATGGCTTTAAATGTAAGTCATCTTAAGAGAAATTATACTTGAATTCAAGTCTCATTGAAGGCCTCAGTGACTTCTCATCATCTTTTCTGAGAATGTTGGAAGGATGGTGGTGGGACCCTGGGACAGGTGGAGCCAAGGGGAGGAGCTGGAGGAGAAGTCTTCCTGCATCACCACTTTACTGAGGGCTGGCCTGACTCCTCACCTGTGACCCTCAAAGGGCTTGTTCAACACATTTTTATAGTTTAGTAACATAAGAGAAGCCGCCATGTACAAGGTGCTGGTGCTTTCTATATAGCCTGTATTCATGGAGACTGCTTACCTTGGAGCAGATCTTTGTTCTCAGAGGACTTTTGAACAGCCCCCTTAGTTAGGAAAATAGACAAGAAGATATTACTCTTGAGGAATGGTGTAACAGATCATTTCTGGCTTCATAAAGGCTGTCCCACCCAATATCCATCGGGAGATTGAACTCAGAGGTCTCTGGTTGGGCAAATTTATAAGCAGGCCAAGGAATTTCCTAGAAGGAAAGGAATGGAGATTTGACCTCTTCCCTTTTGAAGATTAATGATGCTATAACCTCTAATAAGTTGAAATGGTATCAGCTCAGTCTGGAAAATAATTTTTTTTAAGGAAAAAGTAAAATGAAAGATGCTAAGAACTGCCAAAATGAACTGACCATGAGGGGAGATGGAGTACAAGTATGGAAAGGAGATAATGGTGGAAACCATGGCCTCACTGTTGAAAGCCTGGTTGAAGATCAGAGAACCCTGGAGTCTAGGCCTCTGGTGACGTGGGATTAATACATCTGAGATTAACTCTCAGGAGAAAGACCTCCTTTTTCTTCCTCAATAATCCTTAAAGCCTCCTTTAACAAATGAACAGGGACAATATCATATGGTGCCAGCTCTTCCATTTTACAATGTGACACCAAGTGGTAGCCACAGAAGCTACAGGACAAAATCTGGGTTCTCACCACTGGTCTAGATTCCCTAGTTCTTTCTTTCTCCATAAGGAGTTGAAATTTAGCCTATGCCTTCTGGAATGAGTAAGCCCATAGTGTACTTAGATAACTGGGGCAAAAAAGATTCCGAGGAAGATATTAGATTTTCTGCTTATCTGGGCAGAGAGAGGATTGAAAAATTAATATGAATAAAAATAATTTAAGAAATACACATAACCTCTAGTCTTCCCCAGAATGGTAAAGCAAGTTGAACAAAGAGAATTAACATAGTAGGCCTGAGACTGTTACCCTTAGAAAGGGCTGTTTGCAAGATTGGCCTTTGGCTGGCATCTGGTGATCTGGATTTCAGGAATGTTCCCATGACCCTAACTGATAAGAGGGTCTCACTGTGCCTAAACTGTTTGTACAAACAATATGGTTTATACTGAACATCTGCTTTCCTTCTGGGAGTCTTGCATTTCAGTACATGCAAAGCAGAGGGTGTCTGTGTGATCAGTCCCAGTGAAAACCTTGGGCCCTGAGTCTCTAATGAGCTTCCCTGGCAGATGTCACATGTATTGTCACCACTCGTTTCTGGAGGAATTAGGTGTGTGACTCCACTGTGAGAGTGGAAGCTTGTGCCTGGTTTCCTCCAGCTTTGCCCCATGCACCTTTTCCCTTTGTTGGTTGGGCTTTGTATCCCTTGGCTGTAATAAATCATAGCCATGAGTATGACTATATGCTGAGTCCTCCTAGGGAATTATCAAACATAGGGTGTTATCTTGGGAGCCCCCAACACACAAGTAAAACACACAAGGAATATCAACCCCATGGGATGCCACTTTTTCAATGTGACCAGCAAATTTTAGCCAGATAGTTCCATTAACATTTTAAAACATTTTCTGATATTTATATATTTATTACGGTATCCTTTTTTATACAGAATTTTGATTCATTTTTCTTGCACATTAACAGGGTTACATTAATTTTTTTTTTAATTTTTTTAAAAAAGCTTTCTACTTTAATGTCAAGCCATCTGAACTGGATGGGATTTTAGAAGAAATATAGTCCTATCTACTCATTTCAAGAAGAAACTGAAGCCACAGCAGAAGAAATACAAGGTGGGCTTCAACTAGCTTTAGAAGTGAGGACTCAGGACATGTGGCTTTTGTAAACCGTTTAAACCCTACATACAAAGTCACATATATAGTACTTAAATTTGTGATATTAAAGGAAGAAAAATAACACATATAATGTATCAATGTATTTATAGCAGGAAATTTCACTCTTGCTTTAAAATCGACCCAATTATGTTAGGAGTTTAAGGAAATCTGCTGATACGTGGTACCATCAGCCTAATGAAAACTATTGAAAAGTTTTATAAATACTTAATCAAATCAACTCCAAAATAAAATCTCACCCAAAGTAGTCCAACTTCTTCCACTACATACATTGCTGTTTTTCCTCTTATGTTAACATAAACAGTTGTGCAAAGGCTGGTTTTGTGTGCTTTTATCCTATTACAGTCCTACCAATTTTTCCTCTTCTTGGTCTCCAAACTGCAAGAGAACTACAAGAGAACTGCCTGCAACCCAAACAGTAACATGTGGGGCTCTTCTTCTTACATGTTCCCTTTGGTGGATTATCATGACTCATTGGTGCATGAATTAAATTTTAAATTATTTTGAGGGAAGAGAGAAAATGTTGGCCCTGTGAAAATTCGTTTTGTATCCAATTCCTCAAACGACTGTAAAGTTTCACACTGGTCTTTCCTTGGTTTGGGGCAGGATTTAAGAAAAACATAAGTCTGTGTTTCACCAATTCTAAGATACACATTTTTTCAAATTTTAATCTCTCAAATTAGGATTCAGTTTACAATCAATGGCATATCGGAGGTTTAACTGGCAGCATTTTGTCTTTACTGGTACATAAAAAAAGAATGTCTCATAAACAATGCTATTGGTTTTAAGATGAAATACAGTAGGCATGTTTAAAGTACCTATGAATTCAAGTAAAATATGCTGTTGGGTATCTTCCTGCTGTCCTTCCAGTTCTACTTTCCCCTTCTCCACCTTGCTTGGGGCCCTGGGAAGCTGAGTTGTGTACATGGCATCAACCAGGCTCCCTTGCCCTACGGCTTTTGGCTGGATTTGGTTAGTGAGAGGCGCTGGCAGGCAAGCTGGAGGGCAGGAGGAGAGTGAAGTGGGATATATATTCCCATTCGTCCCCCTGCAAGGTCACTATGGGTAGGCTGGGTCCCTCCATTGAAGGCCAAGGCTGCCATCAGTCCATCCATCCCTCTCCAAGTTGTGCTTTGTCCTTGATCCTTGAGATCTAGGGTTAGTGTCACCATCCAGGTGTTACTAGCCCTGGGCACTGCACCATTTCTTGTTGCTTTTCTAAATGATGCCCACACATTTATAAATAAGTCCTTTATTAACCTCTCCTCAAATTTCCAATCTGAGTATGCCATCTGTTTCTGCCAGGACCCTAACTGATACATACAGTCTTTAGCCCTTGCTTCTCATGGATTAGAAGCATCTTCATCAGCTGAGAGCTCTTTTGGAACTGTAGACGCTTGGACCCCTCCCAGACCTACCGAAACAGAATCTTCATTTTAACAGGATCCTCAGATGACTCATGTGTACATTAAAGTTTGAAAATCACTCATTTAACATATCAGTAGATAGAATCAAATCTAACATCAGAACGTTAATGGCTTATTAAGAGACGATTATCTGGTCCTTACTGTCTGTTGAGGGATGCTTCCCCAGCTCTTCCTCCATTATTTGAACCAAAAAGAAAATACAAAGTCTAAAATGAAAATGTCCTTATTTGGCAAACCTAAAGGAGCTTATGTAAAAAGTTGTTGATTCTCATCTCAAAATAATTTTATTTTAAATTCAGTAGAGCTTTTGGAAGGAAAAGGAGAGGGAAACAGTACTTACGGATACGATAATGAACAAGAACTAGGTCCATCTATGCCAAACACCATTAAAATAAGAAAAGAGTAGAGTTAACTGGATGAAAACGTTTGCCATATTGCATATAAGTATTGGGAATTGGAGCCTCATTTGTCAGCACTAAGCCATTCATATTGATTTTTCTACTGCAAACTGGAAGTTTGGGATGCAGAATGAAGAAATAATTGTCAACAAGATCTCTGGATGAAAAAAAGAACATTTAGTCAAATTAAGAAAGCAATCCTCGGGGCTTCCCTGGTGGCGCAGTGGTTGAGAATCTGCCTGCTAATGCAGGGGACACGGGTTTGAGCCCTGGTCTGGGAAGATCCCACATGCCGCGGAGCAACTAGGCCCGTGAGCCACAACTACTGAGCCTGCGCGTCTTGGAGCCTGTGCTCCCCAACGAGAGAGGCCGTGATAGTGAGAGGCCCGCACACCGCGATGAGGAGTGGCCCCCGCTTGCCGCAACTAGAGAAAGCCCTCGCACAGAAACGAAGACCCAACATAGCAATCAATCAACCAATCAGTCAATCAATCCATAAATAAATCTTTTAAAAAAAAACAAAAAAGAAAGCAATCCTCAATAATTTTTGACACTTGTCTGAATGTAGAAAGCAAGGCAGAATCCGCAGGAGGTTTTAGAACCTGCAAATTTGTTGTTCTGTTTAAAATGCTTCACACATTATTCAAGGAAAAATCAGACATGCCATGTATGCAGATAGCTTTTAAGGCATCCTTCTAGGTTAAAGGAATTTATGGGAATGCAGTTGAAGTTATTCATCCTCCTTACCATATAAGATTACCTCACTTTGCACCAGGTGTTTTTGAAAATAGTCTGAAACTTCCTTATATTAAGAAGAAATGTTTGATTTATAAGTTGGGTTTAAACCTGTAATGAGGCATTCCATTCTGAGTGATTTCATGTACCCGAAGCAATAATAACCCCAGGGTGTCAGTGAACAGAAAGCCCTGCCTGGATGGACGTTCCACAGGGTCTGTGTCAGCCCTTTTCCTCCCTGCTCGGAACTGCTGGGAAGTGTGGTCTCTGGGGCTCCGGGAAGGGGCTTGGCTGAAGGTGAACCACCTCATTTTTCGTGTGTCCATCTGGAACAACCCTTCCCCTGCACCCCCTGCACCCCCCTCCCTGCAACAATGCCCACCTCCACCCCCTGTATCTTCTGTCCAGGTGGTAGGATGCAAGAAAACAAGGTTAGGCCTTCAATCCCTAGATGTCAGGCCAACAGTCATGTGGTGAGAGGCACCTGGTTAGAGCCGAAAAAGTACAGGTGAAGCAGGTAGCTCTGGGTTCAGATCACGGCTCCATTACATTTGCTGTTTGACCCAAGCCATGTTCAGTAACAACCCTGTCATCTGCTTGATTCCCAGAGTTTTTCTAACACAGAGCCTTCTCTTGCAGTTGAGTATCTTCCCATCTTACTGCTGATGCCTTGATCTTCCAGGAATCTTCCTACCTGGAAGGGCTCTTTCCCCAGGCTTGGTCAAGAAAGCTTCCTTAGTCCTTTCTACCCCATAGTTCTAGGTAGTAAAGCAGCATAGCATGGTGACAAAGAGCACACTCTGGGCCCAGCCTGCCTGGAGTCAAATCCTGGCTTTGCCATTTAGTAACTGGGGAAAGTGACTTACATGCTCTGTGCCTCAGTTTCCCCTATGAAGACATAATTATTACTATTTTAAGGGCTTGTTGTGAGGATTCGATGATTAATATATAAAAAGCACTTAGAATAGTGCTTGTTAAATAAAAGAGGGCTTTTATAATGTTTATGATTATTAAGTTCATTAAAAATAGATTCCCCAGTAAACGTCTTGACTTATGGTAAAATTTAGCTTTGCTGATTATTTCTTTACAGAAATCCTCACTTTTGAAAAGCTTTATTAATATTTTTACTAGGTAAAATTGTAAAAATTTTACAATAAAAATTTTTGTACAAATTTGGAAAATACAGCACTGTTAACATTTTAGTATATTTGATTTCAAATCTTCTCTGAACATGATTTTGATTCAAATTGAAATCATAAAAATAAATTTACATATACCCTTTTAAAATAAACATAATATCACAAATATATCCCCATGTCAGCAAATATTCTTTGAAAATGTGGTTTTTAATGGCTATACAGCATCACATTATACTGATACCACAATATACATTATGTGGATATCACAATTATACCATCCCCTGTTTTCTGTTTTATCCTGCTTTTTGTCTATTTCGAATTACTCTTCATAAATAGTAATGCTTTATTGAATGTTCTTCTACATAAATTTTTAGGCACTGAGTTCTGCTTTCAGCCAAGGTGGAGTAACAGAGCTCAGATTTATACTCCCGCATCAAAAGACCAAAACAATATGAAAAACTATGAAACAATGTTTCAGACATTGAACAACAGGCAACTTAGGACAGTGATTCCTGGGAGAGGAGAAACACATGAGACAAGTCCTTCAATTGCCCCAGTTTATTAATCAAAGGTCAGCGATTATCCTGGGTAGTGGAGATGTGGTGGGGAGTTCAAGAAGTCTAGGTGGCAGAATGTCAAAGAGGAGAGAGCTGCATCTACTAGCTGGCCATTAGACTGGCTATTAGAAAGAGTGTTGCAGCGATCCACACAGGAATCCCACCTCCACCCAGCACATGTGTGTGAGAATACTCTCTGCGACCAAGGAAAGGACCACCTCAGAGGAGCAGTTGGAGTAACCCATGCAGCTCACACAGGGCCAGGAAAATCTACGTTCCCACCAACCCTATGGAAAAACCTCATAATACCTAGGCTATCAGGAAGAGTACTTAGAAGGGAATCACCTCAGTTGTGTGGCACGATTAGCTGTAGACTAAAGCCTGCTCTGCTTCCACCGAATAAAGCCTAAAAGCAAAGACCAGAAAGGACAAACTTTCCAAGGAACTTAACTGCATCACATGCTAGTATTTTCTCATAAGTGAAATCAGGAAAAAAGTCCCAGAGGAATGTAGCACGTTATCACAAAGGTGCCACTCGACACCTAGGGAGAAATGTTTGGAGGAAGACAAGCCTGCACTGCCGTGGAGGAGGGAGAATATCCCGGTCCAGCAGTGTTTGTTCATTCGTTCATTCGTTCACTCATTCAAGTGTATGATGAGCACCTGTCATGTGCCATGAGCCTTCATACATTTTAGCGCCAAACAGTAGAGTCACTCCATTTACAGAGCTGGTGCTCAGCCACTATTTGGGGAACCAGGACATGGCCAATTGCTTTGTACCCTCTGGCCAGCCTCTCTGGTATATGCCTGTATGATGAAGGGAGAGAAAAACATCCAATGGACACATCAAACCTGGTTTCCTAAGATAAGATCAAACTGTGCTTCCTCTGAAAGTTTGACTTGATTTGTGGTAAAGCAACAAAAGGATCTGCTGGTTGAGACCACCCTGTTATGAAATTTGCTGACGCTCTGTGTCCGAGGCAGGAGAGTTGTGCTTTTCTCCTGTTCTTGGATCACACACTCAATGAATGGACTTTCTGTGGTGTGTTGAATTTCTCCCATCTTCTTCATTCCAAAATTGTCTATTTAGATGGTTTCAATTTGAGACAATTTTCAAGCAATGATTGCATCAAACTAGAGTCTAACTGGGGGAAAGTAATTTCTGGCAAAATCCCAAGCCTGGAGATTTTCTATCTGAGAAAATTATATACTGAAGCTGCCAGCTCAGAATGGAAAGCTTAGCAGCATTAAACACAACTCTGCCGTTGTCCATTTCTGTACCTGTATTTGGTGAAGAGCCACACAGGACAAGGCAGAAGTTACTAGGATTTTTTTTTAAATTTATTTATCTATTTATTTATTTATTTTTGGCTGCATTGGGTCTTTGTTGCTGCATATGGGCTTTCTCTAGTTTCGGTGAGTGGGGGCTACTCTTCATTGCGGTGCACCGGCTTCTCACTGCGGTGGCTTCTCTTGTTGCGGAGCATGGGCCCTAGGCACGTGGGCTTCAGTAGTTGTGGCACACGGGCTCAGTAGTTGTGGCTCGTAGGCTCTAGAGTGCAGGCTCTGTAGTTGCGGTGCATGGGCTTAGTTGCTCCGCGGCATGTGGGATCTTCCCGGACCAGGGCTCAAACCCGTGTCCCCTGCATTGGCAGGCGGATTCTTAACCACTGCACCACCAGGGAAGCCCTGAAGTTACTAGGATTTATTCTACAGTTTTCTCGAGACCAAAGAATGAGATACTTGTACCATTTGAAGGAAACTTAGTGATAATGTCTAGTCCATTCTCCCACCTCAGGAACTCAGCACAGGCCAGGCTTTTGTTCAAACTGCTCCCACACTGGAATGCCATTCTCACACCTCTAAATTGATCCAAAACTTGTTGCAACTTACCTTATCCAAAAGCTTTTATCTGTCTGCTCCAGCCCTCATGTATCCACCTCTCTAAATGCCTGCAGACCTTAGGACCATTAAGCGTTTAGGGAGATGTGGTTACCAAAAGAGCATTCATTGTTTTCGGACTGTCGTGATGGAGAGTGCCAACATCATCCATCACAACATGGATCCAGCTCAGGGGCTACCTCCTTCTGAGTGGCCGTTCCCCAGGGGGCTCTCACAGCACCCTGGGCCTTCTTCCTTCTCATACCCACTACACTGTGTTATGGTCTTTTCAGTGCTTGTCTCTCTCAACCACTGAACAACAATTCCTTGAGGCCTGAGATCATGGCTAGGACGTATTAACATTCCCAGAACATAGTACAAAATAAAAGCTCAATGGATACTTACGGAAAGAGTATAAGTGAGAGAATGAATAAATGGATGCATAAATGAATGAATTCTAGAAGCTCAATTACTCCTTGTTGATCAATTCATTGATTCTAGTGCAGGAGAACAGAAGAAGGATTGTTTTCCTCTGTGCTTAATGAAAGTTGAGGATAATAGGTAACTCAGATCATCCTTAGCAAGCATGAGTTGTAATAAAGGAAAGAAATGAGAAACAAAAGCAACCACAGTCATGTTAAGCCCTGTTAACATCCAAAACATATAAGATCAGTTATGCAAAACCAGTCTCCATCTTTTGTACAATTGAATACCATCTTTTTTTCTACTCTCATCCCCCAGGAAACTCACCTCCCCCACTTTAGAGGGAAATCCAGCCTGTCACTCTCATTTCATCTGGTAGGATTAGGCTAGAAATGTATTTTGGCAGAGACTGATAGCTCCACCTACACCCATTATCATGCCCAGCCAAAGGTAACACCTCCTTTCCTACCACCTAGGTGTGGTCAAATAACTCGGTTCCGGCCAATGAGGTATGAGCGGAAGTGAGGCATACAGCTTCTGGAAAATTTCCACAAAAGAAGGAAGCATGTTCTCCCCTCCTTTCTATCCATTTCTCAGAGCCTGTAACATAGAGGAGGGCAGAGCAGCAGTATGGAAGGAGACTGCATCTCTGGTATTAGGCTACATACCAGCCCCTTCCATGAAAGGAGATAATTTTGTTATTTTATGATTTCAGGGTTTTTGTAATCATGGTCTAGCCTATATCTTAACTACTACTTGTTCTTTAGGCAACAAAAAGCCAGCTCCTACCTCTATGAGATAACAGCTCTAAGAGGGTAATGGAGAAAAGGTGTTGGATGACAATCCTAGAGAATACTTATCATAGCCCTCCTTTTAGAAATGAGGACACAGAAGTTCACAGAGGTCAACTAAGTTCACAAGGTCACATGGCAAGTACTTAGTGGTACCCAGGTCTGTTTGACTCCAAAGCCTGTACTCTTTCCACTTTACGATAACAGGAATAGTGATAGTAACAGTAATAGTAATAGCTAACATCTATTAAATGCTCATTACATGTCAAAATCTGTGTTGAGCATTATGTGTGAATTATCTCGTTTAATTCTCAAAACGACCCTTTGAAATAGGAGCTACACTATACCACTGATTTTACAGATGAGGAAAGGGGACCTAGAGTATAATTAAATAACTTTCCTCAAGTCACAAAACTAGTAAGAGGCAGTTTAAAGTGTCGCAGTTTAAACTGTCATCTGACTGACTTGAGCTACAGGTCCCACCCTCTACTTGACTATGAGCACATGTTTAGATTAAATTATTAGTTAGAAAAGGAATGTACAGTACCCAGTCTTTGCCTTAGGCTATAGAGTAAATCATCCTTCTGAATTCAAGGGTCTAATCACCATTTGGTGACTCACATGGGGCCAGTTTGACACCAGTGTAGAGCTGGTGAGAATTAAAAGGAAAAAAAAATTATTTCCTGAGTTATTTAATGCACAAGAACTGCAGTAAGACTCATTTGCCTACCTGCCACTGCCAGTGTGTACCTTCCTCTTACTTGCTGATAATGTACAGACCCAGATCAATGAGTCATTGTATGGAAGTTGCAAGAAATTCATTATACACGTTTGAACTAAGTTTAATTCTGCTAACATCCTATGAAGAAGCTAGGGTTATTATGAAGGATGGCTGACAAAATGTAGACATGAATAAGCCTCCATAGGCCCTTGACTGAGGCTTGAATGATGATCAGTACTTTTTAGGTGGCCATTGTGGACTTACCCCTTATATCGAAAATAAAACTATTGATGCTGTTCTCAAACATAGAGTTTTGTTTTTGCTTTTATTTTAAATCATATAGTCTACGAACAGAAGCTTAGGTGTTCCTATCAACAATTCCACCTGGTATTTGCTTCAAAAATCAGTTGAAAATGAGAAAGAGGGAAAGAAATACATGAAAATAAAAAGCATTTTCAAAACTGATCTGCATAACTCTAATAACAAAACCTGAAAAAGGCATTATAAGACAAGAAAATGGTAGACCAATATCTCTCATGAACATACATGTTGTGATAAACAGATCTCGGGGAGCTCTGCCTCCTAGCTTTCATGCCCTTCTATAATCCCGTCCAGTTTGAGTGCAGGTGGGAACTGTGACTTTCTTCTAACCAACAGACTATGGCAGAAGCAATGGGATGTCACTGCCATGATTGCATGGCATTTATATAATATGTCTTGCTAGTTGGGTGGCCCACATGGCAGCGAAGTGAGGGTTCTCTCAAAAAATTGAAAGCAGCCTTCAGATAATAGCCAACGAGCAACTGGGGCCCTCAACTGTACAACTGCAAGGAAATGAATTCTGCCAACAACCTGAAAGAGCTTGGCAGCAGATCCTTCCCTAGTTGAGCCTTCAGATGAGAATAGAGCATGGCCAACACCTTGATTGCAGCCTGTGAGACCTTAGGCTGAGGACCCAGTTAAACTGCACCCAGCTGACCCACAGAAACTGTGAGATAATATGTGTTGTTTTAAACTTTTGGTAACTTGTTATGCAGCAATAAATAATACACATGCAAAAATTGTCAACGAAATATTAGCAAATTAAACTCATCAGTGCGTTTCAAAATTGCAAAGTTGGTTCAACATTCGAAAATCAATAAAAAAAATTGTCACATTGGCAAAGGAGGTAGAGTCATATAGTCATCTCAATAGGTACACAAAGAGCACTTGACAAAATTAAACTCCTCCACAACAAACGTTCTTAAGTGAACTAGGGAAAAAAAGAAAACTTCTTCAATTTGATAAAGGGTAAGGCTACAGCTAACATCATATTAAATGGTGTAAAACTGAATGCTTTCCCCAAAGATTTAGAACAAGACAAGGATGTCTACTCTCACCTTTTCTGTTCAGCAATGTACTGGAGTTTCTGTCCAATGCAATAAGGAAAAACAAAAGAATAAAAGTCCTAAAGATTAGAAAGAAGTGAAATTGTCTTTATGCAGAGACAAGATGATTGCTTACATAGAAAATTATAAGGAATTAGTTTCCTATTGCTGCTGTAACAATTACCACAAACTTAGTGGCCTTAAACAACACAGATTTATTATCCTTACAGTTCTATAGGTTAGATGTCTGATACGAGTCTCACAGGGCTAAAATCATGAGTGTTGGCAAGGCTGTGTTTCTTTGTGGAGGCTCTAGGGGAGAATCTGCTTCCTTGACCCTCTACCTTCTAGAGACCACCCACATTCCTTGGCTTGTCACCCCCTTCCTCCATCTTCAAAGACAGTAACATTGCATCCTCTGACCATTCTTCACATACAAATATTTTTTCTCAGTGGGTGTTTTACCTTTCAGTTTTCTTAGTGGTGTCTTTTGAAGACTAGAAATTTTAAATTTTGGTTAGGTCAATTTAACATGTTTTTCTTTTATGGTTTGCTCTTTTCTATGCCCTATTAAGAATCTTTGGCTAACCCTAAGTTGCATAGCTTCTAGAAAGTTTATAGTTTTAGCTTTTATGTTTAGGTCTAAGATCATTTTTGGATTCATTTCAAATTAAAATTTTTGTATAGTATATGAAAGGGGTCAAGTTGGTTATCCAATTGATCCAGATCATTTGTGGAAAAGATTATCCTTTTTCCATGGAATTACCTTGGTATCTGTCTTGTAAATCAATTGCTTGTATATGTGTTGGTCTGTTTGCAGACTCTATTCTATTCCTCATCTATTTGTCTATCCTTTAACCAATATCACAGTGTCTCAATTACTGAAGTTTTATAGTAAGTCTCAAAATTAGGTAGTGTGGCTCCTCCAACTATGTTGTTCTTTCTCAAAATTGTTTTGGATGTTCCAGATGCTTTGCATTTCCTTATACATTTTAGCATCACCTTGATAATTTCTACACACAAAAAAAAAGCCTGTTGGGATTTCAACTGGAATTGCATTGAGTTTATAGATCAATTTGGAGTAATTGACATGTTAGTAATATGTAGTCTTCTAATCCATAAACACTTTAGCTCCAATTTATTTAGGCCTTAATTTTTTTTAGGAAATAATACATAGTTTTCAGTGTAGACATTTTGTAACTTTTTGTTAGATTTATTTGATGCTATTATAAATGGAAGATTTTTTTTTAAATTTTTTTTTTATTTACTTATTTATTTATTTATTTTTTATTTTTGGCTGTGTTGGGTCTTCGTTTCTGTGCGTGGGCTTTCTCTAGTTGCGGCGAGCGGGGGCCACTCTTCATCGCGGTGCGCGGGCCTCTACTGTCGCGGCCTCTCTTGTTGCAGAGCACAAGCTCCAGACGCGCAGGCTCAGTAGTTGTGGCTCACGGGCCTCGTTGTTCCGTGGCATGTGGGGTCTTCCCAGACCAGGGCTCGAACCCGTGTCCCCTGCATTAGCAGGCAGATTCTCAACCACTGCGCCACCAGGGAAGCCCTAAATGGAAGATTTTAAGTGTAATTTCACAACTGTTTGTCCAGGGGCAAGCAAAAAAAAAAAAAAAAAAAAAAAATTTAAGGCCAAAAAGCTTAGATGCAGATTGTGTTTACAATATACTTTAACAAATTAATTAAAGTCATATTTGACCTCACATCTGTCAGTAAAAGTTGGTCGAGTACCTACTATTTGCAATACTCTAGTTACCCCAAGAATACAAAGTTGATCACATACAATCTCTAGGGGATTTTCTGGAGACATTATATCAGTGCTTATCAGAGCCGTCGACTTCTTCCAGTGAGTTTTTAACTCAGTGGTTCCCAATCATGGTTACACATTAGAAGGACCTGGGGTGTTTTAAGAAAACACAGATACCCAGAACCCACCCAAAGCTACTCGTAAGCAGAAATTCAAAACTTCTCTCTAGAGAAGTCATTGCAAAGTATTATTGTCCTTGATACGTTCATTTTGGCCACAGTGCTGTTATTCTTCCTTCTTAAAAAAACCCACCCAGGCCCCTTTTTACTGTATTACTTTCCTTCTTACACACCTAGAGCTTTATACATAGCATGCATTATACATAACCTCAAAGAATGGATGGGTGATCGCTTGCTAACAAAAACAAAAGGAAAAGGGAAATCTGCTAAAGCAGCTTTCCAAGCCATCCCCTGGGAATGTGTTCATTGGACTGAGGACATTTCAGTGAGGTGAGCTAGGGGACACCAAATGTTCCAAACAAGCCTGGCTACATAATTTGCCCAGCCAAGTGCAAAATGAAAATGTAGGTGCCATGTTCAAAAATTATTAAGAATTTCCAGACAGTGATAGGAGAGCATTTACCCAAGCATAGAGCCCTTCTAAGCACTGGGCCCTGTGCAACCGCACAGCTTACTTGTCCCTGAAGCCAGCCCTGGTTCCAAGGACCAGAGCGCTCGGTTTACACTCAGCAGTTCTGCACACTTGCTGGTAAATCAGGAAGGCAAAGTAAAGCAGTTGATTGTGTTTCCATCCCAATGGCCGTGTTAAAAAAAAAAAAAAAAAAAGGAATAAAAACCTCTTTAGTTCTTAATTTTTGATTTATTCCCTCATTTGGTTCCTGGAAAACTCATTTGAGACAGAACTATCCTATCTTCCTGTTCTTGTTTTGGATAGCATACGTATTTTTAATGTTGCAAGTTTTCTTTTCTTTATTGACCAATTTCCATAAAACTTAAAAATCTGAGCTGAGGACTCAGATCTGAGTTCAACTCCATTTTTATCTGAGAGCCAGTCACTAAATGCCATTCCTGCAGCTCTCAGCTCTTAAAGAGAAGCAGTATCTACTGAGCACCCTCTAATTTATATTGATTTTTTTCCCTCACAGTAAAACTATAAAGGAGGAAATATTTTCTCTACTTTTCAAAGGACAAACCTAAGTCTCAGAGAGGTTAAATAACTTGTCCAAGAGGGTACAGAGAAGTAATTAAGATCATGGACTCAAATCTCATGTTTGCAGTTATATGCATGAGACTTGGGGAAAATTACTAAGCTCTTATGAATTAGATTTTCTGTAATTATATGATGGAAAGAGTAATATAAACCTCATAGGATTGTCATGTGGACTGAGATAATATAAGCAAAGTGCTTAGTACAAGGTAAACACTCAATAAACAGTGGTGCTTATTATTAAAGTCACATCTAGTAAGTAGCAGTGCTCCAATTTTTCCTGCTTCTCTGAAGAGAGCATTGGTAAATTTCCACGCTCTTGTTTTAGATAATCCCTGGATTAAAGAAAAAGCAATAAGCATCAATTACCTTAAAGGTGAGCTTGAGGCCAGGACAAGAAACTGTTACATGTAAATATTGGAGAAGATACTCACAAAATACAGTGCTGACTAGCATTTTGAAAATACCACACCTAAGTGTTCAAGGCCTTGACATTCTTCCCTATTCCTTATTATTAGGCTTAAAACACCAGAAGAATCTTTAACTCATAGAAGAGTATGAAGAGTTGTCTTATAGATGCACTTAAATGAGTTGACAGCTTTTCCAATACTTTCTATCCATCCCAGACGCAATGGTGGACACTTGGCCTATGTCACTGCCTATTGTAATATGGTTTTTGATTAGAAAGGGCAAGGGAGAGGAGAATTGGACCAGAGTATTTTCCAGGTTCTCCCAGCTCAAAAATATCTGTGATTTTTTACTGAAAACCTGTGGAGAGAAAGGGCAAATACATCATTTTAAAAATTTAAGCTTACTGGGTTTTTTTTAATTATAAAAAAAAAACTTCTTATTGTAAAAAATTTGGATAATACAGAAAAGTAGAGAAATTTTAAAGAAAAAAATCAGCCAAGTTTCTACCCTCAAAGCCAATCATATTCTGATGCTTTTCCTTCAGGGGCTTTGTTACCAAGTCTCTGCCTGTTTCCTTCTGTCCCTTCCTTCCTCCTTCCTTTGTTACACACCTAGTGCCTTCATGCCATCTTTCACTGTTGCCCCCATCTACACACTCCTAGAGTGCTACGGCCAAGCATTGAAACCTGACCTCCCAAAGGAGCCCCATCCACCAGACTTCTCATAATCCTCTCACTCTGTAAAAGGTTTGCAAGCCCTGGGCTCCCTTTCCTAGTTCTTCAGCCCTCTGCCCAAGCTAACCCGGTAATGCACCTGCTTTTGGTTGGTAACTGTACTCCACAGGGGCCTCACTATTTTCAGAAGAGAAATCAGGGGATAAGAATTTCAGGTAGCCCAATGAGAGATCCATTTAGTGGAGATAAGACCATCAAATGCATTAAACAAATGTATGCTCAGTACAACTGGAGGCAACATCATGGTATAGTAAAAAGAACGTGGACAAACAGATCTACGTTCAAATCCAACTGCTCACTAACAGGCAACTAACTTAACCCCTCTGAGCCTCAGTGAAGTGGTATGGCCAACATCATAAGCTTGCCATGGAGCTTTTAAAAATGACAGGTGTAAAATGCCTGGTCTACAAGAGTTCCTTTAAAAGATTAAATTAGTAAAAAGTGTTGTGAATTTTCTTTAAATGGATCAGACATGATTCATGTCCTCATGGAGCTTAATATCTAAGAGAATAAATAAGACACACATAAAAATAACAGTAATACTGAATTTTTAAACTCTTATTAAGACCCAGGTCCATAAACCCATTTTATAGATGAGGAAACTGAGGCTTAGAGGAAGAGAAATGACTTGACCAAGGTTACACAAGTAGGAAATTACATAGCCAGAATTTGAACCCTAGTCTGCACCAATGCATACTGACTAATACAACACAGGCACTTGCTTTTAAAGCTATTTATAAGACTAACCCTGGATGCCAGAAAACATCATCTTACTCAAACAAAACTGTAGGTCCCGTTTTGAAATTTTGTCTATAAGTTAGACCATGACCCATCACAGAAAGGGGTTGGGAGTTGGGGCAGTAGATCTAGGGCCTCAAATTTAGATTTTTGACCCCCTTTTCAGATGAGACTATACATACAGTCACAGAGATACACTGTGACAGCTTCAATCACATGATTTAAAACTAGTCCCGCTACTGGTTTGCAAGGTGGCTTACACAGTCTGTGCTGGCATTTTTCATAAATATTATATCATCATATCAATATCATAATTATATTGCATTGCATTATACAAATTAACATTGTTTCAATTTAAATATTTAAAACATACATTTTTGTAACTGTATTCTGTCACTTTGTTATTTTTATTCCGAGAGCCTCAAAAATGGAAAAGGCTGTGACTCTCTCAATCAACACTCTGAGTTTCATCAAGGCCCAGACAGGAAGGGAATCACACCATCACATAGGCGGGACCTTAATCCTTCCATACAGCCCACACGCTTCCTCAATAACACTGCACCCTAAGAAAGAGGGCCAAAGACTTCTAGGACCAGGGAATTTCCACTAGAACAGTGTTTCTACCATTACCATGTGGCCAGGCAGCAGACTGAGTCATCAGGGCCTCTAGGTCTCTATATAGACCCTCTGGGTCTCACCCAGGTAAGGTTGTCACACACACCAGGTAGCAGCATTATTATTCTCAACAGAAAGCTTTTCTGGTAACGGCATGAAAACTCTGACCAGACTCACTTTGATCATGAGGATGTCCATGTTTCATTGGCTTAAAACTTTCTTTTTTAAAAAAGGTTATGGGACTTCCAGTTTCTGGTTTGGCAAGAAAGGAGCTTGAAAATTGCAACTCTATCCTAATAACAAGAAAAAACTGAACAAATTGAAAAATCAGCAATTCTAACAGAAGTTGGGTCATAGGGCAAACCAATGCCCCCCAAATGGGAGAGACAGACAGGCAGACACGGAGAATCACAGCTCACCAGAGCAGGAACCTCTTTGGGAACAAGTGCCAGGGTAGAAAAACCTGAACTGTAATTGATGATTGCTGAAGGCTAAGTGTGGACAAGTCTGAGAGTCAAAAACTCTGTAGGGGTACCCAGCCATCTGCTGTGGGGCTACCTGAGTTTTACCTCTAGAAGCTCAACCCTCTTGCTTCCTGCAGGAGGAAAGGAAATTAACTACTTTGAAATATGCAGAGCACTGTGTTCTTCTTCTTTTTTTTTTTTTTTTTCAGGTTTTGTTTGTTTGGTTTTTTAATCGGAGTATAGTTGCTTTACAATGTTGTGTTAGTTTCTGCTGTAAAACGAAGTGAATCAGCTATATGTATACATATATCCCCTCCGTCTTGGACCTCCTTCCCACTCCCTGCCACCATCCCACCCATCTAGGTCATCACAGAGCACTGAGCTGAGCTCCCTGTGCTATACAGCAGGTTCCCACTAGCTATCTATTTTACACATGTCAATCCTAATCTCCCAGTTTGTCCCACCCTCCCCTTCCACTGCTATGTCCACATGTCCGTTCTCTACAACGTATTCCTGCCCTACAAATAGGTTCATCTGTACCATTTTTCTAGATTCCACATATATGCGTTAATATACGGTATTTGTTTTTCTCTTTCTGACTTACTTCACTCTGTATGACAGACTCTAGGTCCATCCGCATCTCTACAAATGATCCAATTTCATTCCTTTTTATGGCTGAGTAATACTCCATTGTATATATGTACCACATCTTTATCCGTTCATCTGTCGATGGACATTTAGGTTGTTTCCATGTCCTGGCTATTGTAAATAGTGCTGCAATGAACATGGGGGTACATGTGTCTTTTTGACTTACGGTTTTCTCAGGGTATATGCCCAGTAGTGGGATTGCTGGGTCATATGGTAGTTCTATTTTTAGTTTTTTAAGGAACCTCACTACTGTTCTCCATAGTGACTGTATCAATTTACATTCCCACCAACAGTGCAAGAAGGTTCCCTTTTCTCCACACCCTCTCCAGCATTTATTGTTTGTAGATTTTTTGATGATGGCCATTCTGACCGGTGTGAGGTTCTTCTTAAAAAGGTTGCTCTCAGGAGAAACTTTACCCAGAGCTTTACCTATAGGGGTTTTATCAGAGCCTAACTGACCTGGGGGAAGGGAAAGACCCAAGGCCAGTTGGTCTAGACTTTTTTTTTTTTTTAATCCACATTCTTATGTATTTTTTTTTAAAACACCTTTATTGGAGTATAATTGCTTTATAATGGTGTGTTAGTTTCTGCTTTATAACAAAGTGAATCAGTTATACATATACATATGTCCCCATATCTCTTCCCTCTTGCATCTCCCTCCCTCCCACCCTTCCTATCCCACCCCTCTAGGTGGTCACAAAGCACCGAGCTGATCTCCCTGTGCTATGCGGCTGCTTCCCACTAGCTATCTATTTTACGTTTGGTAGTGTATATATGTCCATGCCACTCTTCATATGGAGGAAGGGGAATATCCAACTCTAACCCATTCTAGCCATCCTGTCCCACCTTAGAGAGGACTGAGAAGCACTTGTGAATTTCACAGTCCAGAGGCACAGACTCACTAAAAGACTAAGACCTAATCATAGAACTATAGAAAGCTGGCCCTCCCCACACACCTCATCACCACATTACTAAGGGCCTATTTACAGCAGTTCCTTTTACCCAGTACATCATGTCCAGCTATGAAGAAAAAATTACAAGGCATACTAAAAGGGAGAAAACAAAATTTGAAAAGATAGAGCAAACATCAGAACTAGACTCAGATATGGCAGGGATATTGGGATTATCAGACCAGGAATGTGAAACGATGATGATTACTCTGTTAAGGGCTCTAATGGATAAAGTAGACAGCACTGCTAGCAAGGCAGATACCGGACTCCTCCCTAAAGTGATTCAACCCTGTTATACTTCTCTGGATACTGTATGAGGTTCCTGTTGTTCTACGTTCTTACCAACTCTTAGCATTACCCGAGTTTTTAATTTTGACAGGCTTGTAGGTATGAAAACATATCTTTCTGTGGTTTCAAATTACAATATGTTGATTAGGTTTAGCATCTCTTATGAAAACGTGTGTATTTCTGCTTCTGTGAAGCCTCATCATAACTTTAACCTTTTTTATATTAGGTTGTTCATCTTATAAACTTGTAAAAGTTCTTGTCTAGATATGAAATTCTGCCTTTAATCTGCCCACTTCCACTAATTTATCCCTGGCAGCCAATCAACAAGGTTAACTTTCTGTAGAAACTTTCATGATACATGCCTACCTAATTGTCTCAGAATTCTTTTCAGAATTCAGCAAGTAAAATTTTAAAAATACACTTGAACACAATTGATACAACTGAATATACTTTTTCTTTCATCCTCATCCCAAAGTTAGGGAAAGTGCCGGAAATGGGTGAGTCTTTAAAGGGTCAAAAGTTTTCAACAGAATCTTAGTTGAGGAATTTTGCTCATTCACTGCTCATCTTTATCTTTTTGGTTTGAGAGCACAATTAAACATACATATATTTTATGTCCATGAGTATCCTTAATTCCCCTAATTATACCAGCTCTGAATTGTAGCAGAAACAGAAGGTGTCGGGGAAGGGCGGGGAGAATGTGGAGCCAGAGGCAGGGAACTTTATTGATGTTGCCTCTGTCTATAGGGTGTATCGTATTTTTAGGAAAAGGAGGAAAAAAATGCATTCTGAATTGGTTTCAGTTACTTACGTTACAGAGGGGATATCCATGCCTAGAACAGCTTTCATGGATTTATTTGCCAACTGACATAAATTAAAACCAGACCAAACTTCATTCCAAATCTTGTTTTTTTTTCTTCCATTGATTTTCCTTGCCTTCTCCCCATTCTCTCTACCCCACCCCAAACCCTTCTCCTCTTAATGTCTTTAAAAATAATATTGCTTTGCATACGTTTTCTGCTTTCTCAAGAAAACATTTTCCAATTGCTCTGGTTTCCATTCTGCCTAAGGGAAGGTTTTCTTCTCTCCTTCATTCCTTCATTGTAATCCTCTCAATTATCTAAGAGCCTCTGCCTAGAATCTCTAATAAACGTTTGGAAGGAGGGAGAGGGCTCAGGCTTGTTGATTGAGTGGTTTTGATTTTTTTTTTGAGACCAGGAAACTTCTGTTTAAGTCTAACATCTTCTTTTAAGAAAACATCCTTTTTATATTAAGGCAATCATTTACATTTTTGGGTCATTTTAACAACAACTGAGAACTCCTTAACATCATAAAAACTTCTAAGCACAAAAGCTTATCCAGCTCTGGAGAGACAGCCTGCAATGATGGCAAAAATTAAGAACATTATCCTTATTAAGACCTGGGTTCAAAACCCAGTTTGCTCTCTTCCAAGGGGCAGGGCCTCCCTCTGAGCCTCAGTTTCCTTCTGTATAAAATATTTAATGCATAACTATGTTGCGGAGATTTTCAATAAGATAAATAAAAAACAAATGCTTTCTCGTTGTTCTAGTTAGAGTTGTAACTGAAAGTGAAGGAAATTAGAAGGATGATGGGGGCTAAGAGGTGGATGGAAGATTAGGAAATATGCGTCACCAGGAGCACTAACCAGGCTGCTCTGGAGGATGAAGCAGCAGCAACTACAGTAACCCCAGGCAGCAGGCATGGGAATGAATCAACTAAGACCATTCGAGTCCCATGGCAGCTCCTTAACTGAAGGAGAAATGGTTCCCCTATCAACACCCAAATCTTTTCCCCAACCATATAGCTAATTTCCCAAAGAAAATGGGGACTCTTTTTGGAAGGGGATGAGGATGCTTGATGGCCAAAAATCAACCAGTGCCGACTACATACGTTCTTGGAGCTAATTTCATTCCCTGAATCTTGACTTTATACTTAAATTCCCCAAAATATCAATACAATTCCTAGGAAGAGATTCAAGAGACATACCTACTTCGTGTGAAATACAACACAGTCAACCACCCATAATGACCCAGTTCTTCTGTCCGCTCAAATCTTAACACCCTTTAAGGTTCAATAAAAAATCACCTCCTCCATGAAACTTGCCTCTACCATCCCAGACTGAAGGGCTTTCCTCTCTCAGAGCACCTCCAGCCCACACTCACACCAATACTGAACACACACGTTGCCATCCTAGCTATTTGCGTGTGTGTGTGTGTGTGTGTGTATGAAACAAAAACCTTACAAAACAATACTTAGCCTTAATATGTGTGATGCATGTTGATATTGTAAAGTTCTATTTTTTTAGTGCTGATTGATACTAAAATGATTTCACAATCCACTGATGAGTTTCAAACAGTTTGAAAAACATCAGCCTATTAGTGGAATGTGGACTATGGACTTGGAGGAACCAGATTCAAGACCTGACTCTGTCACTCAGATGTGTGGGCTTAAACAAGTCATTTTACCTCTCTGAAACTCAGATTGTGTCAAATAGGAATCATAACAAACCCTTTCTTCTACTTAAAGTGACCGTGAAATGATACACAAAAAGTATATAACATAGTGCCAGGAACATATTAATGCTAGCTATTATTAATATTAAATACTTAATAACTAACAGAACTGGAAGCAAAGATTAGAATACTGTGAAATGGGAATAAAAATGTAAACTCAAATATAATAATTTTACATCATTTGTCAAATGGACATGATCTTTTTCAAGCCTCAGGTGACTTCACTACTATTGGAAAACCCGGGACAAGGAAATCACATCTATAGATTACACAAAGCCTTCTTTTTGCCAGATTATCTGAATGGTTCCCTTTCTTGATTCTGCCATTAAAAAGGATGAAAAGTGACCTGGGGATTGGATTTTTCAATTAGGTTATCGATGTCTTCATGGAGCCATCATCTTCCTTCCCATTCTCCCCATGCATATGGCCCCGTCCTGTTTCGCTTCTTATTCTCTATTTCCACTGTTGGTATCATAATCCACATGGTTGCTCAAACTAGAAACTTGGCCTCACTCCTCAACAACAACAGCCTCCATCTCTAACAACCAATTCTACCTTCACAATATTTTAGGGACCCATCATTTTCTCTGTATTCACACAGACATTGCCCTAATTCAGACTTTCCTCAACTTTCCCTTGGACTGTATAGTCTTTTAAATGGTCTTCCTGCCCATCTCCCCCTCCCCAAATCCACTTTCTACAGTGCTCCCTGAGTATTCTTTCTAAAACACAAATCAATTTTCATGTAACCATTTGTGTCTCCCACTTCTGCCACCAACCTGGACTTATATATGATCCATGGTTCCCCAAAACCTGCAGGATAATCTCCAAATTTGTTAGTGTTACATTTGAGGCTCGCTACAGATTAACCTTTGGCTGCTTTCATTCTCACCTCCTACTACCCATGCACCCTCAGACTCTTCCCACCAATTGTCATTCAATGAATGAATCATACTCATTACTCTGCCCTTGTATTGATAATGTGCTGTTCCCTCAGCCTAGAATTCTCCTTTTCCATATGGAAAATTCCTATTCATCATTCAGGTCTTACCTTGTCCGTTTATTCAACAAACATTTGTAGAGCACATAAATGCTCAAAAATTTTTCTCAGCAATAGGGTAGAAAGATGAAGAGAGAGAGTTCTTACCCTCAAGGAGCTTTGTCTAATGGAAGAGCTGTGAAGCCCTGGGCAGGATTAATCATTGTCTTCTCTATGCTATCCAAATACTTTGTACCTAACTTTCATTGAGGCCTTTATCACATTATACCATAGCTCTATGCTTATGTATCTGTGTCTCTCATCAAATAGTAAATGCCTCAAAAACATGAATATCTCTCAGATTCTTGCAATCCCACAATCCACCCCAGGGCCTGAAAACCCATAAATAATGTCTGCTCTAGGAACGAGAGTATAAACCATGTAAAATGGAACAGTGTGATCACAGATTGATTTCAGCAGGACCCATATTATCGGGTCCAGGTCAGCCGTTTAAGTCTTCATGGTGAAAGAAAGAGTTGGAAAGGCAGATGACTCACGTGACTTAGAAATGAGTACATATTATATTCCACACAATTTTTCTTCTCTCCTCTATCCATTTTTCAGTTCTTAGAATTGTGGAGGGACTGGTGGGGGGGGGGGCGGGGAATGTCATCTTCAAATATGGCCATATAAGAGACTCAGGCTCTGAGAGTAACATTAACCTAATATTTATTATTGGATCATATGCCTTAAAAGACTGCTAAGATTCATGTAAATAGGGACTGTCTAGAATTCCTATTACTGTTACTACTAATAATAGTGTTAATATCATCTCAGCAAGAGATAATAATCCCAAACTAAAGTAATTATAATTTACTGGACTATTAAGCTACGTTCCTATAATGTGTTAAAACCAGGTTAATCAGAACAACATTCAAAAGAGAGCCTGGAATTTTCAAAGGCTCCTTTCCCCAGGATCTCAAAATGTATTAGTAGTGTCTCCATTTTTAAAAAGTAAGATTTCGTGTAGAATTGAGAGTCCAGAAATAAATCTATACATTTATAGTCAATTGATTTTCAACAAGGGTGCTAAGACTTCTCAATGGGAAAAGAATAATCTCTTCAACAAATCATATTGACACAACTGGATATCCACGTGCAAAAAAATGAAGCCTTACCTTTACCTCACACCATATATAGAAATTATGATGTATCAAAGACATAAAACTCTGAAAAAAACATAGGGATAAATCTTTATGACCTTGGATTTGCAAAGATTCTTACTTATGATATCAAGAGCATGAACAACAAAATTAAAAATAGATTAAATGGATTTCATCAAAATTAAAACTTTTTGTGCATAAAAGGATACTATTAAGAAAGTGAAGACATTCCACAAAATGAAGAAAATACTTGCAAATCATTGATCTGATAAGGATCTAATATCTAGAAATATAAAGAACTCTTACAATTCAACAATAAAAAAGGCCAAAAAACCAACTTTTAAATGGGAAAAGGACTTTTAATTGGTGTAATTTAGTCTGAATCCAAAGGCCTGAGAACCAAGGGAGGTGACGATGTAGATTCCTGTCAAGGTCTGAAGGCCTGAGAACATGGAGCACAGAAAGCAAGAGCAGATCAATGTGCCAGCTCAGCAATTAGACAGGAAGAGCAAAATTCTTCCTTCCTCCACCTTTTTGTTCTTTTCAGGTCCTCAACAGATTGGATGATGACCACCTACATTGGGGAGTGCAACCACTTTACTGAGTCCACTGATTTGAATGCTAATTTAATCCAGAAATACCCTCCCAGATGCACTCAGAAATAATATTTAGACAAATATCTGGTTACTCCATGATCTGGTCAAGTTGACACTTAAAGTTAACCATCACAATAAGTTAAACATAGAATTACCATATGACTCAACAATTCCACTCCTGGTACTTATCCTGAAGAATTAAAAACAGGTGCTCAAACAAAATCTTGTACAAGAATATTCATACAGCGCTATTCACAGAGCCGAAAGGTAGAAACAATTCAAATGTCTACCAGCTGATAAGTGGATAAACAAAATGTGGTATATCCATACAATTGTATATTATTCAGTCATAAAGATGAATGGAGTATTGACACATACTACAACATGAATGAACTTTGAAAGCATTATGCTAAGTGAAAGAAGTCAGGCACAAAATACCACATGTTGTATGATTCAATTTACATGAAATATTCAGAATAGGCAAACCCAGAGACAGAAAGTAGATTAGTGATTCCTAGGGTTTTGAGGTAGAGAGGGGAATGGAGTGACTTCTTCATGGGTACAGGGTTTCCTTGGAGGTGCTTAAAATGTTCTGGATAGAGGTGATGATTGCACAGCATTGTGAATGTACTAAACATTACTAATGGCAAATTTTATGTTATGTGTATTTTACCACAATACAAAAAGTTAGTATTTCCTAAAAATGTTTTTTTGGCCTGCCACTCCCAGTCTCTTCAACCTGAAGCTGCTCTGAAGAGATTCTCTTTGACTCTAAAACAGTCCTCAGCCACACACCTTTGTCACCTTAACCCAATCCTCCCATGAATAATTCTAAAAATAGCTAATAATTGTGTGCCAGGAATATTTTACTTATTTCTTAATTACTTACAAAACTCCTGCTATGTGATACCCTCTATATAAGACATTGAGATAGCACAGTGAACAAGACAAATGAGGAATCGACTCTCAAAGAATTTAAATCATAGGAAAGAGGCAGACAGGAAATAGATAAATGAAATAGATAATTTCACAAGTGCCCAGTGTTATGAGGATAATAAAACAGTGATGTGATGGAGAATGATAGGGAGAGGGGGAATCTTGTTGAGCTGAGATTCTAAATTCAGGAAGGAGCTGGTTAGGAGAAGAGCCTTCCAAGCAAAGGGAACTCATGTGCAAGAGTCCAAGGCAGGAAAGGCTTTGGCTTGTTCAGAAAAGGCTAGAGTGGCTGAAGCATAATAGGTGGGAAGTGTAGGAATCAGATCCTGTAAGGGCTATAAGTTTATTGGGAAGCTGTTGGAGGGTTTTAGGCAAGAGAAACCATGATCCGATTGGTGCTTTAAAAAGACCACCACTCTGGCTGCTGTGTGGAGGTTTTGTAGGATTCAGAGTGGAAGTGGGGAGACCAGGTAGGAGAAAGAGTTGTGTTAGATTCCACATGAGAGACAGTGGTGGCCAGAGCTGTGTGGGAGTTTTAGAGGTGGAAAAATCACCCAAGACTCCTTGCCCTGTCCCCTGCTTCCCATTTTTTGGCCACGCCTGCCTTTTGGACATAATGTATGATATCCTGTTCTCCAAACCCAGCCTCAAGACCCTGCCCCATCATGACTTTCCTGCCAGTACTTTAGCAGGAACTACCCTGTCCTGGTCTGCTTGTGAGCGCAGAGAGGCAGAGGTCTGAGCACATCCATAACAGCAACAAAAACAAGAAATACAAGGAAGGACAGTAGCCAAGACTTCTATTTTCCAGAATGTGGGCTCTGTTACAAATACACTGGTCCAGACGCTTCCTGTTTATGAAAGGAGGTCCTGCAGTTCAGAGCAGGGCTTGCTTTCAAAGGAGGCTTGGACTCTGTTGTGATTTCCATGCAGGCGATCCCCACAGACCACAACTTCATCCTAACTTGGAAAGCAGTTTATTTATCCCATTATCAATGGTGAGCCCCAGACTGGGTGCCCAGCTTCTGGGTCCCCTCTATTTTTCCTTCTGCTCATTCTCAAATTGAACCAGAGGCAGATAAAGTGGACAAGGAACCCAAATTAGACAAAGGATTTGAATGGAGGGAAAATGACACCCATCAAGATATGCCTTAGAAAACAAAACCCCTTCACACTTCAACTTCCTTAGGGAAGGCCCGAGGTCTTAAAGGAAGATGCCTCGCATAGATTCCATGTTTAAAGAAAAACATTACTTTGGTGTAACAAGAAGTCAAAGGCCTAAAAAGTAAGATTCAGGAGCTTTTGTGTGATGAGAGCTGAGAGCTACAGGAGGCTTCCAATTATTCTTATTTCAGTGGGTATAAGAAATTGGAAAGGAAGAGAGGCTGAAAGCTCCTGTAGTCTCTTGCAGAAGTTTGAAGATACGGCAGTGAGAGCCTGAACAAAGGTCACCCTAAATTTTTTTAATTTATAAGCAGATAACCAGAGAGCATGTGCAGGCTACTCAGTAAAAGAAGCAGTAATCTAAGTGGATTGAACATGCAGGTTTAGTATTGTAATAGCATAGAATTTACCGGCAGGTTCATGTGACATACATAGCTAATGGAGTGCATAATCATGACTGTGCTTTGGGGTAATTAGGCATAAATGGTAAACTGCTTACATAATTAAGTGTAATTGGTTTTACTTTTACATAACTGAACACATTTTAGCTTTTCTTTTCTCACTTTAAGTTTTCCAGTATCCATACTGCTATTAGTATGGCTGATTTTCCCTGATATTAACACAATTATCACCATCCTAAGGAAGACCCAAACCAATTAATCTATGAATGTTCAGTCTCTCTCTTCTGCCTACTCCTAAGACTTTAGATATCCCTTGTCACCCAAAGAGGTTCTTTCTTGGTTAGAACAGTTATTGGGGCTTTCTGTGCAGAAGGAGAAAGAGGAAAAGAAAAACCAATACTGAAAAATCAGTGAAAAGTTTGCAGAGGAAATTGCAGAAGTGCTATGTAAGGGAGTTGGGTGATAGACAAAAGAGCGATTCTTTGAGTGATCCACTATTGCATCAAGAAATACAAGTAAAACCTTAAAGTTATTTTGAAACTTCTTTTGACTGCTGGATATTTTTTTTTTTTACCGTGATACAGCTTTGAAACTGGACCACATGGATCATGACATTATACTGATATATATCTGTTAAAGGTCTCAGATCTTACTCCATAATCATTTGAATTCCATTTTCTGTCATTCCCATACTATATGCCAGGGCTGAGGACCGTTGTGCTCTATCCAGTTCTACTCTGCCAGTCTCTCTCAAATGAGGATTTTCTTTTCCGTATGTGGAAAGCTTTGTGCACAGAAAAGAATATTTACAGCTATTTGGTTGATTATAACTGCTAAAATCATAAAGCCTAAAACCTAGGTTTTCTCATTTCTTTAGGTTCAATTTATAAATGGTGTAATTTTATTTAGAAAACTAGCAATTCTATCTCAAAAGAAAAATATAACTTGTCTTTTTACTTTGTATTATGTTTAATTATAAATTTAACAGATTAGATGTCACTAAATGGTCCAACCCATTTACGAATTAATTAAAACATCTTAAACATTTTATGATGGAGTTTTGATCTGTCAGCTTGGCTAGGCTACAGTCTTGCAGTTAATTAACCAAACATTAATCTAGGTGCTGCTGTGAAGGGATTTTGCAGATGTAATTAGCACCCTTATTCAGTTCACTTTAAGCAAGGGAGATTATTCTGGGTGAGCCTGACTTAGTTTAAAGGCCTTAAAGGCAGGGCTGAGGCTTTCACAGGAGGAAAACAAAAAAAGGAACTCCTCCTGTGGACAAAGCTTTGGCCCATGTTTATGGAGTTCTAGCCTACGCATGATCTTCTCCCCTAATGACCTTCCTAACAGACCCCAGATTTGCTTAGCCATCGTCCACAATCACACAGGCCAATTTCCCTGTGATAAACCACACACACACATCATACCTCCTCCTGGATCTGCTTCTCAGAGACTGATAACACATTTCAAATTTGTGAAGCCGATTCTCTCAAAAACTTCAAATACCAGACAGGGCAGACTTACAATCCCTGTAAGCAAAACTTCTATTAATCTAATAGAAGAAATTAAAAAAAAAAAAAGACATGTTTTCTTAAGCTTGCAAAACTGTTTACAAAACTAATCATGTTCTTTTTTCAAATGAAAAAAAAACACAAATCTAATAATTGAGCATTGCAAATTAAAATCACAAAGCAAAGATGCCAGTTCCTCTAAGTGTTGAATTTTCTTAATATTTCAAATGCCTAAAATAACTGATACAATAGATTATGAAACTTTCACAACATTGTTAATCAACTATACTCCAATATAAAATAAAAAGTTAAAAAAATAGATTATGATAATTTAAAAATTTTTCCTAAAAACCCAAAATATAATAACTATAGGTTTAATTTACTTCATTATATCTGTATTTATTTGTATAAGTTGCCAAAGTTATAATATCACTTACCCAACTTTTTAAAGGTCATAAAAGTAAATTTGAATTTGAATCAGGGTAAGAGAATTTATAACTCAGGCAAATGGTACAAACAACTGAACAGTAACCTCAGCCAGCCTAAAATACGTTCAAGAGATCTCATTTCACAAATGTGTCAGAGAGTTTTAAAGACAAATACTTATGAGAAGTATCTGAACATGAATTTCAGTTTGACCTAATAAGGTAAATTCTATTTGAATCTTTCCCGTTTTGACAGAGGAAAAACTGCCAAAAAGTTAAAGGTGTCTGAAGTGGAGAGAAGAGGATGTCAATGAAAGGAAACAGGGACAGAAAAGAGAGGCCAGAGTTTAGGGAACTGAACCAAAGAAGGACAAATACTTGTCATAACCTTCATGAAAACTACGACATAGACAGAGCTGATGCTGTGCAAATGGAGGGCAAGGGGGACATTTAAGAAAGCTTCCTGTAGAAAAATTGGCAAAGCTTGGTGAGGACACAGGAAAATTCTAGTATAATTTGAGAAGCAATGCTTCAGGTCAATGAACTGATTGTAAATACTACCTATATATCAACTTTACCAAAACTGTGTAGGATGTAGTTAAAGTTTTGTTTTGTTTGTTTTTTAAGCAAAATGTCTCCAGAAAAATTTCCAAGGGAGAAGGGAAGAGAGGGGAGGAAGGGAAGGAGGGAAGAAAAGGGAGGGAGGGAGGGAGAGAAGGGAGGAAAGGAGAGGAAGGGAAAAGGGAAGAAAGGAAAAGAAAAACCACCAGAAGAAGTAAAAAACTTCTAAGGCTGAGGAAGAGAAGTCTGGGGTCTCAGAGGCCAGAACTTCCAGGGGAGGTGAGGCCCCTGGGACCACAAGAAAGGAAACAAAAAAAGGCCTTGGGTTAAAGAATCTAAACTGAATTTTGCATAAAGTTTTGAGAATGTGGATTTAGAGACTGGTAGGGATGAGAGTAGCCGAAGATGTAAGAACATTGGAGAAGAGAAAAAAGAATTTTCCAAAGTGTTATTAGATCCCCTTTAATTTCCTTTGAAAATTCAAATAAAGCCCGGAACTGCATTTTAGAAACTTGCGCTGGCTGGACTGTGAGTCTAACTACACCAACAGTCTGAGTCTGGGCCACTGGGCAGCCTGGTATTTATTCAGATCACATATTTTGGAAAGTGATTCACTAAATTCTTAGATGCAGAAATGGAGAAGAATACTTTCTGTTGCTTGAAAAAAGTACAGATTTATCAGTTGCTTTTCCAACAAAGCCAATCTGCTTTACAAGGGGTCATCTCTTTCCTTTTATTCGGGGACAAGAAACCTATCTGCCTTTTGTAGATATACTTCTCAGGCACCGCATTATGTAGGTTTCAAAGAAAATTTATAATACTGGTGGTAGTGTCCATTTATTTAATAATTCATTCAGCAGACATCTGTGAAGAAGCTATCACATGTTCAGCACTGTGCTAGGTTCTGAGATTAGGGAGATAAGACACAGACTCTTTGAGAAATTTGCAGCCTGGTGGGCAAGATTATAATCTGATTCTTCCAGTCTTTTTGGAAATTAATTTAGCAACAACTATTAAAAAGCATACAAATTTCACCCAACCCAGTAAATCCATTCTCAGAAATTTGACCAAATGAAATCATTAAAAATCTTTTTTTAATTTAATTTTTAATTAATTTCAATTTAATTGAAAAATTTAATGTTTAATAGCTTTAGTCAGCCAGATGTCAGTTCAAATCCTGTTCCTGCCACTTACTAGACTATGACTTAGCTTCCCTGGAGTTGTGCTATTAGTAATATAAAAATAAGGATTCTAGCGCATGAAGTCATTGTAAGTCATTGTAATTAACTGAGACATGTAGAGTTTATCACTGTGCCTGGAACGTGAAGATGCTTAATAAACAATCATGAAGGTGGTCTCCCCTGAACCACAGAAGGGTTACAACTACATAGAAGTTTATAAACATGCGAACGAGGCTGAAAAAACATGTGCCCTTTGGATTGTTTTGTTTTTTTTTAAATTTTAATTTCCTACAGTGTTGTTCTGTAGATGAAACTTTGAGCTCCAGATTCTGAATTATATTAATATATTTCATTGTGTTGGGGAGTGTGATTGTTTTTCTTTTTCCAAAGGCAAGACACATTTTGAAACATAATAAGGAAAGAGCAACACTTCTTGGTTTCAGTGCATTCTTGCGGTTGGATGTTCAGCCTCACTACATTAGCCATGCAATTATTAGCCACTCAATAAACATTTATTGAAGATCTGTGATGGGCCAGACACTGGGCCAGTGACTGCACATACAGAATGAAATGATGTGATTCTTGCCCTCAAGGGGTCTATTTCTGGTATTTACAGACAAATAAATCTATTATTACAGAACAAGTAAATCCTACCACAGAATTACGTCTACTATGGGAGCCTGGAGGAGAGGCACCTAAACCAGACTGGTTGGTTAGAGAGGGCTTCCTGAGGTCGTGCTTTAAACCTAGTTCTGAAGGATGATGAGGAGTAGCTAGATAAAAAAGCAGAGCAGTCATGCCAAGAAAAAAAGAAAAGTATATGCAAAGGCAAAGAAACAGCATGAAGGATCATGGACAGCCAAAAACAATCATTCTGCACTTCACATTTACATTATGTTCTCTGGAATTGTTCTTCAGATGAATTTAAACCAATTTTCTCAATCATCAATTTTTCTCACCAGAGAAGAAAGGAAGATTTAACTCTGACATTACCCCCAAATATTCACCACTTTGCTCCTTGATGGTGGCCTCTCTCCAAGAAATACAGAACAATAACAATGACCCAGAAGAGCAGGGAGGAGAGCATCACCTAGTACATTGGTTTTCTTGGCTATGTTAGTCTGGCAGAAGATGGACTCCACTGGAGGAACCAAGAGCCCTGAACCTTTACCCAAAACGCATCTGCACAGTTTTCATTTAGTGCCTTTCACCTCCAATCATGAACTTTTCAATTGCATAAAGGTAAGAAGTGGGGAGGGGCAAATTGAGACCGCCTGGCTAACAGGGCATATTTTATGATAATATACTGAATGGAGTCACATCTCTTACAGGGTCTAGTTCTAATGTTTAGACATAAGACACACAATGAGTGTGGTCAAAAGTCCTTTCCTGAACATCTCGTAAGCCACCCACAAAAAATAACGTGCATGTTTCATGTTGACAACACTGTTCTTCAGTATTGTGTGTGTATAAATGTATAATGCATACAGTAATAAAAGTCTATAACAAATGGCCCATATGCACAATAAAATTTAAGGCATTTTCATGCAAATTATTTAGAAGAGCACTTGGAGAGTTGAATTTAAAAACTTAAACTTATGATGGGTCTCTGTAAATCCCTATTCAATGCTTAATGTCAATCCAGGAACCTAGGATTTTTACAGGCCTAAGGAATTTATTCCAGCAGAGAGAGCACTGGACTTGGAATCAGAAGACCTGGGATCAAGTCCTGCCTCAGTCACTTATTGACCAAAAGGGCCTAATGGTTTATAAATCCTTTGGAGTCAAAGCCTTTGTAGTGTTTGTTCAAGAAAGAAAAAGTTCAGGTCTCTATTTGACATTTGATGTGTTGGCACCATGCCCCAGACGTGGGTATACAAAAGCCCTGGGCTGCTCAGCCAGGAACCCATGACTTCTATCCCTTTCTGTGCTTAGTAATAAAAACTAATCAAGGATTTTTTAAATTCCCTTGGGTACCTTCACTCATTCTCTTATTCACTGCTCAATAAATTTTTAGACTATTTTTAGAGCTGACTATTTTTTAACTATAACGCAATTTTTAAACAGAGTTAAAGAGGTTTCCCCACAGCTTCGTGTATGGAATGAAAGACAGCCACAGGACTCATAACGTATATGATAAGCTGACCACAAGTTATTTTTCAGAAAGCGAGTCTCATTCAGCCTTGACAATGACTGAGTTCCAAAATTAGGGAACAGAGCAAACAACCAAGGTTTAGCCTATCTGCCAAACTGGTACTAAGAGGGAGGAAAAAAAGAGGGAGGTGGAGACAGATGGAGGAAATGAGAATCAACATTGCCGCACTGGCTGCACCCTGAGAGTTCTAGGAAGTTCTGTGTATGATCATCACTGTCTCAGGTCCACTCATACGTGGATCCCTCAGAACTTAGGAAAACCAGCTAACTTTAATCTTAACCTCTACACACTGTAACAGAGATGGTCTTTTTTTTTATATGAATGGCTATATTTCATTTTTCAAAGATGGTTGGTAAACTGGGTTCCATTTGGCATTTCTAAGGTATCCTGGGACTGTTTTCCAAATAATTCAGGCCCAAGAAAACTGCCAAGTGTGCTTTGTCATTTGATTTTGTTTTTCAAATATGGGTAATTTAATCCATATGTTGCTCATTCATAAAAATCTCTACAATGCAGTTTAAGATTTCTTGAGCCACTTGTTTTCCCAGGAGATCCTGGGGCTTACTTAACACTTTTCTAGAAACTGTTTTTAAATCAGATTTCAAAACAGGAGGCTCTCTTTTTCTTATGAAATCTGGATCCTGAAATTTTAGGTTGGGTTTGAAAGTGATTCCAAATGTTGTGCCTTTTGTTTGTAGACCACTTGTTCTGAGACCCATTTTAGTGGGTAAGTTATCTCAGCTTTGTATGGAGCTTAAAATCTTTTTTAGGGGAAGAAGGACAACTAAAGAATGCAAGCAATATTAGTCAGATCTCATATCACAACTTTTTTTAGGAGCAAGAATCCCAGGAGCTAATGGAAAGATCCTAAATTTCCTTCTGTATGTGCAGGCTGTATTTTCCCAGGGAACTAAAGTTTCATTTAGAAAATTACTTTTTCAGGGTTCTCATTATGCTACTGCCCTGGAAGGTTAACTCACATCATGCAGACATGAAGTGACATGTCTGTTTCAGCAAGAATAATCCTCCCCCAATGGATGTGGCTCAAGTTCTAACCTCAGAGAAGTTGTTTTGCTCCCAGGCGAAGGCCTCCTTCACGATGCCAATTCAGAAGCTCTGCCTTATTTCCTCCTTTTTCCAACTTTTATCTTCTAAAAGATAAAATCTGTTTCAAGAACAGCACAGAAATCTGTTCTCACCCCCATTTCTCCCTGCCTCGCGGTCACCCTCCACTTTCTTTGGTCTGAAACCAACTGTGTAAATGAATTCACTTCTACATTGCTAATTGCTGTGGAAACTGAGAACTCAGAGGCTGCAAATGCGGCTTTGTTTTTCTTGACATTTTAAAGTAGAGCTAGTCTTTTAACTGCCTTGGGGGGAAAAATACTCTACTACCCAAATGGAAGAGGCCTGGGAGAATTCCCTCTTACATCGTGATTAAATGTTGGGCCTCCGAGGCTGACTGCCTGTGTTAAAATCCCAGCTCCACCACTTACTAGTTGTGAGACCTCAGGCAAGTCACTTTAATCCCTCTGTGCCTCAGTTTCGTCATATGTCAAATGGAGATGGATACAGTACCGACCCAAAAAAGAGTATTATGAGCAATGAATGAAATTAAACAGGCATAAAGTCAGGCATTCAAAAAGCACTAGCCTTACCAGGATCTCTCTCCCTTCTGACTAGCTTGCCCCTCAGCTAGCAGTACCCTTCAGAGAATTCTCAAAGATTTGTTTCAAGAGACGTACACTCCATGTGTGCTTCTACCTGCCATTTATTCCACAAATATCTGTGGAGCTCTAGGTATGTGGCAGACTCTGTGATAAGTGTTGATGTATTATTTTGTTCCTAAAAATACAGACTCAAGACTCACTTTCATCAAATGGTAACAAAGAAAACCAAATGCTCTCCTCTGTCCTTCCCCAGCTTCTGTCTGAATCAGAGTGCTGAGGCTCGGAGGACCCAATTTCTCCCAAAGGCTTCTCCTACACCAGAAACTCATTAAATGAAAAAGCATGGATGCTTCTGAGAGAAAAGGGCTGGAACATATCAGCACTTTGCATTAACAGCGTCCACCTGGTAGACCCAGGCTCCTGACCCAGCTAAGAAGCCCCTTTTGCATGTAAAGAGCCCATACCGCTGAATGAGACTAAGTGATGCGTTCCCTCCCAGGTGCCCAGGGACCCATGCACGCTACTCATTAGCTATAAATGGTAGCTACGCGTGGAAATCCCAGCACATTGAGGAGAGAATACAACCCTAAGGAACCATAAATCACCTGCATTGATTCTAAAACTGACTGAGATGTGGCTGGAGAGTTGTTTGTTCAGAATTTAATTTGAATCACCAGCCATTGGACGGGCCTTTATTTGGTGTTGGACTGCTGCATTTCTAGCTACTGAAGCTGACTCAGGTGTTCCTGAGGTTTTGTCTTCCTCCCACCCCCGCCCCTCACCCCCATCCCCCAGATTTGTAGGCAAAGAGAGTGGAGTACATTTCTTTCAAACCTTGCTTCTGCCCGTGTTGAAAAGCACTCATGTCAAGGGGGAAGCATGCCAATCAAGTGACACGGTAGATTTTGGTGCCTGCAGCAACTGCTGAATTCACAGCTGGGCACAGCTGGATGTGGGTTAGGTTTGGCCTCTTCCAGTGGTGACCTTTCTATGCCCTTGTAAAGACCAAGGCCCAGTGAAAAATACAGCCCAGTGTATTTATAGCTGTTGGATGCATTTCCAACAGCAGGCGAAAAAAAGAGAAAATATGAGCCCCTTATTTCCAGCCCTCGGTTAACTAGCCACCTGAAACCCTGACCTCAGAACTTCTCACCTTCCTGCCTGTGCCTCCTTGCATCCATATTAGCTGCTCACTGTACCAGGCTTAGTCTGAGCCTGCTTCTGGCTGCACTTGTCCTCCTGATCTGGCTTGGGCTCTGAGGTCAGCCACATTCAGGTGACCTTTACTCATTCATCCCTTTCAAATGCTTTCATACCCGAATGGTAATGCCCATGCCCCACGACTCTAACCATCTGTAGAATATGTTCCATTTCTGAGTTTGTTCCATGGGACTGGGAGAGAAGTCTTGAATTAACTATTGCAATTATAGCGTGCCCATATAGGTCATCCTTCCAGGCTCTCCTCCAACGCCATTTCCTTCTAGATGTCCTTCTTGATAGTCGCAGCCAGATTTGACTTCTCCTACCTGTGAATTCCCACAGCTCTTTTCTCATCAGCCCTTTACATCCTTACACCTTTCAGTGTATCCATTGTCTAAATAGTCTTATCTTTCCTGCAAGATTATGACTCTCTGAATGCAGGCATTATGTTTTATTCATCTCAAGCCTACTCTTTTGCTTTTGCCACTGTACGTGTGTTTCATTTAATTAATTTGGACTGAGCAACCAAATTATCACTTGACAATACTGGTAATTTTCAACCTCCGCACATTAGACATTCATAAACCAATGTTTTGTTTTTGTTTTTTTTTTTCATTGTGCACCGTGATGACAAGGGGGATTGAGTTTTTTTTTTTTTTTTTTGAAAGCATAAAAGGGGATATCATTTCATATAGTCAGTTGTTTCTCATAACATGACTAGAAATGTAAACCAATGTTTTTTATACATGGTATTTGCAACAAGTATTTCTACATATTTCTTTGCCATTATGACTAAGTCGTGAAGGTTGAATAAGTAAGAGAGAAGCTAAAATTGAGGAAAACCCCACCCAACAAGAAAGAGGAATAGCAGTCCTTCAGCAAGGAAAGGGGACTTCAAAGAGAAGAAGAAGGAGATCAGAAATGGGAAGATACCGACTAGCCCAGGATTCAGCTCGTTTGGGTGGGGTTCAGTGAGAAATTTGAAACCTTGGATAAATTAGAGAGGAAGGTAGAGAAGCAGAAATTCTAGTTTACTATGGTTATGCCAGATACTACAGTCTTCATAAGAAGACATGAATCCAACATAGAGTCACCTACGAGTGGTGTAGAAGTGGTGGCCTCAGAAAATTGGGTAGAGAGAGAGCCTGAATGAGTATATTCATTAGTATATACAGTTGACACTTGAACAATGTGGGTTAGAGGTACCAACCCTTGACTGTTTGAAAATCCACTGATAACTTCACAATCAGCCCCGTGGATGGTGTAGTTCTATAGTACATATTTATTGAAAAGAAAATCCTAATATGAGTGGACTGATGCAGTTCAAACCCATTTTGTTCAAGAGTCAACTGTATATATACAGTTGTGGAAAAAAAAATAAATCAATTTCCTCCATTCCTACTTGAGGGACCCAGCAAGCTCTAGCATGACAATATAAAGCTGTAGGCTGAAGTGATCACCCATGGTGGCCCTATGCTGGGCTGGGAGTGATCTTTGGACCTAGTTTTCCTATCCCCATGGTCAGCTGGTGGCTGCCTTCTGCCCCATCTCTGGCCCCTGTCAAAGCCTTTATTGTCTCCTGGATTGTCCACATTCAGGAAGTCAGTGTCTGAACAAGATTATTATTAGTGATTTTATGCTTTGCAAATGCCTGATCTGCTATCTAGTAGCTATGTGACCTTGAGCAAGTTTCCATGTCTACAAATTGAGGATCCTTATTTCTGTGACACTTAACTATTGTTATAATTAAGAATTAATACACCACCTGATGAATCTGGCTTGGTACACCCAGTAGACCGCATTATGAAATCAGAGTTATACTCCTGCCTTTCCTCTATCTGCTGCATGTCTTTGCTGCTTCCCATACCTATGCTCTCTACTTTATTCCCTTCCACCCTTTCTAGGGACTTGACACCACAATTATCCTTCCTCCCTCCAGGACCATTCATGGTCCTCTCTTTGTTGTGGTTTACCCCTTAATCATCTAACCTGCCCTTGTCTTCCCTATCCTGAACAAAATCTTCTCAGGCTACAACTGTCTTGGCTTGGTCTCATACTTTCACTTCCAAAATGATTGTTAAGAGTGTTCAGCTACCTGCTGACTCTGTGTCACAGCCTACAATCTCCTTAATTAACTGTAATCTAGGTTATATCCTGACCATTCTACTTGAAAATGCCCTTTCTCTTGATTCTCATCAATGACCTAGTATCGATATATCCCCAGTGACCCACCCTTCCAAAAACATTACTTAATCCTTGAATCATGACACTTCCCTTTCTAGAAATGTCAGTGCTTTCGGGTAAAATTCTGAGTCTTCACTTTAGCATTTGCTTTCCATGACCCCAATTTATTTTTCTACCTCATATTGCCATAAAGACAAAATTAAAATAAAGAGTTCCGTGATCAAATAAAGTACAGAAAACTTTGCTTACTATTCCCTTCTTAGAGATTCTTAATGTATATTGTGATATTAAAGGCTCTATGAGGAGCTCTGCAGGAAAGAAAACTTAATAAGTAATTGCCTATTGCTCAATAATATCCACAACATATTTTTATGACTATTTGACTTTTTTACTGTACAAATCTTGTTTCAAGTTGTTTTCAAGCTACTAAAATAAAGGTTTTGTGGTCTATATTTGTTTGCATCCCTCCCCGAGCCTGTTCTAGGACTTAGACATAGTGTGTGACCGATATCAACTGGATTTCCAGGTTGCTTTCTGTCACTAGTATAAGCATGACTTTTTCTTGCTTTAAAAAAATTAATTTACACCACATTTGTCTGAAACGAATAGGAAGGCAATGAACTATAAAGTCTCTATGACACAAATATTTTCTTTGACTCTCCCAAATGCCTCATTTCTCCATATCCTATATGACTTGAAGGAAGGAAGAACAGACTTTTAAAATCATCTGTTAGAGCCAGGAGCCAGGCTGGCTCTGTTCAAGTACACGATCCTATGTACACTTCACTAGCCTATGGAACAGACACGATTTATACACATATTTACCGATGATAAACTGAGGGTCAGAGTCTCCCACCAATTAAGTGGCATTGTCTGTATTCAAATTCAGGAAGGCTGATTCTAAAAATCTCTGCTCTTTGCACAAAACTGAAGCCTTTACAAATAGTGAGGCACATAGAAGTAACACGCAAATGCTGTTTGATGAAAAGGGAGGTCACCCAAGAAAAGAACACCATTCGTCCAGTGGCCTGGGTGATCGTATTTGCCAAGAGTAGTGTGAGGAGCAGGAACTGTAGGTACCAGCTGCCAAGTCCCAGTCTTAAGCCATGAAGAACCAAAATGAAGGAAGACTGAACAAAGAAAAAAAAAAATCAATAACGTGATCAAATTGCCTCAGCTCCTGCAAAGCTATTTGCTCTAGGAAAAAAAATAAACTGTAAACTGTTTTTCTCTCCTTGACTTCATGCTGATTACCTGGTATCACGAAAATTTGACTCAGCTATGGCAAGCAGGTTGTCTGTTGCAGAAGATGATGAAAGAAGAAACTATTAGATTCTATTAGAGCCACTGACTGTGTTTTATTCTTTTCCACCATGTGTTTCCCACTTTCTAACAATTAAATGCATGAGTATTCATTGAATGCTACTTGAATGAATGAAAATAGGTTTATATAAGAGAACTACTTAAATTCCCTACCAACCCCTTAATTAGTTACAGCAGCCTCAATATCTATGAGGAACAAGGCATTTACAAGTAAAATTCTTTCAAAATTTGTATTCTGAAAAGAAGAAATATATCACATTGCTTGTGGGTGCCTGAGTACCTCAGTCATCAACATGTCAATATTTCTACACATATGACTAATATTTCTATGGTGCATTATCACAACACCTAGTGTTCACTCAACACTTCCGTGCATTCCTACCTCAGAAACAAATCAAACTTTATCCTGTGGGTCTACATTGAGTGCAAGCCCTACTGATGGAAAAACCTGTCCGCCTACAAGACACTGATAATGTTCCTTATATGTGACCTGGTAAGTCAGAACAGTACAGTGAAAAAAAGTGGCTTGGTGGCAGCATTTCACTAGATGTTAGAATGACATGGTCAGAAATAAAATAAGAAACCTTTTGTTCTTGGTGCTTTTCACAGAGGATTCTTGGACCTTCTATGAAAACCCAGTTCTACGAGGCTTTTTCTGCGAAATTACTGGCAGATAGGAACTTTTCAGCTAACACATGTCAAAGCCTCTGCCAGGAATGTAAACTGTACAATAATTTTTTTATGTCTTTAGACACCTAGAACAGAAACCTTAAACACCCAAGTGTCAAAATAAGACAGATAACCCAATAAATTTGCTAGAGCAGGGACAGGGAAAACAAACACAGCCTTCTGTTATACGGATGTCTGTTAACTCACTCCGACCACTAGCCTGAAACCTTAGCCTGCCACACGTCTTTCCTGTCGGGCTGTTTATTTAGACTCCTGTAAAGCCTCTCGGCACCCATTTTTAATTTTCAGCTTGCTTCTTGTCAGTTTTCTGAAAAGCATAGCAAGATCCACTGTTTAACAAAAACACACAAATCAGGGAAGGAGGAGATGGATGGTGGGTGCAAGCACCTCCTGGCAAGTGTGAGAGGACTGCATTCCTGGTCCCATTTGTTTGTAACGGGGTGCAGGGGTTGCCAACTGGGGTCATTCCATCGTGCATGCTTGGGCTTAACTCTATGACCATCCTCAGGTAGGGTTTTGCTTCATTCCGTGTTATATTCTGCATTCGCTCATGAAATATTCTGTCCATGCTCTTTGGTAATGTGAGTAAGAAAAAGAATCTTCAGTGGCAATTCATTTCATTCTGGTAGCTTCCTATTCTTGATTAGAGGGCTCCAGGAGGCTGCAAGCAATCATCTTGTCCCTCTAAAGAGGAAAGATAACAGACTTTTGAATTCAAAGATCACCATCAGGGAGTGTTATTTTTCTTCGATGTGACTGATAATCCATGAAGCAGCACTATTTAGCAAGGAACTGTTACCCTCAAAGTACTGGACCTGATCTATGGGTAAAGTGAACATATTTTGTGAACCAAAACTTGGAATTCAGAGTCTCACACGAAATAATTGTGGCAGGTTCCAACTCAAGAGGCAGTTGGGGAGATGAAGTGTGGGTGCCTCAGGTACTGGAATATACAGGCATTTTGATGACTTCAGGGAGCAAGGTTAAAGACTATTTAAAACTGGGCTGCTTGCTCTGCAAAAGCATGGCTTATGGTCTCTGCAGTTATGGGAAATATAAAATTTCTTCATCTCTGCACTGTCTCTTGGCTCCCACCCTTGTGTAGTTGGAAGCAATCTCTCAGTTTCCTAGGAGCCCAAAGACTCAATTTATACTTCTTGTATAGTATTCATCAGTTTCTACAGTGAATAGTAATTTATTCCAGAACATAGTGACTTCTTTAAAATTGTAAGGTTGTCAGGGGCTGGGGGGCAAGAGAAGGAAAGAAAGAGGTTCTTCAAAAAAAAAGTAAATTGCACCCATAATCCCATTGCATGTGTGTGTGCACACGTATGTGTGCACGCCTGCATATATGTGCATATAAAGGAAGAGGCGACAGTCTCAGATCATCTCTAACATACAATCCCACCCTTCCCTCAGGACTAACCACTATTAGCATTTAAAGGCATTATTTTCCTAGATTTTTTTCTGGTGCTTATATCTGATCTATAGGTGGACATTTACACATATATTACACAAACAGCCACATGTATACTTTTTTTCACAAAGATGGAATCTACTATACCTATTGATATACAACTTGTTTTTATAATACCATTTTATTATATGTATATCTGGTAAAGTCAGTACATATTGTTCTATGCATTCTTTCTAATGATTGCATAGTATACCTTTAAATAACTATACCATCTTTTATTTAACTAATCCCCCAATTGATGAACATGAAGCTCATTGCCAACTTTTGGTATGACAAACAAGGCTGCAATTAACATCCTCGTATACTGCTTGCTAGTATTCTGTTGAGGATTTCTGCATCTATGTTCATCAGTGATACTGGTCTGTAATTTTTTTGTGGGATATCTTTGTCTGGCTTTGGTATCAGGGTCTGGTGGCCTCATAGAACGAGTTTGGGAGTGTTCCTCCCTCTGCAATTTTTCGGAAGAGTTTGAGGATAGGTGTTAACTCTTCTCTAAATGTTTGATAGAATTCACCTGTGAAGCCATCTGGTCCTGGACTTTTGTTTGTTGGACGATTTTTAATTACAATTTCAATTTCATTACCTGTGATTGGTCTGTTCATATTTTCTAATCCTTCTTTGTTCAGTCCTGGAAAGTTGTACCTTTCCAAGAATTTGTCCATTTCTTCCAGGTTGTCCATTTTATTGGCATATAGTTGCTTGTAGTGGTCTCTTATGAGCCTTTGTATTTCTGTGGTGTCAGTTGTAATCTCTCCTTTTTCATTTCTAATTTTTTTAAAAAATTTTTATTTATTTATTTATTTATGGCTGTGTTGGGTCTTCGTTTCTGTGCGAGGGCTTTCTTCTAGTTGTGGCAAGTGGGGGCCACTCTTCATCACAGTGTGTGGGCCTCTCACTATCGCGGCCTCTCCGGCCTGTTGCGGAGCACAGGCTCCAGACGTGCAGGCTCAGTAATTGTGGCTCACGGGCCCAGTTGCTCCGCGGCATGTGGGATCTTCCCAGACCAGGGCTCGAACCTGTGTCCCCTGCATTGGCAGGCAGATTCTCAATCACTGCGCCACCAGGGAAGCCCCTTCATTTCTAATTTTATTGATTTGAGTCCTCTACCTTTTTTCTTGATGAGTCTGTCAAAAGGTTTATTAATTTTGTTTATCTTCTCAAAGAACCAACCTTTAGTTTTATTGATCTTTGCTATTGTTTTCTTCATTTCTATTTCATTTATTTCTGCTTCAGACTAGACTACAAAGCTACAGTAATCAAGACAGTATAGTACTGGCACAAAAACAGAAAAGCCCAGAGATAAACCCATGCCTATATGTGTCATAGATCACCTAACCTATGACAAAGGAGGCAAGAATATACAATGGAGACAAGACAGCCTCTTCAATAAATGGTGCTGGGAAAACTGGACAACTACATGTAAAAGAATGAAATTTTAGAACACTACCTAACACCATACACAAAAATAAACTCAAAATAGATTAAAGACCTAAATGTAAGACCGGACACTATAAAACTTTTAGAGGAAAACATAGGAAAAACACTCTTTGACATAAATCACAGCAAGATCTTTTATGACCCACCTCCTAGCATAATGAAGATAAAAACAAAAATAATCAAATGGGACCTAATTAAGCTTAAAAGCTTTTGCACAGCAAAGGAAACCATAAACAAGATGAAAAGATAACCCACAGAATGGGAGAAAATATTTGCAAATGAATCAACAGACAAAGGATTAATCTCCAAAACATACAAACAGCTAATGAAGCTCAATATCAAAAAACAAACAACCCAATCAAAAAATGGGCAGAAGACCTAAGAAAACATTCCAGTAAAGAAGACATACAGATGGCCAAGAAGCACATGAAAAGATGCTCAACAGCACTAATTATTAGAGAAATGTAAATCAAAACTACAGTGAAGTATCACCTCACACCAGTCAGAGTGGCCATCATCAGAAAATCTACAAACAATAAATGCTGGAGAGGGTATGGAGAAAAGGGAACCCTCTTGCACTGTTGGTGGGAATGTAAATTGATAAAGGCACTATGGAGAACAGTATGGAGGGTCCTTAAAAAACTAAAAATAGAACCTCCGTATGACCCAGCAGTCTCACTACTGGGCATATACCCTGAAAAAAACATAATTCAAAAAGACACATGTACACCAATGTTCATTGCAGCACTATTTACAATAGCCAGGACATGGAAACAACCTAAATGTCCATTGACAGATGAATGGATAAAGAAGATGTGGTACATATATTCAATGGAATATTACTCAGCCATAAAAAGGAACGAAATCGGGTCATTTGTAGAGATGTGGATGGACCTAGAGTTTGTCATACAGAGTGAAGTAAGTCAGAAAGAGAAAAACAAATATCGTATATTAATGCATATATGTGGAATCTAGAAAAATGGTACAGATGAACCTATTTGCAGGGCAGGAATAGAGACGCAGACCTAGAGAACAGACGTGTGGACACAGTGGGGAAAGGGGGGATGGGGGCGGGATGAATTGGGAGATTAGGTTTGACATGAATACACTACCATACGTAAAATAGATAGCTAGTGGGAACCTGCTGTATAACATAGGGAGCTCAGCTGGGTGCTCTGTGATGGCCTAGTTGGGTGGGATGGGGGGGAGGAGGGAGGTCCAAGAGGGAGGGAATGTGTATATGCGTATGGCTGATTCACTTTGCTGTGCGTCAGAAACTAACACAACACTGTAAAGCAATTATAGTCCAATAAAAAAAAAATCCTTGTATATATATTTTCACTGATTTTAGTTATTTTTTCCTGAAAGATAGATTTCTAGAAATAGTGATGCTGACAACTGGGACTTGCCTTTAGTTATTCGTGTCTCAACAGAAAGAATTTGAGATTGAGGGGGAAGGGCTCATCAGCAACAGAAGCACAGAGGGTCTGGAAGACGAATGTTAGCAGGGCCCATCCAAACGCTATTGAGAGAAAAGGAGTCTCTGAGTTCAGGTATCTGGTCTCATTGGGAAGGGATCTCTCTGAGGGGAGTAGTGCCTCTAGTTCTCTTAGGTGATCATTTTAATTCTATTGATAATTAGATAAATTTAATAGCAACTTATTCCTATAACTTATTCAGATTCTATGCTCACTAAGCAACATTCTGAATACAATATGATTTCTCCAAAGATACTACCTGAGAGAAAGTTGAGTATAGAAAAAAGGTAGATAATAAGCTCTCCGCCAAGTCTGTGTTTTGGGTTTGGGTAAATCCACCCCGGAGACACGGATCCTCCCAGCATGCCCATACAATTCTTGAATGTACAGAATTACCATCCTGTGGGGCCATTTGAAAGACAGCCTGTCATTAATATGGCAACAACTTGCCCCCATGATGTATCTTCAATTACATACTTGGATAGATGCCAAGCATCTAGAAGGCAAGAGCCACCTTGTTTTGAGTTTGTCAGCCCTATAGCTAGAGAACAATGGCAGAGGGAGCATTGGTTGCCAAGTCAGTTTCTCAACATCCTCCACATTGAGATCCTCCTTGTTCAGGATCTCATCCATGACAGCAGTACTGCCTGCAGCTGACTCCACTGTCTTCAGTCTCATTCTCCTCAAAAGCATGCTAAAATAGCATCCTCTTATTTATAAAATAATGTATAATCCCCTAAGAGCTGGCATTTAAGGTCTGAGTCCATCATAAACTTAGTGGTCCAATTTCTCACTATACCTTTTTATTCCCATTTCCAGGTCTCTGCTTGTATTGTTCTCTCCACTTGAAAGACCCTTCTATTCCCACTCCCCTGTCCTTGAGAAATATAAAATATATTTGTAAGATAGAAGGTAGAGATGTCTCTCTGAAGGGCAGGAACTTCTGTAGTAAAGCAAAGGTTGACAAGACTGGAGACTTGGGCAGGGATGGGGAAGAGTTTGGGACTAACCAGTCACAGAGATCTACCTCCCCTCCCTCATGTCCCTGTCTTTTCTTTTGAGCTATGGTGCTTAACCATAAGGTTAAGGTCTTTCAAAAGAATAAGGTCTTTAAAAAATATTTTCATAAATAGTCATTGTTATATACCTATATTATTTTTTATAAAGGTAAAATTGGCATTTTATCTCAACTTTTCTTGTGACCAAGATAGAAAAGCTGTGAAACTCAAAAATTACATCTGCATTTGTTGGATTAACATGATACTGTCCCTTAGAACTGAATAATAAGTGAATTATTCACTGAGGAGGAAAAAAAACTTTCTAAAATCGACCAATATGACATTTATTTTCTTTTTGAACTTGGTTAACAGACACCACCACCAAGCAATCATTTATGAAGTTGTTGTAGAAAAAAGCTTGGTCAAATTGGTCAAATTCTCCATGTTAATACTCATTATAAATTTAACTTTTTTTTCCCTTGAGAAAAACATAGAGGTTTTTAACAAGTTGTTAAATTATTCTAGTATAAGGCAATTCAAGATCCTGAGCACCTTTCTCAGAAGGATTCTTATTTTACTTTGTTATATTATGTGAAACATGTAATGCTTTCCAAGTTCCAAGGATAAATCTTTGTCTAAAAGTTGCCCTGACTTGCTGTTTACCTTGCTGTAAAGAACAGAGAGAGACCCAACCATGAACCCATCTCAAATGAAGTACAGACTTATGCTTGGATATCTTTGCTGCCAATCAGTTCTGCCCCCAAGAAAGTTATAAAACGATCCAGGACACCTCTCTCCTTTGAATCAGATGTCCAGTTCTCTGAGAACACCCCCCTCCAAAGCTGGGATATGCAGATCTGCTAGACATACGAAAAAGGTAAAAATTTCACAGAGCATTGAAAACTGTGGCAATTTACCTTGTGTAGTAAAGTTCTGAGACAAAAATAAGTGGGCAACATAGTAACAACTTGACTGGTTTCTACATCTCAATGTCTAGAGATTTCTGCCTTATATCTTATGTTAGAAGAAATAAAAATTGGGCCAAAGCAAGAGAAAGGAGCTAGTCCTGAGTTTGGCAAGTGTCCAATATAGATATGCAGTAAATGATCAAAGAGAACCCAACTCAAAGATTCAAGCCCTTAATCAGAGCTAAGGATTTCTTTCTAATAGAAAAACCCACCTACCAGTTTCATAGGACAGCCTGTGTTCAGTACCTATTTTACCAGTCTTGAGCAGGTAGCATCACAAAAGAGCGAAGTAAACCAGGAACGAAGAGAACCAGATCTTATCTCTACCCAGTGGTGACTTCCTTAGGCACATCACTTAGTGTTTTTGAGTTTCATTTTTCTTACTATAAAATGTAGATAATAACATTTGCCTTCCCTATCTCAAAGGAGGATTGAGAGGATTAAATGAGGTAATCTATGTGAAAATGCTTTACACCTACAGTACATTATTGTTGTGATCACAATATCATTTTCTATTTCAGCCCCAAATCATCTCCTATGTTCTATGTAGTCATATATATAGTATATATAGTCACTATACAGTACTATATGGGCAGAATAATTGTTATGTCCTGCATTTTCCTGGATGACCCAGATTTCAACATTTCTACCCTGCTGTCCTCATGAGTATACCCCTCAAATCATTGTCCTTACTTAGATTGGAAATCACAGGCACTTAATTTTTAATGAGATGTGTAAATATACAACACATAATTAGAAGTCTGCACACAAACAATATTTTAATAATAATCTCTTTCTAAAAGACAGAATGCTCAATAGTTGGAAAGGTTTTATAAGAAAACTGGCCAAGTGCAAGAAGAAAGAGAAGGCAATATAGAACTATCTCAGGAGAGGAAAGGGACAAAGAGCTGTCAGAGGTGTCTGTTTCCAAATCAGGTACAACTTACCCTTTGAAGTTAGATAAAACTATCTGCCTGTACCTTTGATGATGGCACAAAGCCATGAGAGACATTTCTCCAATGAGAGCCAAATGTGAATTATGACTAGTTTAGAAGAAAATGCCTTTCAGAGGAAGTCTTTGGCAGCTGTGGAAGCTGGATTTAGAAAGGAGTTAATTTAAGTGCACAAATAAATGGAATCTATATACATGGGTATTAGGAGTGTCATTTTTGACATTTTAAAAGAATAGATCTTGACCTCAGTCGGAATATGTATGTGATGTGTCTCCCATCTCATTCCTAACATCGCTAACTGGTACATTATTACTTGGACACTAAATGAAGAGAAATGGCATTCTGTCACTGGATCAACATGTTATTTTAGAAATCCCAGTTTTAACACAAGGAATATGTTGACAATGGATGGAGCATGCACTCTCTGAAAACCTCACACAGAGCAGCTGGTAAATCACCCAGAAAGCCAACTCTATATAAATGCTTATGAAACCTCTGAGGGAAAATCCAAAATTTTTTTTAAAAATCACAATTGAAAGTGAAATACAGTCTTCCAGCAGCAACAAGCTGGGAAAGTGAACGGCAAAACTTGGGTTTTTTCCTCCACTGAGGGAGCCAATCTTCTCCTCCTTTATTTTTTATTTATTTATTTTAACAGGAGGCAATGAGGGCTTGTGTTTGTATCCAGGTTGATTCTAAAACATTGAGTGGATTTATACAACAAATCCTCAAGGAGGTGAAAGGTCCTGATGAGAAACTCATCTGGTCTAGCTTATAACCACAATATCTAATTCAGATGACCTCCTGGTAATTCCAATAGCTTTCCTCTCTAATTCCAGTCCAGCTTGGCTGTTGGGTCTCAGTTTTCATCATGTTTCTACTCATGGCTCAGCCACAACCATAGTAACTATGCACATCAACCATGAGGAGATTTAATATTTTTGTTTGTTTGTTTTTAATCTAATGAGCTGAATTTGAAACATTTAGCAAATAATCACTTCCAAAGAGGTGATTTTTCAGGCAGCCATCTTGAAATGACCATGGTTTTCCTTAGTGCCATGTCAAAGATCAGAGATTGGCAAACTTTTTCTATAAAAGGCCAGATAGTAAAATTTTCTGTTGCAACTCCTCAATTTTGCCACTGTAACACAAAAGCAGTCATACACAGTACATAAACAAGTAAGACTGTGTTTCAATAAAACTTTATTTAGATATATGTTTGAATTTCATATAATTTTCATGTGTTATGCAGTATTATTTTTCTTTGGATTTTTTCCAACCATGTAAAAATGTAACAACCATTTTTAACTAGCAGACCATACAAAAACAGACAGCAGGACACATTTGGCCCATGGGCCAAAGTTTGCTGACCCCTGTCTGAGAACCTCAGAAGGGAAGAGAGTGCCAAAGGACACTTCCAGGAGTCATTACAGGATACAGCCCCTTCCTCAAAGCTTAAGGTCAACTAAGTATGATAGTCATTAGTGTTGTCCACTGACTGTTCCCTGGTTTGTACCTGGGCACAGGATAGCAATTGTCCTTTCCCACACCCTTGTAGTCAGTGTGGTCACACGTCTTACTCCAGCCAAGGAAATATGAGAGGAAGTGACATGTGTCTCTTCCAGGTGAAAAATGAAAGAGCAAATACATGATTTACCATATTCCCTTCTCAAGGTTGGAGCAAGTATGAATGGGCAAAGTACCAACTACTGACCTTCCGTACAAGAAGTAAAGTTCTGTTGTATTAAGCCACTGAGATTTTGAGGTGATTTGTTATCACAGTTTAGCCCAGCCTGTACTAAATGCAATCAGCTTATTATATAGTGTGATCAGAAGACACCTATGGTTTCTTAAAATGAAACATTTAAGCCCATTTCAGCAGGAGACAGTCACTTTGCCAACTGAAAAATCAGTTACCAAATATATCATCAATTTATTATCCTTGACTCTTTTGACTGTAGAGAAAACCATAAAAAGTAGTAGATAATTTTTAAATGATACTATTCAATGCAGATGAAAGTGTTATAAGATAGGTAATTTCATATTCTGCTGGTAGGAAAATAAACTTCTGGAACCTTTCTAGAAAGCTATTTTCCTATATATCAAGATCTTTTACAATTTTTCAAACTTTTTGATTATGAATTCTACTACTAGGACTCTATCCTAAAAAAATAATCAAGAATCCAGGCAAATGTTTATGAATAATGATATCCATTCTTTTTAAAATAACAACAAAAACTTTGGAAATAATTGTGCCCAATTTTACAGTAAAGGCCAAAAATTATGATATATTCATATAATTAAAAAATTACACAACTATTTAAAATTTAGTTTGTAAAGAATTTTAATGACAGAAACAGATTATATTTGGTACAATTCGAATAATTCAGTGGCTTCTATGTAGATTACATATGATATATGTAGAGAGACAGAGAAAGAAACAGAGAGTGAAAAAGAGGACTGGCATGAAAAACACCAAAACGTGGTAGGATTACAAATGGTTATTATTTTATTCCATTGACATTTTTATATTTTCCAATTTTTCTACAAGAAATGTGTATTATTCTTATAATCAAAAAAGCAACAAAATGTATTTTTAAAGTAGTCCCAAGCCAGCCAGCTTTAGGCTCCCCCTCAGAGCACGCCAAGTCCTTTCCCTCTTTCCATAAGCTCTCTTTATTGATGAAACTCCCCTTCCTAAAATTTTCACTTAGGACCCCAAATTAAGTTGTCAGCATCAAGCCAGCCAAAAAAATCATGACTTGTAGAGGTCCACATTGGAAAGAATGAGCTATGATGCTGATCTTTCTTTCTGATGCTGGCATATTAATTCAAAACTTATTACTATTTAAATTAATTTATTTTCTTAATTCTTAGAAATGACTTGATTCAGGAGGATTTCATAGGCCTTTTAGACCTACCTTTTCAACCTTACCATCCCCACTCTAATGCTAGCTGCTGTAACAACAGCAAAGCTCAGTGGCTTAACATAGTATTTCTTGCTCACTTTACAGTCTGATCAAGTATTTCGTGGGCAGCCTCTGTCTGATAATGGCAGCATCCAGGTCCTGCCATTTCATGGGACCACCATCTGCCAGGGCTTCCTCAGGGGTTCTTGCTGGATCCTCTGCATTCAGCTGGCCGAACAAGCAAAAAGAGAAAGTTAGGAGGAAATGGCACACAGTCACTCTACCTTCATTCCATTTGTCAGAAGACAGTCATGTAACCCCGTGTAACCACAGGGGAGGCTGTGAATGTAGTCTTTCTGTACGTTCGGGAAGAGGGGATGGGGCTGGGAAACATCTAGGCTGTCTCTGCCGTATTCACTACAGGCCACTGCGAGGACCTGTCTGCTCTCAGTTCTCGATACTACGTACTCTGGTTTACCTCTGTCTCTTCACCAAATGAACTCCTCCATTCAGCCAAGCTTGTCCTGCCAGATTCCAGATTGGTTTTGAATCTGACCTCCAAGTCGCTTTTCTAAATTGCCCCAATGAGAATGAACTTGTTCCTTTCCCTATATCCTGTTGCATGAATCTCTGCTATCACCCTTCTCAGAGTCTGGCTTGTATATTCTTCCTTCATCAGAGAGAAGGTGTCATCCTTCACAATGTGCCATGGGGCCTGCAAGGTGCTTTCACACAGTAGGCGCTCAGCAAATGTTAACTCCCTTCCTTTGCCTTTCAATCAACATTTGTGAAAGCTAACCGAACAAAAATGCATTGGCCTAGTGTTTCACATAAATGCTGCGGGTTTTAGCTCTCCCTCTTAGCAGATATTATATGAAGAACATTTATGCGGAGGTCCAGAAGAAGCATCCAAAAAGTGTATGGGCTTTAAAAATGTCTTATTCCTCTGATAATCCTGTTGTATTTTGCAGATTTTAAAACTCTCTGTAGATTTTTCCTCTTCCTGGAAAATCCAAGTTCTTCAGTAAATCATCTTTTCAGCCCAGTGGGTATAAAAACAGCCTGTGTAGTTTTTACTTCAGCTTTGCTGAGTTTGCAGGCAAATGGAAAGAAAAGCAAAGAAATAAAATAAAAGTGAGAGGTGTGAACTTTCCCCATCCATCTTAATGGAGTGCTAACCTTCCTGCCTCAAGGTGACCATTTGAATTCTAGAACTATTAAACAATGTGCTGAAATCCAAACACTCAGTCTGAGAGTGAAATCTTCTTGAGAAAGGACAGCTGTGTCCAGTTTTGACTACGGTTCCGGCTTAAGAAAACAAACACACACCAAATGAAACTGATCTTGGCTGTCCTCTGTCAGCTTTAGGCTCTAGAATCTCCCCTCTTTGCCCTGCCCTGAAAGGTTCACCCTCTTTAAAAGGTGGATGGGGCACAGATTATGGCCTTGCTTTTCCAAATGGCACCCGAGGTAGGGAAACTTAAATCGGAGACTATCTTTCACCAAGGAGTGCCTCAAAAACTCTTAGAATTTAGAATCTCAGCAATTGTTGGTGTTCACCATTTGGAGTGATTGGTATGGTGCCAGGTACTTGGCCCTGCTCATTTAAATAAGGGCTCAATATACACACACAGATGATATGGAGGAAAAGGGCCCAAAGAGAACTAGGACTGGCCAAAAGAGCTTAACAAGAACCCAGAAAGAGCAAGCAAGAGTACTTGTTTCCAAAGCATTCTACTTAGTAGTCTCCTCCTTTATAAAATAAAAGAATTGGAACCAAATGACCAACAACTGCCTGCTATTTCTGATGTTTGGTAGTGGGGTAAAAAAGAACACTTGCTTGGAAGTCAAGTCCAACGTGGGCTTCATTTCCAGCTCTAGAACTTAGCAGCTGTTTTACCTCGGGCAAATGCCTTAATTTCCCTGACCTAGGCACCTTATTATCTTTAAAATATGAATTATAACACTGCTTCATAATTTTGTTATTTTGAGAACTAAAGGACATCATGGATATAATAAGCAATCAAAATTGTAATTATTCTTCCGTGATGAATAGGGGCTCAGGAGGAGCTTTCAGGGAGTCTTTCCTGATAACATATATTCCTTCAGTTTCTCCTACCTTCTCCATTTTGCCTGGTCAATGGCTGCAAGCAAACAACAAGCAAAATCCCACTGAAATCTACACAAAGAAAAAAATTATTGGAAAGCGAAACACCAAAAGGTTAACATTGTTTTGGAGTGTAGGGACTTGGATGATTTTTGTTTGTTTCTCTTTGTCTGCAGTTTCCATATTTTCTGTACAAGCACATATTACTTTTAAACATTTTAATAAATATTTTTGGCTAGAAAGAAAAGAATGAATGGTCAACAAATACAGAGTGATCACTAGACTAGTTATTAAGCAGCCCTTTGCAGGTTGTTAGACATAAATCATGCAAACATACACTCCAGGTTTCATAGGAGAGTTCTAAGTGAGGATATTCCATTCCATGTGTTTGATTTGCTCTGGTGTATGTGGTTACTCTATATACCAAAGGCTATATCACATTAGGGAAAACATACACAATCCCACCTATCTGGGAATTTAGAGCCTAAAAAAGTCCTGTGTACATATTAAAATAATAATAAAATCAAACGATGTGATGCCTAAGCAGAAAGCAAACTCATTGGAAAGTGGTAAGTGAGGAAGTTACACTAAATACAGACAGCACAGTGTGTTTTTAGGCATAGAACTCTGGTTCCAGTGGAGTACTTCATGTTGGTGGAAGAGATGGCAAAGGAGGAGAGAATCTGGGGAAGGTTAAAAAGCAAATTTAAAATTATTAAAAGCTTTACACTAGGGATGAAAGAAACGCAGTAGAGAGGGGGTATTGGGAACGGGATTCTGGAATTATAGTGATTGTAGAGAAATTCACAGGCCTTGGGTGCAAAAAAAGAGTTGTGACTCTACAGTTCTGTTACATAACAAAATTACCTATGATGCAGCTATAATCATGTTAGCTTTTTCACCAAGTCAGTGTTGTTTAATGTGAAAAATTGGATACCCTACTTAATCAAAATGTGTTTGGCTCTATGTAATAGAATGTCACTAAAAGTGACTTGAATAATAGAATTCCAGAGGTAAGGTGGTCTCAAGGTTGGTTCAGTGACTCAATAGCGTCAAGGATCCAGACTGTTCCAGGTAGGTTTCTTTCTGACATCCTCTGTGCGTCATGGCTCCTTGCATAGCTGCAAGATGGCTATAACCATTCCAAGCATCATATCCCTATACAACCTTCTAGATAGTAGGAAAGAGTTGTGGTGGAGATGGGCAAGGAAAGCCAGAGTGGAAAAGGATTTCTCCCCATATGTCTCTCTCTCTTTATCAGAGAGAGAGGTATTTCACAGAAGCTCCCCCAATAAACTTCCCTTTATGTTCAATGGTCACCACTGGGTAAAATGGCCACCTCCAACAAGGAAGGTAGGAAAGCAAGAGTCTGCATTTTTGGTGTCTGATGTGGGCTGTGGTCTCTACCTGCATGGAAAAAACAAGGTAGCATTTAGCTGTTGTGTAGAGAATCAACAGTAGGCATTACAACTACTATTTTTAAAATAAATTAAAATACCTTCCTTCTGTTAATTTACTCCCAAGTTCTCTATTCCTACAGAAAATTTGCTGTTTCACCAAATGATTCAATTGGGCTACTTTAGCAGATATTGCTTAAAATAAAAGTACTTGGACTCCTCATACCACGCTCCCCCCACCACATACACACACAGAGCAAGCACTCCTAATACTCGCCTCTGATTTTATTTTTTCTCTTTGCTCTTCCCAAAATATTTGTTCCTTGGCTGAAATTACAGAACAGGATAATCTTACAATTACAAAAGATAGTATTTATTTCTTGTTTTTTAGATTTTTGTGGACTTTCCTTTTTGGTTTCAGATGTAACTAAAGGAATTGTGATAACAACAACAACAACAACAAAAACCCAGAGGGGCTTCCCTGGTGGCGCAGTGGTTAAGAATCCACCTGCCAATGCAGGGGACACGGGTTCGAGCCCTGGTCTGGGAAGATCCCACATGCCGCAGAGCAACTAAGCCCGTGCTCCACAACTACTGAGCCTGTGCTCTAAAGCCCGCGAGCCACAACTACTGAGGCCACGTGCCACAACTACTGAAGCCCACGTGCCGCAACTGCTGAAGCCCACGTGCCTAGAGGCCATGCTCCACAACAAAGAGAAGCCACTGCAGTGAGAAACCCACACACCACAACGAACAGTAGCCCCAGCTCGCCACAACTAGAGAAAGCCCACGCACAGCAACGAAGACCCAACACAGCCAAAAATAAATAAATTAATTAATTAATTAATTTAAAAAAACCAGAAGCCAAGAATATGTGGTTTCTGTGAATGTTTACCTTTTTTCTGTAAAGTTTGAAAGAAACATTTCATAAACACTTTTGAAATCATACAATAAATGATGAACATTGTTTGTCCCTAAGCACTGAGAGAAAATTAAGCAAAAATAGAAGTTAGACAAAAACATAGTGCATAATTAAAGTAGCTTCTGTTAACTCATTCAGATGCCATCAATGTAATTGCAAAATCCAAAGGTGAATATACATTCACAATAGTTTAATTTTTAAACAAATAAAACTTATTTCTGAATAGTATTTGAAATTAAAAGCTGCCTGTCCTGAATGAGTTAAGAATAATTAAACAGTGAAACTAAAAATAGGTGACAAATTTTTTATCTGTTTTGTTTTGCTTTCCAATAAAAACTAAATGCAACACAAAATAAGAGCAATTTAAAATTGTCATGCATTATAATAATTGCTTTGTAATTAGAACACTTCATCTTTTATAAGAGCTTATTACCTGTATAGTGCATTCATCTGCACAAATATTCCTAAGTTCCCTCAGGTAATTAGCTTCATGAAATATTGCTGGATAGCACATCCTCCCTCTTCATTACTCCTGAGATTTCATAAAATATAAGCACTATTACCACAATGTTATGTTGTGAAATGTAATTAACAGAAAATATTGTATGATATTCATGTCAAACATTACTTGGGCAAAATGCATAGAGACCCTAAGTATTCCTAGATCACCAAATTAGGCAAACCAAATTTACCTCACAAACCTTGACACCATAATCCTTCTCCAGAGAAGACATTCAAGGCCTTGGTAAGCATTTGATTCTGTGTTTAACCACAGATTCCCAAGACTCCATCACACAGTGAATCTATGAAATGACCCAGGAGAATTCTCTTCAGCTCCTTTTCAGTGAAGCCCTCATCTCTCTAATCCACTAGAGCCAATTCCACTTCCCTGCTCTCTTCTCTTTATGATGTCTTTATTACTTGTCTTCTTGGAAGCCATAGACCATATGAGATCTTTCATTCATCAGTTCTCCACCCGAGGCACATATGTTGCTGAATTATCTCCAGTAATTCAGAAGAAGGGAAACTTCCTTTTGCAAGACAGTGACATCATACGGTTTTCTTCTCCTTTCCTGTTTCATATTAAATCCTGCATATGCCCTTCCACCTACTGAATGCTCCACCAATGCTTAGAGTTTACCTGTGTATTAAAGTCTTGCACCCTTGTACTGTTCTCTTACTACTAAGTGTAAGAAAGCTATTTCTTTTTAAATGTAACTATTGCCGCAGCATTGCAACATATCAATTAACATTTTCCCAAGTCAATAACACAAAGATCCAAGACCAAGGAAAAGAAATGTTTCTGTTCACCAGAATCAAAATTGCAATTGCTTTTCCAATTAAGAATGGCTGTCATGATAAGCGATTGGTTCTGAGACTAGGATGTCTACTAAAGCCACTACCACTTGTATCCAAAGCAATAAGACAATAAAAATGATTTTTTTAATTCATTATAATTTTCTTATATCAATTCATTTGAGCACCTACTAAGTACTCATTACTTTGATAAATAACTAGGTAAGACATAGGAAAAATAGAAAACACAATAACTTTGTTAAACTGAAAAAGTGTTTTCTATTTAGTATAATTATCACCACTGGAATCAAATCTCCATATAAAACTATAAGATCAATAAGAGGGAATAAATAAAACTATGCATTACCTACACATTTATCATTACCTGAAAATGCTACACAATTCAAATTACCCATAATAAATCATACCAATTTTCAAATTCTCTCAGAGCTCCATGTTTATTACATATTTATGAATGCAGAGAATAGAATGAGGTAGCTTGAGAGACTCCATGAAAAGGGGTGAAGAGAGTAGAGTACCTGGGATGAAACACAGGAAAACATCATTCTCAAAAAGATAAAATCTAACATTAATTGCTAAAAGACATGAGTCTTGATATTTGACAACTATGCCTATAGGAAAGGGACTTGAAAGTGAAATATGTTGGGAATGGCAACTTCAGAGAAGCATTGCTTATGAGGGGGAATCAGACAAATACAGAAAATAAGGTAACCCTTGGAGATGTAGCAGTGAAGAGAAAGAAATTAAAAGGAGAAATAAAAAATTAATATCCTATAGAAATTAGAGAAATAAGATACACTAACCATTCTCCCTACCCCTACCGCCATGAGCGTCATACATTAGAGAAATTGTACTACATGATACTAAGGAGGGCACTCTTTTTTTTTTTTTTTTTAAGGAATTCCTTTATTTTTATTTTTTATTTATTTATTTATTTTTGGCTGTGTTGGGTCTTCGTTTCTGTGTGAGAGCTTTCTCTAGTTGCGGCATGCGGGGGCCACTCTTCATCGCGGTGCGCGGGCCTCTCACTCTCGCGGCCTCTCTTCTTGCGGAGAACAAGCTCCAGACGCTCAGGCTCAGTAATTGTGGCGCAACGGGCCTAGTTGCTCCGCGGCATGTGGGATCTTCCCAGACCAGGGCTCGAACCCGTGTCCCCTGCATTGGCAGGCAGATTCTCAACCACTGTGCCACCAGGGAAGCCCCAGGAGGGCACTCTTGAAACTAGAAAACATGACCACAAAATACCTAGGAATAAGATCTAAGAACAATCCAGCTTTATGCAAAGATCCTCCAAGAAGAAAATAAGCAAACAAAAACCAAGTTTTAGGATTGGTGCAAGATGGTGAAGTAGAAGGATGTGCACTCACCTCTTCTTGTGAGAGTACCGAAATCACAACTAACTGCTGAACAACCATTGACAGGAAGACGCTGGAACCCACCAAAAAAGATACCCTACATCCAAAGACAAAGGAGAAGCTGCAATGAGATAGTAGGAGGGGCACAATCACAATAAAATCAAATCCCATAACTGCCAGGTGGGTGACCCACAAACTGGAGAACAATTATACCACAGAAGTTCTCCCACTGGAGTGAAGGTTCTGAGCCCCACGTCAGGTTTCCCAGCCTGGGGGTCTGGCAACAGGAGTAGGAATCCCCAGAGAAGCTGACTTTGAAGGCCAGCAGGATTTGATTGCAGGACTTCCACAGGACTGAGGAAAACAGAGACTCAACTCGTGGAGAGCACACACAAAGTCTTGTGCACACCAAGACCCAAAGAAAAGGAGCAGTTACCCCATAGGAGACTGAACCATACATACCTCCTAGTGCTGGAGGATCTCCTGCAGAGGTGGGGGGCAGCTGTGGCACACCACAGGAACAAGGGCACTGGTAGCAGAAGTTCTGGGAAGTACTCATCAGCATGAGCCCTCCCGGAGGCTGCCATTATCCCCACCAAAGAGCCTGTAGGCTCCAGTGCTGGGTCACCTCAGGCCAAACAACTAACAGGGACTGAACACAGCCCCACCCATCAGCAGACAAGTGGATTAAAGTTTTACCGAGCACAGCTCTGCCTACCAGAGCAAGACCCAGTTCTACCCACCACCAGTCCATCTCATCAGGAAGCTTAAACAAGCCTCTTAGATAGCCTCATCCACCAGAGGTCAGACAGCAGAAGCAAGAAGAACTACAGTCCTGCAGCCTGCAGAACGAAAACCACAATCACAGAAATTTAGACAGAATGAAAAGGCAGAGGATTATGTCCCAGATGAAGGAACAAGATAAAACCCCAGAAAAACAACTAAATGAAGTGGAGATAGGCAACCTTCCAGAAAAAAGAATTCAGAATAATGATAGTGAGGATGATCCAGGATCTTGGAAAAAGAATGGAGGCAAAGATTGAGAAGAGGCAAGAAATGTTTAACAAAGACCTAGAAGAACTAAAGAACAAACAAACATAGATGAATAATTCAATAACTGAAATGAAAAATACACTAGAAGAAATCAGTAGCAGAATAACTGAGGCAGAAGAACGGATAAGTGACCTGGAAGACAGAATGTTGCAAATCACTGCCACAGAACAGGGTAAAGAAAAAAGAATTAAAAGAAATGAAGACAGCCTAAGAGACCTCTGGGACAACATTAAATGCACCAACATTCACATTATAGGGGTCCCAGAAGAAGAAGAGAGAGAGAAAGGGCCCAAGAAAATATTTGAAGAGATAATAGCTGAAAAATTCCCTAACATGGGAAAGGAAACAGTCAACCAAGTCCAGGAAGTGCAGAGAGTCCCAGGCAGGATAAATCCAAGGAGGAACACACCGACACACATAGTAATCAAATTGACAAAAATTAAAGACAAAGAAAAAAAATTTAAAGCAACAAGGGAACTCCCATAAGGTTAACAGCTGATTTCTCAGCAGAAACTCTGCAAGCCAGAAGGGAGGGGCACTAGATATTTAAAAGAGTTTCAGTTGAAAATTCTTCCCAAAGAAACATAGGCAGAAAAAACAATAACTTCCAAAGTAAATTAAAAATCCTTGAGCAATCATTTAGAGAGATTTTTTAATGCCTAGAATAAGAAATTTAAAAACTAAAAACAGTCGTGGAAAAAACTAGGAAAAATGCAATGAGAATTGCCAGAACTTAGGAAAGAATTGAAGAAAAAAACAAAATTAGGAAATGCTGAATAAATTACCAGTTGCACAAGGGAGAATAGATTAAAATGAAAATTTAATAAGAGATATTGAGAAAAGTTAGGGAAACAAGTGAGAGAATGAAAATGAGAAAAGAAAGAACAGGAGAGTAAAGAAGGTCCAACATGTATGTAATTGGAGACTCGGAGGCAGGAAAACAAAACCATGGCACCGTCATACACTGTTGGTGGGAATGTAAATTGGTGCAGCCACTGTGGAAAAATACCATGGAGGCTTCTCAAAAAGCTAAAAATAGAACTACCATATGACCCAGAAGTTCCACTCCTGTGTATATATTTGAAAAAAACAAAAACAGTAATTTGAAAAGATACATGAACCCCAATGTTCTTAGCAGCATTATTTACAATTGCCAAGATACGGAAGCAACCTAAGTGTCAATCAACAGATGAATGGATAAAGAAGATGTAATATATTTTCTTTACACACACACACACACACACACACACACACACACACAATGGAATACTACTCAGCCATAAAAAAGAATGAAGTTTTGCCATTTGCAGCAACATGGATGGACTTGGAGGGCATTATGCCCTCCAAGTGAAATAAGTCAGACAGAGAAAAACAAATACTGTATGATATCACCTATATGTGGAATCTAAAAAATAAAAAAAAAAAAACTGGTGAATATAAAAAAACAGAAGCAGACTCACAGATATGGAAAACAAACTAGTGGTTACCAGTGGGGAGAGAGGAGATGGGAGAGAGGAGGGGCAATATAGGGGTAGGGGATTAAGCTATGTTGTAAAACACAGGAAATATAGCCAATATTTTTTATAATAACTATAAATGGAATATAACCTTTAAAAATTGTAAATCAGTGTATTGTACACCTGTAACATATAATATACATCAAGTATACTTCAAGAAAAAAATATTGGAAAAAATGCTATAGCACGGAATTGAATACTTAAACTATAACCAAGTAAAATGTTCCAGAAATAAAAGAACATTTGACTCTGTTGAAAAGGCCCACCATACTTCTGGAAAAATCGAGATAGAACTATTCTGATCAACCACTAAACCTAACCTATTAAACTATTATCTTTAAAAGACAAAGAAAACAAAATCACCAAGGACTTCAGGCAAATGATCAAATTACCTATAAGGACCAAAAAAATTAATCTGACACCAGAGTTCTCAAGAGCAATGTACAAAATATGGCCAGAGTAAAGTTGAATTTTCAAGAAATTCCAAGAAAGGAAGTGTAAGTCAAGAATTTTATGCCTAGCCAAGCTTTGCTTCAAGCATAAAAGTTATACAAAAATAGTTCTGAACATCAGTAACTCAGGAAATATTATACACATGAGCCATTTCAGAAGAATCCACTAGAACAATGTTCCTCAACCTTTTTTTCCCTCATCATTGCCCCTCTAAGGAGTCTTTAGTTATTCCTGCACACATACCCCACCATCATGAAATTTTAACACCTCACATACACTGTATATCTGTTTATGTACCGTTGTTTCTTGGAAGGTTACATACCATTATAATATCTAAGAAATTTTCACTCCAGCCCCAAGAACCAATTTTCACCCTCTTGGATGTACTGGAGAACAAACACTTTTTAACCAGGAGATAAATGAAAAATTTTGGGAAAGTACTGACGAAGCATATAATACACATCATTGTAGAGTTAGAACTAAAGCAATGGTGGGGACATGGGATGAAAAGTAGGATGTAAACATCTTATGTTATGATAAAGTATAAAGAATATTAACCCCCACCCAAAAAAAGAGAAAATGAAAAAGGAAAGAGAAAGGGTAAATTCAAATAAAATCATTCACCACTGTATAGGTAAGAGGTGAATGTCAATAGATAACATCTATTTAATACAGGCAAACCAGATAATAAAAGAGCGATATATATATAAAAATAATCACATATGAGATTCCAGACTGGAGGATAAAAAAACACTATGAAGGATAGTATTAGGACAATTAACAAAATTGGCATATGTTCTATAGATTAAAGCACTGTATCAGTGTTAACCCTCCTGAATTTGAGAATTCTATTTTGGTTATATAAGAGAATATCCTTGTTCTCAGGAAATACACAATAAAATATTAAGGTATAAAGTGACATTATGCATACAACCTACTCTCAAATTGTACAGAAAAGATGTATTCATATATATATGTGTGTGTGTGTGTGTGTGTGTGTGTGTATACACACACACATATGAGAGCAAAATGCAAATATGGCAAAATGCTAAAAAATGGTCAGTCTGATAAAGAGTATATGGGAGTTCTCTATATTATTCTTTCTGCTTTTCTAGAAGCTTAAAATTATTTCAAAATAAAAGGTTTAACAGGGAATATATGGGATATGACAACAAAAGCACAGACAACAAAAGAAAAACTAGATAAATTGGGGTTCATCAAAATTAAGAACTTTTGTGCATCAAAGGACACACTCAAGAAGGTTAAAAGACAACCTACAGAATGGGAGAAAATATTTGCAAATCCTATATGTAATAAGGGATTAATATCCAGATAATATAAAGACATCCTATAGCTCAACAACAACAAGAAAACAATCAGTCTAATTCAAAAATGGGCAAAGGACTTAAACAGACATTTTCCAAAGATACAAATGCCCAATAAGCACATGAAGAGATGTTCAACTTTATTAGTCATTAGGGAAATTAAAACTCACATGGCTATAATTTTTTTTAATGAAAAATAACATGTTGGCAAATGAAACCCTCATGAATTACTGGTGGGAATGTAAAATGATGCAGCTGCTGTGGAAGACACTTTGATGGTCCCACAAAAAGCTATTGAACTACTGTATGACCCAGCAATTCCACTCCCAGGTATATATCCAAGAGAACTGAAAGCAGGGACTTAGATATTTGTACACCAGTGTTCATAGAAGCATTATTCACGATAGCCAAAAGTGGAAACAACACAAGTGTCCATTAATAGATGAATGAATTAAAAAATATGGTACAGGCATACCTCAGAGATATTAAGGGTTTTGTTCCAGACCACCACAGTAAAGCAAATATTGCAATAAAGCAACTTACATGAATTTTTTTATTTCCTACTGCATATACAAGTTATGTTTATACTCTGCTGTAGTCTATTAAGTGTGCAATAGCATTATGTGTAAAAAAAATAGCTTAATTTAAAAAGTTTTCATTGCTAAAAAAAATTCTAACCACCATCTGAGCCTTTATCAAGTCGTAACCTTTTGGCAATAGTAACTTCAAAGATCACTGATCACAGATTGCCATAACATATATAATAATAATGAAAAAGTTTAAAAATATTGTGAGAATTACCAAAATGTGGCACAGAGACATGAAGTAAACAAATGCTGTTGGAAGAATGGTGCCAATGGATTTGCTCAACACAAGATTGCCACAAACCTTCATTTTGAAAAAACGCAGTATCTGCAAAGTGCAATTATGTGAAGTGCAATAAAATGAGGAATGCTTATATATTCATATGATGGAATATTATTCAGCTGTAAAGTGGAATGAAGTACTGGTACATGCTACAACATGGATGACCCTTGAAAGCATTAAGCTAAATGAAATAAGCCAGACACAGGACAACTATTGTATGATTGCACTGATATAAGATACCTAGAATAGACAATTTCATAGAGACAGAAAGTAGAATAAAGATTACAAGTCGCTAGGGGGCAGGGGATTGGGGAGTTAGTGTTTAATGGGTACAGTGCTCATGTTGAGATGATGAAAAAGTTTGGGGTATAGATAGTAGTGATGGCTACACAACATTATAAATGTATTTAATGCCATGGAATTGTACACTTACAAATGGTTAAAATGACAAAATTATGTATATTTTACCACAATATTAAAAATCATAACAAGAATATATGTAGGAAAATGATCATGTAACTTCAAATACAATGCCAGATGCCTAGAAACCCTCAAAGTGCTCTCTGTATTTTGAATACTGTACAAAGATACTGGCACACATTTTCTTTAAAAGAAACAAACAAAACCCCAAAAACTTTTAAATCTATTTTGGGAGAAAGAAGACTCTGAGTTGTGAAATGATTATAGCACTTATCAGAGGCTATTACTATATTACTTTTTTTTTTTTTTTAAGATTTATTGATTGATTGATTGCTATGTTGGGTCTTAGTTTCTGTGCTAGGGCTTTCTCTAGTTGCGGCAAGTGGGGGCCACTCTTCATCGCGGTGCGCGGGCCTCTCACTATTGCGGCCTCTCTTGTTGCGGAGCACAGGCTCCAGACGCGCAGGCTCAGCAGTTGTGGCTCACGGGCCTAGTTGCTCCGCGGCATGTGGGATCCTCCCAGACCAGGGCTCGAACCCGTGTCCCCCGCATTAGCAGGCAGACTCTCAACCACTGCGCCACCAGGGAAGCCCTATATTACTTTTTAATGGTAATTTAATGAAGCTTTAAGTTCCTTTAGGTTGAAAATCATTACTTACCTTTGTATTCTAAGACCAGTTATTGGATAAATAACTGAATGACAGAGGAATGAATTCATTGGACTAGGGATTTAAGGAGCTATTATGAGCAGAGAGAAACAAAAGTGTGAGAGAGTTAGAAAAGAGATCATGAAGGGGGGTTGATCTGAGCTAGGAGGCCATGGAGGATTTGGAAGGGCAGAAAGATAAATTGAGGACCCACTGAGCACGAGAAGCAGAGAAGCCTTGACCAGTTGCATGCTTCCATGAAGCACCGTGGCACCAGGACATTTCTGTTCTTACCTTAGAGGCACTTCAGTAAAATCTTTTGCTTCTAGAGTAAAGCCTCAATGAAGCTCAGATTTGTCACATGATCAAATAAGAAGCTTAAAAACGGAATAATGAGCCTTTTCTTCCATTCTTCCCCAAATAAGCCATGTTTCTGAGTAAAATGATATCTTCTGATTTACTTAATTTTAAGTTAAGGTGAGTGATTTGTGATTTATAAAGTTGTAGCTGCGATTTTAGTTAGATGAATCAGATGGTAAATCAAAACACAGAGAAAGAATGAACAGCCTGAGGATCAATCAGAGACCATTCTAACTCAAATTTCAACTATAAAAAGAGAGGTCAACAAAGGTTTGGGAGAGTAGTAAGAAACCTCTTTCAGGAACGTAGTCATTAAAATAACTTCCTGTAATCTCCCCCACTAGAAATAAACTCTGGAAGGGTCTGGAAACAGCAACGTCTTGGGAACACAGTGTACTATCTTGCAAATGAGAAATGCCAGCCATAGACGCTGTTGGACATGCATAAATTTTATTTCCAGGAATTCAGCCAGGGATATAAATGAGGGAGTTAGTTGACATTGATGACTATGGCTCTTAGGTCTACTTTGAATATAAATATCCACCTCCACGTCTATTCTTCTCTCACTAGTTTGAGAAAATAGCTATCTTGATCTATAATATATTGAAACTGAAAGACGCTAAATGAAAAAAAGCAGGTTGCAAAATCTGTAAATACACACTTACTAATATAAGCCTTAAAATTCTGGAGAAATATATGCTAAACTTTTAATAGTTACTTAAAGTGGGAGGTGGGTGGGGAGGATGGAGAAGCAGGGAGAATTAGAGAGAACTTCCTTACTATTTATTGTTCCTCGTGTGTTTTTTTCCTCATGTGTTTTAATAGTAGCAATTATTTATTAACACCTGGTATGTACTAGGCACTCTTCTAAGTGTACATTAGATGCATTCACTCATGTAATATTCACCTAAGCCTCATGAAGTAGGAACTATCATAATCACCATTTCGTAAACAGGGAAACTGAGGACCAAAGGTTAGCAACTTGCCCAAGGTCACACCACTAGTAAGTTAAGGAGCCAAGATTCAAACCCAGGTAGACTGGCTTCCCTGAACTGTACCTTCAAACACCCAACAATCTGATACTCAGAGAAGAAGCAAAATCACAACTCATGAAAGGAGCAAGACAATTACTTGAAAGAACTATTGCTGTCTGGACCATACATTTTTTAGTCCTCCTGCCCAGAACCATTATCATTCACATAGGAGCTGCTGTTGAATTTCTTGACCTCATCACGATTGGCAGAGCCTAGGGGCAGAGTGGGTAGGGCTGAGTGGGTATGGGGAGAGTGGTGGCACCTGACCCAAGCTGTCCAATCAGAATTGTCCTCCTGGATTTCTTCAACTAGACCTGGAGGGGCATAGAGACCCCCTTCAGATGGTGGGAGCCACAGGCTGTGAGGCTCCGAAGGTCAGAGCAGCCATGTTTCCCACCCCGTGGAGGACACGTAGTAAGTGAGAAACAAGGCAGCAGGTAAAGAGAGAAGCATCGGAGAGGGAGAACTTAGACAGAGATCGCCTGCGTCCTGAGCTACGGTGGTCCCCAGGGCCAAGGGACAGGCCTGCCCTCCCACAGCTTACCTGTTCCACACCTCTGTCACTCCTGAGACCCTCCATCATTCTTACAATCCCTTTTTTGCTTATGCAATTTTGACCTGGATTTTAAATGTTTTTACCTCTACTAGTTTGATCTGGTTATTGCATGTGGCAACAATATTAATGTTATTAATATTAATCAAGGGGAACAGAGAACCATTTTGATATTTTTGCTTTAAGGGCCCAGAATTTCAACTTTTGATGCTGAAAAGAATTTCATGCAGTAGCCTCAGAGAACAAAGAAAAATGTATATTCACTTTAAAGAAATCTACTACTAAAAAAAAAGACATTGATTCACAAAAATTTATATTTTGAACCATTAGCATGGTTATTTTGACTATATGTCTCCACAGCAAATATTAGATTAAGTGGTATTTAGTTTTACTCATTTCTATGAAGTGCTTTCTTTTTCCGTATATTCTTATTCTTCATAATATGGACCATTTGTTAAACATATATATATGTGAATTTAAGTTTTATATTTTCATAAGACTTTTTATTTAAACTTTAACAATAAAAAAATACCTTATCAAACTATATATCCTGGCTTCTGAAACGGTCACCAAAAGCTATGCTAGTACTGCATTTACTTCACCTATTTCTCTGCTCACCATCTTTTTATTTTTTGAAAATTTGTTTAATCTTTTTTTTTTTAATTTATTTTTGGTTGCGTTGGGTCTTCCTTGCTGCACGTGGGCTTTCTCTAGTTGTGCCAAGCGGGGGCTACTCTTCGCTGAGGTGCACGGGCTTCTCATTGTGGTGGCTTCTCTTGTTGCGGAGCACGGGCTCTAGGTGCACGGGCTTCAATAGTTGTGGCACATGGGCTCAGTAGTTGTGGGTCGTGGGCTCTAGAGTGCAGGCTCGGTAGTTGTGGTGCACGGGCTGAGTTGCTCTGCGGCATGTGGGATCTTCCTGGGCCAGGGATCAAACCTGTGTCCCCTGCAATGGCAGGCAGATTCTTAACCACCGCGCCACCAGGGAAGTCCCTGCTCACCATCTTTAGAAGGAAATATTTATTTCCTTTCTATAAATTATTTCCCCCCAAGGAGCTACTTTGTCTTCTCTGCAGCAATAGAACAATACCTACTCTAAAGACTCAGAGCAGCTCAAGAGGTACAAATGACCCTTTTTCCTGAGGAGCAGGAGTTCAGGAAGAGGTGTCAACACTGGTTATGTGATCTGATCAAGTCTTGAGAGGAAGTGTGTGGTGTGTTTGGAACGTACAGAGTAAGGCGTAAAGCTGGGGAATCAAATTCTAACCTGCAGTAGCTCCAAGTCCTAAGTTGATCCTTTAAGGTTCAAGTGAATAATAAATTAATTAAAACATATTCTAAAATATAAATAAAATATGCAAGACAAGAAAACTAGTATTTATCGAGTGCCTATTATGCCATATACGATATACTATATATTATTTCAATAAATATTCACAATAACTCCGAAAGCAAGAAATAAGCATCCCTTTTTTGAAGATGAGGGAAGCTGAGTTGCAGAGAAATTACATAAGTCGCCCAGGGAAACAGTAAGTGGAGAGCCAGGATGTGAACCCCTATCTGTCTGCCTCCAGGGTCCCTGCTTTTCCCACTCCATCACATTACTTTTATGTAAGCCATTATTCTACTTCATCCATTCTAAGTAATTACCATTTATAGCATCCAATATTCAAGAATTCAAGAATTTGGATCGATAAGTTTCTATTTATTCCTTTAATGTAAGCTTAAATATTTTCAGCCTTACAGATACAGGAAAAAAGGTGATGATCTGAACTGTTCATGATAAGTCCCTATCCACAAACAAAATCACACTGCTTTTCCTAAGCCAATTCTGGCAAGGCGAAATGTTTCTTAAAAGGCATAAGTCATTGCAAGGGTCCCGTAGCCCATCAGCTGTGACTGTTCTCGGGTGCATACTGCTGCCTGCCCCCCCAGTGAAGCCTGCAAAGGGCTTTATTATTGCCGGCTGAGAGCCACGGCAGCTGAAGGGTACATTGTCACTACAGTTTTCTCCTCCACATGTCAACATATTCTGAAAGCTAGTGACAACTGATTTTAGCTCTCTGCTGCCTTCTGTTCTTCTGACTTTGACAGATTTTAATGAGACAAATGCTGGCTGTGGGTTTCCTTTCTCCCTCTTCCCCTACCTCACCCCTCAGGAACTCACTTTCTGCTGCTGTCTTTGGCAAAATGGCAAACTCACCGTGACAAACTACTGATAAGGAGGAATAGACTTATGTCCAGAGGGTAAACTTAGCAGAGCTTTCCCACCCTGTCTGACACTGACCCCTGCCTTTACCTTTTCAGCACCGGCAACCAGGCCTGCGCCTGACACTCCACATCCAATGACTCGTGAGGGAGAAACAGCTGATGCTTGCAGGACTCTTTTATGTAGTAGAAATGCTAGGAGATGTGTTGGGTATTGGGTGTGGCTCAGGTTCTTCAGCAAGTTGATAGATTCATGGCTTCTTAAGGAAACCTGAGCGAGTCAACCCAAGTACCTAGGAGGATGCTCAGAATAATGACCGTTTATTGAGGATCAGTTATATGTCAGGCACTTTGTGTATATTTTCTTAGTTATCCTCGAGTTTGAACTATTAACACACTCCTATGACACTGAAACACCAGCTTTGAGGTTGGATAGACTTGTGTCCAAAATCATATTTCTATCACTTGGGGAGTTTCCTTCAGTTTGAAAAGTTCCTTTCCATGCGGCTGACCTTCATCTAGGTGAAGAGAATTATCGTGACCACCTCCGTTTCCTCGTGTGCTACCAGGTTTTCTAATATCACAATTTAGAAGCTCAAAGTTTGAGGGCAGCTGGAAGAAAGAGGTGGCTATAGACATCCTGAGCAGGTGGGGCAAGACTTTTGGGGCGCACGAGGTTTATGCCTTGCTTGCCTGGAAGCAATCACTCACAGATTGCCCTGGGGTACAGAGAAGCTGGAATGTTGTCAGGACAATGGTTCTGAGGTAGTGCACCCCATTCCCTATAGCTTGGTCAGAGTGCACGAGAGATTGAGAAGTCCCCACGTGCCCTAGTGAGAGGACAAAGGGAATGAAGGGGCCTGGGGTACCTACAGGAGACCCAGACTACGACGTCATCACAGCTGAGAGCCAAGGTAGGATTTTCAAACATCAGCAGATGCTGGTCCAGGTCCAGAGGCCAGGTGGGACCCATTTCATCACCAACAGAGACTGGACAAGGACACAGAGACCAGAAAGGCCTCCTCCTGTGGCCATTTTGTTATTTCTGAAAGCTTCCCTCTGTGCACAGATGTCTTCTGGAAGAAAGAAGAAAGGAGAGGGAAGGGGAAAGAAGTCCTGAAAATCTGTACTTTATGCCAAAGTGAATGGATTAAGACTGAGATAATAACATGTAACTTGACTAGAAAAAATCAGCATCACAAAATGGAATAGAATAGATTGTGTACTCTAGGACTCACGAGCAAAGTTGAATTCAAATATACAAAAAAGAAGGAAGTTACATTTTGGTACACCTGAGTTGCAGAGTGCGCTAGTATTACCTGATACAAACGCTGTTCATGTTTTGTCTATCGCTTAAAATTACTGAACAGAACTGGAAAAAGGAGAGAGCTTGGCACATGCATGACTGAAGAATTCCTTCTAAGATGACGTCAATCTGTAAATCAATATCCATTGATTACATTGGTTCAACGGATCACAATGCAATGTACTTGCAGCCTTCCATTATCCCTCATAATTTCCATGAGGATATCAATAAAGATCTGGCCCTTGCCTGGCTGAAATCAAGATACACAATGTTTACAGAAAGTGTAACAAAAGAAGTAAGTGTTGGCCTTGGAGTCAGAAAATCTCTTTAATTCCATAATTTACTAGCCGAGGGAGATTCTATAAATTACTTCACTTCTCTAAGATTCCATTTTTTAAAGTTTTATTATCTGTAAAATGAGTGTCAAATTCAGTAATAGTATCTGACTCAAAGACTTGTTATGAAGATCTGAGGATCAATTTAAGTCACATATATAGTAAATATTAATCACCACATAGATGTTGGTTATTATCTCTTGTTATATGGGTGAGTTTTATTTAAATCTCATTATTGTAAAAAGAAATGGTTGATTTAGATATGTCTTTGTAATAAATCATGTTGGCTCCCAGTGATCTCTAATTTTCCAAGTGCTTATAAGCCATCCATTTTTAAAATTCCAAAAATTCAAACATTTTGCCAAGGATAGTTTCAGAAATCCTTTGTCCTCTCATACTTAGGAGACTGAGTATGTCTACTTTTTGGAAACAAGGACTCTTGGCATCTCTCTGGCTCTCCTTGATTCCATGGAGATTATTGGCATAGTTCAATGATCCCATTCATGGTTCTTTTAAGTTTCCTGAGACATTAATAATCAGAGCCTTAAAGACTTGGGCATAATTATCCCCATCCTATTTGCTCCTCAACTAACCTGTTTTTCTTTCCCTACAATAATCTTCCTTAATAGAGAGGAGACAAATGAGAAGTTAGAAGCTCTGCTTTCTCTTCATTCTCTTGTAACATGGCATGATGTGTTGCCAACAGGAGCTCTTTCCTTTGCATTTCTCTTCCTTGCCCCAAAGTAACCTCAGCTCACCCTGGGCGCTTGTCTTCCTCACACTGACAGCCTTCTTGGGAATTATGCTCTTTGGTCATGAGCCCTTCCTGCCACCTTCAGCACGTGTTCATGTCAAATAGAAATTGTCTTCAGAGAGAGAGCCTGTGCAGGAAAGTTCTTGGCATTTGAGACAACTCCAGGTACCCAACCAGAGCCTGGAATCATGAGGGATACTGACTGTCTGGAAGGCCGGGCGTAAAGCCCCACTGGTGCCCATTGGCAAGGCCAGTACAGCCCAACATGCTTCCAGCATCACCAAGTCACCTTGCCCCAGGGGACACATAAAGAAACTCAGGAGAAAAGGAACAAATTCATGTCAGTACATAAGTATCAAGGTGGGGAAACAATTTAAAGTATATAACAAAAATCTTAACAATTGATATATTTGAGACACAATCTTCTGTTCTTCTTTCTATTTGTCTGAATGTTCTAAGATTTCTTTAAGAGGCAAGAATTACTTTTAAGATTGTTTTATACAAACAGTTTAATAGTTCAGTGCTCCCTAGGATGGTGATAAGACAGGAGTTTGTTTTTTGTCTTTTTTAAACTGCCCTGTTTTTAAAAGTTACTTTGAAGAAACACCTCCTGGGGAGAAGACAATGTTGGATTGAATCTAAAATCGAGATCCAATTTAGTGACTCATAACTGGTTTTGGGAAAAGAAATGTTATTTTCATTTGAGCATGTATTGAGTTATTACGTGCTCAGCCCTCAGATAGCTGGGGGGCGGAGAGGCTGAGTATAATACCTGATTTCTGATTTCAAGGAGCATTTGGCACAGCTGAAAAAAGATTAACTGTAATATAAATAAGTGTCCTATTTCATATTATGAATCCTAAATATAAAAAAGAAGTTCAGAGAATAGGAAGATGAGCATGAATGGGAGCAAAATGTCTCCAAGTGTCCTCTACAGACACACAAAGGATCCTCCTCTAAGACAGTCATATTGTTAGCATATTTAAGGTTCTGAGAAGTCTGCAGTAAAGGGAGCTGTTTAACTTTTTTTTTTTTAATTAATTAATTTATTTATTTATTTTTGGCTGTGTTGGATCTTCGTTTCTGTGCGAGGGCTTTCTCTAGTTGCGGCGAGCGGGGGCCACTCTTCATCGCGGTGCGCGGGCCTCTCACTATCGCGGCCTCTCTTGTTGCGGAGCACAGGCTCCAGGCGCGCAGGCTCAGTAGTTGTGGCTCATGGGCCCAGTTGCTTTGCAGCATGTGGGATCTTCCCAGACCAGGGCTCGAACCCGTATCCCCTGTATTGGCAGGCGGATTCTCAACCACTGCACCACCAGGGAAGCCCGGGAGCTGTTTAACTTTGAATAACTATTAATCACTATCATTTCCCAAATGTATTTGACAATAGAAGCTCTTTTCTCAGGGAATAGCTTTAGCATCTTGCAGAGTTGCCTCACCTCAGAGCTAATGTTATCAGAAACAGATTTATGCAGGATATGTACTCATTCTGGGCATTGAAGAATGGATAACTTTTTTGATGAGCAGCGGATGAGGATGGAAAGAATCCTCTGGGAGTGAAAGCACAGACTCAAGATATCATGACTAGGATCCAGATTGATCCTGAGAGCTGGAGGTGGGCCTGGAGGGAGGGGGGAGTCACGTGGTCCTGGTGTAAGGGTCAGGATGCAGACAGTGGTCTTCAAAATGTGAGCCGCATAACACAGGGAGATCAGCTCAGGGCTCTGTGACCACCTAGAGGGGTGGGATAGGGAGGGTGGGAGGGAGACGCAAGAGGGAGGGGATATGGGGATATATGTATGCATATAGCTGATTCACTTTGTTATACAGCAGAAACTAACACACCATTGTAAAGCAATTATACTCCAATAAAGATGTTAAAAAAAAACAAAGTGCACCTAGGACCACCAACACCTGAATTTTCTGGGGTGCTTGTTGTAAAGTCTTCAGCCCCAACCTCAATTCTACCAAAGGTGGGTCCTGGAAGTTTGCATTTTTAAATAGTGGCCCACGTGATTCTCAAGTACTCTAAAGTTTATAGAGACTGGAAGCCAGGCTAGGGAAGGGAAAAAAAAGATTTGACAGGAAAATAAAGTTTAATTGAAAAAGCTGACACCCGCACACTCATGCTTTCATTCATCTGACGTGTATTGAGTGAGCACTTGCTGTATGCCGAGACCCATCCAAGGTGCTGGCTATACCTTGTGCTTGTGATTGGAAAACACCAGTCATGGGGATTACATCCAGTGGTCCATTATGACACACTTACTGTTTATCTGCCTCTGACCACTTGACCAGTTTCGAAAATTTGGCTTCTGCCTTATTCCCGAGACCCATCTCCACCTACTGCCCTATTCAGGTAAGTAAATTTCTGCCCCAGTCCATCTCTTTGTGCCTCTCTTCTGTTTACCCACTCATTCCTGGCCGCCTGCATCATCTCTTCACTGCCGCTGCATTCTTACCACTCTAACTGGAGAGTTCTGAGGTCCTGCTAGCTGACCAGCTGACCTCTGTGGTACAGACTACCTCCTCGACATCTCCCTGCCTGGAGCCATGTGTGTGTCCACTCGCAGATTCCCAGTCGCTATGCCTGCACCACCTCACTACTCCTTCACGTTGAACCCTTCCTTTGCCGACTACCTACCTGAACTACAATCAACTTTTGCTGTTGATCCAGGTGGTTTTGTAGAGTTGGCTTTGGGGTCAGGCAGTCCTCAGCTCAAATCTTAATTCCTGCATTGTCAGCCACGTAACCTTAGGAAATAGAATTATTTCTCTGAACCTTAGTTTTCTCATCTAAAATGGTAATAATAATGCCATTCCAGATCACAAAGAATTAAATGTGATGGTGTATTTTAAGCTCCTAGTGCAAAGCCTGGCACATAACATGTGTTCAATCAATGAGAGGCATTTTTGGGACTTCCCTGGTGGCGCAGTGGTTAAGAATCTACCTGCCAATGCAGGGGACACGGGTTCAAGCCCTGGTCCGGGAAGATCCCACATGCCTCAGAGCAACTAAGCCCGTGCACCACAACTACTGAGCCTGCGCTCTACAGCCTGTGAGCCACAACTACTGAGCCCGCATGCCACAACTACTGAAGCCCACGCGCCTGGAGCCTGAGCTCCGCAACAAGAGAAGCCACCGCAATGAGAAGCCCGCACACCGCAATGGAAGAGTAGCCTACACTTGCTGCAGCTAGAGAAAGCCCGTGCACAACAATGAAAACCCAACACAGCCAAAAATAAATAAATAAGTAAATAAATACATTTATAAAAAAACAAAACAGCGAGAGGCATTTTTATTCATCTTGGGCATCTTTGCCTTCCAGACTGTAATTTTCTTTTAGCACCTATATCCATACCTGTTTCCACAACTTCCATTTTGATATTTGAGCAGGGATGGGGACCAAGTTCTGAGTCCTGGCCCCATGTACAGTCTGCGAAAGTGGCACCTGTACAACTTTTAAAAGGTGATATGGGGCTTCCCTGGTGGCGCAGTGGTTGAGAATCTGCCTGCTAATGCAGGGGACGCGGGTTCGAGCCCTGGTCTGGGAAGATCCCACATGCCACGGACCAGCTGGGCCCGTGAGCCACAACTACTGAGCCTGCGCGTCTAGAGCCTGTGCCCCGCAACGGGAGGGGCCGCGATAGTGAAAAGCCCGCGCACCGCGATGAAGAGCGGTCCCTGCACCGCGATGAAGAGTGGCCCCCACTTGCCGTAACTAGAGAAAGCCCTCGCACGAACCGAAGACCCAACACAGCCAAAAATAAAGAAATAAATAAACTCACTGGCATGCAATTTAAAAAAAAAAAAAAAAAGGTGATATGTAACTTGATCACTGTCAAGGCTAAGATGAAAAGACATGAGGGGAAGCAGTATGCAAGCAAAACTTTGAGACAATGTCCCTCATGTACCAGCAGAGCAGGTCTTATTCTCCCCCATCTACACCCCATCCATTCACCCAGGCTTGTTTCCAATGGTTTCAGAACCAGTTCGACCCCTGCCACCACTCTGCTGTGAAACAGAGCTTGGCTGACCGAAAATATGGCATTATCCTGATAGGCCCATGGGTTCTAAATAAGGTCTGTTTTTTGAAGGCAACGTTTCCTGTCATTCATTTAATTGCCCTATAATTTGCCAGTCAAAACAAGGCTGACATTTCCAAGAATGGATAGTAACAGAGATCATTCTCTGCCTACATTTTCTCCTTTCTCTTAGTCTAAGTATCTCCTCTCCATTGCTTACTCGATGAAGTCCATACTTCTTAGCCTGGGGCACAAGGTCATACGTGATCAGATGCATCTTGCTCACCTCAATAGCCTCATCTCATGCCACCCCTCCATCCTTAAGCTCTTTGCTGCCGTCATTGTGCAATTCTTGCAGTTCTAGAACTCTCTTGTTTCCCTCTGTTTGTATATGCTGTTCCCTTTGACTCCATCCTTTCCCTCAATTCTTTGCCTGGAAAACTTCCATTCAAACTTGTCATTTCCTCTAGGAATCATCCCCTCCCCTTCCCCCAGCCTTGACTAGGTGCACCTTTGTGCTCAAAACATTTGTGGATTTGGTGGCAAAGCACTTATCAGGCTGTATCATAATGAAACATCGGCTGATGGTCAGTCTCCCCTAGACCTTTGCTACTCAGAGAGTTAGAAATGCAGAATTTCTAGGTCCATCTCAGAACCACTGAATCAGAATTTTCATTTTAACAAGATAGCCAGGTGATTCCTGGGCTCATTGTGAGAAGGCTTCCCTAATTTAAGGTAGACTTGTGAGGAGCCTCAGGAGGAGACATTGTCTTTCATCTCTGAATCCCCAGTACCTACCATGTTATCTGCACATCATAGAGGCTGTTTGGCACCATGCCTGTACCTGAACCCCACCTGGCCTCCTGATTTGGTTTTGCATCCCTTTTGAGAGAGGATTTGAGCAAAAATCTGTTTACAAGAGGGGCCTTTGTAGGACTCCTGCCACAAAGAATGATTTATGGGGCCCACGTGACTATGTAGAGCCCCAAATCAGAGAGAAGAACATTCTCCACATCTCTCCCATGGGATCCAGCACTGTTGGAGAGAGGAGCCCCTGGGAGCCTTGGAGGTCACATTCCAGGTCCAGGCCTTAGAGTTCTCATCTTGGGTGCCACGGTGAAGTTTCCTCAGGTGAAGCTTTCTGAGGAGCGGCCGAGTTTAACAGGGGGAACCTGTTGTGAGCACCTGGAGTGGGAAAAAGGCACTCCTTAGGAACTCCAAATAACCCTTTAGGAATAACTGCAGGAGTTGAAGGTCCTGAATAAGCAAATGGGAGCAAGATAGCGTGGTCGGCGGGAAAATGGCCCCCCAGATACGTCCACATCCTAATCTCCAGAATCTGTGAATATTATATGGCAAAAGGGACTGGTGAGTGTTATTTAAGTTAAAGATCTTGAGGTGGGGAGATTATCCTGCGTTATCCAGGTGGGCTTGACGGGATCACAATGGTCCTTATAAGAGGGATGCAAGAGGAATCAGAGTTGGAGTGAGAGAAACGACTGCAGAAGCAGAGGTTGGAATGATGAAAGAAAGGCCACGAGCCAAGGGATGAGGACAGCCTCTAGAAACTGGGGAACGCAAGGAAACAGGTTCTTCCTTAGAGCCTCCTGTAGAAACCAGCCCTGCTGGCACCTTGATTTTAGCCCAGTGAGACCTGTTTCAGACTTCTATCCTATGGAACTGTAAGGATAATGTATATTGTTTTAAGTCTCCAGATTTGTGGGAATTTGTTACAGTAGCCCTGGAAAACTGGTACAAGTAGGAAGGCTGAGTTATTCATATTGATGTCAATTTCTCTGTTTACACAAGCTGGGGTGTGGTAACATCTGGGATACTCAAGTTAACTCCTACAGTCCTGGACTTCCAGAAACTGGTTATATTTCCAGCTGATTGGCTCTTGGAAAGCTCTAGAAAGAAATCTACTCCCTTGGGTGGGTGGGGGTGGAGGAGGAGCAAGGGGGTGGTTCTATCTCAATTTGAAAAGATCCAGCATTTTTCAAGCAGATTTACCACTCCATACAAGAATGTTCTCCCAAAGGCATCTTCCTAGCCTAAAACCCCAAGTAGTTCTTGAGAGCCAAAACTTCCAGAGAACAACAATGAACTTGTCATCCTGCATTGATAAATCGACCACTAGGAACTCTGGAGGCTTGTTGGGGAAAGCCAGTCATCATAACCATGGAATGAAAATCCCTGAGACCATCAATGCAGAAAACCAGTAGTTTCTATTAATAAATCAATCCCTTCCCAGAAGAACTTTAAATTTTTTTATTACTGTTGGTTTATGGGGAAACCTTAAAGAAAAAAAGAAGGGGGGGCAATTTCAAATCTGTCTAGACCATGAAATCCACCTGACATTATGATTCTTATGGACCATTTGAGCTCTCCTATTTGAAAGATCTCATTAAGAGTAGAGCTCTCAGCAGCTTTGAATTTCACAGGGCAGGAGCCTCCCTTTGGAGAGCTAACAATGGTCTAGATGCCGGAGAATCCCAAACGCTGAACAGTTTCCTTGGTGCCCACAGCTAAAGCTACTTTCTCAAGATCTCTGCAAATCGCATTACTTTAGCTACGGGTAACTGATTCTGAGCCCCCTTAGAGGCGGTGTCTCCGGCGTTTCCAACCCTACATACAAGTGGCAGTGACTGCACGATTTTGCTTCCGAAGGGGAATGCCCATCTCACCTGCTCAGAGCGGCGTTCAAGGGCAGCAGGACGGGGAGGGGAGACGGGTTGTCTTTCAGGGTCTCAGACAGCCACAGAGAGGGGCCTGAGCCACGAATGACAGCTTAATTCCCAGTCCCCCACCGGGAAGCTGAGGCGGGGGTTAATTAATTTCCTCTCCAGCGGTTCCCTGGGAGAGTTTGCATTAGTTCCTAGCTGTATGAACCCACAACACTCCCTGCAGGAGACCTAGTGAAAGAGGCAAAATGAGCTTGTTGCTCACTGGTATCTTTGTTTCTCCATCTCTTGAGGTGAGTCAGGTAACTCATTGGCTCTCCGTAGAAGGCACAGCAGGCAGCGCAGTCTTCACAGAAAATAGACTAGGTTTGTCTCTGGCTTCTTAAAGTAACCCTTTTAGGGCCCCTTCCTCTTATATACATCTTCCTACCCCTCTCAGATCTATGCCCTACCAAATTAATCCAGATGAGACAGGTAATATATGAAAATTTTTAATTGCCTGTTATATTTATGTAATAAACATATAAATATCTACTCTGTGCCAGAAACTGGAAAGAACAGAATAAGGGAAATAACATTTGATGAGCATCTACTATGTGCCACACAGGGTGCTAATTTATACTCACAACTCCATGAAGTGGACTCCTGGCCCCATTTTTAGATGAGAAAAGTGAGGCTCAGAAAAGTTAAATAATTTACCCAGCATCATATAACTAGTGAGTTATGGACAAAGCAAGAATTTGAACCTACTCTGCCTGACTCCAAGCTTGGGCTTTTTCTGTACTAATTATGAGCTACAAATCTGGAATGAAAAACAAAACAAAAAAAATCTAGGTTCAAATCTTGGCTTTGCTATTTAATAATTATATGACTTTGGCCCAATTAAACTCTTTAAGCCTTAGTGTTTTCATCTTTAAAAGGGGATGATAAAAATAAAATCTATTTTGTAGGATTAATGAGAATTAAATAAGATAATGTTTATGTGTTGTTTAGTACAGTACTTGGTACATAATAATTTCTCAAAAAGTATTAATGATACATGATTATTTTTTTCATGCTATTCTCAAGAGACTTATCTTCTCACGGTAATTCCTTCACCAATATACTTCCCCTCTTCTAAAATTAATATTTGTGAATTGGCTTTTGAAGATTGTCTCTCCAATAAGAAAAATCTCAGACTGAGTGACCGTGAGTCACTCAAGGTCATAAAATTGGCCTAATCAAGCTGTAGTCACCATGTTTTCTAGATCACTTTTTCATTTCTTTTTTTTTTTAATAGCAAGAAGATTTTTTATTTTTTAATTCTTTTTTTCCTTGTCTATAAATAATGTTTTATTGAAACAGTTATACTCCTTTATTTACATTTTACTGTGGCTGCTTTTTGGCTTCAATGACTGAGCTGAGTAGATACAACAGAGATCACAAGGCAAATCTAAAATATTTACTCCCTGGCCCTTTATACAAGTTTGCCAACCCCTGCTCTAGAAAAGCGGATTTTTTTTTTTTTTTGAAACACATATGCTGGGAGTTGTACTTCTTTTTTTTTTTTAACATCTTTATTGGAGTATAATTGCTTTACATAGTGTGTTAGTTTCTGCTGTATAACAAAGTGAATCAGCTATATGCATACATATATCCCCATATCCCCTCCCTCTTGCGTCTCCCTCCCACCCTGATCTCCCTGTGCTATGCGGCTGCTTCCCACTAGCTATCTGTTTTACATTTGGTAGTGTATATATGTCCATGCCACTCTCTCACTTCATCCCAGCTTACCCTTCCCCCACCCCATGTCCTCAAGTCTATTCTCTAGTAGGTCTGCGTCTTTATTCCCATCCTGCCCCTAGGTTCTTCAGAACCTTTTTTTTTTTTTTTTTAGATTCCATATATATGTGTTAGCATACAGTACTTGTTTTTCTCTTTCTGGCTTACTTCACTCTGTATGACAGACTCTAGGCCCATCCACTTCACTACAAACAACTCAATTCATTTCTTTTTATGGCTGAGTAATATTCCATTTTACACATGTGCCACATCTTTTTTATCCATTCATCTGTCGATGGACACTTAGGTTGCTTCCATGTCCTGGCTATTGTAAACAGTGCTGCAATGAACATTATGGTACATGACTCTTTTTGAATTATGGTTTTCTCAGGGTATATGCCCAGTAGTGGGATTGCTGGGTCATATGGTAGTTCTATTTTTAGTTTTTTTTTTTTTTTTTTTTTTTAATTTTATTTATTTATTTATTTATTTATTTATTTATTTATTTATTTTTGGTTGTGCTGGGTCTTCGGTTCGTGCGAGGGCTTTCTCTAGTTGCGGCAAGTGGGGGCCACTCTTCATCGCGGTGCGGGGACCGCTCTTCATCGCGGTGCGCGGGCCTCTCACCATCGCGGCCCCTCCCGTTGCGGGGCACAGGCTCCAGACGCGCAGGCTCAGCAGCTGTGGCTCACGGGCCCGGCTGCTCCGCGGCATGTGGGATCTTCCCAGACCAGGGCTCGAACCCGTGTCTCCTGCATTAGCAGGCAGATTCTCAACCACTGCGCCACCAGGGAAGCCCTATTTTTAGTTTTTTAAGGAACCTCCATACTGTTTTCCATAGTGGCTGTATCAATTTACATTCCCACCAACAGTGCAAGAGGGTTCCCTTTTCCCCACACCCTCTCCAGCATTTATTGTTTGTAGATTTTTTGATGATGGCCATTCTGACCAGTGTGAGGTGATACCTCATTGTAGTTTTGATTTGCATTTCTCTAATTATTAGTGATGTTCAGCATCCATTCATGTGTTTGTTGGCAATCTGTATATCTTCCTTGGAGAAATGTTTATTTAGGTCTTCTGCCCATTTTTGGATTGCGTTGTTTGGTTTCTTGATATTGAGCTGCATGAGCTGCTTGTATATTTTGGAGATTAATCCTTTGTCAGTTGCTTCGTTTGCAAATATTTTCTCCCATTCTGAGGATTGTCTTTTCGTCTTGTTTATGGTTTCCTTTGCTGTGCAAAAGCTTTTAAGTTTCATTGATCATTTTTTCTTGGTACAGACTTAGATCTCTCACTTCCACTCATGAAAATATCCATTATTGCTTTTAGTTTGTAAAGTATCATTGATGATCTCCTTAGCAGTTGTCAAGTTTTTTATAATCATTGTTTTAACTGACATAAAAATATCTCAAAGGATTTTTGTAGAATCACAACTTTAAGATCCTGGCTCACTTTTTCCTAAAAGGTCTTGAGTTCATAAGTGGTGACTTCCTTTGCCAGGGTGGTTGACAGGGGCTAAATCCTCAGCAAGAATAAATGCACTTATGAGGAGGTGAGTGCCTGAGACCAGAAGAGAAGCAACTGCACAGCCTGCCGGCGGGTGTTCTACAAGTATCTGGTGAAACCAAGAGAGCACATGTGACTAGGTAATCCCATTCTTCAGTTGGTATTTCAGAGAAATTCTCACACAGACTCATCCAAGGCCACCTACGAGAATGTTCACTGTGGCCTCCTTGAGAAAATAAGAGTTACATTGACAGCTAAAATGTTGTGGTGAATGTCCCGTAAGGATTACTATGTGGCCGGTAGAGGTAATGAATTCGACTTAATTTCGAATGTGGAATAGATCATAAGAAAAATCTGAGGTGGAAAAAGAGAGTGAGGTCTCTAGCACAAAACCATTTAGGTAAATTAAAAGCATCTATTCACAAGACAACATGACTTATTTTTGGAGGGTATGCACATACTTATGGATACTGTCCAAACAGTAGGGGCCTTGCATTGACTGATGAAGATAATGTGCTGTGCCAGAGGGACAGGATGAACTCAGCTTTCCACATCTCGAGTCCAACCAAAGCAAACAAAATACAAGAGAGCTGCAGGTCAATTGCACTAGGCACGTAGAGAAAAGCATTAATTATCCTAATTTGAAAAGGTGAAATAAAGCTTCATGGAAGCCATGGCATTCTAGCTGTTCAAGAGCAGGATTTACATGGGCCAAGGGGGAAAAGGCTGTTGAAGGCAGAGGCAGAAGCAAAGGCTCTGAAAGAAGAAGTCAATTCAGAAAAGGATCCAATGTGCACATCAGAGAGGAGTCGGAGTGGAGACGCTGAGAAGGTCACGGAGATGGATGAAAACTGCAGGGGAGGGCCGTCAAAGCCACACTAGAGACTGCATTTTGAATACACTGGGCAAGCAGGGAATGTTTCAAATTTGGGAAGACATATGTATTTAAGAAAGATATTCTGAAAGCCAAGTTAAAGGTAGATGAGGAGAGTACAGACTACAGTGGGTAGAGCGGGAATCATTTATATCACAGTCATGTGGACATTTGTTTTAAATGCAGATTCCTAGACCCTGTTTCAGGTCACTGTACCAGCAGGTGTCTAGGTAGAGCCCTGGAAGCTATATATTTTTAAACTAGCTCCCAGGTGACTCTTAGCTTATTGGGGATTAAGAACTATGTCATTTTCAACCATGGCAGCATACGAGAATCAGTTGGGGAGATTTTTAAATTCTTCATACCCAGGCAGCTCATCAGACCAATTAAATTGAAACCTCTCAGGTGGGGTCTGGGCATCAGTATATTTTAAAGCTCCATAAGCAATTCTAATGTGCAGCCCAGGCTGAGAACCACTGCTCTCCAGCAAGCCTTCTTTAGAAAACTCAGGAGCCAGCGAGACTTCCCCTTATTCCATCTTCATTTAATCTCCAGCTAATTTGATTCTCTTCTTAATTGGATCAAAGCCTCAGGCTCTAAATCACTTATAGTAAAAATATAAATTACCCAACCTTTTATTTCAAGAACCCCCAGGCACACAGTATAGTGCTTTTCCATCCCTGGCTCTGGGCAACTGACATTTGATTATCATAAAAAGACTAAAGTTGGAATTAAATAAAAGTAGCAAGATCCCTGCTCTGGTTTGGTCTGATGAAAAGCAACAATGCCAGGTGGTAGAACACGCCACATACTTTGTATATTAAGTAGACCTTGAAATCATATACATTTAAAACTCAGACATATACAGATATGATACACATATATCAATTAAGGTGACAGGAATGGGTTTGAAATAAAGAAAGCAACAGACTAGATTTGCAACCTTGAGCAGCACTAAGACACATAAATTATGCCTTGGGATTCTATTATTTATTAGTCAGTGAACAGACTTCTGGTTTAAAATTGTGCCTGGCTGGAGTTTCCTGCTGTATCCTCCCCAGTTTCCCATTAAAATATCTATGGAGACAGAAAAACAAGGAAACTTGAAAACTCAAACTACCCAAAACAAAGACTGTCAACTCAGTGCCAGAATCTGGGAAGATCTCCCATTAAAGAGAAGGAAATATAATGTATTTTTAAAAACCCTACTGATATCCCTAATGAAATAGAGCTATTCCTTTAATGTAAAAATAAATATCTATCAAATGAGGTTCTAAAATTAATACTGGATGCTGAAACTGATAAACAAGAGAGTTTGTTTAGAGATGAGAAATATTTAGGATGTTAATAAAGAAAAATAGAAAACACAATGGAGAAACATACAAAAATAATTGAATAATTGGAAACAGAAGGTTCTTGAATAAGAATATGCTGTATTGCTACTGAAAGTAATCTGTGAATTCAATGACTTCTCTATCAAAGTCCCAATGGGGTTTTGTTTTGTTTTTGTTTTATTTTGCTTTAGAACCTGGCATAATGATTTTAAGATGTATTTGACAGAATCATCAAAGAGGAAGTGCCAAGAAAATACTGGCAAGAAAACTTTCCCTATAAGATTTAAAATTTATCCTAAAACTACAGTAATCAAAAAATAGGAATAACACAGGAAGAGAACCAAAAGAATGGAGAGTATGTAAATATGAAATTTAATATGTGATTAAATGAGGCATTTTAAATTATCAGAGAAAAAGATTGAGCTCGCTCTCTGGGAAAACAAACTTGAGCTCTCCCTCCATTTTTACCCTAAGTATTCATAGAATTCTAGGCAAATCAAAGAGGTTAAATGTTTAAAAATGAGAAAATATCTTTCAAGCATATTAGGAAATCCAAAAGTCAAAAAGTAAAGACTAATAGGGGCTTCTGGTGGCACAGTGGTTAAGAATCTGCCTGCCAATGCAGGGGACACGGGTTCAAGCCCTGGTCCGGGAAGATCCCACATGCCCTGGAGCAACTAAGCCCATGCGCCACAACTTCTGAGCCTGCGAGCCACAGCTACTGAGCCCTCGTGCCACAACTACTGAAGCCCGCACGACTAGAGCCCGCACTCCACAGCAAGAGAGGCCACCGCAATGGGAAGCTCATGTACTGCAGCAAAGAGTGGCCCCCACTCTCTGCGACTACAGAAGGCCTGTGCACAGCAACGAAGACCCAACACAGCCAAAAATAGATAAATAAATAAATTTTTTTTAAAAGTAAAGACTAATAAACTTGATTATCTGTAAGTCTTACGTTTCTGTGGGGAATAAAGAAGGAGGAAGAAGAGAAAATCCTGTTATAAACCAATATCTATGGGCTTCAGATAAGGCAGCACTCTCTGGAGACTTAAATCTGTTTGGCTTAAACCCCTGCACCTGATTCTATGAGACCCTCCACTTCCTCCCCAAGACTTCTGTACATGCCCTGGGCTCACATTCTCATGGCCACTACTCACCTTTCTTGAAGAATCCTTGATCTAAATCTACAAACGTCTCCCTCTCTTTTTCATGCCAACTTGGTTACTTTTCTTTGATTTCCTCGAAATTTCAGACAAAATATTTACATATTTAACAAAATGTAATGAATGTCTAGAGTGAGGAAAGATATACTAACAATAGCAAATTGAATATTGGATAGTTTTGTCCTAAAATCTCCTTCGTACACTCCACTGCTTGGAATAAATAATTAGTAATATTTTTCTGCAGGCTTCAGTCCACCTGCTATGTCATCTAGCCCCTTCTCTCACAGTATTTCTTTTCCTCTCCTGTATCCTCACTTCTCTGCTTTTTCTAACTTCTGAAATTTCCATTTTATTGTTAAATGTAAAATGTATTAGAAAAATGCTTAATAGTTAAATAGCAAACACCTAGGTCATGCAGCTCAATATTAAAAAAAACAAACAACCCAATCCAAAAATGGGCAGAAGACCTAAATAGACATTTCTCCAAAGAAGACATACAGATGGCCAAGAAGCACATGAAAAGCTGCTCAACATCTCTAGTTATTAGAGAAATGCAAATCAAAACTACAGTGAGGTACCACCTCACACCAGTGAGAATGGGCGTCATCAGAAAATCTACAAACAACAAATGCTGGAGAGGGTGTGGAGAAAAGGGAACCCTCTTGCACTGTTGGTGGGAAGGTAAATTGATACAGCCACTATGGAGAACAGTATGGAGGTTCCTTAAAAAACTAGGGGCTTCCCTGGTGGCGCAGTGGTTGAGAATCTGCCTGCTAATGCAGGGGACACGGGTTCGAGCCCTGGTCTGGGAAGATCCCACATGCCACGGAGCAGCTGGGCCCGTGAGCCACAACTGCTGAGCCTGCGCGTCTGGAGCCTGTGCCCCGCAACGGGAGGGGCCGCGATAGTGAAAGGCCCGCGCACCGCGATGAAGAGCGGTCCCTGCACCGCGATGAAGAGTGGCCCCCACTTGCCGTAACTAGAGAAAGCCCTCGCACGAACCGAAGACCCAACACAGCCATAAATAAATAAATAAATAAATAAATAAATAAAGTAGCTATAAAATAAAAATGGTTTGAAAGTTAAAAAAAAAAAAAAAAAACTAAAAATAAAATTACCATATGATCCAGCAATCCCACTACTGGGCATATACCCAGAGAAAACCATAATTCAAAAAGACACATGCACCCCAATGTTCATTGCAGCACTATTTACAATAGCCAGGTCATGGAAGCAACCTAAATGCCCATCGACAGACGAATGGATAAAGAAGATGTGGTACATATATATAACGGAATATTACTCAGCCATAAAAAGGAACGAAATTGGGTCATTTGTTGAGACGTGGATGGATCTAGAGACTGTCATACAGAGTGAAGTAAGTCAGAAAGAGAAAAACAAATATTGTGTATTAACGCATATATGTGGAACGTAGAAAAATGGTACAGATGAACTGGTTTGCAGGGCAGAAGTTGAGACACAGATGTAGAGAACAAACGTATTGACACCAAGGTAGGAAAGCCGTGGGGGGTGGGGGTGGGGGTGTGATGAATTGGGTGATTGGGATTGACATGTATACACTGATGTGTATAAAATGGATGACTAATAACCTGCTGTATAAAAAAATAAATAAAATAAAATTCAAAACAAAAAGACATCATCATTGACACCCTAGGACCCTTGTCAAAAGAGAACCACACACACATACCTACACACACACACACACACACACGGCACAACCACCACTCCATCTCCTAGAAACAACCAGTATTCTAATTATTAATCATGTCCTTAATTTTTTAAATAGTTAGTAATCATGTGCTTGTTTTTCTTTATAGATTTACTACCTGAGCATACATTCCTAAACCATATAATTTAATCTCTTTTGATCTTTGTATACAAGGAATAACCCTGGCTATATTCTTTGTGTCTCGCTTTTCTTACCCAACACATGTTGGTAAGATTTATCCATGCTGGAGCATGTAGCTTTAATGCATCTGTGTTCACAGCTGTATAGTTTTCCATACCACAATTTATTTATCTATTCTATGTTAATGCTATTTGAGTTCTTTCCAGTTTGAGGAAATTATAAACAAGGCTTCAATGAGCATTATTGTGTGTGTGTATAGATATAGATACAGATATAGATATAGATATAAAAAAGCATGCAATTTTCTAGGAATATATATATATATTGGGTTACAAAAACCTCCCACTTTTCTTTCTTTTTATTGTCTGTTTTTAAACATTTGCCTGCACTTCACTGTGTTTGGCTGTCTCTGTTTTTCATTGTTTTCATATAACTGCACAATCACATTTATAATCTAAATGATTTCTTAAGGTATTCTCTTAAGCAAAATTAATTCCTTAAAATACTGTCATGGCAGGTGTTAAACTGATAAAAATTTTATCCTATTATACAAGGTTAAGAGGCAAATGACCAGTTTCTTAAAATGTAATTCATGTGAGAGATGGTTAATATCCCTAGTATACAAAAAAGTCATAAGACCATAAGAAAAAGTTAAGACAATTTTTCAATGGGCAAAAAATATAAACAGGCTATTTATAAAATAAAAAACACCAAAGGTCAATAAACATGTGATGCCTGTTTAATACCATTAATTAAATAAATGCAAGTGAATATAATTTGATATAAACATTCATCTCTAAGATCAATGATATGAAAAAGCTTGACCAAACTGTGTGCTGGTGAGAGCGTGAGAAAAGGAGACTCTTATGAACAGTTAATGTGAATATAATTTGTTTGAACTTGCTGGAAAACTATTTGACATCATGCATCAAAAGATAAAACTATGTCCATACCCTTTAAATCTAAAACCCACCTTCTTAAAGTTCACCTTAAGGAGATAATTGCCTAGATATGAAAAGACAGACACAGAAGACTCTTCATTGCAGCATTATTAATAGTAATGAAGAGAAGTGACATGCCTGGAAGCCCCCCAGGCTGGTGGATGGCTCCACAGGACTACGCTTGCATTGTCTATGAGTAGGTTTCAAAATGATGTCCAGTAGCTGGGGTTTTGTTAGCACAACACATGTAGTTTTTTTTTTTGATGTGAGTTTATTGCCTTCATTTAAAAATTAATAGATTTTGCTTTAAGTATTGCTTTAGAACTTCTTTAGGAAAATCAGATTCAGCAACTCTGAGCTACCTGTATCTCCACATGATAACAATTAGCTGAAACTGAAGACAGTCTCCTCTAGAGTTTGCCATTTTCTTGTACTAGTCCTGGTCCACTCATGTATTTTACCTACCTAATACCTGTGCCGTTTTAGCTTACAACACTTAGGCTAATAATTCATTACATCTTGCCAAGGGCATTGAGCTGCCCAAGATTCGATTCTCCCCCTCTTAAATAACTTCTTTTTCCTAATTATAAAAGTAAGGCATACTTGCTGTAGAAAAGTTAAAAGCACAGAAATGCCTAAAAAATAAATGTCAGTAATATGATCCCTCCTAAAAATAACTCTGGTGGAATTTATGTATAGATTCTTTTAAGTCTTTCATCCATACATATATTTCTTGTATAAAGTTGAAATCATGTTTTGTATTCTGCTGTTTTCCAGCCTTGCATGTCAGACATTGCAACATGAACGGTATTCCATCATTTTTGATAACTGCATATTATTCCGTGGTATGGATGTACCATAGCCATTCTTCTAAAATTGGACATTTAATTAGATTCTTTGTGTTTGGGGGGGGGGTCTTTTGTTTTTGTTTTTACTGTAATATATAATGCTGGAGTGAAGATCTTTTACTATGGTTCAGTGCTTTTTTGTAATATCTGTATGAGAGATTCCCAGAAGTGGAACTTCTGGATCAAAGCGTATGAGCATTTTTTAAGGTCCTTGATATAGAGAGGAGTGCCAAATTGCTTTCCTAAGGGTTAGTTGGATCAATTTATACTCTCACAGTAGGGGAAGGGCCCCTTCTTAAGTTTATATGTTTTCCCCAAGATACAGATACCTTGGGGCCATATATACTGTGAACTCTTCTAAAGTCAGTTTAATTCCATTGATTGGGATCATTATCCATGTCAGTTAACACCTAAATAAACTTTGTCAATCAGGGTCTTGCCAGACTCTAGAACGAACACAGGCAGAATTGATTCAGAGGATTCAATATCATTTCTAAGGTCAGGTCTGCACTTGCCCATGGACGTAAAAGGTGAAAAATGAAAAGGTACCAGAAACAGTAACCGTGACCTCCCTGTCCTTCCCTATAAATTTTCACTATATGAAGACCAGAGGGGCATCTCCCAAGGCACAAGTTTGCTGAGGACTTTCCTGCCACTTGGCTGCATCAACAAGAGTGAAAAGGGTTCCAAAATGCTCCACTTTCAAAGACAGTTCCCTCCAGATGTGTCAGTCCCAGGTACCAAGGCTCTGCACCAGATGTGATCCCTGGGAGCTGAGGTGGGGGAAGAGCTTGGAGCATACAGCTGCAGATGATGAGGTCATCAGCACAATTCGGGGAATGGATGAGTTCACTGGGGAAAGGGGGAAAAAAAAATGTCACTTTTCTTTTTTCTTGTTTGAAGTCACTAAGCTTCAGGGTTCAGGAGGGAATTGTTGCTCTGACTTTATTCTCTGGGAGACGTGGGGCTGCCTGCCAGAGGCAGCTGCACGCGGGGTCATTTGCATTGCATGCAGTCTCTGGTTTTAAAGGGAAGCTCTTCCTTTCCTTAGATCATCTGCTTCTTTAGAGTCAGGGCCACTGCCTCACACAGATTGTATTCGCCCTTTAATCTTTTCCCCACCCCTCCCTCTCGCTGACTTACTCTGTGCAGTTTAACAAGCTTCCCAGACAGGTCCAGCAGACTCATCCTGATAGCTTTGCAAGCCAGCTGGCGGACAAAGGAGGAATTATTTCATACACTCATGGCTGGGTGCGGGAGAGAGGCACTTTGGGGAACACGTTGGGGTCCCCTTGCATCTCCCTCTCTCTCTCGCACTCCACCCCGAGGTGCTAACACCTAGCAGCCGAGACCTTAGCTGGATTTGACCTCCTGAAGCACAGTTAAGATTGCTGAACTTTCAGCTGGCTCTGACAAACCTGATGGGGCCCTGAGGGAGCCGTTTCCCAGAAGGAGGAGCAAATTCTCTTTTGTGTATGGGCACATTCTTGAAGTTTCACCAAGGTGATGCCGGGGCTAAAAGGGATGGGGAGCCGGTTCTCCAATGTGGGGAAACTTGCTTGCAGTTCAATGAGGCACCTCTTTTCTTTTGGATGGTGCAGGGGAAAGAAAGCAGAAAGGAGTGAGACAGAAGGTAGCCTAGGCAGGGGACAGGGACGCATGGCCTTTTTTTCTGCAGAGAAAAGCTCATTTCTAGCCAGCCAATTGCTTATTAACTGACAGGAATGTTTCAGGTGTCATTTTATTTTCTCTGTCTCCAGTTAGAGATGATTTCAGCCATTACTTTAGAAATGATACCAAATGGAGAGTAAGTGGTCCATTACAACTTCATCTTTAAAACTCAGGCTGGATAGAGGCCATGTACCATGAACCAATAGAAAGAACAGAGAGACGTAATAGTCACTGCGGAGCACCTGTGTCATGGGACAGCCGCCATGTTATTAAGCCCCAAAATGTTCCTCCTGTCCTCAGAGAATCTAGCAGTCAATAAAGCGGAGAGCTGCTTGGTAATATCAGATGGACTTTGCTTCTTCCCAGTGGCATTTGGGAGGTCTTGATTCTTATTATTAATGCCACTATGAAGCATCTTGAGGGTGTTTTAAATTTTCAGTCATTTAGTGTGAGAGCACTTCTAATTATCTGGAATCTAAATAACCAGTATCCTCAATATTTTCTCCACCAATTCACTTTGAGAATAAACGGGCAAAAAAAGGGGCAAAAAGTAACATCAGACATTTAAAAAATAATAATATGTTTCAAGGGCTATCACAATCTCCCAAGCATTCTGATATCTAGTTTTCATAGGGATGATACTGAGATGCTTCAAGTAAGAAAGAAAAGTACCTTTATTTACCTGCCATTTATACTAGACTCCGGTTAACACTTCCACACACCTAATTCTGTTTAATCTTCATAATAAGCTGACAATATATTTTAGCCCCATTTTACAGACTAGCCTCTAATTCCACACATTTCAAACCTAGTTTCTCCTCCTCCATTAACCACGTATTTTCAGTGCCAAGCACCATGGGACGTTTTCATATGGAGAGTTACCTTCTGGCCCTGCCTCTTTGTGTCACATTACCAGGCGGGCTGAAGGCATGTTCCTGGAAGCCATTCCTATACCAAGATGGACTGCAATAAAGTAACCATACATGGAAGTGACTTTGATCCTCATAAATCTATCTCACTAAGCCCAAACTAAATGAATCTCCAACTCAACTGCTTTGGATCACTCCAACTCCATGAAACAGGGGAAATATAAAAGTTGAAACGGAGACAGCAGTCAACTCATTCAGCTTAAAATACCTTATTTTTGCAACAAACATGTGAACACATTGCTAGGATCCCTCTCAGGGCCTCGAAAGGGGCACAGAAGCTTAAGCTTTATTAGCTTCATGGTAAATTGGCCTCTGCCCAGGGATCCTGCCATTGTCCACAGCTTTTGGCATTGACTTCAGAGCTTACTTCATGATTGTCTGAATTGTTTCGCTGGTAGCTTTATGGGTTGATTGGACTTTGGGAAACAACCAAAGTCTTTTGGACTCGAGTGTCATGGGGTTCAGGTAATTGGTCAGGCTGTGGAGTCCCGTTTTAAAGGCAGAAGGTTTTCATGTGTAGCTCATTAACTATATGAGAACAGTTCTCTGAAGCAGGGTGTTGGCCCTGCAAACCACAAAATACAGCCCGGGATCATTCCAAGATCATTCAACAAAGAACTCGCATCTCCCAAGACCCAAAGTCCAGCCTGTAACTCAGCCAGTTGTCTTGTTCCTTCAAGTGCACAGAGAATGGAACCCAGGGCTGGGGTGCCCCTTGGCCACACACGCCAGACACAGAGGATTTGCTTATCCTTACAGCTAAGAGCTCTCAGGAGCTGTCTTTGGGGAAGGGTTTTGTTTTGCCCAAACTTCATCCCATGGCTTTAATCCCACTGCATTTGTCATCTTCAGCCTCACTGAATACAGAGAAAGAGAGGCTTCAACCAGCTTGCCGGAGAGGTAAATAGGTTTAAACTTCACCACAGATGGCCTCATCTCTCAGTGCCAGATTTTCAACAACAACTGGTATAGCTAGTGACATGGCAAAGAACCACGGCTAAGCCTGGCTCATGTCTACGTCGCTGATAACAGAGACGACGCGGGCGGACGGAGGGGACAGAAACGGCCTGACAGTTTAGGGTGGAGGAGGGAAAAGGAAAGTGAGGGATTGAGGGGTGCAAAGAGAGTGATAATGTTAGAAGCTGGGAGAAGTATCATAACAGAAAAAGAATGGAAACTTGAGAATATTTTGTCTGATTTATTTACTTATTTATTGCCTGCCACGTTCCGCAAAGGACTGATTCCCCCCTTTTCTTTTGAGTTAGGGCCCGACCAAGCTGAAAACTGTCCTTTTCATTCTCTTCTTTGGGTTTATAGGGAGGGGGAAATATAACAGTTAAAAATTGTTTATTATTTTAAAACTTCGTTTTTTCTCTCTCCCTATGTCATCAGCCTCTACTTTCCCACTATTCTCTATTTCTTTTCCTCAAAAACAGGGCAATTACAGCAAATATGCGTTTGCCAGTGTTGTAGGACCACACTTCAGTGGTTAACTAGAATGAGGAGAAAAAGAGAGAATCACAAAAAAAAAGAAAAGGAAAGGAAAGGAAAAACATGACTTGACCTGTCATCTTTGGGAAGTTGCCAGAATCTTTTGCTAGCAAACCAATTCCATTCCATGGTGTGTATGTGCACGGGTATATGTGTGTGTGTGTGTGTGTGTATGGGTGGGTGTGTGGGTGTGTGTATGCGTGGGTGGGTGTGTATGTGTGGGTGTATGTGTGTGTATGTGTGTGTTTATGTATGTGTGTGTGTGTATGTGTGTGGGTGGGTGGGTGTGTATGTGTGTGTGTATGTGGGTGTGGGTGTGTGTGTATGTGTGTATGTGTGTATGTATATGTGTGTGTATGTGTGTGGGTGTGGGTGGGTGGGTGTGTATGTGTATGTGTGTGTGTATGTGTGTATGTGTGGGTGTGTGGGTGTGTGTGTATGTGTGTGTGCGTGGGTGTGTGTATGTGTATGTGTGTGTGTGTGTGTGTGTGTGTGTGCGCGCGCGTGCGCATTGCACGTCTCTAAGCCTGGGTGAGCACGGAACACTCAGCTCTTCATGAATTGCTGGGATACATGAGGCAGAAGAAGTGCTACTAGCAGCAGTCATGGTCCACCCGATTATCAAAGAACTGCTCTCCTGATCAGGTTTTGTGCTAAACATGCCAGAAGAAGAAAGGGAGGGCTGATGGCTGCTTGCTTGGCATTTCTTTGTAGTCCGGGTCTTTTCTTCCCCTGAGGTGGTTGTTATTGTTAACCGGGGTTGTGTGAAACCCCTTCTGTGCAGAAACTGGAGTTTCCGCTTTGAAGCCGGAGCGTCTTTGTTCTTCACCTAAGTTGGTGCCATTTTCGACAGGAGCATTTGTATTGCAGTCTGGTCAGTGCCTACCACCCAGAATTCAGTGAGGCTGTTTGCCAGGTGGGAAAACGTAGTGATAATGGGGCCAGAGGGGACAGTTGTGAGTTGGGGGCAGAGGAGGGATGGGGAGGAGTTGTCTAGGTATAAAAACGCAGAATAAGACCCTGTAAAAGTTGGCTTGGATTTGGGGGGGGTCAGAGTTCACAGTTCTCCTCTGGGACTTGAATGTTCCAAAAAAGAGTGTGCTGGGGCAGAGAAAAAGAGGGGGGAAAGGCAAGTGGGATGTATTGCTGCATTACAGAAAAAGAAAGGGGAGGGAAGGGTAGAAATGCATGTAATATAATAGAATCCCTTGGTAACTGGCATTGAGACCAGGTACTAACATAGAAAGCAGTCGTTTTCAGGGTTTCCCCAAAACACTTCTTCCAATTTCACTTTTTGAAATTTATCCTCAAAATTTTAATTTGGAAAACAACTCAAATGTGTTAAATACTGAATCTCTAATGTGCTAGAGTGAAGTGGATTTCCATTTACCCAGAGTTAGGTTTCAAGATTGGCAGATATTGCTTATTAGCAAAATTGGCTTGAATATCCTTAAGTCTCCCATTAATTACACATATCCCTGAATAATAATTCTTACCCACACTAAGGCTGGAGAACCACTGACCTAAAGGGAGAAACAAAGAAACAAAAAGACTGGGTTAGCCTGTCAGTTTTCCTTTCACAGCACCATCAAGTCCAGCTGTGACGGGGGCAAGAGTGGAGATCTCTCTAGGGCTTGGCGATAGGATTTATTCCTACCCCTTTCAGTGTGGAGCCCCCATTACCTTAATGCATGTTGTGATTCTTTTGTTGTTGTGACAATTAAGCTAGATAATGTAGTTCCTTCTCATGGCAGGGAGTTGTCCCTAAAGTTGCATGTAAATTTGCTTCTAATTCAGCTGTCTATCGAAGCATTAGCTTGTTGGCTCAGCCCTACTGTTGATTAGCAGGCGAACTCAGGCAAGTCACTTAAGATCTCTACAATTCCATGTATCTGTGGTCTAGATGGCTTCTGAATCCTCTCCAGTGAGAACCGTCCCTCCTGCTACAATTAAAACCTCATCTTTAGGCTGACAGCATCATACTGGGCGTTAAGTGTATGCCGTATTGTAGGTCACTGACAGGGTCACTCAAGTAGGGAGAGATCATCAGCATATGGGACAGCCAACTTCACTGTTCTGGAGCAAGAAGCGGCCCCTCACACTCTGAATGGACACTGGCAATCCTAGACCTTGGGGCCCAGTGAGTAGCAGGGTAAAATGGGCAAACACATTATCACTAACTGGAAAAAAATACATCTCAACCCAAACTCCGGGGCAGTGACACTTCATCGTTCATGTTTTTTGGGATGACCTGTAGTATGTACACATTAGAAGACCCCTAATGTGGAGCCCTTTCAAATCAACATTATTTGAATATTTTTTCAACACGTATTTATGGACAGAAACTCTTTTCCTAGTAACAAAAAAGTGTGTTCATAAACAGATTCACATTACTAATTTACTTTCTTTGGCTGAATTAAACTCAATATACAAAAAAAAAAAATTCAACAGAAATATATTAGGAAGCAGATCCAGAGTTTGAAGACAAAGGACTTAAATATATTTTAAGTATAGATGTAGTGAGGTCTTAAAAGCCAAAAATTATTGCTTACATTCTTTGAACTAGAAATGAAGATGCCCCAGAGGCATCTTACAGGGTAAATCATTGAACTGCATTGGCTGTAGAAGCATATAGAGTAGCTGAGACAATAAAGCCTTCTACAGTTGAATTGCAGAATACCTGCTCTATGAAAAGTCAGTAAAAAGAATCCAAGCACTGTCATGTTCCAACAATACAGTAACTTGTTGATTTAAAGATTTCACTGGAAACATGAAGACTGAGTTGCCCTCTCTTCTGCAGAATTGTACTTTTACCTCATAAATGGAATAATCTACAAACATAGAGATTTTGCTTTTATTTGTCTAATTATTAAAGAAGATTGTCTTTTATTTGAATGTCTGATAACAAGCACGAGTGGTGTTGAAATAGTCAGTGTTCCACACCTTTTTAAAAATCTATTGATTAATTCTGGAACAACCACTTTGACCTCATGTTGATGTTGCAGAAATAATGGTGGATAAAACTGCTGGCATCTTGGCACAAATCATGGCAGTGGCACCAAACTGTACCAGTAATTGCTGTATTCTTTACCACCACACACTTAAAGTGAAAACAAATGTTTGTTTCACCTAAGACTATGCCTGATGAAGCAATAAAAAGTATTACTCCTATTAAACTTGACCCTTCAGTACACATTTTAAAATTCTGTGACAAAATGGGAAGCACACACAAAGCACTGCTGCATATTGAGATATGATGATTTACTTCTACAAATGTATTGAAGAAAAGCACTTATGTGCTTGAGTTGCGAGCTGAATTACTTTTTTCATGGAAAGCCATTTTTACTTGAAAGAATGATGTAAAAACTATGGCTGTTTCTCGTTGGGTATTTGGCCGATGTTTTCTAGAAAATGAATTAAGTAAACCTATAACTTTAAAGAAAACAGCTGATATTATTCGTTGCCAGTGATGAAAGCTGAACTTTCAAACAAAACGTCGAATTTTGGTAAACTTGTCACTATGAGCTTTATAGCTTCCCGGTGCTTATATATTCTTCTGATGAAGTCAACAGTGATATTTATGAATTTTGTAATTTCTTATGTTTGTGATGTTTTATTATGTTATTATATATTTTTTGTTTATATTATGATTTGATGTTTTACAAGGAAACACATCTGTGGTTCACTCAGTAAACCAACATTTTCCAAATAACTAACACCCGATGTTACAAAATCATGCCTGGCTGAAAGATCCGTCCAAAGTACAAAGTGGGCCAATAAACTTTTATGTGACAGAATAAAAAAATGTTATGGATTAGTTTCAGAGTCCACATTTCATCTAACTTTTAGGAAACTACCACTTGTCAAGTTTTGGTGTAGTGTCGAAGAATTTCCACATTTATCTGAAAAGGCTATTGAAATACTCCCCCCTTTTCCACCTACACAACTGTGTGAGGCTGGGTTTTCTTCATGTACTTCAACCAAACAACATTATTGCAACGAACTGAATGCAGAAAACAGGTAACAGAATCTAAAATCTGTTAAGCCAGCACAGAGACTTGCAAAAGTATAAAACGATGGCACTCTTTTCACTAAATTTTTTGTGAAAGAAAAATAGCGATAAGATAAAGTTACTTTCATGAAAATATTTATGTTAACATATACTTTCTTTAAGAGATTCATTTAATTCATCTTTTACAAATTTGTTTTAATTTCTAATAATAATATATATAGCCTTCATGAACAAAAGTTTTGGGGGATATTCAATAATATTCAGGAGAATGAAGGAGTCCTAAAGCCAAAATATTTGAAAACTGTGGACTTATTTCATTGTATTTTACTCTGTCTCCCTCACTATACTGAACTCCTGAAGGCTGAACACTATATCCTGTTTGAGTCTGTAACTATCCTTAGTGCCTGGTACTTAGTAGATACTAAGTAAATATTCACTACAGGAATGAATGAATAAATTATTCAACTTCAGTGTCTGAAATTTTCCTGCATTCTGTAATGCTGTCCTTGGTCTCACTGACCAAGTAAAAGTCCAGCAGTCACAATGCCCAGGTTGTGGAGCAAAACGTAAAGGAGAGATCACACATTCTTTCATATGCCCTCTAAGATCCTCCATGACTTCCCCTCTAACCTCACTTCCACCACTCCCTGCCTGATGCTTCATGTTTCAGCAATCAAACTGCTACTAATCATACTCTTGTTTGCTGTTGTCATTCAGCTCTCTCTCTCTCTCTCTCTCTCTCTCTTTTTAAATATATATATATTGAGGTATAGCCGATTAACAGTGTTGTGATAGTTTCAGGTGCACAGAAAAGCGACTCAGCCATACATATACATGTATCCATTCTCTCCCAAACACCCCTCCCATCCAGGTTGCCACATAACATTGAGCAGAGTTCCCTGTGCTATATACAGTAGGTCCTTGTTGGTTATCCATCTTAAATATAGCAGTGTGTACATGTCAATCCCAAACTCCCTAACTATCCCTTCCCCCCCTGGTAACCATAAGTTCGTTCGCTAAGTCTGTGGTCTGTTTCTGTTTTGTAAATGAGTTCATTTGTATCATTTCTTTTTAGATTCCGCGTATAAGGGATATCATATGATATTCCTCTTTCTCTGACTTACTTTACTCACTTTGACAATCTCTAGGTCCATCCATATTGCTGCAAATGGCATTATTTCATTCTTTTTTATGGCCGAGTAATATTCCATTGTGTATATGTACCACATCTTCTTTATCCATACATCTGTCGATAGACACTTAGGTTGCTTCCAAGTCTTGCCGATTGTAAACAGTGCTGCAATGAACGTTGGGGTGCATGTATCTTTTCGGACCATGTTTTTCTCCAGTTATATGCCCAGGAGTGGGATTGCAGGGTCACATGGTAGCTCTATTTTTAGTTTTTTAAGGAACCTCCATACTGTTCTCCATAGTGGCTGTACCAATTTTCATTCCCACCAACAGTGTAGGAGAGTTCCCTTCTCTCCACACCCTCTCCAGCATTTATTATTTGTGGATTTTTTTGATGACAGCCATTTTGGCTGGTGTAAGGTGATATCTCATTGTAGTTTTGATTTGCATTTCTCTAATAATTAGTGATGTTAAACATCTTTTCATGTGCCTCTTGGCCATCTGTATGTCTTCTTTGGAGAAATGTCTATTTAGGTCTTCTGCCCATTTTTTGATTGGGTTGTTTGTTTCTTTGATATTGAGCTGCATGAGGTGTTTGTATATTTTGGAGATTAATCCTTTGTCAGTTGCTTCATTTGCAAATATTTTCTCCCATTCTGAGGGTTGTCTTTTCATCTTCTTTGTGGTTTCCTTTGCTGTGCAAAAGCTTTTACACACATTCTTATATCCTCAGTACCATACATAGAGTCTGACACTTAATGGGTGCTTAATAAGAATCACACTGAACTGAAATACTTCCTTTCCATGATGTTAAAGCTTAGGTATAAGTCATGCAAGCCCCAGTCAACTTCACTTACTTTTATTGAGCACTTACATGTGTCAGCCACTATGGTAGGCATTGGGGATTGCAAATATTTATATCAGAGAGCTTACAGTCCAATGGAAGAGAGAGAGTCTTTAAATGGCAGAATATAATAAGCATGCTATATACATGTGTTTCTAGAGAGCCCAGGAGAAGCATATTTCTCCAACAGATATTTAGAACGCCTTCCATGTGGCAAAACACTTGTGCAAGACACTCATGGAAGCATGTGCCCTCAGTGAACTTAAAGTCTTCCCTCAGTGATGGAGACAGGCATTAAACAAATGTCATACAAATGAGGTATGTAATTACAAACGGTGAGCAGGACCGGGAAAGAAAAGTCATAAGAAGATACTCTTATCAAGGGTCTAATTTAGACTGGGGGGGGAAAGGGATCAGAATAGGTGTTTCTGAAAATATGCCATGAATATGCAGAGTGTAGGTGCTAACCACCGGAGAAGCAGAATACTGAGGAAAGCATTCCAAGCAGTGGGAAGAGGGGGTCATTTGTCAAGGGTGGAAGGCTTGCCATGACAGTTGCCAGGCTTGCCAGGCTGGAAAGGTAGAGTGAGGGCTGGAGGAAGGGGAGAAGGACTAACACGGCACAGCACAGACGCTTGAAGAGGCCCAGAGCTAAGTCTGGATACTTCACTTTCCTCTTGTGCTACGCAGAGCTGTGGTTCTGGGTGGTCTGTATTCATCTCACATAAGCCCTCACAAGATAAATGGAGCCTGTTTCCTCAAGCGACTACTGCTAAGAGAAAAGTTTTCTTCAGATGTATGTTTCCATCAGCACTTTCCCCATAGGGCACCTAAAAACTTGATTTATCATAAATGTTTCACCCAGAATACATATACAGTAATACAAATGTGGCATATTTAAATGCACTCCTCAGAGAAATTTGCTGGCAGTGATCACATACCATAAATAAAGGAAAAAATAGCCCAGCTATGGTTGTTTCCAGAACGAGTCGATAGACCCCTACTCAGGCTACTGCCCAGAAGCTGAAACATAACTCAAGAGATTCATGGCAATGTTATGGGAACACCCATCCTGGGCCTGGGACCAACTCTTACTTAAGGGTTGGCCCCTCAAATGGGAGGAATACTAGCAAAGCTCCATGGATTACTTCAGCTGGTTTGCTAGAAATGGGGAGGGAGAAAATGGGGCTGGCCAATCAACAACCTAGGTCCTGTTGAGTAATTAAGGTGTCCTGACTAAGGGCAAACCCCAGCTTAACCATGAAGTAGCTCTGTGACCTTGGTTATTTAATCTACCCGTCACTCATATCCTCCTCTGTAAAATGAACTAATACGTGTTACGGGCATTAAATGAGATAATGTAAGTCAGTGCTTAGCAAAGCATTCACTACACGTCAAGTCTCAGCATGCTGGGCCTCAAGACCAGCTTAACTGCCTGTTTTACCCCCATGAGTAACCACTCATTTGGCATCTGAAGGACACAGTTATTGTAATGAATCAGCCTGTTTTTAGTCTTCATGCAGATAACATTCATTTCATGAAATCCTAGCCAAGCAGCCATACAAGATTTTCCGCCTTCCTTACTGCTGTAACCTCTATACCCTATAAAAATATTCTAAGAAAGCCCTCTCTATTAACATATGAAACATGGTTCTAAAAGAGCCCTCTCTTCACAGAATTTGCCAACTGCTTCCTTTATGGCTCTGAACAGACACTGCAGCTTTGAGAAGAGCAGCCCCCTCTCCTGTCACTCACCCACCCCCCCGGTGGGGGGGCACCCAAATCCCCACTCTGAGCGGAGCACTTTCACAAGCCCTCATTTTACAGCCACCGACACCCTGAGCCTGCCACACTCCCCCAAGACTGGGCGAAGCATGAAGTAATCACAGACTTTGATATTTTTCCAACCACAAACCCCCTCAAGGTCCAATGCATCTGTGAGGGAAAAGTGACTCTCTCTTACCTAACCCACAGTGGAACAAGGATCAAGAGAAACCACATCAAGATTGTGCTTGGTAAGTAGTTAGCAAGACTTTCAAAAGTGTACATTTGGCTTAAGCATGCCTGAAATATGAAATAACTAGAATAACACCCCTCCTTTGACCTTTGCATAGGGCCTTTCAGAGGAATATCTCAGGACCTCAAATGAAAGAAAGTACTTAGAACCTTGAAACACTTTTTAAAACCTGCAGACAGCTTAATGTGAGGGGTCTTGTGAACAGTTCGTTGTCAGGAGTTTCTAGCAAGTGTTATTTCTTCCTGAATTCCAAGAACCAAGTGCTCTGAAGTTTCCATTCACACAGGATGAACAAGCCCACCACAGCATTAAAAAGGATGAAATACCTGATGTGGTTTTCTTTGAGGGACAGGTTTAACACCCGTACACACACGCCCAGACCCAGTGCCTGGCAAGATGGCAGAGAGGCAGATGGCCTCCCATATTTAGGGCCACACTAACATCACATACACAGTTTAAAGCAAGTGCTGGCAACTGGAAAAGTAATTTATGACAGTAAACAAATGGCTCTTTAAAAAAAAAATCTGTAGGGTGATAGCAGTGACAAGAGACAAACATTTGGCTAAACAGCGTTCAAAGAAGAAAAAATGGACAGGATCATCATGTAGAATGTTCTCGTGCATGTGACGAGTGTCAAGTGATAGGGCTTATAAGTAATGAGAGGGGAAGAGAAATCTGAAATAAGATTGTCATTGCAGTCAGGCTGCCATTGCCAGACTCTTCTGTTCTACCTCAGTCCAAACAGTCAATGTAAATCCTTCAGTTCTAGAATGTGTCCTGGAACAGGCAGAACTCTAGGTTTTATGAGGAGAAACTTGACTTTGGCTTTAAGAAGAAGAAAAAAATCATTGTATTATGGCCACTAGACATACATCTGATTCTAGGACCTCCCTCAAAAACAGCTGCTGGTGCTCAAGGTAAGAAAACAATGTACAAAGTTTTAACAAGCATTTGCTATCCTGATTGGTATGGACACTTAACTTTTCAATCTTTAAAAAAAGCCCTCTTATTTTTATGATTGTAAAATAATACATGCTAATTGCACAGCTAAGAAACTCGTAGTGAATATTGAAGCCAGTTACACATGGATGTCAATCTAAACAGTTGTACTAAGTATGGTTGCAAAAGCAAATGTGTCCATAGATTGCTCTTAAAAGATTAGGTATAAAATGTAAAAAATAATAATTATAGCAATAATTGAATAAAAATAATTTAGTGCTAACCCCCAAATTATATTTTCAAAAATTGGGAAATAAGAAGCTGGAAGAAAGCATGAAAAAATATAAGAATATTAAATTCTTCGTCTAAAATACAGGGTTTTAAAGATTCATGTTTATTGTTGACTTTAAAAATTAAAGAGATGTTGGTCAATGGACAATTTTTTAACTTAAAAAGAAATAGAATTAAACTGGATAATGAACCTTCCAAGCACTGTAGAAAATAAAAGTAAGGAAATTATAGTCTACGTGGGGGAAAACAATAAAGAGGCCTAGAGAGAATGATTAAAATATGATATTAGGGGGCTTCCCTGGTGGTGCAGTGGTTGAGAATCTGCCTGCCAATGCAGGGGACACGGGTTCGAGCCCTGGTCTGGGAAGATCCCACATGCCGCGGAGCAACTGGGCCCGTGAGCCACAACTACTGAGCCTGCGCGTCTGGAGCTTGTGCTCCGCAACAAAAGAGGCCGCAACAGTGAGCCTGCGCACCGCGATGAAGAGTGGCCCCCACTTGCCACAACTAGAGAAAGCCCTCGCACAGAAACGAAGACCCAACACAGCCATAAATAAATAAATAAATAAATAATTTTAAAAAAAAATATGATATTAGAAGTAAAATCACAATAGTTACATCAATAAATGGGTTGAACTCCCTATTAAAATACAAAGAATTTCAAAGTAAATTTTTAAAACTCAATGATAGTTTATTAAAAGTGAAAAGTTTATTAAAGTTTACTAAAACATAAAGTCAAAAAGATAAAAAGATATTAAATGTATTCCCTTTCCCCTTTCCCCACCAAAAATAGGTGTCACAATACTAGTACAACAAAAAGGAAAATTCACCACAATAATCATGAGACACAAATATAACTTGTGATATATATCAACTTATCATGTTGATAAGTGGTTCAATTCATAATGAAGATATGAGTCAACAAATTTTTTTTTTTTTTTTTAATATTAAGTTTTGATAAGTTCTTTATTTAGTCCAGCTACAAGTCCTTTGTCAAATATGCGGCTTGCAAATGTTTTCTTCCCAACTGATTTTTTTGTCATTGTTGTTGCTATCTTTTTTGCTGCTTGCCTTTATTTATTTATTTATTTATTTATTTTTAATTAATTAATTTATTAATTAATTTCTTTATGGCTGTGTTGTGTCTTCGTTTCTGTGCGAGGGCTTTCTCTAGTTGTGGCAAGCGGGGGCCACTCTTCATCACGGTGCGCGGGCCTCTCACTGTCGCGGCCTCTCTTGTTGCGGAGCACAGGCTCCAGACGCGCAGGCTCAGTAGTTGTGGCTCATGGGCCCAGTTGCTCCGCGGTATGTGGGATCCTCCCAGACCAGGGCTCGAACCCGTGTCCCCTGCATTGGCAGGCGGACTCTCAACCACTGCGCCACCAGGGAAGCCCGAGTCAACAAATTTTATGTGCCAAAACTCATTGCATCCAAATGTACAAAAGGAAAATGTTTGCAGTAGGAGAAAGTGACAGAAATAAAATAGAACTGATCAATGAAAAGAACCCTCTCAGTTTTAGATAGCTCTATAATGCCAAATATACACAGGACATGGAGGAGCTGAAAAATAACAATTGATGTGAGTGATTTACTAAATATGTATCTACAGATATCCATCTCAAACACTGCAGCCTACAGACAACACGTTTTTTGGCTCCCATGAAATATTAACAAAAACCAAAGTGTGTTGTGTACGTGTATAAAATGTACATAAATACATATATTATAAATATTTACAAATAAATGTTTATATAAAAGATAAAAATTTATAGAGAAGATATAAATGCTTTTAAGAAAAACAGAAATTTTATGAATCTCTTATTAAATTGACCATACTGTTAAAAAAAAAAAAAAAACCTTCATTTTAAAAGTCAAAATAAATGCCAGCCATTTGAAAGTTTTAAGATGCTCCTTTAAGTAACTCTTTATTAAAAGAAAAAATAAAAACTGGAGTTACAAATGATTTATAAAGTAATTAAATAACTATCATAACCTTTAGGATGAAGCCAAGTTTATATCAGATAAAAATTCAGTCTTAAATGTTTTAAGTATTAAGAAGGACAAAATGTAATAAGCTAAGCATTAAATTTAAGATAGAAAACAAAAAATTTGTAAGAAAAATTGGTAGAAGGTATTGAGGAGGATAACATAAATAATTGACTTAAAAGTCAAAAAAATCAATAAATACATTCAAGCATAAAAAAGACTTTTAAAAGTTAACATAATTTACCAACCACCTCTCCTTAAATCTAAAGAAGAGAAAAAATAGGAAGAAAAAGGTGTGGGTAACCATAGACATGAAGATTTTTAAATTATTAGATCATACTCAACATAATTTTATTCTAATATAATGATGAAGTGGACAATATTTGCAAGAAATAGATATTACCAAAACTGGCTCAGGAACTTAAAAACTTGTATAAACTAATAATCCAACTAACAAATTAGAAAAAGTTGCGAAACATTATTAATAATATTTTTGAGTGCCTACTGTGAGCTCTGCCTTGGATCAGGTACTTTATTCATTATCCCGATATAACAACCCTATAAAGTAGGTATTATTATATACATTGCTCTGTTTCCATATCACCCTGTATTTCTCTTATCAAAAAAATCATTACATTCTGTTGTTATCATCTGTCTTCCCAACTAAGCTCTAAACTCCACCAGGCTCAGTGTCCGCCATGAACACCTACTGTATTCCCAGCACCTACATTCACATAAATCCTGTCACATAAGGGTAACTCAACAAACTATCTAGAGAATGAGAACTCTGGGAACTCCCATAATATAGTATAGTTAGCATAGTATAGTACAGTATGGAAAAATTACAGTACAGTCTCACTTATGTATATGGATATGAAAGTCCTACCCAACATATATGTGTGTATGTGTTTAACTATAATGTAATAGTTGCATTCCTAAGAAACCTCATATTATTGAGAACTATGTTAAAAAATTCTTTCAATGAGATGAAGGAGAAGACACAATAACAAAGTTACTTTCCTGCAGGAAGTGGAATAATTTTTAATAGAAAAAAATGTGTAGCTATAGCAAACCTACACTGAGCAAATCTACCCTTTGATTATGGTATGTGCATAAATCAAGCCTTTTCATATATCTTCCAGTACTGTCACTAGCCCAGGTCTTCTTATATTGCTTACCCATGTGATCACCTTTATCAAACCACTTTTCCTTTTTTCTTGTACTATTTCCATCAGTAGGCTGATGACTTCAGCTATCACCCTTGCAGTGCTAGGCTACTGCTTTTGTCTGTGACCATTTTCTGTCCCTGAGGTAGAGGGTCCGTGACCCATGCTGGTCCCCTGAGGCTGCCTCAGCCACAGTGAACGACCCAAGAAACGAACACTAATCTGAAATAGGTGGGCCTTTAACCCTAGAGAGAAAGCATGCCATTTCCTCACACTTATTCCTGGCCCTAAAGTCTTACTGTTCAGCCGTTACTTCAAGTCTGTGATGTTCCCAATATCCTCCCAATAAATCCTTTTGTTGTGTTGGTAGTAGTTCAAGTTAGCCTAAGTCCATTTCTTTTACATATAAGGGAGAAAAAACCTTAATTGATAGACCCATTTTTTAATGATAAATCCTAAAACCATTCAAACAAAACAAGAGTTTTTGTTTTTGTTTTTTTCCATTTACCATTGCAGTGTTAGTACCTGATATCAATGGTGCCTTGGGCAGTTAGTCTAATGCAAAATGTCTTTCCTAAATGATGCATCATACTGTATCCGGTTTGCCTCAGGAAAACGTGTGCTGTGACAGAAACATGGGCACTAGAAGAACAGGATTAAGCTTGATTTTGTTTTCGTTCTGTCTCCTCTCCCAACAAGGAAATAGAACAGCCTTAGTCTTCCTTGGAAAATGAATTTCTTCTAAGGCAAGAGGTAGGGGCCTGGTGTCTGGGAATAAGCATATTTAAGAGATTTGAGTTATACAAATCTTGGCCTCTACAGGTAATAAAGCTCTACTGTGTTTATCAGAGAAAGGAGAATTACCAAGTGTTTCTGTTAAAGTGTTAAAAAAGAAACACTTCTTTTTGATATTATGGCATACACAGACCATGATAATATTTGAATTGCATATTGGGGTAAATAAAGAGGTTGGTCACCCTCTTTGAGGTTGGTTGTGGGGTTCCCAAAAGCCAATCCAGGTAACAACCCTCTTTCATTGTCTCCCCTGGGGCAGTGATTCCATCTATGCCTCATCTGTAGTAGGTTCAATGAACAGGTACCCTTTCTTCTACAGGAACACCATCAAACAGAAAGCTGGCTCTATTCTTGAACAAAGGCTTCTCACTGGATGCTTGTAAATATTACGTATTCCATTTGTAATAATGCTTCTGAGCAAGTATATAAAGATCTTGGCCTCAACTGAGAATAATTGTTAATAGTCATGATTGGCTGTTATCTGTTTTTAAAGAAGAGAGGGAGGCCAAATATTTAAATGTGCTTTGAGCCCATGAGGCCTCAGGCACATGAAGGAATTCAGAGCAGGTTATCTTGAAAGACTCTTAAAAGCTGGCTAAGACTAAAAGAAATCTGTACGTATGCTTACCAGAAGAACAAAAATTTTCGTGATAGACCCAAACTGAAACAACCCAATGTTCATCAACAACAGAATGAATAAATATATTCATACAATGGAACACTATACAACAATGAGAAGAGGAAAATGTATTACCATGCAACAACATACCTGCATCTCACAAACATAATGTTGAGCAAAAGAAGCCAGCTGTAAAAATTACCAACTATATATAAAGTTCAAGATCAGGCAAAACTGATCTATGCTGTTAGTGGGTGAGTAGTGATCAGAAGAAGGTTATCATAGCAGGTGGGGAGAAGGCACTTCTAGAGTTCTGGTGATGTTCAACAGCTTAATTAATCTGGGTGCTGGTTAAACAGGTGTGTTCAGTTTATATAATTCATCAAGCTGTAAATCTATGATTTGTGCTCCTCTCTGTATGTGTGCAATATTTGATATAAAATTTTTAGTTGATAATATTTAGAAAGAAGAACAAGCAGAGGGTGGGAGTGTCTTCCAGGCCTATGGGTCCTAACCTTTTTTAATCTATGGCACACAGAGACCATGATAATATTTGAATGCAGATTGGAGTAAAAAGAGAGATTGGTTAAAAACTGAAGAACTGGCCCAGGGGCTCCAGCTGCCCTGGGGACTGAGAGGATCAATTTTTCAGAACCTTCCCTCGTCTTCATTAGCAGGGAATCTATGACTTTCCCTTCTAGCCAGAGGGATCTGAGTGCACAGCCAGGAAGGACTGGAAGAGCGCGGTGTCAGACACGTAGACCCTAAGTATTGCATCCTCCCTTTGTATCCATTGACCTCTCTAGCCGTGGCTTCCAAATTCAATTAGCCAGGTTTGACCATTGCACAAGCGTTAGAGACCCCATTTGTCTTAACAGTGCTACCCAGGTCTCTCACCCTGCTACTGCTTTCCAGATTTCTTTCTCCAGGAGAGTATCTGTTTCAAATTATTGTTCCCCAGATGTTTTGGGTTCTCTTTCTCCAATCTGAATCATATCTGGCTATTTCCTGCCTGTATTCCTGATCTCAGTCTGCTTTTGTATTGCTTTTCTATCTTCACTGGAACTTTCAACACCTCCCATTTTGCATCCTTTATGCATTTTGTTAAATCAATTATATCCATTTTTCAACGATCTCAAAGAAAACAGTTAGCTTGCAATCAGAAGCCCCAGATTTATTTCCTAAGATGATGCTATGTGGCTTTAAGCAAGCAATTTGCCTTCTCTGGGTATGATCTATGGATTGAGGAAACCATTTTCTTGGCTCTCTATCAGAGAAGTATCTGTGGGAAGGAGATTCCCATAATGGTGAGCCTTGAGCTTTCAAAAGATATTCAGGGGAAAATCAATTTTAAACAAGGAAGTCACCGCAGGCTACCATCATTAGAACCTAAATCTCCAAATCCGTCCACTCAGATGCTCCTGTTGGTTGTCACATCAAAAGCTCCATGAATTCTGCCTCTCACATTTGTCCACTCGGTCATTGGTATCTCCCACTTGACTCCTGGTAATGGAACCCTTTCCATGTCACTGATCTAAAATTAGACTTCAATATTCTGCTCTACACCCCCCTGGATTTCTAATTCCCCATCCAGCTGTTCTGACCCCATTAAAGAAGTTGCTTTACCACCACAACACACACACACGCACACACACACACACACACACTCACACTCACACACACTCAAGCTTGTGCTGGGAGCATTGAAAACCACTCCAGAAGAATGTCCTCAAACCAGGGATTTTTAGACTTAGATTTTATGGATCAGTAGAAAAGCAATGTTAACAGGGGTAGTTGTCACAAGATTACTCCCTGGAGTTCTGACATCCTATAAAGCTCTAGTTCTCATGTTGGATACGGTAAAATAACTGAGTCAAGTTCATAGAGGATTGGCTCAAGGAAAGGGGGCCATGTCTTTTAATGTTCAGTTGTATTCGTTTTCTATGCTTTATAACAAATTACCATAAATTTATCAGTTTAAATCAACACACACATGTATTATTTCACAGTTTCTGTAGGTGAGAAATCCAGGCACAGCTTAACTGTGTTCTCCACCTCAGGGTCTCATCAGGCTGTAATCCAGGTGTCAGCCAGAGCTAGGGTCTAATCAGAGGCTCAGCTGGGGAAAGAGCTGCTTCTAAGCTCTCAGGTTGTTGGCAGAATTTATCTATTTGCAGTTGTAGGGCCGAGGTCCCTATCTTGCTGGCTGTTGGGTAAGGGTTGTTCTCAACTCTGAGAAGCTGCTCAGAGTTCCTTGTCATGTGGCTCTTTTATGGGCCCTATTATAATATGGTAACTTACTTCTTAAAAGCCAACAATGGAGATACTTTTCTTTTTTCCCCCAGTTGTATTTTATTTTATTAATATATTGGCATATAATATTGTATAAATTTAAGGTGTACAACATGTTGATTCAATATACTTCTATATTGCAAGATGATTACCACCATCGCATTAGCTAACACCTCTATCTCATCACATAATTATCATCTCTTTTTTGTGGTGAGAACACTTAAGATATACTCTCTTAACAACTTTCAACTATATAATATAGTATTATTAGCTGTAATCATCATACTGTACAATAGGTCCCAGAACTTGTTAATCTTACAACTGTAAAGAGAGATATTTTCTTTGCCAAAATAAAAATGTATCATCCTAAGGACCTATTAGGCTTCCTCCATTCTGCATTGAAAAGCTAGATTACTGACCATATGGCCCCTTTTGCCTGAAAACTAGGAAACTCTGAGCCAAATCTGTAGCTCAGTCACAGCAGCAGTGTTGGTTTGACCTACACATCTCCTTTCACATTCCAGGGAACCTCTTTACAAAGAAACTGGCATTATCAAAAAATAGACCTCTGGCATCCTCCAGGCCATGGTCTGCTGTTGGCTTTTTCAACATCTAATCTTTGAGTTATTGGTTAATGTTCAGTTAACAGTCCCTCCTTGATGCCCTAGAAACCTCAGCCATGCTTCTATTACTTTGACTTCCTGCCACTGTGGATATGCTATTTCTTCTGACTGGTTTACCCTGGTTTGAAAAGCAGTGCTAGGATCTTTTTTTTTTTAATTAATTAATTAATTTATTTATTTATTTATTTTTGGCTGCATTGGGTCTTCGTTGCTGTGCGCGGGCTTTCTCTAGTTGCGGCAAGCGGGGACTACTCTTCGTTGCAGTGCGTGGGCTTCTCACTGTGGTGGCTTCTCTTGTTGTGGAGTACGGGCTCTAGGCGCGTGGGCTTCAGTAGCTGTGGCACACGTGCTCAGTAGTTGTGGCTCGTGGGCTCTAGAGCGCAGGCTCAGTAGTTGTGGCACATAGGCCCAGTTGCTCCGCGGCATGTGGGATCTTTCCGGACCAGGGATCGAACCCATGTCCCCTGCATTGGCAGGCGGATTCTTAACCACTGCGCCAGTGGGGAAGCCCTGGGATCTCTTTTTTATATTTACTTCATTAAGCAGTTGATACATCTTTTGTTACAGGCAACTTTACATTCCTTTTGCAAAATATATAAAGTTTCAAAAAATAAAACCCAATATTTTAATTCTAGAACTTCAGTATGATGCAAGGTAAAAACCTAGAAAAATATTTTGTAAATTTCTAAATATATCTCTCCTATCAATCATTGCCTTCTCAATTAAAAGATATTTCAATATTAATTAGACATTGAAATAAAGCAAGGGACTCAACTTGTCAATCTAGAATTCTCACTTTTTTGAGAATTAGCCCCAAGTCAGTCCCTTCTTTACTCCTCATGGGGAGATAGAGTCATCACCAAGCCCTTTAGCTGCTCATAGCCCCTAAATGGCACGTGGTGAGAAATGGGTCCCTCCAGAACAGGATAGCAAAAGGAAAGGGTGGAGAGATACAGAAGACCCTACATCTTGTTAGGCAAATGTGGGGTGAATGAGTGACAATAACCCTTAACCGTTTACAGTTTTAATGGAGCCAAGGTGACCCAGAATCATCTGGAACTCAAAGAAAATGATTTTGTGTATGAGGGGATCCCAGTGATGAAGTGTTGATGGCTTGATTCACATTAACAAAATGAGAAAGTTAGGGAACTGAGAAAGGAAAAGTGTTAGTGAAAGATATTACCTCTGTTATTGTATATGTGTGGGTGAGGGAGATAGAGATCTCTATTTCTGAGTTACTCAATGGGGTTGAGTAGGCCCTGGGACATTCCCATTAGTGGATAATTTCACAGAGACATCGTTCACTTGTATGGGAAGAGAAGACTGCGTATACTTGCTGGTGAAGGGAACCGAGGGACAGCCTCCTATGAGCAGGTGGATGCCCAGTGTGGAGTGGGTTTCCATGTAGATGTGGGAAGCACACTGGGAGCCTGAAGCGAGGAGGTCTATTACCTCTGCCAGTGTTGGGGCAGGACACTGAAGTTAAGAGAAAAAAAGTGAGGCTTTTTGAATAAGTCACCTAGGGCTGGAAGAAACATTGTTTTGTTTTCCTAGAGCCTCTTTGGCATGCTTCCTTGAAGCTAGGCCAGTCTTGGAGATTTTAATAAATTTTCCTGAATTGGATGGACTTGGGCATTCTAGCCAACACATTGTCTGTGCCAAGCTTCCCCTAACTGGCAAGTAGTGCTTATGTTAAGCAATTCTTAATAGTGCCTTCATTGGTAGATTACTAAACATTAGGTAAATCAACAGTAGCTCTTCATCAAGAAGATCAGTGACCCTTGGCACAGGATAATTGCCAAGAACACTTGTATTTCTTGTTCCTGCATCTGTGTGGTCTTTGGATGTTGGCACACTTGGCAGGGCATGTGATGGAATATTGAGTGTACAAGATTTAAAAGTTAGTAGACTTGCTCCTGGATCCAGCTACGCCACGACTAGCTATGTGATGTTTGGCAACTAACAACTTCATAATTTCCTCAATCCCAACTGTAAAATGGGAGTTAATATAACAGTGATTAAAAGCGATTTATACATCCAGCACTATACTAGATCCTGGTGGGGCCAGGAGGGTAGGAGAGCATGCTTAAAGAATTATGGCTCACTTCCTGGCTTCAAATAGTCTGTATTCCCTACCTTACAGGGTTGAAAATACTAAATGGGGTGGTGTATATGCTTTGAAAAAGTGTAATGTGCTACATAAACACAATTTATTATTGCATTTACTGAAGAAAACCTGCTGGTTCCTATAGTTTAAAATAATTTATTTTCCTGACAACATGATGCTTCCATGTATTTCTCAGTAATTCCCCATCCCAAGAAAATGCCTGGCTCTTTAGGTCAGTGACAACATCCTATAACATCATCACTGGGAGAAATGAAGGTCATTGCTTCCTTCTTTGTCATTCCTTCTTCTTATTCCAACACTGACCACCCTCTGCCCTCCCTTACAAGGGCTTGGTGGAAAAGTAATCCCTTTGTTTCACCACCACCTTTGATGCACCCCCATGCTGACTCCAAACAGCTCATGTTCACTAAAATTGAGCTTTCCTTTTATTCTCACATATTCAATCAGAGCTCCAGATGGGTAAGCAGGAGATCCCAGATGGCCTGACCACTTCCTGGATCATAAAGCTTCTCAGTATATAAAATAGAAATCTCTTTGATGATCCATGTATTTGTCAGGATTTGTTACACAACACATGTCCCAGGCAAGTCTCCTGTGATTTCCAGCACCTCTATCATAAGCCCAGAAAGACAGTTGGTTAATTTGTTTGTTTATTTAGCTTTCGCTTGGGCAGTTGGTTACAAAGTTTCCTATTTCTTTTTCTTCTGCCTGCTGCATCATCTCCTAACTTAGAATGCAGTCACGATGCCTTTCCTTTAAAAAGTACATGAATGCTAAGATCCAGGATGGACTGCTGATTCTCTGAAATAATGTCATGTTCTTAATTATTTGAGATATATTTCTCATCATTTATTTGAATTTCTTGGCTCTCATTTACCTAAGTGGAAAACATCTATGTATTTATTGGGGACTTCCCTTGTGGCACAGTGGTTAAGAATCCGCCTGCCAATGCAGGGGACACGGGTTCAATCCCTGGTCCGGGAAGATCCCACATGCCGTGGAGCAACTAAGCCCGTGCGCCACAACTACTGAGCCTATGTGCTGCAACTACTGAGCCTGCATGCTGCAACAACTGAAGTCCTTGTTCCTAGAGCCCATGCTCTGCAACAAGAGAAGCCACCGCAATGAGAAGCCCATGCACCGCAACGAAGAGTAGCCCCCACTCGCCACAACTAGAGAAAGCCTGTGCGCAGCAACAAAGACCCAACGCAGCCAAAAATAAATAATAATAAAAAAAATTTTTAAATATATATGTATTTATTAAACAAATATGTAATGAAATCTTACTCTGTGTGACACTGTTCTAGGTGCTGAGTACACAGGGTTAACAAAACAAATCAAAATCCTTATCCTTCTAAGCATCCTTATTCTTATCTCACCAGAACTTATATATTAGTGAGAAAGAGAAACAGTGAAAAGAATAAGGTTAAGAATGAGAAGGGAGGAGGAGAAGAAGAAGAAGAAAAAGAAGAAGAAGGGACCATGTATGTGTGTGTGTGTATATATATATTTTTTTGTGTGTGTGTAAGTTCCATGGAGAAAAATGAAAAATGGAGAAGACAAGGAGGACGGTAGGGGTGGAGATGCAATTTAAAATTTTAAGTGCTAAGAATAGACTATGGGGAACAAGGGTGAAGCAGAAAGATAATGGTGGCTTAGCATAGGGTAGTGATAGTGAGAGAGGTGAGAACTGGTCACTTTCTGGGTTTATTTTTAAATTAGAGCCAATAGGATTGTTAATAGATTGAATTTAAGAGAAAGAAAAGAAAGTTAACACAAGATAAGCTAACTTGGGGAAGAAGGTGAAGGTTTCGTTTTGGATGATGAGGGTAGTGGAGGTGTTAAAGGTTTGAAGAAAGAGGAGAAGTTATGAAATAGTAATTTAGGAAGAAACAGAATGAAGGAGAAAGAAAAATCTGAAACCATAATAAATAGTAGTTTTCTAAAATTGAAAAAAGACATAAGTCCTCAGACTGGAAGTGCAAAGTCTTGAACTGAATATACAAAAGTAAATCCGAATGTCAACATTAAAATGAACCTGCAGAACATCAAAGAAAATAAGACTTTTAAAGCTCTCAGATAGCAGACTTTTCCTCAGCTGCAATCAATGCCAAAAAATAACAATAATATCTTCAGGGCTGATAGGAAATAACTGTCAATCTACACTCTTATGCCCGAACAACCTTTCAATTGTAGAGACAAAAAAGTCATTTCACCACACAAAAACTTGGAGTATTTACCAACTACTGATCCTCACAAAAGGAACTATTAAATGATTTATCTCAAGAAGAAAAAATGAACCTGGAAGGAAGAAATGAAACAGCACACACACACACAAATAAAAATAACTATTTTGAATTTTTAAAAGTACAATAAAAGCTCTAAACACAATAAAAAGATGGAGTGGGGGGCCGCGTCGTCAAGGTCCCGACCGTGTTCAGTTCCAGCGCGAAGATCGTGAAGCCCAATGGCGAGGAGCCGGACGAGTTCGAGTCTGGCATCTCCCAGGCCCTCCCGGAGCTGGAGATGAACTCGGACCTCAAGGCCCAGCTGCGGGAGCTGAACATCACGGCCGCCAAGGAAACTGAAGTTGGTGGTTGTCCGAAAGCTATCATAATCTTTGTTCCTGTTCCTCATCTGAAATCCTTCCAGAAAATCCAGGTCTGGCTAGTGCGTGAGTTGGAGAAGTTCAGCGAGAAGCACGTTGTCTTTATCGTTCAGAGAATTGTGCCTGAGCCAACTCGAAAAAGCCGTACAGAAAATAAGCCAAAACGTCCCAGGAGCCGCACTCTGACAGCCGTGCATGACGCCATCCTGGAAGACTTGGTTTTCCCAAGTGAGATCGTGGGCAAGAGAATCCGCGTGAAGCTGGATGGCAGCCGACTCATAAAGGTTCGTTTGGATAAAGCACAGCAGAACAATGTGGAACACAAGGTTGAAACGTTTTCTGGTGTCTATAACAAGCTCACGGGCAAGGATGTTAATTTTGAGTTCCCAGAGTTTCAGCTGTAAACAAAAATGACTAAATAAAATATTATTCACACACACACACAAAAAAGATGGAGTGGGGGCATTGTTCCTTGGTAGTAAAAGCGGAAAGTAATGTTTGCCAGAAAGATAGAAATATTACATAGCTAAATGTTGGCAGAAAAATGTATGGTTAAATATTTTGGTAAACATTTAAGAGTAATAACTAAACTGGTAGGAAAACAATCTAGTTTATAAAACAGCATGAGGGAGGAAAAAATGTAGTTATCTTATTAGTCCACTAGATGAAAGGAAGTAAAAGAAAATAAGCAAGAATAAAAAAAGGCAATCAGAAAACCTAAAATAAAAGGGTAGAAGTAAACCCAAATATGTCAGAAAACTCAATCAATGTAAGTATTTGACCTTGCGTAATAAAAAATTAAGCTTGGCTTTGTGAGTCTTTTGCAGGCAATTTAAAAGTAGATTGTGTTTTTATAGCACATCTGGTAATCTCTACTTCAGAGAATAAAAGAAGTAATATTTCCAACTCATTTTGTAAGGTTAGTCTAACACTAATATTAAAGCCAGACAAGGATTGTAAAAGAAAAGAATATATTTGCAAAGAGATAAAAGTCCTAAATAAAACATCAGCAAATCATTTGTCAGTGTATAAAACCCGAAGAGTTTATAAGAAAATCTATGTCATACACTTTAAATACAGATTAGAGATAAGTATATACTTATCTTAATAGATGCAGAAAAGTCATTTTATAAAATGTAATATTCATCAAGATTTTAAAAAATCTCTGCAAACCAGGATTATAAGGGAACTTCCTTAACACCATATACCTATAGCAAGCACTATCTTAATAAAACATTTCGCCTACTATGACTGCTTCACTTCAATATTGTGATAAAAGTCCTAACTGATCAAATAAGAAAAGAAAGGAAATAAGAAGCATAAAACTTGGGAAGGAAACCTGAAACCTCTTCTTATTTGTAGATGATGTGATTGCCTAAAGAAAATAAGAGTCTATACAAAGTTAGAATCAATAAGAGAGCTCAGGAAGAGTTTATACAAACATCAGTTATGTCCCTATGGACTAGCAATAACAACATAGAAAATGTAATAGAAAAAAATATACCCCTCAAAATATCGATAAATTGTGGGTTTTTTTAATCTAGGGATAAATCTAAGAAAAGATACGCTATAATTTTATGGGGAAGACTTAAAAATAGCATTGAAGGATCTGAATAAATGTTGTGATATACCATGTTCATTGATGGAAAGATTCAATAACATAAAGTCTTCTCAAATTAATATATCAATTCGATTCCAATAAAAATCCAACAGAAATTTCTATGAAACTTAAAAAGCTGATCCTAAAATTTATATGGAAGAAAAAAAGGACAAAAAACACCCAGAAAATTTTGAAGAACAAAATGCCTAGTTTGGCCCTATCAAATATCATGAGTTATCATAATGCTATAGCAAGTAAGAGATCATGATCTTGGTGCAGGTGAATAGACAAATAGATCTATGGGATCGGATAGCAAGACTTATAAACAGACTTATGTATATGGGGAAAATGGACACATTACAAATTAGTGGGAATAAGATGGATTATTCAATAAATGGTGTTGTAATAATTGGCTATCTATGTAGAAAATAAAACAAAATTACATCCCTAATCTACATCCTAAAAAAAAATTCATGGATGAATAAAGATCTAAGTGTGAAAAATAAAAGTTTAAATTATTTAGAAGAAAATAAAGTAGAATATCTTTATATCTCCAAGCTAGAGAAAAATTTCATAATAATTGTACCCCCAAAAAAGCATAAACCCTGAAGGAAAATACAGATAAATTTGACTTTATAAAAACTTAAAACTTCTGCACATCAAGAGAGACACAAAGTAAAAAGTCAAGTCAAACACAGGGAGAAGGTATTTGCAACACATTAACCAAAAACAAACAAAAAACAAAACACAAAAAACTTTATATATATATATATATATATTTATATATATATATATATATATATATATATATATATATATATTCCCAAAATACATAAAGAACTCCTATTACCAAACCAAACTAGAATCCGCTCACCTGCGCAGTAAAGCCAATCTACTGTCACCAGGTTGTGGTGAAGGAAAGTGCAGGTTTATTGCAAGGCCACGCAAGGAGTATGGCTAATGCTCAAAAGGCCTGAACTCCCGGATGGCTTTCAGGGAAAGGTTTTTAGAGACAGGGTGAGGGAGAGGGTTGCAGGGTGCGTGATCAGCTTGTGCACATTATTCTGCTTGCTGGATGGTGGAGTCAACATCATCAACCTGGTTCCACCTGGTCTGGGGTCTACGTGGTTGTGGGCAGCATGTAGTTAACTTCTTCCACCTGGTTGGGGGTTCAGTATCTGCAAAATAGCCCAAGGATATGGCTCAGAATATTATCTCTAACCCTTGAGGAGGAACTAAATGTCCTTGACTTTGTTTAATGCTAAACTACTATTATTTTGTCTTGCTTAACTGTTCTCCTTTGTTTTCCGTATTTTCTCACTGCTCTGATTAAATCTGTTCTTTGGAACTCAGGGAGGACCTAGGAAGTTAATGTTTTTCTGCAAACAAGAGGCAGGGGGAGGACATGGGGGCGGGGGTATGTTTGTCTCGGGAAGCCCTCACAGGGCCCAGCTTAGTTATACTCCTAGAAATCACCAACAAAAACAAAAGGCAATGAATATGAATGGTCAAGTTACAAAAGGGAAAACTTACTGATTCACAAACACAAGGAGTTGCTCAATTTGAGTAGTAATCAGAGAAATTCAATTTACAACAATAATGATATATCCATTTCACAACCATAAATTTTGTAAAAAATTAAAGTCTGAAAACAATGACAAGTACCACCATACACAGATGTGATAAACCAGAACTCTCAGACTACTGGCAGAAAAATAAATCAATTAAACTGCTTTGTAGAGCCAGGTGGTAGTATCTTCTAATGTAGATGTTCATACGCCCACAATTCCCCTTCTAGGCATATCCCAGGACAGTGTTTTTAAAACTTGAGGTTGTGACCCATTAACAGATAATGAAATCAATTTTAGTGCGCAGTGAACAGAAGGAAGGGGGAGGGGGAAGAGATGAGAGGGAAGGGACAGCACATTTAGATCTTTACTCATCCATGAATCTGTGTGTGTGTGTGTGTGTAGATGAGGGATATAATTTTGCTTTATTTTCTACATAAATAGCCAATTATTCCAGCACCATTTATTGAATAATCTATCTTATCCCCACTAACTCGCTAAATTAATGAAATCAATTTAGTGGGCAGTGAACAGAAGGGAGGGGAGGGAGAAAAACATCAGCATGTATCACAGGTTGGAAGGTGCAGTCAGTGCTAGCGGTGCCCTGCCCAGATCGCCTTTACTGGGCGAGCGCACTCACCCCCACCTGCTCTATTAGCTGCTAACTGCTCACAGCTGCACTCTTTCTCGAAGAGGAGCCTCTTTAACTGGAAATGCCTGGGCGGTTGCACGGTCCCCACCCCACCCCCATCCCCTTGACACCGCCCCCCTCCACCGTGGCCCGCAGCCAATGGCTGATAAATGAGGGGTATAAAGGCCAGACCCGCCCCTGCCTCAGTGAGGCAACTGTGCGGTGTCGTTCGCCGTCAGCTTGGGGTTTCTTGCGGGGTCACGCTGAAGCCAATCTTCAGCAGAAGCCACGTCTTTCCTAAGCTTCTTCCTTTCCTCACTTTCTCCTACTAGAAATTCTGTCTCAAGCTCTGCTGTCAGGGAACCTGCCCTAAGATGGAGGGGTAAATACTTCCAAGGGTGTGTGTAGGGCGAGGTAGATTATAACATAAAATAGGGTTTTAAAAGTTTGCAGGCTGGGCTTCCCTGGTGGCGCAGTGGTTGAGAATCCACCTGCCAATACAGGGGACACCGTTTCGAGCCCTGGTCTGGGAAGATCCCACATGCCGCGGAGCAGCTAAGCCCATGAGCCACAACTACTGAGCCTGCGCTTTACACGGATAAAACGTTCATAGGAATAACCCACGCTCATACTCACCGTGGGCAAGGAAGGAGGGAATGAAAGTTAAGAGTGGTAGGCAGGAATTTTCACTTATATCTGAAATATTTTCTTTACAAAGGCTGAGGAAACTTGGGAAATTTTAGCCTTTATACGAAATGGGGGGGTACACTGGGTGTTTCTCATCTTTTCTATACTTATCCGTTTATTTGAAATATTTTATGAAAAAGGCCCTAAAACCTCACTCAAACCCACCCCACTCACCTGCCCTGATACACCCCCATGGATACCTATGTATGAGGAAGCAATGTGTTTCCCCCCTTTGATAACAAATCATGTAAGTTAGGTTTCTCTTGTTCTTTATTCTAAGGACACTCATAGGAGAAGTAGGTTATCTGGAGGCTCAGTAATAATAGTAATAAGCTCCTGGTCTTTACGGTCAGCTTGTGCTCTCAATTGCCATGGTGCTGAGGTTATTGTTTAATTGTAGTTCTTGTTTACTCTCCCAAGTCCCTCATAAAGTGAGAAAAATATGTACATACATGGGAAGGAGAAATGGAAGGAAGAAAGAACAAAAGGAAAGAGAGAAGAAAAAGAGAAACTGGGGATCCCACAGTTTTATCTGTGAAAACGCCATAGTTTAACATGGGGATGGCTCTTCCCTTGCAGTTACTAAGGATGAATCAGAACCACTTGGGAGAAAGCCCCTGCGGTCAATTATATTTTCACTGCAGGTGGTTTCCTTTCTTCGATTTGCTTTTTGAATGCGTAGGGAAGTTACGGAAAAGCTGACTTTCCCTTCATTGCCAATTGTAGCTTCACATGCCGTAGTTCCACAGGGAGTAAAGGCTTCCCATTTTTCTGTTAAAAGCTCCCAATATTGCATTTTTTCTTCCAACTCATTTTGGAGTCAGGTGAAGCATATGGGAAATTTGCAGGAGATTGAGTCCATCATCCAGGCATCAATCTGGAATGATTTGTGGCTATGTACATATAAAGAGACCATAGTTGTCCGCTAACTGCATACATATGGCATCCGGAAACGTAAACTCACAGCCTTTGCCTTCAAAACCACATGCTACCCAGGGAGGTAAAACTGTGGTTCACAACATGTGGGTTGTGACCCAGAGTAGTCTGCCAACATTTAGCAGGCGGGCAGCTAGAGATGAATTGTGTGCCTACTGCAATTTCCTTTCTTTGAGGCTCCCTTGGGTGTATGCATGCATATACTCTCTAGGCCATAACATATACCTGGCGTGGAGCTGGAGCAGACCAGTACACATACATAGTCCTGTTTCATCATCTTGTGGGCACATTCTTCCATCTGTCTTTATTTAAATACGTTACAGATACATGTTTACCAAAATTGCATAGGTCCATGAAATATATAATCTCTATCAACCATGTGTGTGTCTTACAGCCCCTATGGGGAAACCTGACCATTCACAAATAGGTATATCTAGCCAGGGAGGTGGGCTCTGACTAACATCAGGGAAATAATTTAAGACTAGAGTATTTGTTCTGATTTAACAGAAGGGGTCGGGGGGACCTAATCGTAAGGACCTACTTGAATAGCTGTCTTCCTTGTCCTTGTATCAAAGCAAAATTCCCAAATCTTTTCTAACAGATGACTTACATTGTTCATTCTATAAATCCAACATCTGCAGTACCTTCATCTTAGCATTCTGATAAAGCCAGTCCCTTTTAGACTAAAGTCTAGTTGGTCCTGAATGGGCTTGAAGTGTTGTCTCTCTGCAAATGGTCAGATTTTGATATATGCTATGACACAGTCAATTGCTTTAAAATATAAATATGGTATGTTGACTCTGCTGCTGGGTTCAATTAAATATTTTAACTACCCTTTGCCAATGAAAATCTTTGGTTTGTTTATGGTTTCTTTGGTATGTGATGGTGTGTAACCTCACTTTTCTTCAGGCTTGTGATGCTGTACTAACCTGGCAAAGTGGTCCATACCTATTTGCATCATCTTTCTGGTGTTTTAATAACCATTCAGCCACAAGAATATTTAATGACAGCTCAACCACTTGAGTTGAAGGTCTCACGGAGAACTAAAGTAGTATAATCTTAAGCAAGCTCACACATTCCAGAGGAAAAGCCTGAGCAGAATTAATTGAAGATGACTGCTGCAGAAGCAGCTATGTTTCTGTAATGCACTATAACAAAAGTAGTGTCTCCTCTGCCCTTCCATACACACCTATCAGCGTGGCCTTGGGACATTGCAGAACAATCTAGGCAGCCAATTATGCTCAATAACCACCTGAGCTCAGGCCCGAAGACTTGATCTCTTCATGTGACTAACTGAATTTTTCCCACATCTCTATTGGGATAATTGCTTCAACCAGGTCTCACACTCAAGGCCTAACAACTAACAATACTGCTCAGGGACAGGGCGGTATGAACAATACTAGGCGGTATGAAGTATATATTTTTTCCCAAAAGAAATAGAGTCACAAAAATTGCACCCCATCCACCATGAAAATAACTTGTGCCATTTTAGCTGTTTGGAGTTTAAGTCTAAACCCTTTCTTCCAGAATAGGACCTTCACTTCCCTTAGCAAAATCAAAAGGCCCAAGGAGGTCAGTCTTCCATAAAAACAAGTTATAGTTTCCCCCATATCTCCACCTCTTGTAGCATAAAGAAATGCTAGAAGCTTTGACATGACAAAATTCTTCACTTGCATATTCTAAGTTTACTAATCTTCAGATATTATAAACAAAGCCTTTTTATCACAGGACTTGAACAAATGGAATTTGCAACGGCTTTGACTTAATATCTCCACAACTCAAAGAGATGTTGAACTGTGTTTTCCAAGGATCAGACCTTAGGGCTCGAAATCAAAGTCCTCAGATTTCCTTTTCTCCTCTGCAAGACATTAGCTTTTCTCCAGCTCTTGCTCTCAGGTACAGCACACTGGCTCTGGTAGGAGGGTCACAGACTGGTCAGCTACGCCTAGAGTAAATCCAGTTCACGTACATATATATGCACCCAGCGCAGGAAAGTTGATGATGGAGTATGAATTCCCAAGTAAGGGGATAGGCACCCAAATTAAAAAAAAAAAAAAAAAAAAAAAAATCAAAGGGCAACGAATGAGTCTGGAGAATGGGGAGGTTACAGTAACTCAAAGTGGGCGGGGTAGGCTGTTTTGCTGGAAGATGGGTACTCGCAGTGACGATTTCCTCAGATGCTCCCTGCTATTGCCCTGAGAGCGAAGGAGGGGGAAGCCCATTCTCCCTGATCCAGGAAGGGGTTGAGGTCTAGACAAGCAGATTGTGTTGACTCCAAGTGGGTTCCATCCAGTCTGGCACCCAGGGCCCAAACTGTTGTGTCCCCCCCCCCCCAACTTCATGTGTAGCTAGAAGCACGTAGAAGAGAGAAGAGCCACCTGCAGAGGAGGGAGAGGTGATGCTGATGCTCAGGCAGCTCACTCTGGCGAAGGGGCATCTGCTGGCCGTCCACGCAAGGTGAGGCATTGTAGTGGCTGCAGTGTGTGGATCCTTCCAGCAGCCCCCAAAGCCACCAGCCAGAGCTTAGTCGGCCCTGAGAATGCGGACTTCTCTGGAGTCATGGAAGGAGATGCCTGCTTTGGGCCAAAGAAAGGGATTTAGCAAAGGAAGAACCTGGGGGCAGGTGATAGGGAGAGAGTTGTTATAAGCTGCCCTATTTCTCTATTGCTCTCTTGTAACCCTCAGTGCTAATTCCTGGGGGAAGACATGCTATTTACATTTGTTTCTTTTACTTCACTGCAGCTCGTCACATTCCTGGAGTCATTGCAGAGCTCAGTAACTTTACAAGAAGTAGTGCTGCACACTGGTTAGAGGTTGAGATTCTGAGGTCTGCTGATCAAGGTTCAAATCCAGACTCTAGCAAGCAGTAACTTGTATTAAGTGCGTGACCTCGATGAAACGCCTTAGCCTCTTTGTGTATTGATTTTCTTATCTATGTAATGAAGGCATAGCTAAAACCCACCTCAGAACCTTGAGGGAGGGGTGAACAGGCTAATAGATATAAAGAACCTAGAACAGTGCCTGGTCCATGTTAGGAACTCAAACAATATGTACAAGTTTTTACTTGTTAAAATTGGAGACTCTGGAGTAAAAAGGGCCTCATAAAAGAGTCTTCATTCACACAATAGACTGACAATGTGCCAGGCCATGAGCAAGGGTCTAGAAATACCAAAAATAATAACACTACTCAATTCATGACTTTGTCAACATCTTCTTGGAACAGCTTACCATCTTAAGTTCCTTATCGTATGCTTTTTTTACTGTTATTTTGGCAACAAAGCATTTATTGCAGTGAGTAAATTTAGATTTTTTGTGTGTGATTTTTTTTTTCTTTTTTAATATCTGTCTCTTGCACTGACTATAGGCCTTCCGAGGGCAGGGATTGGGATCTGGATATTGCTGTATCCCCACTGTCCAACCCCAAATCACCTATGAGATGCTCAATGAATGTTTGAGTGAATAAATGAGCCAAGAGAAGTAACTAGGTATCACTTTCCAGAAGCTCTCATTAAAACTCAGCACAGGGGACGGAGACAGGTGGTGAGTGTTAAATAACTTACCACCAGCAGTCAAGATGTGCTTTCTGAGAGTAAACCACATGCTTCTCTGTTCTCCAAAAGATAACATGGAATCCCTGCTACCTCATCCTCAGGTTACTTTCTCATCTGAAACCAGGAAACGTGGCACCGTGGTAGACAAGCAGGTTACCCTCAATTTAAATATTCAAGAGAGGATATGGGGGTACAATTTTAGTAGGAGATAAAGAGAGGAATTTATCTGAAATATATGTACTCATTATACAGGGATAGCTGTTTATTGATTTCCAAAGATCTTTCTGCCAGTGTTGGTTTGAAAGGGAAAGGATCAGGATGAAAGTAAGCACTCTGTTTGTATTAGCTAGAGGTTGTGAATCAAAAATTTTCAAAGATAAATTTCTCTGTACTTGATTCTCTGCCAAAACGGTATCTGTTTCTCTTGTCCAGATTCACTGTCATGTCTGAGAAACACACTGAGCAAGTTGAATCTCAACCAATCAAATCTAAGCTTTAGGACCAGCAAATGCTGAATTTACAATCGTGTACTCAGAAGCCCCTGAATAACTGAACTAAAAAAAGACAGCAGCATCCTGAATAACTGAGTGGATTTTGCTGCATAAAATCAGTCTTCTCCAGCCCTGAAAAGTAGAATTGTTTTCACCTCTGGCGGGTGGAACTGTTTGCATAGTGGGCCACAGCGGGAAGCTTGTTGGGGCACTGGTACCAGCCGGTGGCGTGATTATGCTATCTGAAAGGTATGCGCCTGTGATTTCTTAATGATGGCTGCCTACTTGTTTAGCCCTGCAGGTAATCAAGGATGGTTATGGGTAAACGTGAGCCAGATCAATGAAGGATGGAGGAGGTGGGGACAGACAAGCACAGTGAGCCAGCAGAGCAAGGTGTGTCTCACACTGTCAGGCCACGCTGGAGACTGAGTCACAAAAGCCAGAGGCTCAAAGGAGCCCTACGATCTGGGGACTCAGGGCTGGAAGGAACCCCCAAGTTACTCCTTTGGCTGACTTCTGCTTTTGTGACACTGGAAAATTTGAAAAGGCAACTTTTCAGGAAGTGTTTCATTCATTCATTCATGTGTTTATGCTTTATTGAGCATAAAGTATAATCTTATATATATTAAGCATCATCTTCAATAACAATGGCCACCATTTAACAAGCACCTTCTAGGTGACAGGCACTGTGCTAAGTGAAAGTAAGTAGTATTATCCACTGTTACAAGAGAAAACTGAGACTCAGAAAGGTTCAGTAGCTTACCTGTGATGACACAGCCAGGAGATGGCAGAGCTGGGACCCAAGTCTTGCTGATACCAGAGTCCTTGTTTCCTGCTTCACAATACACCGCCTTCCTCTTGAAGATTTTCCTGAGGATTGCTAACTGATGATTACAAGTTAATTTGTTGGGAGGAGGAGAAGAAGCGGGAGGAAGGAGAGGGAGGGAAAAGGGAGAGAGGAATTAGGAAGATGTGAGAACATGGACTAGAGAAGACCAGGGAAACTCTGTGCCCTGTGTTGGGAATGATTTGCTTTTCTCTTTTCATTTTTTGCTACTTGTGCTCAAGAAAGAGCATTCAACTGGTACTGGAAATAAGTCAGGTTTTTGTTTATTTAATCATTCTTAGTAAGACTTGATCTTAGCAGTCTTCATAAAGTTCAGGGGAATAATTCAGACCTGTGTTCTGATGAGTGACTTAGCCCTATCTTGGTGGGATGGGTCCTCCTTGTCCTCTAGACAGAAGTCATCTCATAGGTCTCATGGTGTAGTGTAATTTTGAGTTGCAAACCTAGAGTCAGACTGTTCTGGAAGGCCCTGCCCCGGGTTCATTTATCAAAATGCTCCGGGAGGCTTGGATGGAGGTGACATCGCTTATGACTCAGGAGCCATCTCAGCCTCACGGAAGATCCAAGGGCCCCCAGGCTGGAAACAGATGTGTGGGTGGTCCAGCTGAGCCTTAAAAAAAAGAGAAGGGTCTGTTCCTGACTGTTCAGACCCAACTGTGTTTATGAGGCTTGACACCTCAAATGCTTAGATACTTTCACGTGTTGATTCATTTTACCCTCACACCCACTCCAGGAGGCTGGGGTATTTCTCACATGTTATGAATGAAAAAAAAACAACCTCAGAGAGGTGAAGCATCTCATTCATGGTCAGAAACCTTTTACTTAGGAAAGCTGAAAACGTTAACCCTCACATCCAGCAGCTCCTCCATTTCACAGACTGAGAGCCCCATTAAGCCAACTGCGTCAACATGGAAACAACCCTTAGACTGGGATTCTGAGTAGCTTGTTCTACCCCCTCACCCCTGATCCAGCTGGAGGTGAGGAAAACAAAAGGGGTCATGTTCTGGGAACTCAAATGACTATGGAAATTGCAAATGGCAATTAAGAGACGATAAAGCAATCTATGCTTTACGTGGGGTCTGGGGAGCAGGCACACCCTTAACAAGGGTGCAGGTGGAGGGTCCCAGTCGGCCCCCTTTTCTCCCTCCTTGGGCTCCTTCCAGCTCTGAGAGGAGGGGCCTCGCCTGCCTGCCTTTGGACACCCAAGTGTGCACATCCAAGCTCTGTGCACGTGCCACCCAAACAGCCAAATCCTGGAAGTGGGCTGGGGCTAGGGTTGCCAGAAAGCATACAAGATGCAGTTAAATTGGAATTTCAGATAAATAATGAAGAGCTTTTTAGCACTAAGCATGTCCTAAATATTCCATGGGACATATTTATACTAAAAAATTTGCTATATCTAAAATTCAAATTTAACTGGTCAGCCTGTATTTATTTGCTACATCTGGCAACTCCAGCTGGGACTCTGGTGAGGAAGCTCCAGGGGCCTGGGTATCCAGAGGTATCCTTACACCTAAAATGTAAGGGGGCCTGGCAGGGGGGAAGGTGGGCCCTGGGTAGGCAGAACTTCCCGGTTCCCCAGACTCCTTACCTCCTGCGAGGGGCCCTCTAAAGCCTGGGGCCCAGGGCAGGGATCCCTGTTGCCCAGATCTAAGAGCAGTACTGGTAGCAGGAGGCTTGGAAAGGAAGCACATGAAACAGAGACCTGGGCCCCACTATGAGCCTTGGGCAAAGTCACTATTTTTCTGAGCCTCAGTTATCTGAACTGTGTAAAAAGGAGGCTTACGTGGATTCCTATTTGTCAGAAACCTAGCCCCTGCTCAACACATAGTAGGTCTCAATACTGGCAGCTTTCATTATCACCTTAAAGAGAGATCAATACTAGGAAAATGCTTTGAGTTTTTCTGCCTCCTGCTTTTTGTTGAGTTGATTCACCTCAGCTGAGCTGGGAAAAGGTATCTGTTTTCTTTGCTTATACCTGGGTTAGGAAAACTCACTCTGCTCAATGTAGCAGCCAGTGAAAAAGACAGAGACTGGGGCTAAGTATTCCCGGAGAGGTGGGGGCTTGATCCGTTCCTCTTCCTCTGCTCTTCTCTCCCTCTCTATTCTTCATACCTGTCTCTGGGCTGGTGAGTAGGTGAGGCACTGTCCTTCCCAAGGGGGTGGGAAAGGAGGGGGCGCGGGGAGCAGAGCAGATACCTTCCCTGGCCCGAGGTGCTATGAGGTATTCACTCACTTACTTCACTGACTTGTCTTCCATCTTGGGAGGAGCCAGCCAGCCTTCGATGAGAATTTAAGCCCATGGTCGTAACTCAGGGCTGCAGGGGTGCACACAAAGGGGGCCCAAGCAAGCTAACCCTAAGGCAAAGTGCTGAGTGTTTGAAGAGAGATATAATTGAACTTGGAATGTCATGAAAGCTAAGACTCCTTTCTTAATTTCACAGTCTCATTCCTAACCACTACCCCATGGAATCTGACTCAGGGTGTCTTTCTGCTTAAAAGTCCAGAGTAAGAAGTTGGGGGGCAGGGGTGTGAAGGCAAACTGGCTCAGAGCCAAACTAAGCAGCTTCCTTTTTAACTCAGGTGATATAATGGGAGTAGAATTTTTCTGAACTCTAAGTAAGGTATCCAGGTTCCTTTCTTTTGCAGATTACAAGAGGGTTTAAAATGACTAGGGACTGAAACAACCTGGGGGTTGTTTAGGGGTCTTGGACTGTCCCTAGAACCAGGGTGGTTCTGCATTTCGGTGCAAGCAGATGAGATGGGGGTCCCGGGAAGAAGAGTTCTTTGGGTGGGAGTGGGGGGAAACCCAGAGTGAAGATGGAGATTTGTTGGTTGAGGTAATAACACTTTCACCAGCCTCTTCTGCACCTCTGAGGGTCTCTCATAACCAAGTTTAGAGCCTTTGCCCCTGAAAGACCATTGTACTGATGGCCTCTCTGCCATAGACAGATAGATTCATGAGTCTTAACTTCATAAAAAGAGAAGCTTCTCGTCCCTTCCACTTCTCCTCCTTTCAGATTCCCCCTCCTCCCAGAAGAAGGGATTCTTCCTTCAACTTTTTTTCAGTAATAAAGAGAAGATAATGAAATAATAAAGTGTAGTTACCTTAGCCAGTAAAAACCATATGTCTTCAGAATCCACCACCACCTGCAGAGACATGTAACCGTTTTGCTTACCTGGTGGTAACAATGAGGGTTTTTTTTTTTTTTTTTGCCCTTATTCATATTAGGATCTATGAGAAATGGCTGCCTTAGATGATTACATGGCTTTTCAGCTTCAATGGGTTTTGAAATCAAGTAATTAAGCACCCACTACTTGCAATAAAATAAGCACCATACAAATTACCAGTTCAATTCAGCAAATGTTTCTTGAGGGTCCACTAGGGAAGTGAGTAGCATAATGATCAAGAGCGCATCCTGACTCCACTACCTACTAGTTGTGTGACCTTGAGCAAATTATTTTAATCCCTTCGAGCCCAGCTCCCTTATAATGTGAATTATGAGAGTACTACTTCACTGGGTTGTTGTGAGGATTCACTGAAGCAATATGACAAGCAGCTATCACAGTGCCTGGCACTATTGTTCAATAAATTGGTCAAGGAATACAAAGATGATCATATGGTCTCTGTCCTTTTAAGGAGCTTACTACCTCAAGTAAGAATAAAAGCAGAAAATTGCCATCTCTCCTGGGAAAGAAATACACCACTGTGCTCAGTGGGTGTACTAGTAAGGGTTCTTCAAAGAAACAGAGTGACACACAAAAACAGAAACATAGATCAATGGAACAGGATAGAAAGCCCAGAGATAAACCCACGCACATATGGTCACCTTATCTTTGATAAAGGAGGCAAGAATATACAGTGGAGAAAAGATAGCCTCTTCAGTAAGTGGTGCTTGGAAAACTGGGCAGCTACATGTAAAACAATGAAATTAGAACACTCCCTAACACTATATACAAAAATAAACTCAAAATGGATTCGAGACCTAAATGTAAGGCCAGACACTATAAAACCCTTAGAGGAAAACATAGAACACTCTATGACATAAATCACAGCAAGATCCTTTTTGACCCACCTCCTAGAGAAATGGAAATAAAAACAAAAATAAACAAATGGGACCTAATGAAATTTAAAAGCTTTTGCAAAGCAAAGGAAACCATAAACAAGACGAAAAGACAACCCTCAGAATGGGAGAAAATATTTGTAAATGAAGCAACTGACAAAGGATTAATCTCCAAAATATACACGCAACTCATTGCAGCTCAACATCATAAAAACAAACAACCCAATCCAAAAATGGATAGAAGACCTAAATAGACATTTCTCCAAAGAAGATATACAGATTGCCAACAAACACATGAAAGGATGCTCAACATCACTAATCATTAGAGAAATGCAAATCAAAACTACAATGAGGTATCACCTCACACCAGTCAGAATGGCCATCATCAAAAAATCTACAAACAATTAATGCTGCAGAGGGTGTGGAGAAAAGGGAACCCTCTTGCACTGTTGGTAGGAATGTAAATTGATATAGCCACTATGGAAAACAGTATGGAGGTTCCTTAAAAAACTAAAAATAGAACTACCATATGACCCAGCAATCCCACTACTGGGCATATACCCTGAGAAAACCATAATTCAAAAAGAGTCATGTACCAAAATGTTCATTGCAGCTCTATTTACAATAGCCAGGACATGGAAGCAACCTAAATGTCCATCGACAGATGAATGGATAAAGAAGATGTGGCACATATATACAATGGAATATTACTCAGCCATAAAAAGAAACGAACTTGAGTTATTTGTAGTGAGGTGGATGGACCTAGAGACTGTCATATAGAGTGAGGTAAGTCAGAAAGAGAAAAACAAATACTGCATGTTAACACATATATATGGTATCTAAAAAAAAAAAAAAAAAAAAAGGGTTCTGAAGAACCCAGGGGCAGGACAGGAATAAAGACGCAGACGTAGAGAATGGACTTGAGGACACGAGGAGGGGGAAGGGTAAGCTGGGACGAAGTGAGAGCATGGCATGGACATATATACACTACCAAATGTAAAATAGATAGCTAGTGGGAAACAGCCACATAGCACAGGGAGATCAGCTCCGTGCTTTGTGTTCACCTAGAAGGGTAGGATAGGGAGGGCAGGAGAGAGATGTGAGAGGGAGGGAATATGGGGATATATGTATATGTATAGCTGATTCACTTTGTTATACAGCAGAAACTAACACTACTGTAAAGCAATTATTCTCCAATAAAGATGTTTAAAAAAAGAAAAGAAAAAGAATCAGAGACACAGGATATATATAGACATATAGAAGGAGATATTTTATGAGGACTGGCTCATGCTATCAGAGAGGCTGAGAAGTCCCATGATCTGCTATCTACAAACTGGAGGCCCAGGAAAGCCGGTGGTATAGTTCCAGTCCAAACCTGAAGGCCTGAGAACCAGGGCAGCCAGTGGTGTAAGTCCTGGTCAGTCTGAGGGCACAAGAACTTGGACTGGATCTTACACCATTGGCTCCCCCAAGTCCGAAGTTTCAAGAACCAGGAGCACCAATGTCCAAAGGCGGGAGAGAGAATGGATGTCCCAGCTCAAGTAGAGAGCAAATTCACCCTTCCTCTGCCTTTTTATTCTATCAGGTGGATTGGACAATGCCACCCACACTGGTGAAGGCAATCTTCTTTACTCCATCTACCTATTCAAATAAAACACTGTTACACACATACCCAGAAATTATGTTTTACCAGCTATCTAGGCATTCCTTAGCCCAGTCAAGCTGACACGTAAAATTCATCATCACAGGGGCCCATGAGCCACTGAACTCAGCATAGGGGTGCGTGGAGGGAAGTTGGAGGAGTTTGGAGGGCCAAGCCAGGCCTTGAAAGTTTATTAGCCTGCATTGAACAGGTTGAAAGAACAGGAAGAGCAGAGAGAAGTCATAACATCATGACTTCTAAAAAACATGGTCACTGTATTTATTGTTGTCTCATTTCTACAAATACCCAGTTCCCTCTAAATGAAATCCAGTTGCCACTGCTCCTAAAGCTTACTCCTTCATCTTCCTTGCAGTCTTCTCTAAATTCTAATGACCTACCAGCCTCGTTCACCAGACACATCTTCTGCCATGAACATCGTATCCACCATCCCCCATTCTGTGGACTAAATTAACATCCCAACCCAGTAGTTCTGGCCCAGTTCTCAGCCAAGCACCAGGAGATTTGACAATCTTTGTCCTTCTCCACAATCCCCACATGAGCTTGGCTAAAATACTAACTTTGCCTCAGTCTTCCTGTTTATAAATAGACACATGCATTCTGGCCATTTAGACAAAAGCTACAAAGGCCTACAAAGTCCCAAGAAATGGGGTGGGAAAAAAAAACACTTAGAAGTATGGAGCAAAAGAAGAATGGCATCTGACTCAATTCGCTTGTGGGTTGGTGGGCTGGTTTGATCACATCCAAGGTTGAATGCTTCTTATGGATCAGCTGGAAGTAAGGAAATCCAGAGCTTGGGCTCCAGCAAGATGAATCTGCATGTGTTCAGAATTATCCTCCAAGTCAACAACTAACTGTAGCTGGTCCAGCAGGAGAAGCCAGCTCTCCCACAGGAAGGCCCCGGCCTCTAGGGCTGTGAGTGCAGGGAGGGGAAGGGACAGCACGAGGGATGCCTGGTAATTCCTGCTTTGTGGTGGATGTGTTGAGGTTTTCCTCTCCTCACCGCGTCTGACTCTGGGATGCAACACCTGACAAGGGAAAGAACCTCCTTCTAAATGGCTGCAAGAAAAACATCCTGAGGCTAATTAAAAACAGAACTTAGCTAAAGTAGAAGTAAATGTGGCTCAATGAATGGCTTTGTCATTTGCCAAAACCTTATTTCTTTGCTGCCTTCATTTAGTTAATTAGCCTTTCACTGTTGATCTGCTGCTGTCAACTAGGCAATGTATGCAAACCACATCTCTTAACTCCAGCGGGCTCCTCAGCCTTTGAAACATGTGAGGGAGGGGTTGTAACCAATCTACAAGCCAACTGCAAAATGAAAAGTCTCATTTCCCGTGCATAAGGTGCCAAGACCTTTCTTCAATAACCCAGCAGAGTTTTGTTTCTCTGCTGGTGGAATTTCAAATTAGCAGAAGCTTCCGTGGTTTCTTACAGACCTCCTTGGTTACAGACGAAAGGACTCCATTCCCACCCCTCACCCCCCATTTTGCGTCTTTTCACTTCTCCTTCTATTGCTAAGCTTGCACTTACATTCTTTCAAGTTTCTGTGCACAATTTTTTAAAAACTATAAATTAGCACCTTCATTCCCTCATAGTTGGCATCTGCTGCATTTCAAGTGAATGCATTAAAATACCCTTTTCACGAAACTATCATTATCAAAAAAGCACATAAGCAGAATACTGACATCCTGGCTCCTTCATTTTCTGTGATTGTATGTACCATATTTCATAAATATGAGATACTACTTATAAAACTATAGCATACTAAACAGTATACAATACTGTTTGTGGATACATATGTATATGAGTAAAAATATTCAAATATGCTTGAAAATGATAAACATCACCTTCAGCAATTGAGGAGACCTTTGACCCAGGATAATTTTTCTAGCCAGGTTGTAAACATGCTTACACACACACACACACACACACACACACACACACACAATTTACATGTGCACGCACATCCTCTCTCAATTTTGTTAGATATATGAACAAGGCATTCTGGAGTTTAACGTCTTAGACTTTTCGTTTTTCCTGTAAAAGAAAAGGAAGGCAGAGCAAGTGAGTTTGTTGCTGGTAGGGGTTGTCCACGACCTCACTCTTGGGGGGGTTTGACTGCCTTCCAGTAGCTCCCCCTCCTGGGTTCATTTTGAGGCAGGCTCAGGCTTGGCTCGAGGCCAGTGTGACAATCAAGGCCCGAGAAGTCTCTTCTTTCAGAGATTATTTCTCAGGTTTCTTTGTTTTATTGGTGGACGGGATGAAGGACGGCGAGGAACCGGGAATGGGAAGGAGGGGGACCAAGCGGGAGTTTCTCAAGTCAAGCAGGGTGTCCTGCTGCTACCCCAGCCCATGAAGCTGTGCTCACATGGCCAGGCGGCCCGTGCAGGAGGGCTTAAATTAATCCGGTGAGTCTGGGCAGCTGAACTGATTCCTTTGAGAGGCTCCAAACCTCCGAGGTGCACCCCTGACTCTAACAGTCCAGCCAAGGTGGTTTCGAAGAACAATGAAGTCGCGGGGGGGGGGGGGTGGGAAGGAAAGGAAAAAAATATATATCAGGTTAAAATATGTGCCTTTATATAGCTATGGGCCAGACACCAAAATGAGTCTTTATAAGCTTTCAAGGAGACAATTAAAGGAAGTGGGAACAAGTGAAGAACCAGATGATGATTTCAGCATGAGGGACAGCAGAAGGAGGGAGTGGTATCAGAAAGGGAGCCCTTAAGCCACCAGTGGGGGAGGAAGGAGACCGCATGGACCTCACCCCCAGGCCAGCCAGAGGAGCGCCCAGTCCCACACACCGCCCTCCTGTGAAGCACATGCATGCAGCCCTCAGATCCTGCCAGCTTTACGCCTGCCTTCAGCAGTGACGCAGAGACAGGGTACCAGCATTGAACATCTTTGAAATTCTGCTTGGGTTCCAAATGAAAAATCGTTCTGCCTTCAAAGCCTAATGGAAATTTGGTAGAAACATGTGCTTTCCCCTTAGGTTCAAAAGAGAAATTAATATCCTTCCCATTTCTCTGTGCATCTGTGTTTCCCTTTCTCAAGTGAAGAGGAGAAATTATGAGAGGCATCCTATAAAAATAGAAGGTAGGACAGAATAACAGTATTGCTCCTTTATAAAAGCAAATATTTCTATATTTTCTTTAAAACAGAAATGCAACAGAAAGTCTACCATAGTACAAGTTATACAAAAAAAAAAAAAATCTGTGTTCTTGACGGGGAATCATCATAATTATTTACTCCCATTCCACTTAAAAATATTGTGTTGTTTGCAAGGCAAATGTCAGAAATGATGCCCATGAACCTTGGCAGGAGTTAGCAGTGGGTGCAGATTACAGGGAATTTTCACATCCTAAATCATTTATTCCTATAGAGATTTTCTTTTCCAATGAGAACATTTTAATTTTACCATAGGAAAAATAGAAAAAGGTAGTTTATTGAACAGCAATCCTGTATTAGGCCCTAGTAACACAAAAATGGTTAAAGCTCTCACGGCCTGTGGTTCCTACCTAAAGGAGCTTGTATCCAATAGGGGAAGAAAGGTAGGTGGAGAGGGGCAAAATGATTAGGTGTTATAACCAAGTTAGGTGATGAAGTTCTGTGGGGTATACCCGAAGGAACGATTCTTTCTGTAGGATGAGACTGTATGAAAGGAAACTACACCTAGATGATATTGGTGAAACCAGAAAGGTAAGGGAATCCCAGAGAAAAGTAACAAAGGCCAAGAGGAGTGGAAGTCTGATATCTTCCGGAAGCAGAAAGGAGTCCAATGTGGCTAGACTGTAGAGATGGAGAGAGGTGTGGAATGGCTGAAGATGGGCTGGGAACGTGGATTTGGAGCCAGAAGGCAGTTCATCAAAGGTCTGGATTGCTGTGCGAAGGAAGGTGACTCCTAAGCAGTGGAGAGGGGAATAATCAGTTTATAAAGAACACCCTGGTCTTCAGAAGTTGTGTTGCAAGGGAAAGGGATTTTGCAATAAGAAGCACTTGTACTGTGGCAGAGTTAGGGTGGACCAAAAACAGTGAGAGGTGAAGTCAGACTGGATCTAGCGAGAAGAAAGGAAAGGTGAGCTTAACGACAAAGTTCCTAACACAGTTCCTAACTAAGTGGTTGGCTAAAATAGGAAATGCTAACATTGAACATTTACTATGTGTTGCTACGTGCCAGATCCATGCTAATTTAATTCTCACCACAACCTTATAGGGCAGGCACTATTATTATACCCATTTTACAGGTGAGGGAAATGAGGCAAAGAGAGCTTTAATAAAGAGCCTAAGGTTGCAGATTACTAAATGAGGCAGCCAGAATTTAAATGAAGGCCATCCAGTCCCCTAGACACTTTCTACATATACACTCACGGAGAAGAAGACACGGTATTTAAGGGAAAGAAGTGAGATCATGTATGTATGTAAATTTTGAGGTTGATGCAAGATATCAAGACAAATGCCCAATAAATAGTTGGAAAAATAGGCCTGGCACTTGGAGAAAGAGTCATTCAGCAAGTATTTGAGTGCTTATTGCTTATTTGAGTGCTTATTTGAGTGCTGTGTCAGAGCTGGAGTTATGACATCAAAATACTTAGCGCCCATAATGCGAAGTACCTGTACATCAAATTTTATTCTTTTATTTTTTGGCTGCATTGCGTGGCTTGCAGGATCTTAGTTCCCCGAGCACGGATTGAACCTGCACCCTTGACAGTGAAAGCACAGAGTCCTATCCACTAGACCACCAGAGAATTCCGCCCCCTGCCTTTTTTTTTTTTTTTGGCCGAGTATATCAAATTTCATTCAAGCTAATAATTTTCATCACAGAGCTGAACACATACTCTTTAAAATAACTCAAAGATAACTCCTTCTATGAAATAAATAATTCACCCCTTCAGTACCTGTTTTTGCAATTTTGGTATGATGCCTATTGGCTTTCAATGAAAGCAGAACACCCTATAAATGTGTAAAAATTCAGTCAGGAAGAAAGGGTTCATTTTAATTTTATGAACCGCTTAGCACATGTGTTGGGCTCAGGAAATAACAAAATAAATGTCTCCATCAGTTACGTTGATAGAACTTCACAGGAAGCCCACAGTAGTGAAGGGCTCCTCACAGGTAAGCAGAATGCAGATCTCCCTCCAGAAAAGAGGGAAGACGTTCAGTCAGGAAGTTGAAGGTCACTGGGAGGAAGGGAGCAGCCTCTGACTTCTGGTCTGCCCCAGCCTCTTGGCCTCAGCTGTACCATCTGCACAGCCACCGGCCACTCCATTCACAAACGCTTCTTAGACTTTGTGGCCTGACAGAATTGCCCATGAGGGTTCCTTGCATTCCCACCAACCCCAGCTAGAGCTCCCCAAGCACAGCTGCTGAGTGAAACCCGCTCTGGCTCAGCTTTTTAACGGGGCTAGTGGCACCAGGATCCCTATCTGTTTCCAGAGAACACTGCTTTCCTGTAGTGTTTCTTGGTGCCAGATGACAGTGTATTGCATTATTATAAAATGAGATTCCTTTCACAGATACACATGTGAGACAATTTATATCTTGAACTTACTTAGCCCACTCTGCCAAGTATCTCAGCTGACTTTCAAATATTATCTCATTAAATCTTCACAGATTTTTATATTGGAAAGATTTTTCTGTGGTGGCATAAAAGGCAAAGGCATTTCCATGAATACGTACCCTAGTTGAAGAGGGGTGGAATAGGGAGGGTGGGAAGGAGGGAGATGCAAGAGGGAGGAGATATGGGGACATATGTATATGTATAGCTGATTCACTTTGTTATAAAGCAGAAACTGACACACCATTGTAAAGCAATTATACTCCAATAAAGATGTTTAAAAAAAAAAAAGAAAGACATACCCTAGTTGAGAACTTGTACTGATCTGTTCTACTGGAGAATCAACAGATCATTTTCTTTTCAAGCAAATCCCATGGTGGTACCATTCTCGCTTCAGCAGCAGTGGACCCTCGTCAGGAACTCTAATATAGTACGTCTTGCCTCTCCCACTGACCTCCATACATCTTACCTCCAACGGTTTTCCACATTCAGAGGCTTTTCAGGTGACTCACAAAAAAACCAAGGGGCAACAGAGCATAACGGTTAAGAGCGTGGGCTTGAAGTCAAACTCATTTATTGTGTGAACTTGGTCAAGCTTTCCAACATCTGTGAAACTTAGTGTCTTCATCTGTAAAATGGGAATAATAAAAGTCCCTCCCAATATGCTCATGAGAGTTATTACATACGAAGTGCTTGCAGAATGCTTGCTCATGGTGAGCCCTCCATAAATAGTGCTGGATTAGATCCACCTGTCTGTCCATGTGTGTATGAAGCAAAGAGCCCAGAAGTGGATGTCAGAGGATCTGGATTCTAGACTCAGCTCTCTCACCAACTCGGTGTGTGTTCTTGACAAAGTCAGGATCTCTGAGACCCAGTTTCTGATTCCTGATATGGAATGGATTGTTCTCAGCGGCTGGCTGCTTTGGGGGAGGTGGCTGCAGCTGGGGCCAGTGGTGGATGCAATGGACCCTGGTGGGAGCTCCCACCCGTCCACGATGTGGATCTTACACCCCAGGAATGTTTGTCTTGCCTCAGGGACTTAATAGTTGCTGAAGAAAAATCCCCAGAAAGAAAGAGCATTTCTCTGGCTCTGCCTCACAAGTAGAATTCTGAGACTTCATATCCCCTCTTATCAGGAACAAAATAACTACCCAACCGCAGTACTATGTACAACTATATCGCTGGCATTTATTTTTCTGAGACACCTACATGGTAGAGCTCCTATAGGGTCTTTATGGACAATAAAGGATCCACTAAACAGTTGTTTCCTCTGGAGATTTGCTCATGGTTCTGTTCTTCCTGCCCCTGGTCTATCTCCCCCTCTCCTTCTGGAAGCTGCTCAATGTAGTCACAGCCTGCAGAGGCCAGGGAGCACAGCAGACAGAGCACAGGCTCAGATCTGGCAATCCTGTGCTCAAGAAAAAAACAATGACGTATAGTGGACACTGGAGTTAGCCTGCCTGCCTATGAGCTACAAAAGCTGTGTGACCTTGGGCAAGTTGATTAACTTCTCTGATCCTGGGTTTTCTTCATGGGACAAAAACATGGATAATAAAGTATCCACCTAACCTGGTTGACTCAAAGATCAAATGAAATAGTGCATGTCAACACTTAGGATAGTGACTGGCACACAGTGAGTGCTCAATACACTTTAGCTGTGATTATACTTATCACAGCTCTGCCATTTTATAGCCATGAACTATGGACAGGTTACTTAAATGTCTTGAGTCTCAGTTTGCTCCTCTGTAATCTAGGGGACAGTAAATACTTTATAGGTTTATCATAAGGATTAAATGAGATAATCCATCTCAAGTGTCTTCACTACTACTAAGTACTGAGAAAATATCTGCTATTATCATTATTACTATGATGACTATTATATCTAATAGGAAATGAGGAGGTGGTGGTCACAACACTTGAGCTGCCTCTCAACACTCTTGGAATCAGGAAATAGGCCTTACACAGATATAGACTGATCTCTAGATTCCCCTTCCAGTTCCACATTCGAATAAAAGAAAAAATGTGTGTTACAGAATTCCCTTAGCAACTCAGAAACTAAAAGTTACATCTACCAGCTGTCTTAGGTAGAGGTCCATTTCCAAATTTTGCTAAATAATGAGCACACTTCAGAAAGGATTTTAAACCAAATCAACACAAGAGAACAATAGGAATTCTTGTTATGGTTATCCCAGCCCTTCTATGCATAGCATCATACTTAGTTCCCCATAGGAACCCTATGATGTAGATACAGAAAGGATCACTAACCCCATTTCCCAGGTGAGGAAGCTGGGAACTGGAATAATCAACCAGGCTACATAGTGGCAGAATCAGAATTAGAACTCGGCTAGCCTGGCCCACTGCTTCTTCCAAGCTCTTCTGGAAGCTACTCTCTACCTGACTTAAGAAGTCCTACAGGTCTTCTCCTCAAAATGCTCAGTGGCTGATCTTTAGACTGTAGGTGACAATGAGCCCCCCATCTCATGCCCATGGCAGACATCACCAATCAATAGTGGCTCTTTTCTAATGAACCCCAGAAACTTTTTTTAACTCAGCCTGCAGGAGTCAATACCACACAATCAAATCTGGCAAGTGAAGTGAAACTTCTCTGTCACACAGGCACTCGACCTTGAAGAATGAAAACTCAAATCTCTCCAACAGAGACCAGGCTGGTCATGGAAATAACTAAAATGGGTGGGATGTCAGTACCTATGAACACCTCATGTGAGTGTGCCGAACACAAGGGCATCGTCCTGGATGAAAGGACAACCAAGTTGCCTCCAGCTAATGTCTTCCCATGTTGAAGCACATGTTCAACATTGCCTTATCTTCATATTTTTTTCAAAAAGAGAGAAAAGAGAAATCTGAAATCTGAGCATGTATATCAAATCTCCCAATTTTTCAACACTATGCAGCCTAAACAAAATACATGTATGGGTCCCACACAGCTCAGAGGCCCTCGGTTTGTAGCCTCTGCCATAAACCAAGTCTTGAGATCCTTGCCTTTCTCTGAATTCTGAGCATCTGTGTAAGTTTCATGGCCTGATTTCCTGGAAGCACAGCTCTCACCTCAATTAATGAGATCCCTGAGATGTAGCTGGACGAGCTGCTCATATATGCAAGGCACCAGATGGCTCCAGCGTTCACCTCCTCCAGACAGAAGGGTCAGGGCTAGTCTCTGTCCAGTGCAGCTCACGGTGAACAAGAAGATAGTGGAAAAGGAAAGGCCCATCTTCCTTAACGTTGGCAAGGGAAGCCAGAGAGAGGGGCATGACAAAACTTTGGGAAAATCTCCAAGGTTACATTTTGTCTGAGAATTTCCTTTCCAATTCTCTCTCTTCCCAAACATCCTGCAGTCTTTGGTACTTCCTCCCAACAAGTTTCCCAGATTTGCCCTCATTCTTATCCCTTTTTTGGCATCCCTTGTTGAAGGAGAACGTAAGTCCAGTAAAATCTATTGTGAGTTTCCTCCTCTTCTCCCCAAACTTTTCGAACAGGTAAGATCAGATTAAAGCCAACACCAAGGACAAATGGATCAAAAAGTTATCCATGGCTTTCTCCAAGTTGGGAGGCTATTATGATTTATATTCATTAAATATGTCCATATTTACCAAGTCTACTATCATTAACAACCCTCCCTTTTACAATAGGGAGGATACTTTTCACAAAGAGAAAATATTAACTAGGAAAATTAAGTATCAAGAATTATGTAACATTAATGGTCAAATTACAAGGCCTATCAGTTAAGATACTTTTGTCTGCAGCATTTTTTTAAATCTCAAGTTGACTCAAACAAAAAAATATATTTTTGGAAAAAAGAGATCTAGAGGTAGGATGGCTCCAGGAATGATTGATTTAGTGGATGATTCTCAAGGGTCTCAGGTTCTTCCCAAGTCTTCCCTCTGCCACCCACAATGTTCCCGTTGTACTATAAGGCAGCTTCCCTCAGAGACTCAAGATGCCGCTGCTGTTCCAGGCATTGTAGCCATGCCCCACAATGTCCAGAGATAGAAATTGATTATCCTTCTCTGTCTCCTGAGAGCAAGGGCATCTTTCCCAGAAGCCCCGAGAAGACCTGACCACATGCTTCACTGGCCGTGACTTGGATCACCTGCCCATCTCTAGACCAGTCACTGGCAAAGAGAATGAAATTGCCGTGAATAGCTTAGGCAAATTATTTGGGAGAGAACTGATACTGGGAAACCTGTCACAAGGCTACAAGATAATATGTTCACATTGTAAATAAAAGTAGACTGCTGTGAACAATAAGATCATTGTAAAGGTCATTTTGAAGAGCTCAAAATTCACAAATAAGGCAATATTCAATTAAAAGGGTGTGTCTGGAAAGGCATATGGGTTGTAATCCTAATATTACTTTACGTTTATATAGAAATTAATAGTTTGAATTGCACTTTCCCACAAGCTTCTCCATTGGTATTTCACATCTCTAGGGGTAGCATGGCAACTATCATTGCATTTTATAGAAAAGGAAGCAGCTGATCATTGTGTCTGGTGTCAAAACTGGCAAGAGATGGGACAGGATGCCAGGACTTTGACATCTAGTTCACTGGGCTTTCTAATACACCGTACTACTCCCTTCATAAAAATGCCTAATTGGGCAGAGCCCCTTGATTTTTCCCAAGTAAGCACACACGCAATCTCACTCGATTCCCAGAACAATATCATGAGACATCCAGAGAAAATTGAATTACCTTCATTTTATAGATAGGAATATGAGTCTCAAGCAGGCTGATGACAAACAAAACCAGCTCAGGTTCAGGTGAATTGAACTGGTTTTGTTTTGTTTTTTACTACCAAGTGGTAGCTATTTCCTTGTTATATACCCCTAGCTGCCTCTCAACATCTAGTCCTAAATCATCAAGAATGTCTCCAAAATATATAAAGACACCCATTCCAAATTTTCACACGCTGGATCCCCTTCTGGCTCCTCCAGGCTCCATCCACCTTCTGTATGCCTGACTAAGCAGCTGGTGCTTCCCTCTGAGCTCCTGCCATCTCCCCTTTCATTGTTGCCTCACGGCTCTCTGACCTTCCAATGGGATCTTTAGTTAATCTTATCAACTAATTTGCTGAGGAAAGACTCCAGGCTCTTGGCCTTCTAGGGAAGAATAACAATGGAATTCTAGAAACAGGGCACCCACCTTTGTAGTTTATCCCAGGGCAATTATCTCTATAGTGAGAATTTTAGGGTAGGCTAGAGGGAAGTCTTGACCCTTAGACCTTAGGTGGGTAGACACCACTCCCGTAATTATCCTAGAGGAGGGGACGGGGAACAATATGATACAGCCCAGGAAGAGGCCTGACCTTAGAGAAGACATGTCTACTATATGATCTTAGTATCTCAGTTCCCATTTATAAAATAAAGATACTAACTACAGTCCAGCCCACTTCCCAGAGTTTTTGTAAGACTTTATCAAATCATTTGTGCATGAGTTTTGAGCTAAACAGATGGGTAGCTATTTTATTAAAGAGTCGCATTTAGGGGACTAGATGCCTTGTAATTTGGCCTGACTTTGGTAATTGTTGCTTGCACTGTCTCACTTCTGAGTGTAACAGGTGGACAAAAGGAGAAAGACCAGACTCCACTGCTATTTATCCAAGGCTAAGTTTCTAGGGCAGGGTTCTCAACCCAGGCTCTGTATTAGAATCATCTGGGGGAAGCTTATAGCCTATATTCTCTGGACTGTATCCTGAACCAACTAATTCAGAACCTAATCTCTAAGGAGGTAGGGCCCAGACATCACTACTCTTTTCATAGCTCCTCAGGTGATTCTCTGTGCACGGGGTTGAGAACCAATGCACCAGGGTGAGTCAGTAGCAGAGAGATTAATTGGAGTCTTATTCCTTCAATCGTGCAACCACACTTGAGGGACAGAGTGACACGGTCAGCTCACAAGGGGTCAGAGCACCCTTGGTTTTCTTTCGAGCCAAGTGGGTCAGCATGGGCAATCTACGTCATGACCCACTCTGGTCATTGCAATTACTTCTCAGAACTACTGAAGGTTTCATATCAAAGCTTTTAAAAATGTGATGGGGGCTTAAAGAGGGAGGGCAAGGAGGAAGAATCATGTGGGAGAAAGGGAATATGAGGTTGAAAGAAAGAGATAAAAGTGGGAAAAAAAGAGACAAAGACAGGCAGGGGGTGGGGTGCTGAGAAGCAGCAGCAGAAAATAAAACTGCTGATAATGGCTTTCAGAATCCAGACCTGCTTTCAAACCATATGGCAGAGATATTAGCTTGCCTGTAATTACTACAACATTCGCAACTGCAGAATGACTTTCATTAAAACCCATGGATTGAGGCACTTGGAATTTGTGAATAATTTTGCTTTGAGCTCCAGCTCTATTATGCTTCTGTTTGGAGTTGGTATTTTTTAGGGAGGGAGAGACTCCACTTGTTCATCAAGCAACTATTTTGGAAATAATGCTGTCAAAATCCATTTAATGAGCATCTGTTGAGCACCCATCGTGTGCCAGGCTGTGTGCTAAGAGCTGGGTATTAGTAGCTGAAAAGGGCTGACCCCATCCCTTGGCCACATCCATTTAACAAATATGTTCAGGAGCAACAGCATGCCAGGTACCCTGTGAGGTGGTAGGGGGTTGAGATATCCCTAGAAGACTGATAAGAATACAGGCAATTACTTGTAGTCGGGTCACTTGGGTGTAACCCATCAGATATCCATTAGGCTGCTTCAGGTGGTAAAGGGAAGAAAATGGAAAATGCATTCATCCTTGACTCCAGGGGTACCAAGGAGTGTCAAGAGTTACCACCACCTAGTGAGCCATGAAAGAGGCAGAGGTGACAACTTTCCATTTCATGATGCAATCAGGTTCCAAGCAGGTTCCTGCATGGAGAATGTCATTCTCTCTCTCTAGAATGGAATGTGACCAAAAGAACTCCCAAGTTCAGGGTCAGCACATTTAATATCTATACCTCAGCCACTTACCATTTAGCCCAGAGAGGACAAATTGTTTGATGTCATCCCTGATCAGTTGGTAATGACTGCCCAGAGTACTGCTGATAAGGTTTCTGAGCTCAGGGAGGCAAAAACTTTGGTGACTGATAGGTAATGTCTGCCGTGGTGTGGCATTAAACAGTACAGTTTTCATCCCTCTCTTAGCCCAATCTCCTTTGTTCTAGTTATCTATTGCTGCACAACAAACCACTCTCAAGTTAGTGGCTTATTTTCCATATGAATCTGCAATTTGGGCAAAGCTCACAGGAGAGGGCTCATATCTGATTGGCATGACATCAGCTGGGACAGGCCATTTGAGGCCAGAAACTCTACTTCTAAGATGGATCACTTACATGGCTAGTAAATTGGTCCTGCCTATTGGCTGGGAGCTCAGTTGGGGCTATCTGTCAGGGGCCTCAGTTCCTTTACACGTGAGCCTCTTTAAGAGGCGGCTTGAAAAAAAAAAAAAAAGGGACTTCCCTGGTGGCGCAGTGGTTAAGAATCTGCCTGCCAATGCAGGGGACACGGGTTCAATCCCTGGTCCAGGAAGATCCCACATGCCGCGGAGCAACTAAGCCCGTGAGCCACAACTACTGAGCCCACGTGCCACAGCTACTGAAGCCCGCGCGCCTAGAGCCCGTGCTCCGCAACAAGAGAAGCCACCTCAATGAGAAGCCCGTGCACCTCAGCAAAGAGTAGCCCCTGCTCGCCGCAACTAGAGAAAGCCCATGTGCAGCAACGAAGACCCAACACAGCCAATAAATAAATAAGTAAATAAATAAATAAATGTTCCTTTAAAAAAAAAAAGAGAGAGAGAAAGAGGCAGGTTGGCTTCCTCACAGCATGATGGCTGGGTTCCAAGAGACAGTAAGTGGAAGCTGCTGGTATCTCATGACCTGGTCCTTGATACTGACCCAGCACCACTTCTTCCATATGCTGTTGGTCAAAACAGTCACAGAGCCTGCTCATGTTAAAAGCAGTAGAAAAAGTAGCAACGAAGTTGTGGCCAGCTTTAATCCACCAAATCGTTCTTATATTTTTGGGAAGCAAGTTGAGTCTAAGCTTCAATTGTTTGCTGAGTTTATAATAAAAGTGGGGAGGGGGAGCTCAAGACTATCGGCTTGGGAAAAATGGTTTAACATGTGAGACATCCTTGCAGTCAACTGATGTGTCCTTCCTGCTAAGCCTCTGCTCTCCTGTATATACTCAAGAACTTCAAAGGCAGAGTCCTTTGTGAAGGCAGAGCACTGCCAAGCCTTTGCCAGTCCTTCCAGGAAGTGGGGTGTCTGGGCCTGTACTTCATAATTATTTTGTTTTCTCTCTCTTACCAACTGAGGCCTCCACTTTCCACATTGTCTTCTGCCGAACACCCACCTCTTGGGGTGACTGTCCCAAAGCTTCTCTTCTTTACTTTCCCCACTCTTACAGGCTCTGTCATCAAGCATGATAAATGCTGTGATTTTCCAAATCTAGCTGTATACTTCTTCGGTGCAGCGGAGGGGCTGGGCTCATACTTTCTAGAGCTGTGCATTCAGGGAGGGTTTTCTGATGACCCTGGGGATGATTCTTCTACCTTACCCAGGTAGTAGAAGCACCCTTTGGAGTTAATGAATTCTGAACAAGTTTGTGCCTCTTTTTATTTTTATTTGCTCCTGCCATGCCCATTGAGCATAAAATGGGAAGAAAGAAAGGAAAGTGAAAAGAAAAATATAATAATAAAACCCTAACGTACCCACACACATCCTTCCCTAAGTTGAATGAATGTGTACAGCCAGTGTTATTGTTCTTTGCAAGGTAAAAAGATTCTTCTATTTGCCTTTGGTTAGAGAAAGCTTAATCATTTCACATAATCAGAGGATTCAGCACTTTGAGGTACTATAAATTAGAGGCACTATCAACCTGGTTTTAAAATTGGTTGTGGGTTTTCTGGGGTATATTATTTCAGCTTATCCCCTAGGCCTAGAAATTCTCCCAAGTCTCTTGGTCTGTCATATATACCACCAGACTGATTTGATCCTAATTGCAATTAGTGATAAATACATTGTAAAATTTTTAAAAATTAAGGCTTAGAGATTTACAAACAGACTCCAAAAATAGAGGAAACTCTCACCTAACCTTTAGAAATTTAAAGCTCCTAAGATTAAAATCTACTTCTTCATAGTTGTTAGCCAAATTGAAGAATCCAGTGCACTTTCTTTTTCGGTAGCTGACTTAGTCTACACCAGTGGTCCAGACACTTCTGATCATACCAGATGCACAAATACAGCAGAGACAAAAAGGCACTAGTGTTGGAATTAAGCTCCAGCCTTAAACTAGTGGTGTGACCTTGGCCCCTGGGAAACAGCACGTTCATAAATGTGAAAAGAAAGCTGATTTTAAACCAGATTGAATGGAGTTTGAATCCCAGTTCTTCCACTTACTGGCTTTTTTAATTTGGCCAGTTTACTTAACATCTCTGACTTTTTCCCTTATCTATAAAATGAAGGCAACAGCACCCAATCCATCAGTTTGTTATGACAATAAAATTATACATGGAAATAACCTGGTGTATAGCAAACCCTCAATGAACGATGGTTCCCTTCCCCTGGGCCTCTGCATTTTCAAAAATGAGTGAGCCCATTGGATCTACATCACCAGAGAGAAACAACCAGTGTTCACTATGACCCTGGCATGGGCCCTCAGCTCATGGAGTCTGGGTGTGAGTAATTAAGGAGGAGGAGGCCATCAGAAAGATCCTCAAGACCTAACTTAGAAGAGCAAGCTGAGTGCTGGGAATAAGTCAGTGGTTTCCTTGCCTTAAAAACCTTTTGCATGATGATTATTTCCTTCTCCCCAGTATCCTCCCTCACCACACACTCACACAAAGTGGTAGGCACAATAATGGCCCCCTAAAGATGCCTATGCCCTAATCCCAAGAACCTGTGAATATGTTAACTTACATGGCAAAAGGGACTTGCAGGTGTGATTAAGTTAAGGACATTGAGATGGGAAGATTATCCTGGATTATCTGGGTGGTCCCAAAATAAGCATTAAGGCCCTTAAAAGTGGAAGAGGGAGACAGAAGAGAATCAGAGAGAGATGTGACCTTGGAAGAATGGTCAGAGAGATACAATATTGTTGGCTTTGAAGATGGAGGAAGGGGGCCATGAGCCAAGAAATGTAGTGACCTCTAAGAACTAGAAAAAGCAAGGATGTTCTCCTAGAGCCTCAAGAAAGAATCACAGCCATGCCAAAACCTTGATTTTAGCCCAGTGAGATGCATTTTTGATTTTTGACCTCCAGAACTGTAAAATAATAAATTAGTGTTTTTAAGCCACTAAATTTGTTACAGCAGCCATAGAAAACTAATATTTGTGGATACTTACTACAACTACTTTGACAAAATAACCACCCCAGCCCCAGAGAACATTCTTATTAATACCACTATTATGGGAGGATTAAAATTTTATTAATCAAACTTAAAAGTGTGGTTTTAATATGTTCACAATGCCCTCTCCCAAGACAGAAGGTAGGTGAGTATTGAAGAAAAGTCCCTGGAAGCTCCTCAAAAGATGAATGAATCATATACCTACTGTTTGGGATGCTGTCAAAGACATTTAGTAGAATTTAATCATCTCAAGTAATTATGTAACAAAAGAGTCCCCAGTCAGCCAAAAAAAACTCTCTCATGAGAGAGGTAAAGGGGAATTAATAACTTTTGAAGTAGGGGGAGACAACTTTTTTTTCCACTAGAGATCTTGGCCTCTGTGGAGCTAAATACAATTAGATACCAATTCCCAATTTCATTTTTAGAAACCTACAGGACATAGGTCAGGATTAAAATACTACCATAACTGTATTTTCTTTTTCATGTAAAGTTTGCTATTTTCCATTGGTAAAGTAAAGCCTGGCCTTTGGAAAATATGGAAAACACCAAATCATTTTTTAAAAATCACCCCATAAACCAAAGACAACATTGTTCACGTTATATTTCCCCTGAACTGAGAGAAAAAGGAGAAATAACCCTGTAGTACCATTATTCTTGGACCAAGCTCGCTCCCAGATTACTCAGAATTTTACTTTTGAGGAAATAAAACTGACCCTCCCAAAGGAGTAGGGTTCCACTGGGGTCAGATATACACAATTTGAATCTTGGTTTTTGGCTTTCCCTATCTGTGCAACCCTGGCAAATCAGTTACTTCCAGCAGCCTCAGTTTCCTCTTCTGTAAATGAGAATCATCAGGCCTGCCTCCTGGGCTTTTGTGAGGGTGGGAGATAACATACGTAAAGCTTCTAGCACAGTGCTTAGCAAAGGAAAGTGGTCAGTGTTGGCCCAAAGGTAATTTTTAATGAATTTGTGAACTGGATTCTTTTGGGACTCCTAACAGCTTTGCAGCCACAGGAGCCTGAGCTACCTGTAACTAGGCCGCCTGCCAGAAAGGGACCTTTACCTCAGCACAGCCCAGAAATAATCATCTAATACCTAAAACTGGAAGAGTGGCTCTTTTCGATTTATCAGTACAACACCCTATCACAGGTACTTTCTCATTTCATATTTGGGCATCAGCCCGAATAAAATAGAACCCATCAAGCTAGAGAATCCGCCATCTGGATGCTTCACTCTGGTTCCCCTTAATGAACTTCCTCTGCTGGAATGTTCTCCCTCATTCTCCTCCCACTCCCTGCCCCTCATCACACCCTCCTTGCCATCCACTTTGGAGTTGGTACATTTTTCTACTGATGTCTCTTTCTAATCTGCAAAGCGGGTTTTAATTTTTTTTCTTTATCTTGAGAACAGGAATCATAGTCACCTTATCTTCATCCCTAGTGTCTAGCAGAGCAGCACTTAATAAATGTCAATAAATGTTTGCTGAGTGAGTAAATGAATCAGTTAAATAAAAGGGTGGATAAATGGTATGTGTAGATTCAGGAGTTGCCCTCAGTCAACTGGAGTCTGCACCTACGGTAGTGCTGTATGCTCTCTGTAACCCGAGACCCAATCCATTCTCCAGTTCATAGGCAATTCATATGTACTTTTTCCTCTACTCACTACTGAGTTGTTCTGAGGTTAACCTTGGTTAACCAGTAAGATTAACCAAGACCTGGGTTGGGGGAGTCTTTGGGGGAGGATTCATTACAGTTCAGGTCACCACGTGCTTTCTGGTAAGAAACTAGGAAGCTTGCAGAATTCCAAGGGCACCCTTTCCACTGGACTCCAAGTGAATGGCAGCTCCTGCATCACCACGCCCTCTTTTTATACGAATAATGCCCTCTGGAGCAGTCATAGCCCAGCACTAGTTTCACCCTCTAATGTATGTTCCTTTAGGGAGAATTTTGCAATTCTCCTTGGTGCCACTGGGACAAAGCCAACCTGAAACACTTCCATTGTTATAGGGAGAAAACCTGCTTCTCCTCTCCCCTTATCCCCTCCTGGTGTCCTGCTTCAGACCCCACACAGTGACGCCCTGGGTAAATCTCAAACCTAGCTGAGAGATACAGATCTCCTTCTCTGTTGCCCCAGGCTCTTACTGGTCTCATTCTTGCTCTGCACCTCTGGGCTGGCCAGGTGTCTGGAATGACTAAGTTTTGACAAGAGAGACCCAGATACCAGTTCCTCCTGCCAATCTGACTTCTATCTCTGTTAGCCCTGAGGGCCCCCATCTCCAGCAACACCAGGCAAACTGTCAGTGCTCAATAAATGATGCCAGAGACCAGGAGAAGCTGAGGTATAACAAAGGCCATCAAAAGCAGGGACACTGAAGTGACAAGGCCCCCAATCAAATAGCTCTGACGCAAGCTGAGCCACTGACTGGGGCAAATTCCATTAACCACTCTGAGCTTTAGTTTTCACACCTATGAACTTAGGATAATGATACCTACTCCACAGGGTCATTGAGAGAATTAGAGTTCCTATTCATTTAAAGTGTTTTGAACAAAGCTGGGCTCCTAGTAAGCCCTTGATGATCAATAACTGTGGGCTGTTCTTTCTCACATAACTCAGTTTATCTCATCTACTGTGGGCAGGACCAGCTAAAAGCTAAAAGTCAGAACAGTTGACCCTGGTTCACATACTATAGCTGAACCTTGTCCTTCCTCAAAGATTTTTCTTAAAACACCAAGTCAAGAATTTCTAAAACAAATCTTTTCTCCGTGGAATGGTGGGGTGACAAGAGCTTGAGCTAAAGCATTCAAAACGCTGGTTCCATCACTCACTACCTGGAATTTGGACCAAGGGGCGATCTCAGTTTCGGGTTCCTCCTCTGGAAGATGGAGCAATCAATAATATCTACATCAGATTGCCATTTCAAAGATTAAATGAGATAACATGGAAGATATTCTGTGACAAAATGTGAGTGTTCTTAATTAGTTCCTCATCCCTAAAGTTTCCGTTTTACAGAAAACTGAGTTTTAGAGAGGTTAGGCACGTCACTTAATCTCTATGAACGGTCATGCCTAGAAAATAGGTCGATATAAAAGGCCTCTGAAAGCCTATCCATTCTAACGCATGTAAATCTCTGAGCTACAGATGACGCATGAAGTCACCATTGTCAGAGTATCTTCCTGATGAGGACGTGTGCACTCTCTCTACTCCAACAGTGAGCGCAGAGTCTAGGGCTCAGACCAAGCCCCCAGCCTTGGGTCCATCAGCATGGGGCTTTTATCTTTTGAAGGATACTTCCAGGAGAGTCAGAGAAGCAGCAGCTGCAGACGTCCTGGGGCACGTCCCTGCTCTTAGAGCAGGCCACAGCAGGGGATCCACATAAATGACTATTTGTGCCCCTGAGGCCTCCCCAGTCACGTGAGGATTACAGGACAGGCGTGGCTACTGGCAGAGCATTGGACAGGCACTGCCATCCACTGTGTGGATTCTGGGCAAAGGCAGAGAATTAAGTGTCCCCAATTGTTGATAAAAGGGAGCTGAAGAAAAGCCACCCCCTCTCTGCCTTCAGATAACTGCTTTTCGAGGTTCCGCAAAGGCCCAGATCTTCTTGTCTTGCACATCTGTTAAGAACCTAATACACGTTTCTTTCTAGGGCAATTCAGGGAACACACACCATCATAAGCCACAGTATTCCAAAACTTCCCGAAACATCAGAGCTACATTTCACAAACTATATGCTCCTGAACACCAAGAGACTCCCCGAATTCAGTAGGTCCTACACAAGCAAGTTTGAAAATCTCTGCATCCTTGGAGATTCACACTGCGCTTCATGACAGCCAAGGCACTGAGCAGTTCTGCAATTAAAAGAAAGCTACTTGGATTTTATTTAACTGACAGATGAAAAATTAACATAAAACATAAGACATTTAAAAAAATATTTCTATAGAGAAACCAGTATTCTTCAGACCCAGTTTGGAAAATGCCATCCTATGACATTTGTAAATGGAGATTAAATGTCCTCTTTCACCACAAATAAAGATATTTTCACTATGTTGCAAATAGTTCTCACCATCACCATCATCTACCCTCCCACCCATCTCAAACTTGTCTAGGTCTCGTGTTAACTTTGGAATAAGAATATGGCCACTGCTTGTCTGTATCCCACTGGGAACTCACCCTCAAAGTCAGTGTGGCCTCTTAGCCCACTGCAGGGCCAGGCCCCCTCCACACGCCGCCGCCCCGCGGGGGGACGGGGTCGCTCATTGGTGGTAGGGGCAGAACAGCATTCTGACTACAGGGTTCCCACCTTTAACTGGGTGTCGGGGAGGCAGGCAGGGGAGACTCCGAGGTGATGAGTTGGATGCCCCACTCTTCCAGGAGCTCCCCGAACACCCTCTGGAGGCACAATCCTGGAGCCTAGAGCAACATCCACTACATGGTGGAAGATCAGTGAATGAATGAGTCGATCGCACGTTGCAGGACATCATTCCGTTCCGTGTATGGGAGAATCTTTGCCTCTGGACTGTGAACCCCAAAAGGGGAAATACAATTTCTCTTAGTTTTGTGTGTCCAATATCCACAATGGGCCCCGCTCGGGAACTTAACCAACAAGGGGGTGACTGAGTGAATGAGGTGATGAGTGAACTACCTTAAGCTTCTTGGGCCTTCCTTCTGGGTGCCAAGAAATGGGTGGAGAGCACCCAGCGCTCTCTCCATTTTCTCTTCTTCCTCCTCCACTTTCTCCTCCTCAGCCAGGTTCTCTGCTACCCAGTTCCCGTGCTGGAGGAAGGGAGGGACAGGACTGCCTTGAGGCAGAAGGCAGCCCCTTTAGCCACATGTGCCTGAGAAGACTCACCGGGCTTGGGGACGAGCTCCCTTTCAGGCACAGGAGAGATTGTTCACAGCGCATTGCCAGAGGCCGCTCTGGAAAACTGGACATCCAGGGGCAGCAGAAGAGAGGGGAAGGGTGGAGGGGGAGGGGGAAAGGAGAGAGGGAAGTGTGGGGGGAGGGGGGAAGGGGGAGATGGGGGGTTGGGGAGCGGCGGGGGAGGGAACCCCCTCCCAGTCACTGGCAGCCGCCACAAGCACTTCTCCCTTCGCATCAGGCTTCTGGTCCCACCTCTTCACGTGTACAGATAGGCCCTGGAAGGATGCCTGCATCCTGAAGACATCTAGTTAAGATCTCTTCCCATCTGCCTGTTGCTCACAGTAGGCAGCCTCTTAGCAGAAACAGGTATTGAGTGTGGAGAGGAACAGGAAAGTGGGCTCTCAAGGGGGTGCCGTTGTGGGACACTCAGGTCCTGCCGTTCTGGGACACCATCTCCAACAAGGAGCCAACAAGAGTGGCACTCACTCTGGACCCTTTACAGCTGGGGATTTTTTTTTTTAACACACAATTTTGCAGCTAAGGATTTAAAATTTGCTGCTTTGACAATTTGCAAGTGACCCCAATAGACCACTGGGGAGCAGAGCCATTGGTTATTTTGCCTGAGGTGTGAATTTCAATGCCCACACATCCAGGCTGGCATGGAGGAAGGAGTCCTAACCGGGATGGGTCTAGATGTCACCTAAACCTCAGCAGTTTTGTGGCTCTCTTAATACAAATGTGTATGAACCTTTCACCCTCCCTGGAGGGTAGCTGTTGTTACCCCAGTTGTATAGATAAGGAAATGATAGGCATACGTGATTCGGGGAATTGGGATATAACCATCTCAGGAATATCCCCACTATACCATGGTCCTGGATCTAAACCCCAGTGCCCCATTCCTCAGCTCATCTTTCCCTCCCCCCCAGCCCCCAACTCTCCCAAACTTCCTTCTCATTCATCTGTTCTCAGCTCTTAAAAGTTCCAAAGGACATGGGGTACAATGAGAAGGCGGACAGGGGAAAGGGCAGAGTTCTGGGTGTCTCTTTTCATCTGCTTGTCTGCTTCCTCTGCTTTCTTTGTCTCCCTGACATCAGCCATCCTTTAATATCTAGACAAAATCAGCTCCAACCCCCATTCTACAACCAGGGAGAAATAAAAGCTCCCCTCAAGATTTCTTCAACTTCTTAGAGGTGTACCTTTTCCTAGTCACCTGTATCTCATACTCTGTTTTTACTGACTTTGTCAATCAGGGTCATTTAGATTTTTATTGTTTTGCTTTGTTTTTTATCTTCTTCTTCGTATTGACCCAGACAAAGGACTCAGCCCCTTACCTCTTGATATCCTTCCCAATCTCACACATAAGGAAGATGTCTGGACTATATTTTTGCTGGAGGATTGGGGATGATAAGGAGTTTCTACACAGTACCACACAGCCTGTAATGGAAGAGTATTAGTCACAACTGTTCATAACCAGCCCTGTCACTCATCGTCTCCGTCACTCTTCCTCCTCTCTCTCTTTGCTACCCACCCCTGCCACCAACAAATTCAGTTTTATTATTTACACAAAGCCTTTAGTTGTGTCTTGGTTGCCTTCTTCCCCCAGGTGATTTATCAAGGAATTTCCCTAAAATAAGGTTCTTTCCCTAAGGAACTCTGGTATCTGCTAGAAAAGCAGTGATTTTTCTCAGCCCAACTACCATCCTACTTATTCATTAGTCTATTTAACAAATATTTATTGAGTGCCTACTGGGTGACAGAGTCTGGGGATAAAAGAGTAAGCAACAAGGCAAAAACCCCTGTACTCACAGATCTTACATGCTAAGGGAACTCTGCAAAACTTCATTTGGGAAATAAAAAGGTTTCAACACAGTAAAAGCTTGAAAGTTGTTGTCTTAAGATATTTAAGAAAACATTTAGGGTTGACCATAATGTGTTGCTACTCTTCCTATTTATTCCTTTTAAATGGAAGGGGGGGATGGAAGGAGGAACTGGCTTCTGTTTTTTGGAATCCAGTTTCCTTTTTTACTTTCCTCCTCTTTGAAAGGACCGTTTCCTCCTCTGTTCTCCTAAGCTGTGCTAGCCACCTCCTATTTCCTGCTTAACCCTATCTGAAATACACAAGACTGCACTACCCGCCTCCCACACTCCTGCTTTCAAGGTTATTATTTCCAAGGGGTCCTTCCCATTGAGCCCTGTTGCCCACTCATCCACCTCACCAGTCTCTCTTCTCCCACCTAAATTAATTCTCTTGCCCTATTTTGAAGATGTTATCTGTGCTGCTGGCATGTACTGCTTTGTAGGTCATTAAACTGTCCCCCAGATAATTTACAGATCCCTCCAATGATGCATGTCTGACTGTAGATGTCACCAACAGATGTCTGGGGAGTTACATTCTAGCCAGAATATGCTCTCCTGCAGTTTTAAGAGTTAGACTGTGCATCTTTATTCTTCCTCTCCTCCTGAGCTAGTGGGTTTCGCCAGATACATACTGCTGTTTCTTTTAGGAGATTTCCTTTTTTATTTCGCCAGCCCATACCCAACAGATCATTTTTGAAAAGTCACTTTACAACTGACTGAGATTATCTGGACACAGAAGGCCTCTCTCACAGCACTACTAGGTGCAACAGACACATGACATTAGATGTGTTTCTACGAGGGCTTATATTCCTGAAGCATCCCACGAAAGAAAAGCTCCTGCAGGAGACTGGTGCAGACGTCGCATATGAAAGGAAAGCATCTAACAACATGAACTACCCAAATGATTTTACACTATTTTATTATTTACTTGGACTCCATCTTTTTAAAATAAATTGAAGAGGCTTATAGAATGCATATAATATGTAAAAACCAACAAAAAACAGTAAGGAAATTCAGTTGAAAAAATATGGAAAGAAAAATTAAAATATCCTTTTGCAAGAATAGTATAAATTTGCCTGTTATGAGAGCCTTTCTAATTCTTGAAGGCACTCACTAGATTTGGCTCTGAGCTTCCTAATGGCCCAAAGCAAAGAGGAAAAACATAGCTTCAGATGCCACCCATCTGGAGTGGGGAAGGAGGTCCTATTAGTGCACATTTATTTTTTCAGAATGACTTGGGGCTGCTTTGTACTTTTAGTGTGTGGGGTCAGGAAGGCTAAATATCCTACAGTGCATAACACAGTCCTACATTGCAGAACTGTCCCATCCAAAATGCCAACTGCACACATTTGAGAATGGCTGACTTGTGTGATTCATCACGTCCAAAAGTCAAAAACTCAAACTAGTAATTCAAGAGAAGCACTGGCATTGAGACCAGAAAACAATGTCCTTCTGAGACCTTCTAAAAGGGGCTCAGTGGTGTAGCAGACAACATCAAGACCCTCTAACAGATATAAGGAGATCCACCTCCTAGAGTAATGGAAATAAAAACAAAAATAAAGAAATGGGACTTAATAAGACTTAAAAGCTTTTGCACAGCAAAGGAAACTACAAACAAGACGAAAAGACAACCCTCAGAATGGGAGAAAATATTTGCAAAGAATCAACGGACAAAGGATTAATCTCCAAAATATATAAACAGCTCATGAAGCTCAATATTAGAAAACAAACAGCCCAATCCAAAAATGGGCAGAAGACCTAAATAGACATTTCTCCAAAGAAGACATACAGATGGCCAAGAAGCACATGAAAAGCTGCTCAACATCACTAATTATCAGAGAAATGTAAATCAAAACTACAGTGAGGTATCACCTCACACCAATGGGCATCATCAGAAAATCTACAAACAACAAATGCTGGAGAGGGTGTGGAGAAAAGGAACCCTCTTGCACTGTTGGTGGGAAGGTAAATTGATACAGCCACTATGGAGAACAGTATGGAGGTTCCTTAAAAAACTAAAAATAGAATTACCATATGACCCAGCAATCCCACTACTGGGCATATACCCAGAGAAAACCATAATTCAAAAAGACACATGCACCCCAATGTTCATTACAGCACTATTTACAATAGCCAGGTCATGGAAGCAACCTAAATGCCCATCAACAGACAAATGGATAAAGAAGTTGTGGTACATATATACAATGGAATATTACTCAGGCATAAAAAGGAACGAAATTGGGTCATTTGTAGAGACGTGGGTGCATCTAGAGACTGTCATACAGAGTGAAGTAAGTCAGAAAGAGAAAAACAAATATCATATATTAACGCATATATGTGGAATCTAGAAAAATGATACGGATGAACCAGTTTTCAAGGCAGAAATAGAGACACAGATGTAGAGAACAAACGTATAGACACCAAAGGGGGAAAGTGGCAGGGGGGTAGTAGTGGTAGGATGAATTGGGAGATTGGGATTGACATATATACACTAATATGTATAAAATAGATAACTAATAAGAACCTGCTATATAAAAATTAAAGGAAAAAAAAAGACCCCATCCCTCTCTCCAGGAGCTAATCTGCTAACAATCCCTTTGAAAGCAAGTCAGGAAATTGATCAAATAAAACCCCAAACTGTCTCATTTACCTCTTCTATAAATATAAACCAGTCTTTGAAATAAATCAGTAGATTGATTAGGGAACTCAAAACAGTGAAAAGAAGAAAAACTATGGCAGCAACTTCTGAGAAGCCACAAATTAATGACACCTATTGTTCTGGTCAGGTGCTTGGTTGCAAGCTCTAGAAATTTTCTGGCTCCCTTCAGCAGAAAAGAAGCTTGTTGGAAGATTATCAGAGGCTCATGGAATGCGTGGGAAGCCAGAGCCAACAGAAACAGCGGTAGGAAACTTGCCATGGAGCCCAGCAGTGATGCCCTGGGCACGGTGCAGCTACTGTAGATGAAGATGAAGAGCCCTCAGTGTTTGTCACTCGATCCTGATCCAAAATCCCAGGCTGGGATCTGACTGGCCAAGCCTAGGTCACACGCCCACACCCTGCCAGGGGGCAGGAGGAAGAGGATCCACCCTCAGTGACTTCTACAGAGGGAGGCAGGCTGTGTGTTTAGCCACTATCACACACAATAGAGGATGTGGACAGCTGAAACCTGACACTTGTCCCCAGCATCTACTGATTTATGTCTCCACTCATTCAATCAACAGATGTGTACGAGACACTGTTCTGAGCACCGAGGAGAACAGTGAGAGTGAGGAAACCAAAGTTTCTGCTTTCCTGAAGCTTATATTCTAATGTATGGGTGGGTGGTGGGGTAGATAATGAACAAATTAATAAAGACACCAGTTGTTGAGGACTCTGGATATAACAAAAACAGGGGAACGGGGGTTGGGAGTGCTGGGGACTGCTAGTGCATATAAACTGGATGGAGGGGGTTCACACGAGTATCTGGGGGAAGAGCATTTCCAGTCAAAGGGACAGCAAGTGTAAAAAGGAGAGCAAGTGTGTTTGAGGACCAGCAAGGGGGCCTGTGTCTGGAATGGAGGAGGGTGAGCCAAGTGGATGGTGAGACTAGAGAAGAGGTGAGGGGATGAGATGATGCAGGGTGCTCTAGGCCGCATTGGGGACGTGGGCTTTAATCCTAAGTGAGCTAAGAAGCCCTTCAAGAATTTGATCAGAAGAGTGGCTTGATGCAACTAATGTTTTAACAGTATACCTCCGTCTGCTGGGTTAAGAATCAACTTTTGAGGTGCAAGGGGGGAGGCCAGTTTTACTCTCAGGTCCCTCTCCTGACCGCTACACTATGGCTGTGGAGTGGAGAGTTTACGAGCAAAGGGGACCCTGGAAAGGGTCTAATCTAAACTGTGATGAAGCCTAGGAATGTGAAGGGCCCACTGCATTTTACTGTCAGGGCTGAGGGGGAACCGGGCCTCTTGACTTGGCCCTGGGCTATTTTCACTAAGCCACAGGACAATAGAGGAGACTTGGTCCCTCCTGGTTGCCTAAGGATGATGGAGCATGGCTTACATGTTGGGGTTGAAGAGACTCTGCCCTTCTCGGGCCTCTCCTGCACACTGTGAAAAGAATGGAAGCTTGAATGGCAGCACTAGATATATCAGTACCTTTTCCTGCCCCAGACACTATCCACGTGAAAGAGGCAGTCTTTATGCAGCTATGTATTGCAACATGTGACTTTCTTCCTCAACCTTCACCCCAGCCAGACGCTGGATGATAGGTTCGGGGTGGACTCTTGATCCAAGGTGTGGCATCTGAAGGCTGGCCAGGCAGCTGAGATGATGTAGCCTGGCACAAAAAAGATAGGAATGGCCAATCAGATTCCCTTTCTAGAATATGCACTAAGAAATACCGATAAAAAGAGATTCTCAGCAGTGGGATCTGAAGTTAAAAGTAAATATAGACATAGAGTTGGGTTAAGGCTTATGGCAAACAAGTGATGAAGGAGCAGACCTGCAGAGAAAAGCACAGAGGCCATGAGTATCGTGGTAGCCATAGGAGTCACAGGGAGTGGCTGGGTCACGCTAATGCCAGAGCACTCACCAGGAGAATCTCAAACTGTCTCTGCTCAAATTCCCAGAGTCACCTTGCCCTGAGACCAGCGGTTCTGCTTTGTGTGAAAATGGGTATATGTGCAGTGGCATCTGCTTCTAAATGTTCAGGCCTTAGAAATATCCACCGCTGCTTAGCCAGTTTCCACGCAAGAAGAACACACCTAAGATAACACCACACATTCCCCTTCTTAAACCACCCCTCCATTTAAGTGAGATCATACAGTATTCTTCTTTCTCTGACTGACTTATTTCACTTAGTATAATATCCTCTAGATTCATCCATGTTGTTCCAAATGGCAAGGTTTTGTTCTTTTTTATGGCTGAGCAATATTCCACTGTATATAGAATATGCTACGTCTGTTTTATTTGTTTATCTGTTGACACACACTTAGGTTGCTTCCACATCTTGGCTATTGTAAATAATGCTACAATGAACATAGGGGTGCATATATCTTTTCAAACTAGTATTTTCATTTTCTTCGGAAAAATACCCAGAAGTGGTGTTGCCATATCGTATAGTAGTTCTGCTTTTAATTTTTTGAGGGACCTCCATACTGTTTTCCATAGTGGCTGCACCAATTTACATTCCCACTACAGTGCACCAGGGTTCCCTTTTCTCCACATCCTTGCCAACACTCGTTATTTCTTGTCTTTTTGGTAATAGCCTTTTGGATAGGTGTGAGGTGATATCTCATTGTGGTTTTGATTTGCAGTTCCCTGATGACTAGTAATGTTGAGCATCTTATCACATGTCTGTTGGCCATCTGTATGTCTTCTTTGGAAAATGTCTATTCAGATCCTCTGTCCATTTTTTAATTGGGTTTGGTTTTTTTTTTTTTGATGTTGAGTTATATCAGTTTTTGTATATTTTTAATATTAACGCCTTATCAGATATATCATTTGCAGATATCTTCTCCCATTCAGTAGGCAGCCTTTTTGTTGATAATCTCCTTCACTGTACAAAAGTTTTTTCATTTGATGTAGTCCCATTTGTTTGTTTTTGCATTTGTTTCACTTGCCTGAGGAGACATAACCAAAAAATATATTGCTAAAATGTATTTCAAAGAGTGTTCTGCCTATGTTTTCTTCTAGTAGTTAAATGTAAGACCTGAAACCATAAAAGTCTTTAATCCGTTTTATTTTTGTGTATGGTGTGGGAAAGTCCGATTTCTTTTGCATGTAGCTGTCCAGTTTTCCCAGCACCACTTACTGGAGGCTGGACAGTAGTTGTAATTTTGGTGTGTCTGTGGGAGGAGGTGAGCTCAGGCTCTTCCTACTTCGCTACCTTGATCCCCCTCCAAGGCTGCCTTTAAAAAAACTAATGTTGATTGTGTAGGTCCATCAGGAACTCATTGATCCATTTCTAACCAAGATGTCTGGACAACCCTCCTGCCAGACTAGAATTAAATGCTGAGGAGTTCTATAGTTTTACTGTCTTGTTTAAAGTATAATTAGAAAGATAAGATCACATTTTAGGAGACAGAAAAATCTTTCCTTGGATTAATGAACTAATCATTTCATCCCCACCATAAAAATAAATCTTCCTTCCAATGGCTTGTGGGGCTGGTCACAAGTCCTGGCCCCAGGGACTCGCTCTCATGGCATTAACGATTTTGATCTTTCAAGCTGAGTATTTATAAAAATTTTCCAGTAGAACCATTCAGGGTCAAAATTCTGAGATTCAGCTTACTGAACTGTCCCATCCTTAAAATCTTCACCTGTGCGCACCTGCCAAATAAATGAAGCAGCAGGGTCTGGCAGGAAAGGTAGGCTGCCGCCACTGGCAGAGGTATTGTCTTAGTTTGGATTTCCAAGAAGCAGAGTCTGAGATGGGGATTCTTGAAAAGGTGATTTATTGCGGGAGTGCACTCAGGAGAAAAAGAGCAAGAGAATCAGAATAAGGCTGAGAGAAAATTAACCAAGGATGTGGCCTAGATAGCTTCGGCGTGGTCCCATAGTGAGTTCTGGGACATAAATTGTACCACAAAGTTGATCTTATCTTCAGGCAAGGGGCACCTTGTACCCCTTGTCAGTCATCAGCCTCTGGTGGGAGGCAGGATGTGCATAACCTCCAGATGGAGACAGCCCCCATGTGACCAAGGGCCGCTCTCTGAAGAAGGCAGCAGCTGTCAGCTGCTAGTAGCCACTACAGTGCTGGAGAACAGGGTGCGTCGGCCTGGTGGGGAAGGTCTGGGTCCCACAGCATCCTCTAGAAGCAGCAAGAAAGATGGGTAGCAAACTCCCAAGGCATTCTGTTTCTTCTCAGGACAGAAGACACTCTTGGGCACCTGAGAAGTTGTCCTGAATGATTACATAAGAATCAGCTGTGACCACTATTAATCAGCTGTGACCACTATTACCAAAGAGAAGAAATCTCCAGTACTAGAGCTACAACAGATTTTAGATTTATGGTTTTGATTTTGTCTTTGTTTTCATTTTAAACCTGGGACCCTATAGCTGAATTGCGGTCTTCCTCAAAAAAAGACATATCCATGTCCTAAACCCCAGAAGCCATAAATGTAAACTTATTTGAAAAAAAAAAGGTGGTGGGGGGGGAGTCTTTGCAAATATAATTAAGGATCTCAAGATGAGTCGGGCTCTAAACCCAATGACAAGTGTCCTTATAAGAGACAGAAGAGAAAACAAAGACACAAAAGAGACAGCCATGTGAAGATGAAGACAGAGATTAGAGTTATGCAATCAACAGCCAAGGAATGCCTAGATAGAGCCACCAGAAGCTAGAAGAGGCAGGGAATGGAATCTTGTTCCCTAGAGCCTTTGGAGGGAGTGCAGCCCTACCAATACCTTGATTGTAGACTTCTGGCCTCCAGAACTGCTAAGGAATGAATTGCGGTTGTCTTAAGCCACCCAGTTTATGGTAGTTTATTACGACAGCCTCAGGAAACGAATACAGTCCTCTCCTCGTCTGCCTGGCATTTTCCCAGTTAATTAACTACTCAGAGCCTCAGCTTTCTAATACTTAAAAAAGGGTAAATAATCTCATAGTTTTGTTGTGTGAGTTAAGATATCGGGGGGGGGGGGGAGAGAAAAGCACATGGACAGTCAAGATTTGACACATAACAGATGTTCAATAAACCTTACTTGCCTATCTCTCTTCTCCCACCTAGAGTGGCCCTAAACGAAGCTTTATGAAGTAGGCTGTCACTCTGCCTTTCCTTTGTAGCAATCCCGACACCATAAGCACAGCACCTCTCCTCTCTCAGATCGATGGTGGGGCTTTGCCACCAAAGATCACAATAAGGCCAAACAAGGTTTTTAATAAAACATAACTTCAACGACAGCCTTTGACTTATTTATACTTCTTGTCTTAAGGAAACTATACATTTTTTACACTTTTTATCGAAGTATCAAATATATTCAAATATATACATATTATTAGTAGAGAGCTTGATGAATTTCCACAAATTGAACACCATCATGTAACCAGCATCCAGATCAAGAAGCCGAACATTACCAGCCCCCCAGAAACTCCCCTCGTGCTCCTTCCGAATCACTAGTCCCCCACAAGGTAAACCATGATGCTGATTAACTTTGCCTGTTTTTGAACTTTATGTAAATGGAATCATACAACATCATGTTGATGAGTCGCCCATTTTATTACCTGCAATCGTAGATTGTCCATTATCACTGCTGTATAACATTCCATTTGGGGAATATACCATAGTTGTTGAATATTTGGGTTGTTGCCAATTTTTGGCTATTACAAATAGTGCTGCTGTAAACATTCTAGGTTATATCTTTTGGCAAACATACATATAGATTAATCTGGAAAAATTGACCTCCTTACAGTATTTCCAGAATATGAACATGGTACATCCCTCCTTTTATTTAGGTGTTTTTAAAATATCTCTCAACAATGTTTTCTATCAATAGTTTTCTCTGAAGTCTGGCACAACTTTTCTTAGGTTTATGCCTAAGTGTTTTGCATTTTTGATGCTACTGTAAATGGTATTGGCACTCTGGGATTTTTAAGGAGATGGAAAATTTTAATAGTCTGAGCTTTACTGCCTCTCTAGACAAGGAATATAAGATTTCCTTTTATTAAAATTGTAGAAGGAGGAAAATTATTTAAATATTCCAAATTGTTAAAGCTGACAAAAGGGAATACAAATACGGCCAGAGGCTGCAAATAGCCCATTACAGTGTCAATGACAAATTCCAGTTTTCACCTCCAACAGTATCTAATAAGCCCTAAGAAACCCTTTCCCAGAAAAGTACCCAAAAGAAACAACTTGAAATTCCATGGTTTGTGTAAAATAAATGAATTCTTTTGATCTTTGGCCAGAGTTTAGTGCTTTTTCTGATTTCAAAAATTTGAAAAGGGAGACAAAATCCAACATTTATATCCTCTATTATGTGTCAAGTGCATTTACATAATTATCTCTTTTAATTCTCATGACAAAGCCATATGCTGTTAGCATTTACTCGGTTTTACAGTTGAGGAATCTGAAACGCAGAGACATTAATGCCCCAAATCACACTCCATCAGTGATAGAAATGCAAATCCAGGCCTGACAGATGCCAAAGGTAATTTCCCCCTCCTTTAAAAGTAACATTAATTAGTATCTTCCCAACTATTAAAATTAAAGGCATGTTCATTATAGAAATTTTGAAAAATATGGATAAGTATGGACAAATGGTTTTTATAAATATATGTTTGTTTTTCAGCTAATATCACTTCATGGTAACTACCTCAATACTTTACATATCCTTCTACCACATCATTCTAATGTCTGCACAGTTTTTTATCAGTTAAATCCAACATATTTTTTAACCGAATATCTTTCATGTTGGATACTTAGATTATTTCTGTTTTCCATAGAATTGATAACTGCAACGAACTACTTAGGCATCTGTATCATTACAACTTTGCACACACTTACGATTTCTCCTTTATGATAAATTCCTCAACGTATTCTCCTGGTTTAAAGGGATAGAGGGGACCTGTGAAGGCTATTTAATACACATGGCCAAGTCCTCCCCCGCCCCCAGTGCCCCACGCCCCTGAGACGGGTCAATGTTCCCACTCCCCTCTGCCTGGGAGAGTGCCACGGCTGTGTCTTTGCCTGTGCTGGGTATTATCACTTAGAAAAATACTTACCAATTGGATAGGTTAAAAATCATGTTATATAAATTTATATTTCTTTAAATAATAGTGATGTTGAGCATTTACTTATAGGTCACGTGTATTTCCCCCTTTGGAAGCCAGTGTTTCTCAAAGGATGGTCTCTGGATTACCTGCACTAGAATGCCCGGGTACACACTCTATAGGCTGATTCCTGAGTTCCAACCCAGACTTAATCAGACACCAGGGCGGTGGCCTGAGAGGGGAATCTGATTTTGTTAGCGCTCTGCTGGCAATTCATATGCTCCTAGACTTCGGTAGGCGTCACCCTCCTCCATCCCGCCTCTGCATCCCTGGAAGCCGCAAACAAATAGCCAGCACTTGATTCCATGACATGTCAAAACCAGCAGTAATCCTCACAGGAAACTCTTGCTCATTTATATCATGCCAAATGCACTTTCAGGTACATTAATAGCTGCAGAGAGAACAGTTGAATGTAATTGTTCAAACCTGGCCATGTGAATAAGCTTACAACACATTTTTTGGTGGCACAGGGAAGGCGGCCCCTGCGAATTCAGCCTCCGTGCCCAGCAGGATACTAACTAGATGGCAAAAGAAAAGATCTTAAAAGCAGAGGATACGATTTTTCTTTTGAAGTGTTCAAAAAAAATCTGTAAAAGCCGTGAAACGACGGCTACATCTAGAGAACCAAGCAAAATAACATGCTATCCAGTGCTGGCCTTCAAGGGCTAGAGGGGAAGTACAGAGGGGTGGGCTCCTCAGCCTCTCTGAGCTCATGGCCCTCCACCGACTCCGGTTTCATCAAATAGAGACAAAAGGATTGTTTTTCCTGAGGATGGCATGTGTATGTTTACAGACATTTGGTTTCCGTTTTACATGCCTTACAGAGAGTTTTAGGGACATTACATCTACAGTGGTATTATTTGGAAGCCAGCTTTTTAAAATTATGCCTTTGCAATTCAAACAAGCAAAATTTAATTTCATTAGCAGTTTAAAAATGTTATAGTACAAGGAGTACCTAAGGGTTTTTTTAATTACCAGCAGACCAAAAGACCCAGACCGTAGGCCAGGGCTAGTAGGATGGGCAGAAGATGACATACCACTTTCCGAGATGGTATGCCATGTAGAAACCTCTTCTCAAAGGAACGAACTAAAAATGTTCTCTTCCTGGATAGGGAGAGAAAACAGTTTTATTATTGCCAGCCATCATGTATTGAGCCCCTTACCCCTGCAGGAGCTATGTGCTTTTCATGCCCTCCCTCCTTTATCCTCATGACACTGACCCAAGGTGGCTGTTCATGTCTCCATGTGGGTTAGGAACAGGTGTGGTTGGTACCCAAGCCACGATGACTTCACCAAATGAAGGGCTGTTTCCCTCATATGCAACAAGTGCAGGGAAAGTGCCTTTGACAGAGTTGGCGCTCCATGGATGATTAGGGGTGAATGAATGAACAAAGGAGAAGACCACAGCAGGCACTGACCTGTGGTCTACTGATGCCCAACGCCTCCTCCTGTTACATCATGCTGCCACTCTTAAGGCTTGGAGCCAGCACAGTTCCCTTTCCTGGCCAGAAACTGTGTGCTGGCTTGGCCCCAGAATGGAAATATTAGGACGGTAGATTCATAGAAGCACTCAAAAATTCAGAATTCAATCACAGCAGCCCCCCCCCCGCACCCCACACACACACACGCTCACTGGTGCCGTCACACCGTGATCATAAATCAGGGCTGGGACGCCCACTTCTTGAGCACTCAGTTGAGCTCTGCCGGGAAGGAGGGCAAACAGTGCCCCCTTCACCCTGCACCCAACCCCGACATGAACCCCACCACTTTCCCAGCCCAGCAGAACTGCACTCGCTGCTCTCTGCTGAAACCCAGGGAGAGAAATCATTTTCTTGCTAGCCATGCTGAGCGCAGCCTGCAGGGTAAGCCTGAACTCTGTCAAACCAACAATGTATAAAACCTGAATTAATACTGAGATGGACCCAATTCTCTGACAGGCGTGTTAAATGTGATTAAAGCTGCATAGCATTCCCCGCATACCCATCTGCTGCGTCAAGGAGCCCACAGCTGTTCTGATTGCCGACAACGTACAGTTTCTTGTCAGTTGTTGTAAATGCATCTCATCTTGCACGGGCTCTGGGCCCTCCCTCCCTCGTCGGCCAGCCCTGGCCGGCTTCTCTAAGCAGTCACTGATACCCACATGCCTCTGGCCGCGGGTCTGTGGAGGCATGTGTGAGCTCTGGCTGGTGCAAAAATGTGTGATCACAGGGAAAGCTTAGCGCTTTAGCGGCTGGAATGAATCTCTTGGATCCTAAGCTGTGGTGACGCCACCACCTGCGGCTCCTGCCGGCTTATGCTGTGGGGTGAGCGGAAAGAACAGGGACGAATCATTTTGGATGCTACAGGGAGCTGCCCCTGAGATGCCCACCAGCCGCCACAGAAAGAGCTACCAGATAAACACATTCTGAAAGCTCTTGAAGGCCAGTGAGAGTACTGCGGGGGATCCTGGGGAAAGGCAGAGACAGAGATGGGGCTATGCTGGGTAAGGGGTGGAGTCCACAGAGGCCATTGGAGACCTTGAGGCCCAAGGGCACAGAAGAGGCAGAAGACAGCTAATTTCAGGAGAAGACCTGGGCTGGCCAGCACCTTCATGAAAAATTTTAAATGCAGTCCCCTATAGGACTGTGACCTTCCACCAGCGTACACAGCCTGGCAAGCACAGCATAGGCTGGATTTCAGCCCTACTTGCCCCCTTGACCAGGGGTCCTTGTGCAGTGAACCACCTGTGCAACCATACACACCAGCTCTGGACAGAGGAAGAGTTCAAAGGTAGCCTAAGGAGGTCACCATCAGAAGCAGGGAGAGCAATACCTGCTCTCAAGCAACCAATAGGAGCAAGGCTAGCATATGAATGTGGAAAATACAGGGGAGCAGAAGAGAAGAGCCAGGAGAAATTAGAAAACAGTGTCAAGTGGATTCAAAGAATTTGAAGCGTCTTCCTAGCTGCTGGTGGTTTGCTGGCCAGCTCTGGCATTCCTTGACTTGTAGATGTGTAATGTCAATCTCTGCCTTGGACGTCACATGGCATTTTCCCCATGTGTCTCTGTCTTCACGTGGCTGTCTTCTTAAAAGGGCACCAGTCATATCCCAGGGAATTATTTCTAAAGGTCTGATTGTTGCTTTACGTCACCCTATGAAGTGAAGCACTGTAGCTTGCTCCACCCATCTGACCAGCCTGGGCAGAGCTATTATTCATTATTCTGGGAAAAACCTGGGCTGGGGCTCTTACTTGTCTCTAAAACAATTCAAACTTTTCCCTCAAACCCCCGTTTTCTAGGTCTAATGAACCAATACTATCATAAGCTAAATGCTGAAAACAACAATCCTGGATTAAGAGAAAAACCCGAGTGAGCATAACCCTTTTTGAGTTCTATTAAAGACATCAGAAATCACTTACTGATTTTCTTAAAGAAAAAATATGAATTGAAAAAAAAAGAGCTGGTCATTACTTGAGAGCTACAGTTTAATTCAATAAACATTTGCTGGACAAATGCCTCCTTCCTGCCTGAAACCTAGTAAGAAAAATAAGGCATCCTGATGTCAAGGAGTGCGTGGTGGTGACAGAAGCACAACACGCAAGGCCACAGGACACTGGGGGACAATGCCAGGAAGTCACGTTCCTTCAAACCCAAGCTCTTCCTTCCCCCAAACCTCAGATCACATTTGTACCACTCTGCTGAGATAACTGCAAAATTCTGGTTGTCAGCTATTAAGCACACCAATTTTAGAACAGGTGAAAATAATACAATAAATACACATACATCTGTGCAAGTGTGTATATAATACACATAGAGCTATACAACTATAGTGTGTGTGTGTGTGTGTGCATTAAAAAAAAAAAAGCCAAGTGGGCATTGAAAATAATACCAACCTTATCACAGCCACACTCATTCAAGTGTGGTGTACCGAACCTAAGTCAAGGTCACCCGAGAATGTCAATAGCACAGAAAAGTCACATTGAGGAAAGAAAGGCATTTTATCTTTAATGAGGATGAGAAAAAAATTAGTCACCGTTTGAGTGCTCACCACGTACCAAGCATTTCATGTATGTTTCACGTCATTCTTTTATTTAATCCATGTATTTAGATTATCTCATTTAATCCTTACCTCAACTCTGAGAAGAAGGTCCATAATTTTCTCTCCTTTACCAGTGAGGAAGCTGAAGCTTAACAAGCAGTTGGCTCAATAAATGGCAGAGCAAGGATTCAAACCCAGGTCTGTCGCATTCCAAAGACAACCTTGGGGGAAGGTTCTAGAATGAGCCTCAAGGTCCAGGCTGGGCTCCCAGAGACCATATCAGCATCACCACAGTTTTACACATTAATCCTGATCAGGGAGAGAAACCACACGTGGAGACCAAAGTAGCTGTATCCAGGGGCCAGGGTGAAGCTGTAAACAGGAAACCAGGCTGCAGCTTGAAGGCCAAAGGGTCTGAAACCTTGGGGGGAGGGGGATAGAAGCTGGGCCTGGAGAGGGCTTGGCATGGGGACTGGGAATGAGGCAAGGGTGTCAGGGCTTCTTCTAGTTAGTCACTGGGTGGGCCCGCCTGCCTAGGTGACGGTGCAGGTCTGGAAGAGACCCCGGGGGATTCAGCAAATTCCCTCCCTGGGCCTTACAGGTAGCTGGCACGTTTCCCTCTGCAGCAAATAGAACCACTTTCCCAGGGAAGCACAGTGGCAGGCCTCACACAGGCAGCTGCCAGGAGTCCCACGCAGAGTCCAGCACAGCTGGCTCTGGCCTGTGACAGCTCTCAGACACAACGCAGGTAGCTGCCTGGGCGCTTCCTTGGGGAGGCCGAGCGCAGTCCAAACAACGGACAGCAGGCTTCAGTGGTGCTCCCGACCAAGCCTTTTTAGGTCACAGACGATGCTGTGTTTATACTCCCGGGGATGGAACGTCCTATGCTCACAGCCCCACGCTCCACACCCCACTACCCCACCCACCAGCTCCCTCCCTTTGGCAAATGGCTGGACTCTTGGCAATCTGTGCAGATGTGTTGTGAATCACTGTCAGTTCAAGTACACAGTATTCCCTGACTTGAACCTTCATCTGCTTGCCCCACATACCTCCCTCTCCAAGCGCTGATGGAGGCAACTCCCCAAAGAAACAGCAGCTCCCAACTCTTTGCCACATTCAGCATCAGCAGGCAAGGCAGCCGCAAAGCCGGGTGACTGAGACCCAGGATGCAGAGTCTGTCCCAGCGTAGCCCTAGAGGTTTTGCATTCCCCCAGCCCTGTGAGCAAGAGAGCATCACGTTCATGACCGGGATGAGGAAAAGGGCTCAGGGAGGCTGATTTGTACAAACAAACACTAACGTGAGTGAGAGAGCGGAGATTCAAAACTAGATGTGTTCTTTCTCATAGACAACGTTCCATCTCAAATCATTATATTTCCAAATAATTTTCATTGGCAGCCATAATAATAGCAGCAGCTTGCGGGCTACACACTGTGCTAAGTGCTTTGTATGCATTAAGTCATTTAATCCTTCCAAAGAGCCCCCGAGGAAGATAAGGATCACGATCTTCTTAGAGATGAGGCTCTCAGGCACAGAGAGGTTAGCAGGCATGAGAGCAAGAGAAAGAAGCAGGTGAGCCATCCCTTGCGTCCCTCATTTCCTCGGCCCTTCTCCCTGCCAGAGACCACTCAGCTAATCTGGGCAGACTCAGACCCATATAACTTCAAGTCCTTAATAGGTCCTCCACAGACCCTGCTGGGGGTGGGAGGATCTGAGGGGATGTGGGGCCATGGGGTGTCTGAGAGGTGGTTTGGAGGCTGAGATACGTATGTGAATATATATATCAGCCTCATAAAATCGCTTCCTGAGAAAAACAGAGAAAGAAAGGTGGGGTGAGGAGGTCTTGAGCTAAAGAGGCAAGAATGTCTACATTGGAATGCTTGGAAATTTCTGAAGACCCATGGGAGTGGGCAGGAGCGGGCAGGGCAGGCCCGTCAAAGGCACAATAAAAATTAGCCCTTCCATGTGGGCAGCCCTTCATGCTGGGTCACAAAGGACCTTCACAGATTCAAACACATATTTTATTTAGGGAAGACTCGAAGGTGTCGTGTTTAAGGCTGCATGACACATGGGAAAGGAGCATGGGAACCTGGGGAAGGATGTTGAGCAGGTGGGTACACACTGGGGCTGGTCCCAAGAGGGGCCTCCCATGCCAGGCTATGGATCGATGAGCTCCGAAGTGAATCAAACGAATGACAGCAGAAGCTACCCCACCGTCAGCTATGTCCAGCCACCCTCCTCATACTCACTGGAACACGATCACTCCTTGAGAGGTAGCCAGTATCTCACGTGAGCATTTCTCCACTTTATTGGTCACATTGGCTATCGTGGGCCAGGGAGGGGAGGCTCCTTATGAAGTCGCTGAACTGCTGATGCCTGAAGACCTAGAATGGTCCACAAGGGATTGGAGGACAACCCTCTCTCTCTTCCTCACCCCACTACCAGCACCAAATTTAGATTTAACTCACCTTCACTAAGTATCTGCTAGGCCCGATGCTAAATGCAGTTCTAATTTTAAAGACAAGGGAACTTGCTCAGGGAGGGACATGCCCAAAGTCACAGAAATCACTAAGTGGCAGAGCCAGAATCCAAACCATAGACCTCTTACTCCAAGTTCTCATCACACCATATTGCCTTCCAGAAAAATCAGCCAACTCAGTGCTTTTATGGTAAACTTTATGTTCAATAACTGATTACTCTGAATTCAGAAAAATGCCTATCAACTGGACCAAGATCCACAGTATAAGCTCATCTTTGTTTCTAGTAATTTCTGAGGAAGAGTAGAATATTTTGAAATATAGGTAGATGATTGATAGATGATAAGATGATTGATAGATGATAGATAATAGGTAGATGATGGATGGATAGACGGACTTTAAATTGAATTTTGGTCTTAGCTCCTCCATCAAACTTAGTGACCTTGGAAAACAATTAATTAGTTTCTTTTTAGGTAAAAATGACCTCTGTCAAACCCTCTCTCGAGGGACTTATGAGAAACCGGTCTCTAACAGAGCCTGGGGCACTCACAGACTCTCACTATTCTTCTCTGTCTTAAAACTGCCCTAGAATTGTGTCCAAATTCCACAGCAAGGACCCAACTCAAACATTGTTTAAAACGTTCAGAGCGTCTGTTTTTGACATCAAGTTGGCCTGGAGGTTTGACAGCCTGGTACCCGTAGCGTCCCACCCAAGAACATTTCCTTCAAAACAGGTTCCTGTTACAGAAACAGCCCCGGTTTTAAATATATTCCCTCTCCTCGTAAAAATGCCCCAGCCAGCTAAAGCCATCCTGCTTAAAATATTTAATTAATACCTTCACAGCGGTCTGGTCCTTATTAAAGACTCTTAGGGACCATGTCTTAGGGGCAACGCTTTGTTCTAAGCAGCTCTATGTGTTACAGATAAAATAAAATGCTGGAGCGTGCTTTCTATTAGGAGCAGGAAAGCTTGCCTGCCCATTGCTGCAACCCCTTTTGTCATCAGAGTGACACATTAAGGCATAATCCAAGTACAACATACAAACACAAACAGTGTAAATCCACCCACTTAGTAAAAGGAGTCCCAGTAAAACCACAAGAAAGGTCTGGTGATTAGCCGAGGGGATTAAAAACTTGGATGAGCACTTCGTTTACCTCACCTCCCCACTGAAGAGGCCACAAACACACTCTGCTCCCCAAGCAAACAAGAGCCAAACCTAGAGGCACTCACTCTGCTCTGTCTCCCACCAGCATCTTCTGGGCTTCTCAGCCTTGGGCAGGTCAGAGGAACCTTGGTGAACGGTCCTGACTTTGTAGGAAGCAGGCACACCCCCTGCCCACCTTGGTTGCCCCAACCGAAGACTGGCAAATGCTTGTTTGTATATTTTGGTGTTAGAGAAGGACTTTTGTTGTTGTTGTTACAAGAATAGAGTTGGCTCGATTTCACAAACTTTGGAACAAACAGGAAAATAGGAAACAGAAAATAAAGATTAATCATAATCCTACCACCTAGAGGTGACTCGGACGCATTTCACTCCTTCTCGGTGTGCAGTTTCACACAACGATCCCCACACGATTCCACTTGATTTCCTGCCTCTTTTCTCTTACTACTCCATGCTGAGCACTTCCCTGTCTGTCATTTCTTTTTCATCACGGAGGAGGATTCCACTGTAGGCTGGACCACCATGACTATAACCAGTTATTTCCCATGTGATAAACATGGAGGTTCTTTGAGTTTTTCACTGTTGTAATCAATGCAATGATAGCATCTTGATACATCAGTCTCGGTCCACTTTTTGGATTATCTCCTTCAAACAGACTCCCCGAAAGGGCACAGCTGAATCAAAGCCTATGAATATTTTTAAAGTATTGATAACTTTTGCTAAATTGATCTCCCAAAAGGCTGTACACACTGTATTCTCTTACCTACATGGGAGAATATATATCTCACCACACTTAGTAAAAAAATCTTTTTTTTTTTTTTAAGACATACAGATAGCTACATTTTTTAAAGCAGAAAACCATCAGGAGGCCGCTGCCCCTTTTCATGCATCATAGGAGCACAGTTACCCCCCGCCTCTGCTGGTCCTTCCATTTACATGAGAAAAGAGTTCTGGGTCCCCTAAAAGAAGGGTGCACCCCTCCTCACACCTGAGTGAATTGGGAGGGACCACTGAGGGTCTTTTGCAAACTCTAACATGGTTGAGAGCAGGGATTTAAACTTTGGCCCCTGTACTGCAGCCAAGATCTTTTAAGAGTTTGTTTATTTTTCTCTACTTCTCCCTTTGAAACTCAACAAATTTAACGCATTCATTTAAAATCCCACAAGTCTGTTCCCTTTCCCAGGAGCAGAATGAAGTAATCTAGTTCCCACGTTCTGACAGCATGGTTTGGGGGCCACAAAAGATGATAGCCCCCAGCCTCTATAGAGCCAGGGGTGGTTCAAATAACTGGAGGTTTGTTAAAACAATCAAGCAAAAGGACGTTCGCACCAGAGCCTTGGAGATCTTCCAGCACTTAGCTGCCCAATTATTCCTTCCTACCAGCGTTTCCTCCACCTGACTTTAGCCATATCTTGACATTTAACTGAGCTTTGCTATCAGAAGATTCCATTTTCTTCTTAGAGACACAAGTGATGCTTTTCTCGGGTAGGGGGAGCCTCCTGGCATAACCTCACAGTGTTCCAGGTCTCTGCATCCTACCTGAAGCTAACTCGGAGACACGGAGGTGGGTGCTTGTTAGTTTCAGGTTTTATGCTGAGTGACTGAAGTATCTGATTAGAGAGGCTAGCATCAGTTTGCACTCTGAAGGCCTGGCTTGGATTTGTTGCTGCCTTACACAGATTGCCTCAAGCTGGGTCTCTCCACTTAAGTGACAGGCAGGTTAACTACTTCACTGCTGGATACCAGCTCCATTCCCCATCCCCCTGACCCCCAGCTCACAGCCCTAGGAGTCCATTCTGCAAAGGCTTATAAAACACAGAGGAAAACTGACCGTCTGGCCTGAGTTCTCCTTTTTTAAAGGAAAAGAAGATATTGAGAACGAGTCCATTGTACTGAACACATTTAAAACTTAAGTTTTTAAGAAATAGATAGAAGAACTAAAAAAAAAACCAAAAAATCTCTCATCAGCCAAATAATCCTCATGGTTATTTTATGTAAAATACATATGTAAGTTTAGAAAGTTTAGATCATTCAGAAAGGTACAAGTTAAAAGTGTGAAAATAATGCAAAGCCCACTTTACCCATCAGAATAAATATAAAGCTCACTATAGATTTATTCTTATTTAATTATATACCTTTTGAATAATACTAGGCTTTCAGGAGCACAATCCTTATATAAAATGAGACAGCCTTGCAGTATTTTCATCCTTCTATTTTATAGAGGAGGAAACTAAGAGAGAAAAAATAAGTAACTTGCTAAAGTCTCAGAGATACTAAGCAGCAGAGCCAGAATGTATGTCCAGGTGTGATCCCAGAGTCGCTGGACCACACATCCCAGCTCCTTACAGCTCACCTGGGTCATTTGGGAACTGACCAGCATCCCTGCTGCCAGATCCCACAACAGTCTTACCATCGTGCCACGCCCCTACTCAAATCCCTTAATGTCTCTCCACTTCATATGCCCTCACTGGGGAACTGATTGGATATGGAAAATGTCATATATTTTTTAACATCTTTATTGGAGTATAATCGCTTCACAATGGTGTGTTAGTTTCTGCTTTATAACAAAGTGAATCAGCTATACACATATACATGTGTATATGTGTATATACACATACACACATCCCCATGTCTCCTCCCTCTTGTGTCTCCCGAAAATGCCACATTGAGACATACTTTTTAAAGAGAATGGGCTCTACCAAGCAGGGTGATACCATTTTCATAGTTACAAAAGAGTTTGTGTAGGTGGCTACCTATCTCTGTGAAGGGCTATATGATAATAGCAACTAACATCTTAATAAGATTTAGGTCAAGAGGTGGCAATAATAGTTATTATCTTTTGCCTTAAACCCCTTTTGAAATGGGAGGGAAAGGGACATTGATCTGAGTAGGTAAATCAAAATAAAATAGTTTTCAATTATTTCCAGTATCTACACTGTAGCAAGCATTTTGCTAAGTGTTTTACATGCATCAGCATATTTAAGCACATAACTCTGTGAAGTAGAAACTACTATCCCAATATACAGATGAGGACACTGAGACTCAGGGAGGTTGCGCAATCTATCCGAGGCCACCCAGTGGTAAATGGGTGCTGGGACTAGTTTTCTAGGGCTGCCATAACAAAGTACCATGGACTGGGTGTCTCAAACAATGAACATTTATTTTCTCATAGTCCTGGGGGCTGGAAGTCTGAGATCAAGGTGCTGGCAGGGCTGGTTTCTTCTGAGGCCTCTTTCCTTGGCTTGTAGAAGGCTACCTTCTCCCTGGGTCTTCACACGGCTGTCCCTCCGTGTGGTCGAATCTCTCTTATAAACTCACCAATCATAAACTCACATTCTTATAAACTCACCAATCATAGTGGATTAGAGCCCACCCTAATGACCTCCTTTTAAATTAATTACCCCTTTAAGGACTCTATCTCCAAATATAGTCACACTCTCAGGTACTAGGCATTAGGACTTCAACACATGAATCTGGGGGGTGTGGGGGACACAATTCAGCTAATAACAAGTAGCTGAGCCAAGATCCTGATCCAAATGTACCATGTTGGAAGCAGGTATCGTTTCTGCTGCCCTTTGTTGCCTTGGAATTCTGCAAGATTTTTTAACTCCTTTGGCCTGTTTCAAACTGATTTAGGGAAGCACAAAATTGACAATATCTAATTATAATCACTAGAGCTCTTTTAACCATATCAAACAAAAAAAAACTCCAGGCCCAAAGCACAGCAATTGATTTGTCTCTACTGCAGGCAAATGCAAGACGATGAGCCTTTATATAGCCAGATTGCTCATTTTCCCCCCAAAGTCTCCACAGGTAAGAGAAAGACCTGAAGACATCTACTAATCTATGGTTGGGATTTAGCTGCACATTCTTGACTGGGATCAAGACTTATCTCCACATTCGGCCTAAGGACCCTCAGGCAGAATTACCAGCCCAGAGCCAGCCATGTGGAGCGCCCACAGATAGAGCAGGGCACAGCCAGATGGCTGGGTCAGGTGCCTTTGTCTCCCTCCGTGAATAATGCAGCCACGCCCCTTTACATTCCTTTATGTTACCATCCGAGATGGACTCACTTGACTATTACCTGTATAATTTTTACCGTATCTACAGTCAACCTATAATATTATTTACTTTTTTTGAAATCATCTTACATGCTTTATTTAAATTTCTCTTCAAACGGAAGGTTTATGTAATTGTCTTAAGTGGAAAACCTATATGTTTTGCCACCGATAGAAGGTAACCACAAAAAAAAGTAAGAAAACAGCATAATGTTATTAATTTCTAACTAGAAAGAGTTGCTCGCTGCCTCTATTTTTTAAAAAAAGGGTGAGAGGGAGGAGATATGGGGATATATGTATACATATAGCTGATTCACTTTGTTATACAGCAGCAACTAACACACCATTGTAACGCAATTATGCTCCAATAAAGATGGAAAAAAAAAGGGTGGGTGCAGGGGGAAAGGAGATGAGGAAACGTAAAAGAAGTGTTTGAGACATACTAATACTGAAGTGAGATTTTCTTCCAAATTAATTGGAAGGTTGAAACAAACTTAAAACGGGACTAGCTCTCTCACCCAATGATCAATGTTCTCTGGGTCTCTGTCCTATCTAAAATCAATTCCACTCACATCTGGGAAATGCTACTTTCTACTTTTCAAAGCACTCTCACGACAGCCCTCTCATATAAGCAGAGCAGATATTTTACACTTGTTTTCTAAGTGGAGAAAATTCCAGCAAATTGTAGGCACTCTTAGAAACTCCTAAACCCCAGGCAAGCCTCTTAATTGGAGTTGAGAGTTGAACAACTGCACTCGGGGTCCAGGAATGCAATCCAAACCGGGGGAGGAGGGGACGGCAGGAAACACTTATTGCTGAAGAGATGACTTCCTATAGTTGGCTCAGCCCCTTCATTGGTCTCGAGCCAAGTGCTACACAACTGGAAACCAAACCTAGGGTCAGACATACATGCTAGACCCGAGTTTCCGGGACCGCGTCTGACCAGGCTGTGGAGGGTACAGGGACAGTATCCGCTTCTCCCAGGGAAGCAGGGACCCGTCTCTGCTCTCTTTGCTCAGCTGCGGCAGTTAATTTGACCACAAGATTTACCGGGTCCTTCCTTTCCTGCCTTTGTTTTGCAAATAGCCACCCCAGTTCTCAAATCAGCGGACCCGCTAAACCCTGGCTCTTAAAGGGTGGCCACTGGCATCACCTGGGAGCTTGTTAGAAACGCAGAATCTCAGTCGTCATTCCACCCTCCCCACACCCCTCCCCACCGCACAGCGCAATGGACTCCGAGTCTCCAGCTTCACCAAGTCGCTGGGTGATTCGAAAGCACATTACATTTTGCAAAGCACTACTTAAAAGACGGTGGTCAAGAGGTCACCCTGGATTCAGGCCGCGGATCCTTCAGCTGTGGGGCCCTCAAGCCCAGAGCTAGGAGCCACTGCTCTGAACATTGCAACCTTTACAAGCACAGTTCTCACCCAGGGTCCCCTTCTCACCGGCGAGGGGATCTTGAACAAGTCACTCAGCCTTTCTGAGCCTCTGTTGGCTCACCTGTAAAACAAGGGAAACAAAATCTACATCCCAGAGAAGTGGTCCCGCACATGGCGAGGCAAGGTGCTCATTCAGCAAATAGGCACGGAGCACTCAGAATGTCCAGCCTCTGCTCCAGCCTCTGGGGCTACAGCACTGAACAGGACAGACGGGATCCTGCTCTCCTGGGGCTTCCATTCACGGGGCTAGACAGAAGAAACAAAGACAAGATTTTCAGTAGTGATAAGGACCCAGAACAAAACAAATCCCATGAGAGAGTAGCAGGAGTGGTACAAGGCACCATTAGCAGGATGGTCAGGCAGGGTGTGTCTGAGGAAATGACATTCCAGCCAAGATGCAAGTGGAGGAAAGGGGCAGCCACGTGGTGATGTGGAGACAGAGCCTTCTGAACAGAGGGTACCCCGGGCAGAGGGGCAAAAGCCCTGAGCTGGGACAAGCTTGGTACAGAAGAGGAAGAGAAAGGTCGGGCTGGCCGGAGTGTAGGTGTTAGGAGATGAGGCTGCAGAGATAAGTGGCCTCATTTCTACCACCATGACCATCTCTGAGACCTCATCCTTCAGCTCTGCGATCATCCACATCTGCGCAGCAGCTCTATTCAGAAAGCCATTCATACCCACCCACAAGTGGCTTGGAGAGCAAGAAGGCTCCTTGTCCCAGTGTCCAGCTTCACAGGGATGTACCTGCCCGAGTTCCTAACTCAGGAAAGAGGCACTGCACACCCAACCCCGAGTGCTTTGGAGGCAAAGTGAAGCCCTCCCAGGTAGAGAGCTCCATGAGCTCTGGCTAGAGGGAGTCGACATCCCCAGGGTGGGATGATTTTCTGCTGATTTCACAGATAAGCCAAAGATGTCAAGTAGCATGAAAAGCCTTCTGAAAGCAGCCAGCAAGATCAGATTTGGAGTTTTCACCAAATCTAGGGTGTTAGCTCTGAGCCAGACCTGGTAGTCCAAGGTCAACTGTGTCAGCCAGAATTCAAGGAAGTTTTGGGCAAAAGGGAATACAAGTAGCTTGCTTCAGAGGCTTAAGTCTCACTTACGACACCGTGTTATGGATCCAAAATCACAGTTTACCAATAACTGGTGCCGCTTCTCACTTGATCCTAACAACCCCGGGAGGCAGGGGAAGTCTCACATCCCAAACGATAGTTCTAATGCTCAGAAACAGTCTGGAGTAGTAACCAGGACTTGAAAGCAGATCTTCTGGCCCCTGACCAGCGGCCTGTTCAGTGGATGAGGCATTGCCATTGGCGGCATACCAGTTTCCTTCACGAACTTTCTTTCAAGAACATCTTTTTTTCCATCATTCCAGCCTCCTGCTTGCCCCTCCCACCACTGCCATTGCTAACTCTGGTTTATCCTCTTCTTGCTATCTTCATTTTGCCCAAAGCATAATCCAGGGTAATCTCCCTAGTTTAAAATCAGCACCTTAACTTCCCTTTGCCATGTAACCTAATACACTCTCAGTCTCCGGGAATAAGGGCATTTTGGGGGTGGGGGACGTGATTATTCAGCCAACCACATGCAGTATCCCCCCTGAGCTGACATGTCTTGGCAATGACTTTACACTATGGAAGATTTACTGCCACGCTTGATAAGTCACCACTGTCATCATCACCTTCACGTCTTCAAACAGTCAGCCAGGTGTTTCTAGTTTGGGGTGACTTAATCCTTAAGAATCTTTAATTTTGTAAACTCAATTGGCTCAATTCTTTTTTAAAAAACCTTCCTACATTGGAAGGAAGAAGAGTCCCACCCCCATCCCTCCAAAATGTTGAGACTTTTAGAGAAAGTTAAATTCCACTTTGAGTGAAGCCCAGACCTGAAAGATTCAGTTTCAGGGGGAAAATACACTGAGAACATCTCTGCTGGAGAAAGGGGAGCCATTTCACAGTCTTAATTAGAACACGCTCTCCTTTTACAATCAACCTAGACAATGTTTATAGCTGTACAGTCTCTCTACAGTGTGCAGCGTCTTGCCTCCTCCCAAATGGGGCCATTTGCTTTGAAGAATGCCTTCGAAGCTGCACAAATGCTTTCAACTAGTTGCTTTGCTAATTACATCACACATTCCAGAGTTACCGTGGCTGGCTGAATCTAATTACGGTAAATGCATCTACACGAAGATTTCCAATACACCCAGAGAGAGGTTTTGAAGATTTCAAGCTTTGGAAAAAAGGCTGTAATGGAGTCTGGCCACATTGTTCTGTTGGTCTGGGGTAATATAAACACAAGGCAGGGCTCTGTGTATCTGATTCTTCCTGCTGTAAACTCTTGAAGGGGCCGTAAGGAACAGAGTGTGCCTTCTTCATTGGATGGCTCCCTTTAGAGAATTCTGTGCTGAGAGCACAAATATCTCAGCTCTTTGGATGCCAAGGAAAAATTCAAGACTCTCACCTGTCTCTTTCATTTCACAAACCTTTACTGAGCATCAGCCTTTATCAAGAGCTCTGGGTGATGATATGGGAAAAACAAAGATGGATAGATAACTCAGAGCAGGCCAGTATATGGGGGATCCCAAGCAGCCTAATTATTTGGTGCCACTTTAAATGAATATTCTTTAAGTATTTGTTAGACATTTATTTAGTGGGGATGGGGAGAAAATGCTTTAATAATCGCTGTATGAAGAAGTAAATTCACTTACTTTACCTCCACTGGCTAAAAAAAAAATGTTTTTTTTTTAAAATTTGCCATTGTCTAGAGTTTGGGGGTTTTTTCTCCAGTTTTAAATTGTAATTTGTTTTCAAACCGACTACTTCTTAGGCAGAGGGACATATTGAAGAGTTGTGAATTCAGGCAAGAAAATAACTCATTCACTGCCAAGCTTCAGTGGACTCTGGAAAGAGACACTGTGTTTCCATTCCAGGATGCTATCTACTACAGCAGGAGAGGAATTAACTTCTATTTTGTCATTTATGTGAGGAATCATATCATATACCTGAGTTAATTGGCACTACACACATATCTTTTATTTCATTTATTCAACAGATATTTATTATGTGCCAGGTCTGTCCCAAGTACTGAGTCTACTCCAAAGAACAGCTCAGATAATGACGCTGTTCATATGGAGTTTGTATTTTAGTAATGGCATGGGGCAAAATAATAAATAATTAAACAAATAAATCTACAAATTAATTTCAGGTAGCGATAGGTTCAATGAGGGACATAAAATAGGGAGATGTGATAAAGAGTAAAAGTGCCAGGTATTTAAGACCTCAACAGATACTCTATCTTGTGACTGTGGAATGGGGAGCAGATTTAGATTTGTATTTGTAATTGAGCTGAGATCTGATTGGTGACAAGGAGCTGCCCAAGCAAAGCCCTGAAGGAAAGCAGTCCAGGCAGAGACAACAGCAAATGGAAAGGCCCACATGAGCTTCTGGCATGGAGGAGCAGACAAAAGGCTAGTAGGACAGCAGCAGAGTAAGCCAGGGGTAAGTGCTAGGGAAATAAAAGGGCGGAAGGGACCCAAATTTTATAGGCTATGGTAAGGAGATTAGATTTTATTCTAAATATGATAGAAACCATTAAAGGGTTTAACAAAGGGAGTGACATGATCTGATTTACTCTTTTAAGAGATCATGCCGGTTATGGAGAATGGATTATGGTGGGAAAAGGAGTAGAAATGGGATGAACGCTTAGGCACATTGCAAGAGTCTAAGCCAAAAATAAGGGCAGCTTGGACTACGATTATGGTTGTCCAGTGGATGTGGCGAGAAGTAGTTGAAATCAGGAGATGTTTTGGAGGTAGAGCCTTCTGGATTTACTGATGCTACAGCGTTTAAGATGTGGGAAAGAAAGGAGTCAAGGGGAACTCCAGTATCACTGGCTGAGATGGGGCAACTGGGGGAGTAGGGTTGCACAAAAAATCAAGAGGTCCATTTTAGACATGATACATACAGTGGTATGGCCTGAATTTCTATACATCAAGTTGGCAGTTGTTGTACTTGCTCAGTGGACAGGTCAGGGCAAGGGATATCAATTTGGGATCATTCGCTGCAGAGAGTATTTAAAGCCATGGGGCCAAGAAGAAAGTGTAGATGGAGGTTAAGTCCAGTGATGCATTAGTGTCCTTTCTCACATAGGGCTCCTGGAAGCTATTTGGCTTGTCCACTAATTACCAAGCTCCGAACAGGGTGCCTGCTCTCTAAGGGAGCTCAGCGTGTGAGGAAAGGCAGGCAGGTGGTTGCAAAACAGTGTATTATGTGTTATATGATGTGAAAAGATGAGCTGGGTATTGTGGGAAAGCAGAGAAGAAGATGACTAATAGCCTACGTCATAAGGAAGACTCCATGCTGAAGAAGGTATTTGAAAAAAGCTAATCTGAGTATGGATTTCCCAAGTAAAGGAGAGGAAACAACATGTGCAAAGGCACGAGGCAGGCCATATTGGTGAAGTTCCATGAAACAAACAAAATATATATCTATATTTCCTATTCCAAAAGTTGGAGCCATGCTTAATGGAAAGACATGAAAAACATTCCCATTAAAATCTGCAACAAGGCAAAGTTTTCCATATTCACTACTACCTTGTAACACTGATCTGCCAACACAATTAGAGAAGACAAGGAGCTAATGAGTTCAAAACTTGCCAGGAGGTTAGATTCTCAGTATGTGTAGATGATATGATCGTATACCTAAGGGGAAAAAATAACAACTAATAGGAAAATTAAAATGAATATGAAAATTCAAACAGGTGGCTATAATCAAAATTAGTACTAACAAATCAGTAGACTTAAGTATGGGAACAATGATCAGCTTGAAAATATAGTAGAAGAAAAGATCCTATTTACAGCAACTAGAATAACTAGAAATAAACCCAAAATTTGATTTCAAAGAAAATACCAACAGAACTTTTTCTCACTAAACAAACTAATGTTAAACTGTATATGAAAAATACATAGTAACAAGAATACCTAGAATATTCTGAAAAAGAAAAGTAAAAAAGGCAGACTGGTCCTACCAGCTGGTGTTACATAAAGCTAGAGTAATTAAAACATCATGGGACTGATTAAGAAAATAAAATCCAGAAATAAACTCCAAAACATATGAGAATGTATAATATGACAAAGGTGGCATTTCATATCAGTGGTTGAAAAACACACAATTCAGCAAATGATGTTGAGACAACTAGGAAGCCAGTTAGAAAAAAATTAAGCTGGATTACTAAATTTACTCATCAGATCAAAGTAAATTCTAGTTAGGTGGAAATCACTAAAAAAAAAAATAGTGGAAGAATTATTTTATAATCTTAGAAAAGGAAAAACCTGAGTATGGGGGGAAAATCCCAGAAACAAAAAAGAATAAAATTGATAAACTCAAATGCATAAAAAAAATTGTGTCGCAAACACAGGCACACACAAGAAAAATCGAAAGACAATGGCAACAGTCCGAGGAAAGCATTTGTATCACATGTAACAAAGGACCAATTCTCTAAATATCAATATATACAAGCACTGTAAATCAATTTTAGAAAAAGGCCAAACACAATCGAAAAATTGACAAATGACCTGATCAGACAGCTCGCACAGCACATACACATGCATACATACACCTGTAACAATAGATCTAGAACACTTAAAAAGATATTTAAGAGAAAGCAAATAAACCAGAAAGCAAATACACCAGATTTCTCACATTTCAGATTGGCAACTATCAAACCCCCGAATGCAGCCCTCTTGGAGAGAGTGTGAGGAAACAACAGCCATCACTTGTGTTATTGCTGGGACTGTATATTGATGCAACCTCAGGGGAGGGTAGGTTGAACACTTACATAAAAAAGTATAACACATATATCCTTCAACCCTGCTATTCCACTTCTGAGAATTTATCCTACAGATATACTGGCACATGTGCACAAAGATACAGCCTCAGAGATGTTCTTGCAGCATTGTTTATATTAGCAAGGGAAATAACTTAGGTGATAATCAATAAAGGACTGGTTTAATAGATTATGGCATTTCCTTACAATGTTTCAACAGAAGCCATTCAGAGATGATATGCTCTATCTGTATAAATATGGAATTACTACCAAGATATAGTGTTTACAAGTTTTAGAATAATGTGAAAATTTTAGAATTTAGAAATTTAGAATAATACTCTACCATTTCTGCAAAAACAAAACAAAAAAAGGATACATGCATTTATGTGTGTGTATATGAGACCAGTAACAGTGGTTGCCTTTAGGGAAAGGAACAGGATGGCTGGGATACGGAGATGGAAAGGAGACTTAACTTTTCACACTTGGAGCTCTGAGTCTTGAATCATGTACATGCATTACCTCTTAAAAACCAATTAAGTAGCAGAAAGATGAAGACAGTAGTTGTTTTACCTTGCGATTTGAGATTACAGTGTGTGTTGGGAGGAACAGAGATGAAACTGAATAATGAAATCGATCTTGTGGAATTAGGAACATTAGAATGTTCTTAACACTTAGCAGAGTGCCTGGCCCGTTTTAGGTGTCCAATACATGTTAGCAATTATTACCCACAGATTACACAGAATCACACATCATTTAGTGAGGTGGGAGGTTTGATTTTGCAGGTTTAACTCGGGTAGAGCGAATTCTCCAGTTACTCTTTTTGTGTTGCACATCCAGATGCTGGAGTCTGGTAAGAGCCAGCTGTGAGTCCGGAGAGCCCCGACTGTGAGTGAGAGCCGGGGCTTGGCCTGGAGCCACATTTCATACCCCAGCATCGACCCAGAACACATCTTTCTTCTTAGGCAAATGGACCTTGCAGTAAACACCTGTCCATCCCTTCAGCACTTGAAACTCCCCCTGACCTAAAGGGGAGTGTGCCCACCCCTTGAACACAGCGATTGGATAAGGCATGGACACCTGACCCAAGCTGAGCCAATCAGATTTTCTTCCTTGGGAATACAGGAACTTGAACCAAAGGAGAATCATGTCAGTTTCCCTGTGAGGCTAGAAGTATGATCTGTACACGTGGGAGCTGTGGATTAGAGGAGCAGAAGAATTCTGTCCTCCATAAGAAAAAAGGAGGCCTTTTACTTTTCACAACAGAGGGCTTCCGGTTTCTGGTTCCAATTCCTTCCAGAGGCACAGTTACATTAGTGACTTTGTTTTTTCTCAGGTGTCTCTGGGTTCTTAGAATTTGTGCCTTTTTTTTCCCCTTAGGCTAGGTTAACTTGATTTCTGGGTTTTTGTTTTTGTTTTTTCAGCTAAAACATCCGAACCAATACAGGCAGTGAAAAGAGAGTAAATCTCAACCTCTCGTTGATAGTAACAGAGGATCATGGGGGGGGAGACAAAAACAACAGCTCTCCAGTGGAGATCACCAGCTTTGACACCTCTCCCCAAAGATGAGCCACATGCAGGCGAAAGGGTGTCTATTGGCACGGGCAGCATAGTCGGGGCTGCTAAGAAGCGTGGTTGTGAGAGCAGGGGAAGGAGAGCTAGACATAGGGGCTTCCCCAAAGAGTCTGCTGAGGCTGTTGTATTTGCTTCCTAGGGCTGCCGTAACATACTGGGTGATTTAGAGCAATAGAAGTGTATGTATGACAATTATGGAGGCTAGAAGTCTGCAGTCGGTGTCAGCAGAGCCATACTCTTTGAAACCTGTAAGGAAGAATTCTTCCCTGCCTCTTCCTGGCTTCTAGTGGTGGCCTTCAGTTCTCAGCATCCATGGCTTGCAGCGAGCGGCGGCATGACTTCAGTCTTCGCCTCTGCCATCACATGGTGACCTCCCTGTGTGTCTCTGTCTTCACGAGGCATTCTCCTATGGGTGTCTGCGTCCAAATTTCCTTCTTCTAACAAGGAACCAGTCTTTGGATCAGGGCCCACCTTCATGATCTTACCTGAACTTGATTATACCTGCAAAGATCCTATTTCCAAACAAGGTCACATTCGCAGGTACGAGGGGTTAGGGCTTCAACATATCTTTTGGGAGCACAACTGAATTCGTAACAGCTGCTGGGGAGGAGAACTGCTGCCCCTCACTGCATTGGTTAGTATCCATCCAGGAACACAAAACCCGCTCTGAGTGTTTAAAACAGAGGGGAGTCCGTGGTAACGCAGGTGGTAAAAGAGGCTGAAACGCTAAACAGGAGACAGTGAATAACCCCCAAATTAGCAAAAGCAGAAAGCTATCACCACCTCTAAAGTGAAGGGACAACGTGAGGGTGTGTGTTAGGGGAGTCTGGGTGCCCTAATCACCCAGCAAGTGCACGCGAGAATCACTACAGTTCTGTCCTGAGGAAGCCAGAGCCAGGGAGAAGGGGGGAGGGGAGAAATGTCTGGGCTTCCTCCTCCTCCCGATCCTCTCATCTCCTCCCGAGGCCTCCGTTGGTTGGGGATCCAGCTGACACCGGAGCCTGCAGGGATGGCCCCTGGCCACTCAGAGAGAGCAGGGAAGGAAAAGGAGTGGAGCTGAGGGCAAGCTGACCCAAGACTGGCCCACTTACTGTGCACCAGCCGGCTCACCTAAGCCTCACAGCAGCCTGTGAGGTAGGGTTTACCGTCCTAACTTCATTGATGGGGAGGCTGAGACTCCAAGAACCTAAGTAGCTCGCTCCAGGTCACCGGCTCCAAGACCCTTCCTCTCCTGGGTTTGCACATGGGGTTGTTACAGGGTCTGTAGTTACTTCCCTCAACTACGGCAGGTTCCGAATTGATTGCTTCTCTTCTCAATCTGTACTGCCCCCAAGTAGACAACCCCCTTTGCAAACCAACCACTTGAGGAGAAGCCCGTCAGTCAGGAAAAGGGCAAACTCACCCACCACTGGGTCACCACGTCTATTTGCTTTCTCTCCTCCTGCCCTTTGGACTTTTCCTCAGGTCTCTGGCCAGGCCTGCTCATTCGCTGTCACTCACTCTGCACCAGACCTTTAGACGCCTGAACCCTGTTTCCCCCAGCTGACTCCTTTTTCATGCTTGAGGTCTCAGCACTGTCACGACTTCTTAAGGAGGCCTTCTCCCACCCCTCAGACCAGCCTGTCATATGCCGCCTGGGCTGGGATAATTTCTCTTTCATGATCCTCGTGGAGTTTCTAATTTGGGGCCTGGTGCGGTGGCCTACTGAACTGTTCATTTGGGCTGTTGTTCCTCTATTTTTCCATTTCTACCAGGTTCCAGGCTTTGTATTCCTTTGCTGTGGGGATTTTTCCAGGGGGAAAGTAGAAGCTGAGTGAAGATGCTGCTCTTCGTGTAAAACACCGAGCTCTGTGCGGGGGGCAGAGGAGGGCGCTGGGCCTCCCAGGACAGGCGGCGGGGAAGGAGCCGCCCTCCGGGAGGATGAGAAGGTGGAGGGGTGTCGGCAGATCCTGAGCTCAGTGGAAAGCAGACTCAAGTGTAGCCAAGTGTAGTAGGATGGTTCGCCTCCAAGAACATTTTTAAAGGATTCGGCCTTTTTAATGCTTTTAAATCATATATTGATATGGCTGCTGTTAAGAATAGGACAAAAAGGTATTAGGGGAGAGCATGAAACACCTCAGAAATTGGACAGTGATCCCCACTCCCCCCCTCCCAAGGGTGGCCCAGGCTCTATCCTGCAGACCGCCCCCTCCCCATGCAGGGGAGAATCTGTCTGTGTGTCTCAGCTGAAGCCTGTCATGTGGCAGTGCCCACACGATGAATAGATGTCAGAGGGATGGCCGAGCAGTGCACCCAGGGAAGCCAGCGCCTGGTCATGGCCTTCCCAGCTCCAGCAAAGACTCACGTGCCCACAGGTGGCTGGAGGCAGAGGAATACCTCTGAGCAGCCTGCCATCTCGGGCCTCCTCACCCATCTAGCGCCTTGGGCAAAATAAGGATGCCACCAGCAGCTACCCTGGAGCAGGGTCCAGAGGCCCTATCTGTGTTTTCAGAATCCTCACGAAAGCCCTGGGTTTCTGGCACAAACCTAGGAGCTGGAATTTCCTGCTCCTCTGGCAGGATGAGAGCTTAGAGTCAGCTTTGATTTCAAGAAAATAAACAAAAGTGTGTATTCTCACACATGCATCGTGGACTGAGGTTCACAGCCACTCGATTTGTTTCATGTCTGACTTCCCCAAGTCCCCTGATAGCCAAGACAGTCTGCCTTAACTCACGGCCCAGCGCAGAGTAAGTGCTCCGTCAATATTTGCTGCATGGAGCAAATGGGCAGTCTTGGAAGGCAAATCTTGCGAGAGCGTTTCTCTATTTCCTGCAGCCATGCCCCGCGTGCATCGGCTCCAGGAGGCCTTGGGGCTGACTGTCCTCTAAACCCTGCTGCTGCGGGAGCAGACGCTGCAAGACTGCTCGGAGGGGCTTCTGCCCCGGCAGGCATCCCTTCCTGGAGAGCAATACCTCCGAAGCTGCCTCTCATCTTGGGGCTCCGTGCCCATCTTTTGAATTTTCAAGTGCCCCAAGCTATTGTGAGTGCATTCTCTGTTTATATTCCAAGATGCTTGAATCTGTGCCTTGTAAAAATGCAAGTTGGAAAGTTAATTCATTCCTTTATGCCAAGGTAATTGCAATTTCACCCTAATCCTCTCTTGTCAGAGACATTTCTACAATGCAGGGAGTTATCTTTTACAAGAGACACTTCAAGGTGATTTAATAACAGCACTTGCTGTGAGTCACATTTTCCCTGTAGTCATCCACTCTTCAGCTTGGGAGAATAGGGTTTCAAGTACAGAAGAGAGAAGGCATTTGGCTAGGCTCGTAGCCCACTTACACACTCTCAGCCAGATGCACACCTTCAAGAAAAAAGAACACCCTAATGAGCACTTGAGGTAACTAAGGTGCTAAACAGATCTTTCAAAGCAATGCCATTTTTGTTTGTTTGCTTTAGGGCAACTGATATTCATGCAGGGCTCTGTAACGTCTGAAGACACCTATGACATTGACAACTGTGCACAAAGGGGAAATTTCATACTGAGATCAATTATTAATTCAACAAATATTTTTGAGCCCCTACTACTGACTACAAGCAAAGCACCCCTGGCACTACCAGGGGTTTGGATTCAAGGGCACACAAGGCTTGCCTGCTAGCTGCCCTCACCCAGCTTAGAGTCTACAGACTAGCTTGCTCGCTCTCTCCTTCTCTCAATTGGAAGATTAGAAATTTGTCATAAAAATGTTCCTTTTATTTTTTTTACCCCAACTGCGTAGTAAAAGGAATAGGAGCGGATTTTTCTGATCTGACAAAATTCCTATCTCCCTGCACAGTGGGAAAAAGTTTGCACATGCTTTACACTTCCTATTTCTCATCTCACACTAGCTCAGACCAAAAGGCAAAGAGCACTGGCTGGACTGTGGCTAAACTTCAGGAGATTTGAGTCTGAAAGGCCAGCAGGTGGCCTCATCTTGAAGACTTTTCGGCTCTGGAGAGGTAAAGTCTTCTCCCAGCAGCCCCACCTCTAGATGTACCATCTAATGGTAGCCTCAAGCCCTGAGAAAATCCAGCTGAAGAAGAGACCTCTCAGTGGAAACTATCTTTGAAAGGCTTACCATAATGTGTCCCAGAATAATAGACATACACACAATATACTTTTAAATCAAGACTAGGCAATGAGGACAAGAGGACACCTTTGCCAAGTGCCACTTACTCCTAACTCCAGTTAGAATTTTCTGGGCATGTGGCACTTGTGTTACCTGCTGCAGGCAGATCCCCTATACCCATACTTAAAACAACCCAACTCCTAATGGAGTTCTTAGCGTGTCTCTTTCAACTGAATTTCTAAAACAAGGAACGATGTAATTGGCAGGTAACGACAGGTTAACAGGATTGTCTTAACAGATACTGGTGCATTTTCAGCTCAGACTTTCACCAGCCAAGATGTTCTATACGGAAGAAAACCAAACTGTCTGAGCCATGCGAAGAGTTGCCAAAATACCAGAGAGCTGTAACCCAGACTAAAAGAATCAGGCTTGCATCTCAATTAGGAGAAAGAAACAAAAAAAGAGGCTACTCTTTTTTTTTTTGTTTAATACTGTGTGATGTCATACTTTGAATATGGTCATTTAGGTATAAAATTAGATACTTGGGAGTTTAGCCACCTTGAACCCTTTGTGAAATGAAATGGGATAGAAGTGAATTAAATGGTGGGAGGCTTTAACTGTCTATGCGACACTTTCAACAGGTAGAAACACAAAGAGCAACAGCAGGTTCCCCCACGTTGACAATCACTTCTTCTCCCAGCAACTGGCTCTCCTTGGCTGGACCGATTCCTTTGCCTTAACAGAGAATCTAAACTACCAGCAGAGCAACCTTGCGTCCAGGATACATTCCCATGAAAACAGAGCAGAACCTTTGAACCCGGGCTCCCTACCCCAGGCCCCTGTGGGTCTGAGTGTCTGAGGCTCCCTACGAGGGGTCCACCGGGTCACCAGCCACAGCCCCGTGGGGAGCAGCTCCCTGCCCTTGCCTTCCAGGAGTTGGGTGACTCCCTCCCTCATGACCTTTGTATGAGCTAATGATCCCACCTGAAATGTGCAAACACTCCTTATGTGATTTCAAGGCAGAGACAAAAGCTTAAGCTGAGGTAACCACAAAGGATTTTGTTAAAGCCCAGCTAAATCTCTAGGTGTAGGGCCCAGGCACGGGTTCTCTCCAGGGCTGAGAACCACTGATTTAGATGAAAACAGCTGCCTTTCTTGACCAAAATATACGGGCCAATAATGTGCCCTGTCTCCCAGACAAATAATGCAAATAAGTGCTCTGACAAGCTGCTTTTTGTCACGCCCAGGGATGGTGGCAAGACAGCTGGAGAAGGATGGCTGTGGGGTAGGGAGGTAGTGCTGCCAGGAGCTAGATGTGTGAATCCCAAAGCAGATGTCAGTGCCCCAGATTGATCGGAAGGGGAGAGCTAAAGCTACATCTTTACCGTGAGATACAGGTGAGGAGCCCAAAAAGGAAGCCCAGGTAGTGGAAAAGGGGGACACGAGCAGGGCTTGTCAGCAGGGAAGGGCAGCAATGGTTTGTAGCCAGACGGAAGCCAGTTTCCACATTGCACACCCAGTAGGATGGCCCCAGGGACAGACCTTCATCCCTGGGGAGTTCCTGCCCTCAGCTCATTGGGTGCTTAAGGTCTTCTGTGGCTATAGTTTGGTTCTGTGTATGAGAGGTAACTTGGAAGGGGAGGTGGGCTTCAGTTCAGGTCAACAAAATGAGTGTATACTTGCTGGGCATCAGGTCTTGGGACTTCAAAACACGGGACATTGATGTAATACAGTGACAGCAGAGCCGAAATCTAAGCCGCTCTGGAAAACCTGCATGAATCAGTCACTGAATTAGGGTTCTCCAGAGAAACAGAACCAATAGGATATATACAGACATAAGAGGAGATTTATCACGGGCACGGGCTAATGTGACATTGCAGGCTGAGATACGCCACCATATACTGTCTGCAAGCTGGAGAAGCAGGAAAGCCAGTGGTCTAATTCAGACTGGGTCTAAAGGCCTGAAACTCAGGAGCGCCAGTGTTTCAGAGCAGGAGAAGAGGAATGTCTCAGTTCAAGGAGAGAGAGAGAGGGAGAGAGAGAGAGAGAGAACTTGGCGTTTCTTACAACTTTCTGTTCTATTTGGGCCCTCAGTGGATTAGGTGATGCCCATGCACATGGGTAAGGAATTATATCTTTACTCAGTCTCCTGATTCAAATGTTAATCTCTTCTGGAAACCCCCTCACAAACATGCTCAGACATAATGCTTTAGCAGCTATCTGGGTGTCCCTTAGCCCAGTCTAGCTGACACATAAAATTAATCATGACAGTCACTGTACTTAAAATGCTGCAGAGAGGTAGCTTGCATAACCAAAGCTCTGGGCTTGAAGCTCTGGGCGTGCTTATGCTACGCACAACCTTCCGCCAGAGCTGGTTCCGCCATGTGTTGAAGGTTGACTTGTATTAAGTTCTCACATGCGTGGGACTGGGTATTCGTCTCACTCGGGCTTCCTATGCAAGTCTCCTGACCACTCCCTTCAAAGGCCTTTCTGGGAGAAGAACAACTTTGGATTTTCAAAGCAGAAACTAAGAGAGGCCTAGTGTCCCAGTGATCACGTCCTGTGATCATTGACACTCCCTTGGGACTCTCGCCATGACAACCTGTTTGCTTTAACCCAACCACACTCCTGGCCCAAGGATGATCCACTGCTCTCACAATTTTAGAGTAACCAATCCCATGTTTTCTACACTGAGCAACACTTAAAACTATCCCTTAATAAATCATGTTGCATCTCTGTTACTGGGTCCCCTATTCTCTCTCCAAGTTCAGCAGCCCCCAAGAGCTGCCGTGCTGAGTCCTAGTTGCATGTTAGAATCACCCGAGAAGCTTGAAAAAGGGCTGGTGCCTGGTGCTCCGCCACTCAAGATTCTGATTTAATTGTGCTGAGCTGGGGCAGTGGTGATGGTGGGGTTTGTTGTTTTTTTTAACCTTTACTAGGCTTCTTAATATTTCAGCCAATTACTGCTCATCGTTTTTAGTGAGTGAGTGCTTATAACTAACCTCCCTGCCTGATTAAATGCAGCCCTTACATTTCCTCCTGGACACTGTTTAGCAATTAGCCATCTCCAGCTCTCTTAAGTGGAAATCTGAAGATTAGCAGGACCTTCTTTGCCCAAGGGAAGCCTGACATTTTTAATGAAACTAAAATATACCAACTGTTCTTGGTGAAATTATTCTGAGAGGTTTCTAAGAATTTCCCACAACATTGAAGTTTGGTGGCTTAGAGTTTATTGACCCCAAACGGGAGGGCGTGTTTGTGGGATAGAGTTCTCACTGCCATCTTCCTACTGTCTTTTTATTTAATGGCCTTAAAAGTACTGACATGGAAGCAACACGAATTGTCCAATCCAACTTTAATCCAAAATTCTTCCTCATCAACAATGCCTTTTGCAACTGCAGAAAAATCCACTCCCAAATTTTGCTACATTCTCACCCTCTCCATCTAACAAAGAAGAAACAAACTGTCAATTGTCTGACCTGCTTGAATCTTTTTATCTCAGGGAGTTTTTAAAAAAATGTTTATGTTGTGGGTCAGGGGAAGAAATGGTGAGGACTAGATTCACTTCAGGCTCCCTTCTAGTTTCTCAGTGAACTTCGAATATATGCCATCTCTTGATACTTAATATTTAATCCTGATTACGAAAGGCGGAAAATGTGTTCTCCACCATGCAGGAATATCTCAAGACTCTTTCAACCCAGAGTCAAAACACCAGGTCCTAGTTCTGAGATACTTCCCAGACTGAGCTGGGCCTCCTGGATTTTCACTACGTATTTTCTGCATCTCTACAAAGTTCATGATCCTAGCTGGGTTTGTTTCCTGTCTCCCTCCCAGGAGGTCCTTCAGAGCTGAGGCTGCATCTTTTCTTCTAAATGTATCCAGTTGGCCACAGGAAGTACTCAAATGTGTGGCTATGAAGAATGACCCAATGAATGAAGAATCAATTCCCCACAAAGCTGGCTGAAAGTAGTCCAGTTGGAGGACAAGAGAGAAAGGTCAGGGCCGCCAGTGCCCTAGCAGAGGCCGGACTGCCAAGATTTATTGCTAAGCCTTCTGCTTTTGCCTCCACTTTGTCCACTGTTATTTTGCCAGTCAATATCAGTAGTTGTTGAATAACATTCATTTATACATTATTTAGTAGGTGCAATCAGTCAAAGTCCCCATGATCATGGCCCAGCTTTTTAAATTGGCCTCTTATCTGTAAACACATTTCCTGAGCTGCTCTATCTTTTCATCTGGTCTAGGTGATCTATAGCAATATCCCAGAACCTGCCCATTTTCTTTTTAATCCCCTGATGGATTATAAATAGCCTGCTCTGAACCTTCCCAAAGCTTTGAAGGCAAATTCCTGCTTCCTAAATTACTATCAACCTCTTGCTCCACACTCAGACCCCTGCAGGAGGCTGCCCTCCTCCCCCAGGACAGAAATGCAAAGGCCTCCTGCACTTCTCTGCCCTCGGGCTGAAGTAGCACTATGGCAACGACCAACGTGCGGAACGATGGCTGGGAATACACGCATCCCTCGCTGCTTCCAACGCTTAAGAGAGGTGATTAAAGAAGAGAAATCTAGCATAAAAGAATGGCAGGGGAAGAAAGCACATGAAAGAGAACAGTGAGTGAGAGGGAAAAGGGAGCAGCAAGAAGAGACGTGAGAGAAACCAGAGGAGTACAGAAATGAGGACAGGAAGGCAGAAATGAACAGAGGGCAACAGGCAGAGCCCGGACTTGCTTTATTTGACCTTAAGGCACCGCACTTGTGCTGAAACACTCAAGTCTACCCAACCACCTCTGATGTCAATGCCGTTATAAAAGGCAAAATGGCCTGGAAAGAACTCGGCTCTCTGATGCCTCGTGGACCGTTTTTACTTTACACACAGAGAAAAAGAGTCCCGTTGCCTGCCTTCCTAGATTTCAGAGAAACTCCTCCATCAACACCACACTTTTCAAGATCCACTTTAACGAGCACCTCAAGATATTCACTTATGGCAGGACTGAGCTTTCAAGACTCACTTCAGCCCCTGCTTATAAAATTCACTCACCTGGCAAACCGGAATCCTCTCTTCCCCAGCTCCCCGGGGATGCCCCTCGGGCCAGAGGTGAGCAGGCAGCTTGCCCTTCTCTGGGCTCTGTTCTTTCTGTGTATTCATTTTGCATTTCCAGTTACAGCCTAATCCATTAAGAAGCACTTATTCTCAGCAAGCCTCTTGAGCAAGCTCTAATTTGCCACTTCTCAGTACAAACTCATTTTTACATTCTGGCTCAGTTACTGACACGAAATTAGGCAGAGCAGCTCCCAACCTTCAGCACTGCCCTTTCTGCCTCTCCCTGCATCAGGCTCAGCTTGGCTTTCTCCCGCTTCTACGCCATCGGAACCAGCCTTAGCTTTTCCAAGCATCTGTAGGGCTTAGCAGATGGGGTGGCAGTTAATAAATCCAGTCCATACAAAGCCACTAGCAAAAATGCACACAGGTCAACCTCCACCTTCTCTGAGCGTGCTCCAAAGGCATCCTTAAACATAGCTATCATTGTGAGCCACTAAACTCTGAACAGCCAAGCCTCCTTTACCATTTATGTTCCTTCCTACCCCCGTAAGAGGGTAAACCCTACTGATATGGAGCGAACTTAGTTTTTTAGGATCCATGGCTATACATCTGGAAGACACAGAACTCTGCAAATATGCTTCCAATGGCTTAATCTTTGTGATCAGGACCCCTCTTCCCCGAAACTAGCATTTATTCTGTTTTTACTGTGTTCTAGGCATTGTGCTGATTTTCTTGCATTATCTCTTTCAATCCACCCCCAAACTTCAGAATCATCCTTAAAATAGCAGTCGGACGATGGTGCTCCTCTGCACAGAACCCTCCAAAGGCCTCCTGTCTCACTCAGAAGAAAAGCCAAGTTCTTGCTACAAGCCATGGGGAGACCCCTGTGATCTCTCCGGCCAGTCGCGTTTCCTACGTAGCTACCTTTCCGCTTCTCCACTCCAGCTGCGCTGCTCTTCCTGCAGCTCCTCCCATGTGGGAGGCTCGCTCCCTTTCCTGGGAGTCACATCACTTGTCCTTTTTACTCTCCCTTGTCCCTACACAAACGTCACCTTCTCTGTGGGAGCCTCCCTTGTCCTCCCAGTACACACAGAGCCTCACCTCCGCCCTATCTTCTACACTCTGCTGACCTTTTCTCCATTCCAACCCTACCCCAACCTGTTACACATTTGTTTACCATCTCCTCCAACTAGAATGAAGCTGCAGGAGGGGAGGATTTTGTTTTGTTCCCTTCTGAACCCCACAGTCTAGAACAGTGCTCTTAATGAAACATTCCTGAATAAATAAATGAAGGAAGGTATTCTTCTACCCTCCATTTTACAGTTGAGAAAGAGGTGTAGGGTGACGGGCTAACCTGTCTAAGGTCATAAAGCTGATATATGACAGAGCTGCACAAATAGTACTAAGGGCTTATCAATCTCCCTCCCCAAGCACAAAATGCCTCTGTGAGAAATATTTTTGCCAGGCTCATTCAACTGGGGGTGATTTTGACCAAAAGAGGAAGCAGATATGGAAGATGACGACCAATAAATCAGTGGGAAGCCAGGTCTAGAACCTGCCACGCAGCCTCACATTTCCTCCAAACTCACTTAACTCATGGGTTCTCCTCTCCTCACTCTTGACATGGACCAAATTCAATCCTTCCTTAAATATATACCGTAGAGCATTAAAGTGGAGATCACACAAATTTTTCAACAATTTGAGGAACAATTTGTTGTTGTTGTTCCTTGTAAATATTTTGAAGCTATTTACCAGGTGACACTTCTGTAGAGAGGGAAAGCTTATATAAAATGAGGCAACTTGGGACTTCCCTGGTGGCGCAGTGGTTAAGAGTCTGCCTGCCAATGCAGGGGACATGGGTTCGAGCCCTGGTCCGGGAAGATCCCACATGCCACGGAGCAATTAAGCCCGTGCGCCACTACTGAGCCTGTAATCTAGAGCCCAGAAGCCACAACTACTGAGACCGTGTGCCACAACTACTGAAGCCCGTGCACCTAGAGCCTGTGCTCCGCAACAAGAGAAGCCACTGCAATGAGAAGCCCGCACGCTCGCAGCAACTGGAGAAAGCCTGCATGCAGCAATGAAGACCCAACACAGCCAAAAATAAATAAATAAATAAAATTAAAAAAAAAAAAATGAGGCAACTTCACAATATGCTAGAGTCTATAAGCTCCTATAGAGCTGATACTACGCTTTCTTCTCCCTGATTATCTCACTGAGATTGACCCATCACAGGCATTCAATAGAAGTTTAGTAAACAAATGAATGCCACTGGAGAAGAAATTTCAGTTTTTCCTAGGAACAGATTGGATACTGGTCATCTTGTCCGGGCCAGCCAATTCTATCCACCTCTATGAAAAGGGTGGTAACCATCTGAGAAACTTGATTAGGGGCCGAGGAGTTAATCATATTTGAGGAAAGTCATAATCCCAATGGAAAGTTTGAAAAACAAAATATATAACTAGTAGAATGGAATCTCCTCAATGACAAGAGAGAAACCCGGAGCAGAATCTGTCACATTAGTCCTGCACAGGGATACACAGGGATGGGATGGGAGCTCCAAAAGCCAAGCTGGGAGGTGGACTGCTTTCCAACCACTAAAAACATCCCAGAAGGAAAGACAAATGGCCGTGACTTACAAACCAGAAAGTTGAGTTGGTGAAGCATAAACAGGCTGTCTATGGAAATCCAAGCTGACACCTTCTAATATATATATATATATATATATATATATTTTTTTTTTCTTCCCCTGCTCTCTTCATGCAGGCTTCAGAGCTCTGCCACATTTCCCTTCAGGGGAGGAGGATGGAGCCTAGCTAAGGAGCAAAAATTCCTTCCCTGCTTCCTTGAGTCTCTCCAAGGGTCTGGGATATCAGGAAGTGCCTTCAAGTACACAGCACTTTCAGGTCAAGAAGCAACATTGCTCCTTATCCACTACCAAGCTCCAGCTGAAAGGGAGGCTCGTCCTCCAAATGAGGGATTACCCAGCTGGCAGGTCCAGATTCCTTTTACTGACATGGCAACAGAAGTAACCTCTCCTTAAGTGTCAGTTGGACCTACTGACTTGCTTCTAATGAATAGAATATAGAGAAAGGTGATGGATGTCACTTCCATGATTAGGTTATAAAAACTATGACTTCCATCTTGCCAGCAGACTCTTTGCTTGCTGGCTTTAATAAAGCAAGCTGTCAGCTGGAGCAGCTCACATGGCAAGAAAGTGAGGGTGTCCTCCAGCCAACAGCCAGCAAGGAACTGAGGCCCTCAGTCCAACAGCCTGTGAGGAGTTTAATCCTGCCAACAACCACTAAATGAACTTGGAAGCACATCATACCAAACTCGAGCCTTGAGATGACTGTGGCCTAGCCAGCAGCTTGTCTGCAGCTCTGTGAGAGGCCCTGAGCCAGAGGACCCAGCTAGGTTAGGCCTAGATTCCACAGAAACTGTGAGATAAAAAATATGTGGTGTTCTAAGTTGCTAAATGTTGGGGTAATTTGTTACACAGCAACAGATAACTAATACAAGGGTAATGAAAATGTGAGATGTGTGTAGCAGAGGTTCATGGTGAAAGTGCCATGAGAGCACAGAAGTTTGGGGTCGCAGGACACTTACAGTGTACACCCTGTGGAGGGGAGGAGTATGGGACCCCACCTAACAAAGCAAACCTGTCCATGCTTCTCCCACCCACCACAGCTGCCCACGTCTCCAGTGAATGAAGCCCAAGTTTGTTAGTCTGGCAACAAGGACTGCCATCATCTGGCCTCTACGTACTTTTCCAGTTTTATCTCCTGCTTTCCCCCTACCTGTAGCCTATCTTTGAGTCAAATCAAACTAGATGTAGTTGCCCCCAGTACTTTCTCCTTTGTCCATACTGTTCCCTCTTCCTAGAATGCCTTCCTGTACAGGCAGTTACGTGCCTCCTGGGTGCTCTGTGGAACTCCACGCAAACCCCTATACCTGGCCCTGCGGTGACTCCCTCATGCCATACATTGCCCTGCCTGCAAACTTTGATTTTCTTGCCTAGCACCCTCTCTAGCTCTAATACCTGTAACTGAGCTGCTTCTTCAACTTGGTATCCTCAGAGCTAGCTCACAGCCTGGAAAATCACTTCAGTCAGCAGCTGATGAAAGAATAACCATGGGGTGGACCTGCTAGGAAGATGAACAGTTATTTATTGGTTTAATTATAATTTCTATCACACTATTGAAATAATAGGCAGCTTATAAGAAGACCTGCATTCAGGAAAGTCAGGAGCACACAAAATCAAAGCCACATAGGAGGATAAAAGAGCAAAGCCTCCAAAGCTGATGGTATATTTGTCACAATGGAGGATGACATGTCACTCTAAGTTTGCCCTGAGACAAGCAAGCTTTTCCAAGAATTCTTAATTTGCCTACCCCTTGAGCTTTGGTGCCTGTTGAGAACTCCATTAAGAGAAGAGAATGGCTTTTGCAAGACTTACCACAATTATTCGTTTTCATCCTATGTATCAGTTCTATTCACCAATAACCAAATCAACAAAGAGAAAGGGGAGGAGATAAAAAATCAATATCTAATTGTAATGCCCTTCAAGAAATCCACCTTACTTCCCATTTGCTACCAACTGAAATGGAAAGGCTGACCCAGAGTTAGGAATCAACACAGGAACCACTCAAGGAATGAAACCAACACCTTCCTCATCAGGGAATGTTCAGGGAAGAAGGTAGCAATTACACTTTCTTAGAGCAAATATATTTCCTATGAGGTGTAGCCATCAGGTAAAGATATTTGATGACCCTTTTAAATACCTTTAAATCAGTGGCATCTTAGCTTCCATTTTGAAGAAAGAGAAAAATTGATGACTTAGTTTGTCAAAAATTTGCTTCCATACAAATAAGCTTATTGTCCTGAAGGATTTCAATGCAAGCTCAATCATAACCAATCATGACCCTTGCAGAAAAGGCTTTGAATCCTATGAAAGTAGGATGACTTGGAAAAAATAAATACTATTCCTGCTCAGTCAACTTACTGGGAATCACCATCGTCACTGGTCCACCGAAAACATCCAAAACCTAAGCTGAAATCTCTGTTCCTTTAGGTCATAAATCAGTGCTACAGTCAAGTCTGTGGAGACTCTGCAGGGCAAATGGCTTTGAGTTTGTATAAGTTGGTGAGGTGTGAGGACACCATCGGTGGGTTGGGGACTCGACTGTGTACATGTGCTGGAAAACCACCCGTGAGGAGGACTTGCATGACTCTGTACAAAAATTCTTGGGCCTGAACATCCAAACTGGAGATCATCTTGAGGCTAACAAAGCTACAAAGGAGAAGGCTACATAATCTCAGGGAAACAATTTTTCAACCTTGGTTCCTGAGTAAAGACATGAGGAAATAGCTCATTTACTGAAAGGCAAAACTAAAACAGTAAGAATAAACAGTGATCTTCTTATGCTAGAATTGCTAACAAATTGGATCATGTCAAAGAAACTAAAAATTTATACTTGGTGTGGGTTAGTGGAATCAGGACAGACTCAAGGTTTCAGTGCCAACATGTTGTCTCCATCAGAGAAAATTCGACTGGTGCCTTCTTAAGTACTTCTGGTTTATTCTTATCCAGATGGATTTGCATCTGATTTGCCTCTTTCCTACGCACTGTGCTTTAGAACAGGGGTCCCCAACCTCTGGGATCTGACGCCTGATGATCTGAGGTGGAGCTGATGTAATAATAATAGAAATAAAGTGCACAATAAATATAACGTGCTTGAATCATCCCGAAACCATCACCCCACCCCCGGTGTGTGGAAGAATTGCCTTCCACGAAACCGGTCCCTGGTGCCAAAAACGTTGGGGACCACTGCTTTAGAACATCCCTCCCTCTTTCTTACTGTGAACCTATCAGATGACCTAACAGGGAACTTACACATCACTTTCCAGGCAGCCATCAACACACAGAAACTCTGAGGAGAATCACTCGAGCACAGTAGCCCGTGCTACTTGTGCAATGCCCTATCCTTGGTACGCCACCAACCCCAGCCCAGGAATATCGGCCACACGGGCAAATCAGCCAAATGCAGGGACTGAGAGTGGATTTGTGGGCTAAATTATAAGTCACTGGAAGTAAAGGCACAACTTTAAGTCCTTTGTCTCAGGATCCTAATTAGCTCTACAGTGTTTCCTACAATTCCCTGGTAAGAATCGCCTAGAGAACTTGTTAAACCTACAGCCCCCAGAGTCTGGATCAGGAAGGCTGGGATAGAGATGGACTCCAGAAATCTGTATCCCTAATAAGTCCCTGACTAGCATCAGGGACCCCTGGGAAACAGAATCCTGATAGCTGAAGGTGCCAGAGGATTGTTGCTATAGCATCGTAGTCCCCAAACCTGGCTGCACGTTAGGAACTTGAACGATCAGGGTTTGTGGCCCCTGTTCTAGGCTTCCTGAATCAAAATCTCTAGCAGTGGGAGCCAGGACTTCAATTTTTACACTCCTACCCTGGCTGCACATTAGAATAATCTAGGGACCACTTGAAATTACCGATACCCAAGGCTTTGTGCAAAAAAACTGAATCAGAGCCTCTGGAAAGGGAATAGCTTGCAAAAGCTCCCTGGGTGATGCTGGTCAAACCAGACCACAGCTCAGCCTGTGGGAACCACAGAGGTAGATGGTGTAGGATGATGCCGACGTCATCGGGTTTTCATCTTTATTCGACAAACCAGAGCAACAAGGAGCAACTACACACCGACTTGGTGGCAGACGCTGCAAGGCTGGTTCCTTTGTCCTGTCAGTGCCCCAGACTGCTCTCTGTGCATTGCTTTAAGTTGAACTACTTATTCAGGGCTTGTGAAAACTCAGAGCAGATTAAGAAGTTTGCCATCAGCAATGGGAATAAGAAGGCTGGGAGCCCAGAAAGGCTGTTCAGTCTGTCTGCCAGTTAGGGATTTCCATATTGCTTCCAACAAGTCCTAACCACATGATGACATTATTGCTCAGGAGTAGAGTCTCTGTCCCAGCAAAGTGGAAAGGAAATTCTGTGGCCACCGCAGCTACATTTTCACAAGCTCCTCAGGAGAGTGGTTGGCACATGGTAGGTACTCAATAAATATCTGTTGAATGACTGACTGAATTTCCATCACCACAGCTAAAACCTTAAATAACCTTTCAGTATGGTTCACGGTAGATTTTTCTCCAATTTCTGAAAACAATCACTACTACAGTCATCGTCACAAAGTATGATATCACGAGCAACTGGAACTAGCAGCAAAATTGCCTTAATTTTTAATGTGGGGTGGACAAATTCTACTTAGATATCTAAGTAGAAGCTTATCCGCTTAAACTTCCAGAAGGATCAGGATTTCAACACTGGCATCTCCCCACTGTGGTGGGCGCAGTAATGGCCCCCCAAAGATCCTAATTCCTAAAACCTGTGAATATATTAGTTCAAATGGTAAAGGAGGCAGGTATGATTATGATTAGTAAAGAAACTTGCCATGGGGAATTTATCCTGGATTCTCTGGGTGGTCCAAAGGTAATTACAAGAGTTCATAAAAGATGGAAGAAGGAGGCAGAAGGTCGAAGTCAGGGAAATATTTTAAAAAGCTACACTGTTGATGTTGAAGATGGAAAAAGGGACCCTGAGCCAAGGAATGCAGGCAGCCTCTAGAAGCTGGAAAAGGCAAGGACATTGATTCTCCCCTGGAGCCTCTGGAAGGAATGCAGCCCTGCGGACACTCTGATTTTAGCCTAGTGAAGCACATTTCAGACTTCTGACCTTCAGAACTGTAAGATAATAAGTTTGTGTTGTTTTAAGCCACTAAATTTGTGGTAATATGTTATAGCAGCAATGGAAAATTCACACATCACATAATGTTTAAGGGAAAAAAGAATACAGGGAAAAATGGTGACTAGGGTGGCATTTCTTTGCATTTCAACGTAGCAAAGGGCTATATTGGGGTCCTCTACAAAGAGATGTGGCTGACATCCCATCAAAACTGTGGTATGGGTCTTCCCTGGTGGCGCAGTGGTTGAGAATCTGCCTGCCAATGCAGCGGACACGGGTTCGAGCCCTGGTCTGGGAAGATCCCACATGCCGCGGAGCAACTAGGCCCGTGAGCCACAATTACTGAGCCTGCGCGTCTGGAGCCTGTGCTCCGCAACAAGAGAGGCCGCGATAATGAAAGGTCCGCGCACCGCGATGAAGAGTGGCCCCCGCTTGCCACAACTAGAGAAAGCCCTCGTACAGAAACGAAGGCCCAACACAGCCATAAATAAAAATAAATAAATAAATAAACCCAAACTTTAAAAAGAACAAAAACAAAAAAACAAACTGTGGTATGGCTTCTAAGAGTACAATGCTGAAATAAGAGTTACGGAGACGCTCACTATAAATCAAATCACAGGACTATAAGATACCAGTGGCCATTTCTACCTGGTATACATGTCTGCTTTTAAAAACAAAAGGAGTGATATCATTCTAAGGTGTATATGGTAACTGAGCAGAATGTCTGTCTAACCAAGGTCACAACCTGCGCTTACTCCAGGTGAAATGGCCAATATTATTGGGAGGATGGTCTCCCACCCAAACACCCTTCACCAAAATGGTAAGCCACAGTTGCCTAAAGATGGCAACGATGATAAAACTGTACAATAACCCCCCTTCAGAAGATGTTGTAAAGTCATGTTTGAAAGGGCAAGCTGTCTCCCTGTCCTTCTAGGACCCGAGACTCATTCATGGCATGGCTGTATAAGACTGGGAAGTTTGTAGCCACACAAGGGGGCAAAGCCAATGGGCTCCTAAAGGGGTTGAACCTCTGACCTCAGCTTCACAACATTATCTCTATAGCAACCAAGCTCATCAAGGGGAAATGTGTTCAATCCAGTTTTATGTGACCTAGCTCTGAGGCCAGAAAGAAACCTGAAAATTTGTACCTGATGTATTACCTGATGTAAACCTGATGTATTACCTCTGCCTCCTTTTCCTTTCCGTAGGCTGAAAACAGCTACAAAGGCAGCAGACAGTTATGTAGCTGATAATTATCCTGCAAGAACCTGTATGTGAGGATGGCCAATGGCCATGGCTGTTTGAGTAGTGGGCACATCACAACAAGTGGACAACTAGGATAAAGACACTTGAGGATGAATTGTTATTCCCATCTCACAGATGAGAAAACCAAGGGGCAGGAAAGGTTAGGGCTTTAGGGCTAGGAGTGGCAGCTCTGGGATTCAAAACCAAGCCTTTCTGACTCCAATGTCTATGATTTTTGTCATCATAATACACTACCTTTGGGCTTCCCTGGTGGCGCAGTGGTTGAGAGTCTGCCTGCCAATGCAGGGCACACAGGTTCGAGTCCTGGTCTGGGAAGATCCCACATGCCACGGAGCAACTGGGCCCGTGAGCCACAATTACTGAGCCTGCGCGTCTGGAGCCTGTGCTCTGCAACAAGAGAGGCCGCGATAGTGAGAGGCCCGCGCATCGCGATGAAGAGTGGCCCCCACTTGCCACAACTAGAGAAAGCCCTCGCACAGAAACGAAGACCCAACACAGCCATAAATAAAAAATAAAATAAATAATAAAATAAAAAAAATTAAAAAAAAAATACACTACCTTTAAAACAGCAGCAGAATAAGAGAAGTTTGGAGAAAGAGGCAGCAGAGAATGACAATGTAGCAACCCCCTCGCAAGCCAAGAGGTTACAGCCATTCATTCATTCAACACTTTTGGAGTATTTGTTCTATCTATACTAGCAATTATACCCGTGCAACTTGGAACCACTAAAACATCAAAGGATATCAGGTAGCAGGACCTAGAGGCAGAGTAGAGAGCACCAAAATTCCAGAACATGGTCCAACAGTGAGAGAACCTGCCAACTGAGCAGCTCCAGCAATGAGTGGGGAGAGGTTGTCGACTCCCAGGAAGCAGCAGCAGCAGGCAGAGTGACTCAGCAGGTGGCAATGAAGACGTAGCATCTTGAGCAAAGGCGTCAGATATCCTGTTTGGAAAAACACCACAACCTCAACATGCAACAGGCTCTGAGAACAGGGCCAGGGACCCAATATGTTGTATGTTGCATATATTGTAGAAAGGACTGATCATCTACTGGCCTATTCATCTATTCAAATGATAGGCTAACACCGGGGAAGCGGTGGGGCAGTGAGGGATGGCTTCAACCACCATGGCTCTTCAGCAACATTGGAAATGCCCTTTACACCCTGGATCCTAAGGGCCTGCCCCTGCCACCATGGGGATGCTCTTCTGTTACCATTAAGAGCCCAACCACCCTTTATCATGTACATGCCTAAGTGATAGAAACAGAGATCTGAGGGTAAATCTCCAGTTCTGCATGTCCCAGAGTGCGTTCCTTGGAAATAGGATGACCTACCACATACCCTGGTTTGTCAAAGACAGCCCCAGTTACTCACGTTGTCCTGGGATAATTACTAGCAGTGTCCAATTTCCTTCTCAAAAATGTTCCAGTTTGAACCATGGTCACCTAACCCAGAAAACCATTTCTGGGGATATTAACAGCTGTGCTGTCCTTCTGTGAACCTGTAGCATGCCAACTTATGTTGTAAACCTTGAAGAATGAAATATCGTATAAAAATTATGTTGTTGAAGGAACTTCAAAGCAAAACATCTATTATTGTCTTGTGTTAACTACTGTTGTGTTACATACAATTTGAGAAATACTGTGTTCAAGTTAAACAAGTTTGGTGGTTGTTGGCAGAATATATGGCTTCCCAGAAATTTAACAGAGTAGCATGTCATGAATTTCCAAGAGGGTCAAATCCTGGGCAGTTTTTCCAAACTTACTTAAACACAAAACCTTTTTTCATAAAATGTCAAAAGAGGTCAGTGTTTTACAGAATACTCCCACGTTTTCACTCAACAAATATGGGTGCCTAGTTTGTCCTGGAATTGTTCTAGGTCCTGGAGTCAGCAGTATAACAGGACAAAGCCCTTGTCCTCATCAGGCTTACATTCTAGTGGGGGAGAAAGGCAATAAACCTGTAAACAAATAAATATTATAATGTGGAAAACAATGATCTATCCCCCCAAGTGATGGATATTCAAAATAAAGACCACAACAGTCACCAATTCTGAGGAATATTCATGAAGCAATCTGTCTTCAGACATGAGTTGGCAATGATCCATGTCTGTCAAAAGCCATGAATCGATGGGCACCTTGTTTTCTGAGTAGAAGTTTCCCTTAACAAGTCTCCCCCTTTGAACTGAGTGTACTTCATTTGTCATTAATATATATGTGCCTCTGGGGGAGTCCATCTGCCTTTGGCTTTTGTTTGCGGACTGGATTCATAATATGTGCCTTTAATACTCTTTCCTGTCCTATCTAGACTGAGGTGCTATTTAAAATAGCATCACTTTCTTTCCAAAGACGTGTATAGTTGCCTAGCACCCAGGGAATAAATTAGAACAAACGGAGAGTTATCACATTCTATGCCATAAATCCCACCCCCTAGGGGTGGGACGAGGGACAAGGAGGTGCTTAAAAACAAAAACAAAAACAAAACAAAACATGCACACACACAAAAACCTCCTACCCTTTGATTCTGTGCAGAACAGAGACTCATATTGAAATGAATAAGCCAAGTTAAAACTTTCCCTCCTGGAACAAAGCAAAAGGAAAGCCTCTTTATGTTGCAGGGGCTATAGATGCCACGGACTGAGCCTGTCCCAAAGCTTCCCTCCACTGCTCAAAAACTAAGCCATCTTGCTGCATTTAGCACTTCTCACCAGACCACCCACCCAGACGCGGATACACAAACCACATGTGTGAGGAATGCTGTTCGGCTAGGAAATCAGTATCAGTATTTCAACCTTATTACTTGCACAGACGGCCCTTTTAGTGCGACTCACTTGTTTTATCTTTTCAATAGCTTTGATTATTTTCTTTTAATGGCCTGGATTTATCCTTTTCTACCCTTTTGAAACTTCAGAGCCCTGCAGTGGAGGCCCGCATGTGCTGGAAGACATGATTACGAGGGAAGAGGAGCAAATTGCTTTGCCTTTACTCACCACTATCTCCCCAGTCCCTGTGGCCACCTATTCCGTGCAGACGGCCCAGCGCCCTGCGTTATTATCAACGTGGACTCAAGGAGCCTTCCCATTCAGGTGGTAGATTATTTTTGTTGTTATTTGACAGCTATAGGGTCCAGTTATAATTACTGGAGTGTTTTTCTGTTTGTGCCACGTACGTCTCTCCCTAGCACGTGGGAACCACATTGGTCACCCTTCTCTAATTAAGGGAAAATTAAGACCAAGAGGCCAAGCCGACAGCCCAGGGCAAGTTAACAACCTCTGGAAAAGACTGGAAATGCCCCTAAAGGGAAGGGGCCACATAAACAGGAAGGTGTGGATACTATTAGCAGGCAGAGAAAGCAGAAGCCTTGAAATGTGCTCAGGCTTCTCTATTTGGGTGGTATTCCAGGCAAGGAGACCCATAAAATACCCGTAGCTACTCCACTAGTCAGCGCATTAGTTTTGGACACTATATCCCCAAATTCCCAAGCAGAGAGGTCTTGGCGTCAGGCCTCGGTTGAGCTGCCATCTCTCTCCAGGACCCCTTGCGTATCCAAGTGGGACCATAATTCTGAGAGATGGTGAAACAAATGTACTGGGGGGAACTGGGGCTCAGTGCTCTTCCCGTGTGAGGGCACTTGGAGACGACATCCTGAGTTGTCTTCAGCAGGGCCAGGATGCCCACCCTGACTTTCTCCACGCGGCAGAAAATGCCAGGCCATTATTTTAAAACAAACAAATGAACATCTATGCTGAAACAAGGGAAGAGATTAGTCCAATTCAAGCCTGGTCATTCGAAAGCTTAACTGTCAGCCGAGCCCATCTGGGACTGATGCTTCCACACCTAAAATCAGTTGCTGGTTGATAAGATACGAGGCAGTCCACTATCATCCCCTCATGGCTTGTTGCCTGAAGATAAGGTGAGTTTCTCAAATCTAATGTCTCTTTACTCTTAAAGAGCATGTTACATAGAGCATTACATCCAATTCCTTGGTTCCTTGCCAAACTGAAAGTATTCTATTCTCTTTGTTGAAGTCGTTTTTCTCCTTCCTGTCCAATCAAGGTAGCATTTCTTGCCACTAGAGTAAATGCAAGGCCTTTGTTTAGTTTATGAACAAAACCTCTGGGAGAAATAGGGGGAAAAAGAAAAAAACACCATGCACAAGTAACCTGGTTTATTCCAAGAATGTACCCTACCATTTCTTGTCCAGTCTCTGCAGAGCTTAAAAAATGTTCTAGTTTTAGGACACAGAAAGTGGTGCTAGACCCTAGGGACTCAGAGATGAATGGGGCACGAACTGTGCCCTCAGCTGGTTCTGATCTCGCCATTCTTTCTTCCTTAAGACCAGCATCACTTCTTGAGAAAGGCTGGGGGCTCATTTTTCCTGTATGCAAAGGGAAACCAAACTTTGGTCGAATGGCTCTTTACTACGTACAGTCTTACTGAATTGTTACGAAAACAGAGCCACAACAGATTCGATATGAATTTAAGGGAAACACCTATTTCTGTCCATCTGTACTTACATTTCAACATGGGTTTTAGGGATGGGAAATACATCTGACGAATGCCTTGTAGTTCACATAATAGCATCTACACACACGTACACAGTGTATCTTTCAACATAACTACACATACCCACTCGATTAAAAAAAAAGATACTGACAGATTTATAAAACGTACTGGCCTTGCACTGTTAATCTCAAGAATACAATTTACTTAATTTATTTTTGCACTGCATGGTAGCTCTGGCCACTGTTAAGGATCTGTCAGCATTTCCATCATAACTCTATTTTCAGAATACTGGAGTACAAGCGCCAAAATACATATTTACAGTTTACAGACAGAGGTGGCTTTGTCTTCCTTTGCCTTCTTCAATGCATCTTTACAAGGGATATTCGGGGATGGCAGTGCCTACATGATAAAAAGGCATCATATAAAACAAAAGAGGTCAAAAGATGTAGACTTCCAGCCCAAGACTAGACTAAACCATGGGAATCGACTCCTCAGCATTCATGGCAGCTGTAGTAGTCTGTACATTATACTCATAGCTTTAGAGCAACAGTCCAAAGCAAGATGATAAGATGTGTGTACATAGGGAGTACAAAGCATCAGTACACAAAAATGCTAAGGGTGGCCAGTAACGAGCATACAGCAAACTAGTCCAGAGCTGGTCACCTCCACAGCGAGAAAAATGAACACGCGCCGCCCGGCACCAGCACTGACCATTTCCAGCACTGAACATCCAACTCCGTCACCTGGGGAGAGCGAAAACATTTAAGAATAAAGTCTCTCTTAAACAGTATGTCAACTTGTTAACATGTGCGGGGCTTGAAACAGTACGTGGGATGTTATGCAGGCCTAAACTGTCTATTTTAAAGAGTAGTTGGGTCTGTAAAAGTTATCAGGAGAAACATTTTTGGTGGAAGAAGAGAACCAATTTTATTGGCTCTTTCCACAAAATGTGGGTAATTATTCAGACTAGAGAGATTTGCTTCGCAATTTTAAAATGTTTAGGACACTCTCCTAGGACTTTTTTCTTCTAGAGTTTTTGTTTCCTGATCTTAAGTTTTTATGTTTTCCCCAACTCTGACACAATATGCAAGCATATATAGACATCTCTATTTGTCTGCATAGAGAGAGAGGTGGATTATGGTGAAGAAACAAAATAGCTGCATTTTTGTTGCTAACACGTCTGCTATATGCTAAGACAGAAGCACCCCCTCTCATACATATCCTGCTGCGAAACCAGGGGCAAAAGGTAATTGATAAGGGGGAAAAAAGTTCTGTACATGTTTCCTTCCCCTCAAATTACTGGGGAAAAATTTAAAGAAAGTTTATCATACTCTGGCTGGCTTAAACCATAGTCACACTCACCCAATTAATTTTATTTAGACCAAAAAATTAAACCCTGTGCTTAAAAAAACCAAAGCCACTGTTAGAATACACGCATGCCAAAAATATTTTAACAGGTTTCAAAGGTGAGTGTACATAAACGTGGCAGAACTGAGTGGGTTACTTTTAACTATTTGAATTTAATTGAAAGGGGATTTATTATTTCTGCATTTAAAAATCAGATGAGAGCAAGAGTTCAACTTCTAAAAACTCAACAGCATGACTCTTATTCTATTGGAATTTCATGGAAAATTCATTTTGCCGTCTCTATGAATAACAGAAGGGCAAGTTTTCCTGAATTTTATTAATTTACAGATGATATTCTGAAGACATTTACTTTATTACCTAAATTTTAGGTCTAAAGTTTATCACTGTAATAGCTTCCCTTCTTGCTATCCTTTTTGTCTGGTTACTTATGTTAACCAGTTTCTTGGTTAGTAACCTAGGGAACAAAAAAATCTTTACATTGCCAAATCATGGTTTTGGCCACACAATTTAGATACAAAAACAAAAATGGCCCAAACTACATATATACATTTCTAGTTAAACTACATAGATATTTTTGTTAAACCACATACATGTCTGGCTTAATTAGAATATGTGGATTAGCATTTAGAAATTTTTAAAGATTTTTAAATGTTGCAAAAAATTCCATATAAGCATTGCCCACCCCTTTCACCTGTAAAGTTAAAAAAAGAAACAAAACACAACTAAAACCACTCAATTCATCAGTCACCTAATGTCCAAAATGACTCAGAAAGTTTCTCTGTAATTAAACATTGAGGAGTGGACTACAAAACAAATGCTTCAAGGTCGGTCATGCCAATCATCAAGAGTCATAACATTATTGAAAAAGTACACTTGTCCTCAATGGGATGCTTCTGAAAAGTAATTTACAAGGAGCATGGCTGTATTATAATTTTTTAAAAGGAAAAAATAGTGTCTCTGGATAGAAAGAAACAATGTAAAAAAAAAATCCCCTTGTTAAAATGCAGAAATAACTCCATTATCAATCTACATTTACATTCCTGCCCAAAAGAATGGGTCTGGAAAGACCATTTTCTGTACAGACACTAGTTAATCTCTGTATGAAAAGACAGCATCTGGCACGGGAATAAACAAGGGAGATACTGGTCTACGAGCACGCATAGAGACTTTCTTAAGGCTGATCCAGTGAACGAACCTTTGGATCCAGAAGTATTTCTTCGTTTCTTTTCTTTTCGGTTGAATTCCTAGCAAAAACTTGGAAGATGAACTGTTCTCATTTTGCATTCTCCACTTATGGAGAGAATGGAATAATGACACCAAAAGTACTTTGGTTTGGTTTTGTTTGTTTTTTTTTTTCTTTTAAAAATAATTTGCTTTCTTTTGCATGCCACAGGACAGATTTCTAGTTTCAAAACAGGGTACATCAAGAACAAAAATATCCCCCCCTCCCCAACCATCTTTATATTCACCAATACAAGAAATCCTTCTGGAAACATAAGCAAATGACTAAACAGGTATCGAACCACTGAATCTACAAGTTAATACATAATCTGTTATGGCAGAATAACCAAGAATTTTCCCCCAAAGAAAGATTTTAATTTTTCAAATATAAAAGAGTCTAAGAGGATCATATGTGAACAAACAAAAATCTCTTATTCCAGGTTTTATGGTAAAGATGGGTAACACACTGGCAGCCGAAGAAAGCTGAAACTCTTACTAATAAATAGAACCAAATTAAGAATTTCTACAACATTTCTTTAGAAAACAGAACCAGAATTCCTCTTTTAAAAATTATGATCCTGTGGAATGCATTCACTTCCATATTTACCTAATACCGTAACAGTAAAACAGACACAAAGATGTTGATGACATCTCAACAATGCTGGATGCAGGACGTTTACAGGTACACGTTTGTTTAAAAGTCCTACAGGTTTATTGACTAAGGCTAGACAGCAATTCGTATGATCCTATTTGGTGCGTTTTCTAACCATGGTCCAAGATCATTATATGGATACAGCCAAGGACTGGGCCCCAACTTTCAGGAAAAAGACCACAAAGAAGAAAATCAGGGTGGCTATTTGGTCCCCCCAGTTGATCATTTGTGTCCTGGGACTGGAAAAACAAGGTGGAAAATACAGACTGCAACGAGTTAAGGGACTTGGAAAAAGTTGGTGGAGAGTGGCACGGTATACGAGTAAGGTCACTGGGCTTGGGATGGCAAGGGCGCTGCATTGAAAGAGCATCCACGGGACCGAGTACTTAGAATGTCTTGTGGTGTCATTCCCTCAACGACTCTAGAATATCTGTATGCAATAATAAATAGATCAGTTATGTAATAAGGCAGTGTGTTGAATATGCATTCGTCCTGTGGAATGAACCACCACAGAGAGAGATACATGATACCATACACATTCTTTAAGTTTTCTCGTGTTGTATTTGATCTGTTTGTTTTCAAGGCTATCCAGGCTAACTCTTCCCGGGGATTTCCTTGGAGAGAAGAGTGGTCCGCTGAGGCTGGTTTGCTTAACCTCTCCTTTATCAAGAGATGATGACTGGCTTTAAAGAAAAATAAAGCTGAAGGTTGTTTGCTTTTTATTTTTTCCCTTTTGGTTGCATCATTCTGAGTGTTTCCATATAAACAAATGAGAAAAAAAATCACAACCAAAAAAAAAAACCAAAAAAAACCAGAGTTTTTGATGCATCCAGTTGTTGTAGCCTCAGGATGTTCCAGATGTTTCCAGGTAACTCTGTAGTTTACGGACTGTGGTTTTGTCCAGCGAGCAAAGGTCAAAATCAAATGTTGTGTTTGTGATATGAAAGTGTCCAGTTTCTTCTATAAGGTTCACAATCTAGAGGAGTAAAGAAGAGAAAGTTCAGGCAAGAAGCAATAGACCTCAAAAGGCAAAAAGAGAGAGAGATGGAGGGAGTCAAATATGGAACCAAGTGATTAATAGTCTCAGTTATAGCAGGAAGGTCCTATACTGATAATGGCACCAAACTACTTCTTAGCCAATTTGATAGGTCAAAGGAATATTAACCCTTTGAATTTCTCAATGAGAGCAGACTACCTGTTCTCATTCATAGTCTTTAAACTGATTCCTACTTCCAAGTCATCAACAGACCATTTTACTATAGGGGTGGGAGTGAGAATGGGTAACTAGCGGGAGATACAATTTCAAGACCCCTTTTAAAAATTAGTTACTGACTCAATGGACAGTGGCTGTACTTAATAGATGAAAGGAAATTCCAGCCTAGAAATAACAGAACTCCTTATAGAAAAAGTATATACACGCAGACACACATATATATAATGATCATTTTTCTTTCTGATTACATTACTGTTGAAAGTCTAAAAAGCTCAAGAATCCACAAAGAAAAAATCAAAACCGTCTACATTTCCACCTTCTGAAGATCATGGCTAGTTACTAGAAAGGGGCTCAAGGAAGCCTTCTGAGGTGCTGGAACTGTTTTGCTGCTTGATTTGGGTGCTCGTTACAAAAGATGCATTCACTTTGTTAAAATTCATCCAGCTGTACATTTTGTTATGCTTTGACAAAAAATAAAAATCTATATTCATTCCATTAGTCATGTTCAGTTGATGCACTTGAGTATCTGGGGTGATAAGTATCATCCGCAGAAAGAAAGGATGCCTTTGTCTCCCCATTTGGGAATAGTTATACCTCATTTCTTGAATTGGTTCCAACTTCCAGAAATATGATAAACAAAAGTGGTGACAGAGGCACTATTGGTCTTGCCTGGCTTTCGGAAGGACGCCTCTAAGGTTTCAACATTAACAGTGATGTTGGTTATGGGTTTAAAAGAATCTTTTATCATGTTACATGTCTTTCTATTCCTATTTTACTAATAATTTTAACAGAAATAGATGCTATGCCTGGGTAGTATGGGTTCTAGGTATGTTTGTTGTGAGTAAATTGGGATGGAGGGGGGTTGATTTTAGTAAGCTTTGTCGGGGGGAGAGGAAAATCCGCATCAAGATGAAAGAAAAAGTATTTGTGCAGAGAAACCGACTGGCAAACCATTTCGCTTAATTTTAGTTGTCTGTTACTCCTTTTCTATCACATGCTTCCGTTCTCTTTAGTACAATCATCTTGAAAGGAATAATTTTAATTATTCAGCTTATTATTTATTCAATGAAGTTTTAGATTACCTAATTTCCGGTTGAAAACAGCAGAATGGAAACTTTTGACCTTTTCTTCTTACAATTAGTTTTCTTTAAAAAAAACAGTAAATTTGTGAACTATTCCCTATGGGTCAGTGGCTCTCAATAGAAAATGTGCTCCCTATTCCTGACATATCTGCCACAGAAACATAAGACATAGTGAACCTCAATCCAATTAACTGCACAACTCCAGACTGAGCTGTTATTGCCTTATTCAACCTCTGGAACTATTTTTTTTTACAGATATAACTATGGGTTTAATAACAAAATCAGTTACTCCCATTGCAAAATCATGACAGACACAGCGAACTGCCTACCTAATATCCATTTATCCCTTCTTCTTTACTAGCAGAAGCTTGATTTTCTGGGAGTGGCAATACGCCCAGCTAAAATACCTGCCTCCCAGACCCACTTGCAGCACTGGGCAGACACTGCTATTTACGGTTTATTTGTCAGAAGTCACTGGCCTTTTAGGAAAATTTTCGAAAGGGTATGGACAATGGGCATGAGGCTTTGCCCTCTGCTCTTCCTGTCTGGAATGAAGATGCCATCCTGGAAGTGCAGCAGCTGTCTTCCCCTCAAGTGGATGAACGCAAGATGTGAAAGATGGCAGAGTAGGAAGGCAAGGAGTCTATGTCCTCAGTAGCACCTTTTCCACCACACTGACCATGAATCACTTACCTCCAGGCCTATTATTATATGGGGTGGCGGGGGAGGGGGGGATGCAGGGGTGGAGACGGAGCCTGACTTGCTTAAACCACCGAACTCAGCGTTCTATTACACGCATCAAGAGAATATCAGGAGGGGTGTTCCCAGTAATGGTTAAAGTGTGACATTCACATAAGAATTTATCAAGCTAGATCTTATTATTAACACTAAAAGATCTAAAATGAACCCTCATTTGCTTTATTAGTTAATAGTTAAAACAGATAAGTCAGCCACACACATCTATATACACAGAGAAACACGCATACACAGCTCTGTCCACAAACACAAGCCTTTCAAGGCAATCAAATACTATAATACATATTTAACATCGATTGAATTAAAAGTACTTTCCAGAGTAAATTATCTTTTTTGCTACATTGTGTAGAAACACTATAGACCGAGTGAAAATGTGTAAACTTCGGTATAGAAACAAACAGCCTCTTCAGAGAGCTCTTTCGGGATGAAAACAAATAGCCTTTCAATGGAAGCAAATGACAATTATTCCAGAGTGTGAATCCTCTCCTCAACTAGCTGGCCAGTAGGTAAATGACCAAGCACTCAGAACAGAGAATCCTGAATTTGGCATATCATATTCTGACTCTGCTCACTATTTGAATGGCATTGGACAGAACACAATAACCCCTGGGCCTCAGTCTCTTCATCTGTAAAATGGGGACAATGCCACCTGTTCTACCTATCATACAATGTTGTTCAGAGGATCAAATAATATACGGAACATGAAGCTTCTTTATAAACTGCAAACTGCTACACAGATGAGGGCAACATGATTATGATTACCGTGTAAACATGAACTTATCCTTAATTATCTGGGAGGTAACTATATAGCACATGAATTTTCAGACCCAGTGCTTTTTCCTCTGCCCCTCATTGACTGTTAGCCATTTCATTAGCACTAAAACAAATGAAGCAGGGAAAATGCCAGAAGCTAAAGCTCAGAAAAGACCTCCTTGAAATTAAAAAAAAAATTATAATAAAAGTCTGCAGGAGGAAGGGAAGAAAGCAGGGAGAACAGTAGCTGAAGTAAAGTAGTTGAAACGACAAACTAAAACCACAATGTGGGGATAAAGAAGTACAGCCCTCCATTTTCCCTTGAAAATGACAGGTAACTCACCCCTTTAAGAAAATAAATTTCTGTGGACTCAATATAGTTGCTCGCTAATTACTTAGCAATAGGCAGAAGACAGAGTAATAAAAATACCCTCTAGAAAAGGCCACTTGGTTTTAGAGCAAATAAACACATTTGCCCACTAGGATATTCGGCCCCGTCATCTCACATGCACTGTACTACCTTGTAGGTTCCGGGGCTTCAATCACAGCCCTCCCGTCTCCTCCACAACCAGCACGCCCTGCCTGCAGCCACAACAGGCAAAGAAATGAAGGGGACCGTATCAATCTCACTAAATGAGCCCTGCATTTTTATGGGAGCTTATAAGAATGCATCACGGCGGAGGCAGAGACAGCCTTAAAGTAGTAGCGGTGGCAACAGATGGGGCGTTCAGGACTATTTGCCAATGGGAACGGCATTAATGATTTGAATTATTAGAGCACGAACCTACACCCTCAATTAAGTAAAGACTTCATAAAGAAAAATAAATGTGGGTGCCTTTCCATGAATCCTGAAAAGAGTCAGAACATCAGAAACACCGCGTTAACACGCTTTATTGCAATGACACAGCCACAAAGCCTAAAAAGCACCACCCTGCTGGTCCTTGAAGGACGCCATGCTGCCTGTCTATAGGAATCCCCGCTCTGCTGATGCACCGTGGCTCTACCTTGGTGTCGTTACCCTGCATCGTACTGCAATGACGAATCCAACTCCAAAATAATAGTAATAATAAAAGACAGACTGAGTGCAGATAAGGAAAGCAGGCAAGGGCACATGGTATATTATAGGTAGTGGAAAAGGCGGAGTATGTATACTGCTTAACTCATTCTTCAGATGATGGTTGTTGTGAAAACATCTGTGATGGATTATTTCCTGCCACGTCAGCTTTGGAGGGGGTACCACGCAGGCCTGTTTTTTTTTTTTTTTTAAAACAGGGTAAGATCCACTTGTTAAGTCTGTAGCTCCTTTCCCCAATCCTGGTTATAAAAGTCATAAAAATTATTAAAAGGCAGATGCATTGTAGTCTGATTATGCTTTTTTATATTTTTTATGTTAAAAAAACAAAACAAAACAGGATTCTTTCCACCCGAAGCAGCCTCTTTGCTGAGTGGGAAGTAATGAACAAGCTTTGCTTTAACTGCTTCTGTCTGGTGGGGAGTCGGGTCTGGGGTAAGTTAGGACTTCCTGGAGAATGGCCCCAGCTGTGGATGGGGAAGTCCTGTCTACCGTGTGACGACGTGTGCCCTACCCTGGGTTAAGAGGCATCCTGGAGAAAATCACTTTCAGCAAAACACTTCTCAGGGAGTGTTTTCCATGTTGTTAGAACACTCTGATATACCATTTATTCCCCAACTCCCTGAAGAAAATTCTAAATGTACAATAGCTGTTACCTAAATTGCTGAACCATCCTCTAAGGAAGCCCTGGTTTTCCCTCAGAGGTTTTTTGTTCTTTGTTTTTCTCCTAAGGAGGATGCAAATCCAGACTCAAGAGCTGGAACTCCAAGGGAGTTTAGAAGTGTTTAGAAGTGTTCAATCTCCCTTTCCAAATGAATGTGGAACATGTGGTTTAAAGAAGAATCAAATTATTAGTCAGTCCGAGGTACTGACATCTCTGGTTTTGACTGTGCCTACTGTACTATACTTTTACCTTACGGAAAAGGGCCTTCAGAACACAGCCTCTCTTGATCCAGCGCTTTCTGTTCATTAATCTAGATGCTGGATGCCAGCACTGCATGTCCCCAGAATAAAACAAAGATATTAACCACCTTTTGTGAGCCAAAGAAAAGTGTCAGGCCAGATTTTTTGACAGGATGCATTTAATAAGGAAAAGACCTGGGATGGGATCCTGAGCTCACCAGAAATCCTGTCTCAGGTGCTGGGGTCTGTGTGGCTGATAATACGCAGGCTCTGTGGAACGCAGTCCACAAGATGAGCGGTGCTCAAGGTGGAGAATAACATTAGTCCTCAATAGTTCTATGTTTTACAATAGGAATTAATTAAGCAGTAAACCGTGACAGGACATGCATCATGGTATCATAATCACAAGCCTCAGCTGCATTACAAGGCAAAAGGCCAAAGACTGAGAGCTTTCAACTGGCCTGGGAATGCAATTAGGGTGAAACGCTGTGGGCCCTGGAGTGCCTTTATGCCAGGTTAAAAATTCATAGATATCACTCTCTCCCTCTAGAACACTAAAATTATCCACTTCGATGGAATTCTCCAGTAAGCCACCTTCCCTCACAAGTCTTTCAAAGGTCAAAATAAAGGACAGTGTGAAATTAGGAATGCCAATGACACCCCAAGGTAAGACCCTGCCCAAAAGCCTAGTATCCTCGACTCACTGGTTGGCTTTCCTGGTGAAGGGGTCCCAACCCTGACCAAACATCTGTCTCGCTCTCCTGCAAGACGCACTATTTGGGCCCAACTTGTGCTTTAATAGCTTTATTAGACAACTGCTCCACAGTGGTTCAGAGCTGGTGTTCGGGAAAGGATGGGAAAGTCAGCTAATAGATTTACCATCACCATTCAGGCAATTAGCCCCAAATAATTGGTAAGTGGCAGGCTGAACAGTTTTCAGTTGCACAGAAGAAAGCTGAAGAAAAATGCTATCAAAATACTAGAATATGTCTTAGGGTAAGCCACTCAAATCCTGCTCCCCGACCCATTACGCACTTAGATAGAAATGCAACAAATGCAACTTATCCGCAATTAAGAATTATAGGTCTACAGTCTTTTGTTCAAATCTGAAACTCTAGAAGGGTTAAAAAGCTTATCAGACCAATCAGGGAACTTGGAAAGTTTGAGAGTGTGTATTTATAGATTTATGCAAAAATGTACACAAAATATAAATGTGACCATCAGCCATTAAACATTAAAAAAAAAAAGTAACCCATACACAGCTGGGGTAGATTAAGTACTAACTTCAAGTCATTTGAAAGTAGTAAAAAAAAAAAAAAAAAAAAAAAAAAAATTCAAGCAGCAAAAAAAGCTACAAACCCACCCTGGAATTTAGAACCCAACCTTCTCTTTGGGTGTTAAAGAAAAATTATTTTATCAATAGCCACTGTTAATGCAATGGAAGCATGTGCTGTAACTGTATGAAAACTAAAAACCATCCTTCTTATCTTCTCAAAACATCAAATTGTACTAATAGAAGTTTCCCCACTCTACAAGTCTTGTACAGTTGAGTTCATAATAATAGAATGTATGTTATACAAGATAAGACAAATGAGGAAAATATTTATTTTCCTTAGAATAGCATTGGCAAAGGTTACCAAATTGAATCACAAATGTTTACAGCACTTGACTGCAATTCTTATCACTGTTTTCCCATGAAACCAGAAGCCTGGCCGCAAAGGTTTCTGCATTCCTACCTTCCCCTCCCTCAGCCCACATGACAGCATCAGACGGCTGAGGGATCAGTATATTCCAGCATCATCACCTCCCCATGTGCCCAGTTTTCGTTGTACCGTGGAAGCCCCAAAGCAGACTTCTGGGCAGCCTCGGAAATGAACCCCCCCCCCAACTACTTTGCAGGTGGCACTGGGCCAGTTCTGAGAGTGTGGGGCTTTCAGAAGGCCACCTGGCGTGGCCTCCAGGTGCTATCACACTAGCCCAGGACAAACTAGGCCTTGACGTTTCTGGAAAGGGTTGTGTTAAAAAGCATTTCTCACCTGCTGCAGAATGTGTCTTTCCCTCAGTGTCATCAACCTTCTGTGAAGCTCTACCAGTTCATCTAGGTATGCCTGAAAGAGAACGGCATCCCCCCAAAGAACAAGCACTTTAAGGAAGCAGTTCAAAAATAAAAGGATAAACAAATAAGAACATACAAGCAGTGGTTAGAGGTTCCACATTCTACCCTCTACCCCAGGCTGTGTGGGTGCACTGCCCAAGGCCTTTGCAGACCAAATCTCTCTTGGCCAACTATTAACTTTTCAAGCCAGCTTTTTATTGATAAAAAGGGCAATTCTTGCACTTATTTGCTCTCAACAAGGTTCAAGTGAGCAGGTTCACCCTCTCCCAACAACGCCTCTACAGAGAGAAGGGGAACTCAATGAAAAATTGTGAGTTTAAGTGTATTACCACAGTCTACACTCTTTTTTTTTTTTTTTAATCTATTCTTCCATCTTAGAAGCATTTTAACTAAGAGAAAAAAGCCCAAGTTTGACTATGGAAGTACTGATGCACATTACCAATTATGTCAGGGCAAACTGAAAAGAAAAAAGCCCTCCTGGTCCCTCCTGGTCATATCTAACATTGTTAGTGAACAGCAAGTAACAGGACAGAAGAATGTCTTATGAAAAACAGAGGTCACTATCCAAATTAGCATCTGCTTTGTCAAGAGCTCCCCTGAAAAGGCAGAGGTGCACCTCCATATGCTCAGACTCATGGTCTTTGTTAGCATAAATGCCTGGATGTTCCGAGTGCCATTTGCAATGAAGGCAGAAGAAAGGTCTGTGAAGCATTAGCCAGGCCCGCCCCTGCAAAGCACGTGAGGACCCTGCCCACAACGAGACACAAACCCCCAACAGCCCTTGAAGTCAGATTTTGGATGCGTGACTGCACACTTGGGGAAAACACACTGCACTGGGATCGGATGTCCCGCTCACTTAAGTCTGAGATTCCTTAACCCTCCACCTGCACCACAATTCTCTCACCTCCCAATTCAATGTGCCTGAAATCCCTTGGCAATAATGGATAGCATAAGGCCAAGCTTAACACTGGAGATATAAACAAGACTTGGAAAATAAACTACAAAGCATTGGGAAGAAGTGTTTGTCATTTGGAGGTTTCAGGCATTTCTGATGGAGAAAACGAAAGGAGAACCAGCAAGGATGATCAAGGGAAACACAAAGAAACAGAAGAGGGTCGGTGCTGGAGCACTCACAGTAATGGACTGGACACCTACCTTGTCACATTCACCATTCTTTATTTGCTTATCTGATTTGCTTTGCTTTATTGGACTTTTCACTTCAAGAATCTAGGGATCAAAGAGAACACAGTTAAATTTGATTTCTAGCAATTCTTAGCTAACCAGCCACCTAAACGAAGGGACTTAAGAATGAAATGTCACAGTGCTTTGTGACCACCTAGAGGGGTGGGATAGGGAGGGTGGGAGCGAGACGTAAGAGGGAGGGGATATGGGGATATATGTATATGTATAGCTGATTCACTTTGTTCTAAAGCAGAAACTAACACACCATTGTAAAGCAATTATACTCCAATAAAGATGTTAAAAAAAACAAAAGAATGAAATGTCACATAATAACATCACTTTCCAAAGAGCATTTCTCCTCCATACATTTTCTTTCTTCTCCTCTAATCTTAACTTTCTCTGGGAAAATAAATTACGTATATCTGAAATGCTGAGTCAGGGCAACAGAACTTAAAAAAAAAAAGGTGAAGATAAGGAAATTGATCTAAGCTTCCAAGGCTGCTTCTCTTTTGTGACAACACTCTCAAACATATGTACAGCAGCTGAGTTGTAGCGGACTACAGTCCCCTCTGGCAAGAATATTTTCCTTATTCATTCCGTTGTTTCAGCATGACTACCAGCGCTCGGTACACTAAGGATGATAAGACAAACACTCAAATACCCTTTTTAGCACCTGACTTTCAGATTCTAAAAAGTACTCACTGGTATCCACTAAACTGAGGCAGCTTTGGAAATGAAGGTAGCCATCGGTTACACTGGTTGCTCCCAACTTGGGATCCTCCCACTCAAGAAGTAAAGAGCTAGGACTATCTTCTGTATTTCAAGAAATGATGTGTTTACCCATGATAAATATCAAGTGCCTTTCCTTTTATCTGACCCAATGGTAGCTTAGGTTACGAAGAGCAGTTTTGCATACTGTTCAGACTGTTGGGAGCTACGTTTCTAATTAATAAAAAGGAGAAACAAATTATTACTTAATAAATACAGTTGATTTATTAGAATTTTCAAAATTGAGAATTATGAGGGAAATATTTTTAAATGGCCCTTGCTTAAAATGGTTGAGAACCACTGAAATTATTGATGAGTGTTTACAAATGTATATAAACATAAAAAGCAAAGTAATTTGTCTTTTTCATTATATCCTCATTACCAAGTGAGTTATTATAACCTGAAGCTAATATTAAGGAAGAAAATGCAAAATAAAGGAGATATTTAAGAAGTCTCACATTCCTACTGCTCTTCTTTTCATCCATTTCTGCTTTAACAACACACACACACACACACCACTCTCCAGTTCTGTTCAAAGGTCTACCATCTTCCAAACACAAAGAAGATTTTTAAAATGAGTCCACATTTATTTTGTAATTTAATTTGTAGAAAGAGCATTGATTGGGCTCAGAAACCCAAGTTCAGGTACCAGTCCCATCATTCATCATTTTTGAACCTCAAAAAATGAGATAAAATGAGAGAGATGAACAAGGTAACATCCAGGTTCCCATTCAGCTATAAAATTTTCTACTACTAATAAACATTTTACCCATTGAGGATGACATTCTAGAAAAGACCAAATACTTCTCTAAGGGTACATATTCCTTTGAATTTAGGAAAATGTGTAAGTAAGAAGTGAGCTCCTAACAGAATCTTGCCTGAGAATAGCCTTTATTTCCTCATTTTTAACATTAAGATAACCAGAAGACCAATGTGACCAGGCTAACTTCAAATACAATACTTCTGGCAACACAAGGAAATTACTTAATCGCACAGGCAAAGCAATAGTTTTTAACATGCTTCACTGTAAAGGAAACCAAACACTCCACTACATTCAGAATTTCCTTCTCTATTGTTGAAAATGAGACCTCAAGGGAACACCGGCGCTGAGACCTAGGAGTAATTAGGTCAGTAGATGGCACTCCTCACCAACTCAGATCTGGGGCTGGGCCCAAGCAGAGCAGATGTGCTGCGATTTCAGGCAAGAGGGAAAAACAGTGGCTGCCTGCCTTGTGCATTAGAAAACGGAATTTTGTTCCCATCATATCCCACCCCAGAATGCCCCCCTCCATTCCAGGCCCCAAGTCATTGCCCTCTGGGGGCCAAGTGACTGAGAACTCTCTATTTGCCATATAGAGCTGTTAACTAGGTTGAGAGAGTTCCACCACCTTCTCTTCAAAGCAGAAAATAGAACATTCAGGGCGCTGAAGTCCCACCCTACACATTCCGTGAGTGCTACAGCACAGAAGGCCCAAATACATTGAAATCCTAGTTTCTTTCTTCTGAAGCTGCAGTGGCAGGAACAAAAGCCCCGGGTGTCAGTGATCCGCCTCGAGTTACTGAGTGGCTGCCCAGAGAGGGCTCAGTTAATCTTCCTGCTTTGATCTCTCCCTGCTCCAAAATAAACAGCTTTGTCAAAACCTCATTCTGAGAGCCGAGCCATGCTGAAGACAATTGTTTTATTTATGATCATTTCTTATCTTTAAGGAAACGACTCCAGAATAGAAAAGTACGGCACCTTGTCTTCCACGGGCTGATTTCAAACCAGTTTAACTGGATAGACTCTTTTATTTCATTCAACATGCCTTGCAGGCTGATAGGTGATTTATGATATTCTGAATAGTAACTCAGGTCCCATGGATCGCTTCCTTCCTTTAAGGCCCCCTCACCTCCCTCCCTTCTACACTTTCAGCCAAAAAGGATCTGGAATTTTGATTTTGTTTGAAATTCACATAACAAGGTTTGAAGTAAAAAAAAAAAAAAAAAAAAAAAAAACTTTGGTTAAAATGGCACAGGATTATTATTCCCTATTAAGCTGTATGGGAAGAAAAAGCCACCCAGACTGCTGAGATGCACCATTTATGCACGTGGTAGTCTCTGAAAATAGAACTGTGATGAGTTGCACTTCTCTCCTTAATCTGAGTATATGGCTTGAGAATCAAAATTTCAAGATTATTATTTTTCTGTATTCCTTTGTGAGGACTGACAACTCAATTATTCAGCAGATGGGTTCTCTACTGATGGGTCTTTCATGTTAATGATCACTAGTAGCTCCTAACAATACTCAGGTTAATTACTTGCTTTGTTGACATGTGGCTCTCTCTCTGCTCACTTTTTTCCAAGAGTTAGAAAATGTTTGACTCAATTAGCACTTTCTCTCTTCCCTAGTCCCTAGAAGATTGAGAAAAGGTAAGGAAAACACAGCTTTGTCTGATAATTTACAGAAACTTGAGAGACCATTTATCAACCTACAGACAGAGAACAGCCAAGGGATATGGAAGAAGAAAACTCAAGAGTCTTCTCATGTCAGAGTTTGGCCTTCCCAGTAGGTTTTCATCTATTTTATGTGAAATTTCAGATCATCATCATCATCACTATCTCTCTCACACACACACACACACGACTAAAAAGCACACTCCAGTTGTAAGACATAGGTCCAAAGAGGAAAACACCCTGTGGTACATTTATTTCCTACCCTAAACTAGTTAAAAGTGAAAGCATATGGACCTCCTTATTATGCTTATAGGTGTATGGAGAAAATGACATATCACTGAGTACTCCTGACAGACTGATGATTCACATGTGTGAAGCTACATCTGTCAAATAAACATGTGCCAAGGAACTAGTGGTATGCTATTTAATTGGATGAAGTAATTTTTACCCTTTCTAGATAGATGATACCATTTGTTTTTGTTTTCATTCTGCTAGACAGGTTAATAAAAAAAAGTCTGACAAAGACTCTAAACCTTTCCCTGAAACCAGGGCCAGCTCAAGACTGCCCGTCAGGAAGGGATTAGGGGCAGTTCTGTCTGCAGGGCAAGGTGGGGGCTTGTTGGAGCTGCATTTATTTACCAAGCACGGTCTTAACCCTGACTAGAAAATATGCTGAAGGAGACTACTGTGGGGTACAAAAGCACACCCTAATGCCCTTCACTCCTGGCACTGCCACTGCCCAGTAAGTACCCTAATTTTAACATACCACCCACTGGAAGCAGAAATTAGGCCTATATAGGTTTAAACTGGATATAAAACTATATTCGAGGTCTGAATGCTATTCTTTTGCCAGCTCGTACTGAAGCACACACTTATAAATATAAGAAACCCAAGTAATCTAGTTAGCCAGCCCAGGGCTCTTCTCAACTGAGTGGCAGTGACGGTTATGCCCATTGTCCTTACTTTCCCCCGAAACGCCTAACTTGGAGTCACACTGGAGGTGAAAGCTGGCTGGGCCATGGGCATGGCTGGCACTGGAGGTGGGGAAACACATGGACTTCGGGGAGTTAGGATAAGGAAGAAGAATGCACACCTCCTTGAATGGCCAGTCTGTAATGGATGATGAGGTTGGGCCTGCAGTCACAGAGAAATTGCAGTTGAACTGTAACTGGTGAGGTAAAGAACACTGATATTATTTCTACTTAATAATGGAGGCTTTAAGTTGTAGATAAAACTTTATAAATGAGGAATTTTAAATTTTGAGAGATTTTTGCTTATGCTTTACACAAAATTTAAAATGAAAAAGGCTTCAGCTATAAAATCACAGTTTCCCCATCAAACAGAGATCACAAATTCAAGGGCAAGTCTATTTAAAATCACAGGTAGGACACCTGTGAAACAGAATAATTTTACAAAACCACATTTCCTTTATTTTCAAGTTAACATTCATACAGTAACTTGAATTAAGCAATTACTGTAGAGGTCATGTGGAATCTGTCTAAACAAAGAAATAAGAATAACATGGTAATAGAATATCAATTCAACGCATAATGACGGTTTTACAATACTTGAAAATAGTTTATTTTAGCAAGTATTTAAAATAATCATTTGTTTAACAAAAGCTCTTCATCACAGCTTTCAAAGTTCTGCCTAGACCTTATCCAAATAACTATATTCTGAGTTGATCATCAAATTCATAAGCTTTCCTTTACCTTGATTTATAACAGCAATGATAATGACCACTGTTTACTGTGTATTTTATAAACTATTCCTTACAATCCCAAGTGATAATCCTTTTTCCTGGATGAGCACACAGAGGCAGGGCACCTATAATAATAACCATCTATCATCAACTGTTTGCCAAGAAGGTATGAACAATGCCTCATGCCCTTTACATATATTTTTTGTCATCCTCCCAGTAACCAGCAAGGTAGATATTAATATCCCCATTTACAAATGAGGAAACTGAGGATAAGTTAAAAGTTATTTTCCCACCAATAAATTATTGTAAATTAGTAAAACAAAGAACCAGGCTTTATATTAGCTCCAAAAGTCATATTCTTTCTTAGTCACTTAACAGCCTACTTACAACTGAGGGGGAAAATATACAGAAATCAGGAGTAAATGGGCAACACTTTTTGTCACCATCCAGTCCTGCATCTAATTAATTAACCCATCCAACGGAACATACTTTTCATGACAACAGAAGTTCTTTTACCCTAACTATGTGTTTATTCCTAAGGCTGTAGATTCCCACTTATTTGCTATCAAGGGGGACTTTGTTTAAAACTCAAGGGGTGAAAAGTTTTGCATGCTTAGTAAAAATGATCAACCTCTAGTTCTGCAGAATCTTGAGAAGTGCAAACCCAGCAACTTACCTGGTTGTTGTTGGTTTTTAATAAGGGTGGTGGCGGTTCGTGATGTAGGGGTGAGGAAGCAGAACTGCTTTCACTATCGCTGCCATCACTTAAGCTAACTCTGAAAAGAAACAGAGAAGTCATATGCGTCATTACAGACAGTTCCTGAAATATCCAAAGAATTAAGGGCAGAGAGTAAGGAATCCAAACACTAGTCACTGTGAACTTGTCTTGACTCATATAACCGCTACCATGTATTGGCGTTTTACTTTGTATCTGGAATAGGGTTAAGTGTTTTACCCACTACTTCTCATTTACTAATCCCCATTTCACAGATGAGGAAACTGAGACCTAGAAAGACTAGGTCACTTACCTAGCGTCACAGAGGTAAGAGTGGAGGTTCTAGGATTCAAACCCAAGCAATGGGACCTGAAGCTGGTGCCCAGCCAGTATATCTTACTGGCTTCATTTATTCATTCATCTCCCTGTTCCAGCTCCATCCACCTACTATCATAAGCAGGTCACCCAAGCTTGCAGGTTAGCAAAATTAGACAGTTCACAGGTTACTACCTTTTTCTCCTTTCCCCCAGCCTATTTGCTACAGGTGAAATTTTTACAAATATGGCTAAAATACAGGCTGCAGGAGTGGAAATAACTGCTAAGAAGAATGTGGACCACAGCCCTGCAGGACTGACAGCTCAGGGTGACATCTGAAGATGGGATGTGTGAAGCCCAATACGATAGACCCATCACCAATCATTTCCATAGTGTAATGATGCAAAGCTGACCCTAGTTCTGATACAACAATTCATTGGAAATACACCACAGCAACATGAACAGACAGTGTGTTTGGGATAACTGCTTTAGAAAAATACAATATCTTTCAACAACGAAAGATAATAAAAATATCACCTCCTCCCCAATTTTTTCCCTTTCAGAACAAAATGGAATTTTCTTTTAGCCAGAATAGGAGATATTTCTTTATTCTACTCTGTTGAACGTATGCCCTCTTTTAGAAATGTCCTTCAGTGTTTGCTCCCTCTCCTTGGTTATACAGTAACCTAATATAATATTCTTCTCAGAAACAGAAGATGCTTTAGAAATCAGGATACTTTTTCTTTTGCCCTAAATAGGCAATCACATTCCAGCTCCATAATATATTCAGAGAGACAAGATACAAGACAGGAAATGAAAAGGATACACTGGGACATCCTTTTAGCAAAAACTGATGGAACTTGTTTTTCTTAACTAAATTGCATTAATGAAGTGTTCAGTTGAAGCACTGCTTTAAAATGCTTCTTGACTGAAGTGGCTGAGTATTTAAACTGATTAAACAGTTGAGACTTCACAAGTGCAATGAAGATCAAATGTTATGCTGGCGGGGACTGTGCTAACACCACATGTCAGGAGGGGAGAAAAGCCTTTGCAACAACTGTGCATCACGTCGGCCAACTCACAAACGTGTACCATCTGACCCGTACTGATTCAGGGGACGGGGCAGGAAGGGGGCAGGCCACAGCTCATCACAGAATATCGAGATCTTCTATGTAACAATAACTTGGGAAAGTGTCTAAATAAATGTCTAAGCGTCATGCATTTTTCACCAGCTACATGTAAGAGCAGCCAGTGGTCAGGATGTTGGTTGTTATAAAGATGCTCCTCACCTACAAGTTTCAGTCCATCTTTAGGTTTTTTTTGCCCTATCAGTTTCCTTCTTGTCAGATTAAAGACTTCTAAAGGGAAACATTATAAGGCCAAAGCCGTAAGGTTCCTCATTTTCTCCTATTTAAAAGGAATACAGATGGGTGAGTTTGGGAGACAAGGCGGAGAAAGAGATATTGAGTACGGCCATAAGGAAGAATCGCTGAGAGATTTGATAGGGCATATACTCTAAGGAGCCTCTTCTCAAAGGACACAAAGGAATTACCAATTAGCAAACATATGGTCTGTCCAGTATGGGTTAAGATCGCATTCTTTATAGGAATTTTAGGGTAATAGATAATGGGAAAAGATTTAACGCAATATATTATAAATGTAATTTTTAAGTTCAAATAGATTCATACTTTTTCTACTCAAAACGCATTAAAGTAAGCATGCCCATTTGTTTTCCTCATGATAAAGAAATAAAATCCTCAAGGCAATTTCAAGTTGACTATTAATTATAAGTGACATGAATTACCATCTTATAATGTAGAATTATGCCTCACCGCATTAAAGCTACTTAAGGAACCTAACTGTCAGCACACTTAAAAGGAATTTATTTTCTGGAAAACACACAGGTGATCCTGGTTTTAATTAGGTCACACACATAATTCATTGAAGCCAATTATGCATTTCTAACTGCAAACAGCAAACACATTTCCTCAGATTCTGAGCTACCTACAGCAATGGATCTACACAAATTCTTCAAATGAAAGCAGAGTTAATTTCAGCAGCCAGTCCTGCCACCTTGGCATTTACTTTGAAGAGCAAAGACTTCTACTAGGACTTCTTTCCTATAAAATTTATGGAGGAAAAGCCTCTCCTTTCTGAGAAAAAAGAATAAATAGTTCCCTGGAGAAGTTGCGTAAGCATGCCAAGGTGCTGCAACTTAAAAAACGAATGTGACCACTTACTGCTATTGTTTTTGGCGTTTCACACTTTTGCATGTGACCATTACTGCCATTGTTTTTGGTGTTTCACACTTTGGCTGTGGTTATACTATTAGGCGGAGTGAAAAGGTGTGATTCCATTACAGGGAACCTCATTCCTTCCAAGACACTCACCTGCGACTTCGGCTGCCTCCTCTATTTACAGGTCTCTCCATTTCGGAGTCATTGTCATTATCCTCTGCCTCATCTGATTCCTCCTCATTGTCATCGGAATGCAGATCTTTCATTATAGACCTTAAAGGACCTGAGTAATGACCACGAACCACAGGCAATCAAACACACTTAGCCACATCAGACACAGAGGAATGCTCACCAGCACAGAGCACTGGTTAAAAATTACCACTATCATATATATTTATACAATTTACATGACAAATTTGGTAGTTTCTGGAATGCAACCTCTGCCAAAACACTATTGCTTTCATAACAGATGCCCGAAAATGTTCTTTAGAAAATCTCTATTTCCTAGGGATTTTTTTTCTATGCATTTTTCTTCCCTAAGAAAAATCACACCTAAAAAGAAAGATCTGTTAGTAAATTGAATGTTTTGTTAGGTTAATCCGTGTATTGAAAAGTTGAGACTAATAAATCACCATGGTTGTAACTTGTTCTTAGCAATGCAGCCTTTGTGTGGTAGTTTTTGATCTATTAAGGTTTAGCTGTTCCTTTTATTTCAAGGTCAATTTCAGGTCAAGCAAGCATTTCAGTCAAGTTCAGATTATAAAGTATTTCAATTCCATGGTGTAATGTCCTATCTCTGATTTTATATTGATCTTGGACACAAGGTCTTGTTGCAACAATTTTGTGTAGCCAATTTTATTTTACTTTTTAAGAAATTCCTGGCAAAATACTGGCATGTATTTACATAAATAAGACCATGTAATAAATCAGGTGCCCAGAATATTCAAAAGAGTGTCCAGTATTAGATGGGAGAGAAAAATCAATTCAGATTATTCTAGAATTGAAAAAAAAAAAAACAGAAAAAAATGCATAGCGTGGCTTATTTTCACCGTACTACTCTAAATGTGATGAAAACAAAATAGATATTTCTAATCTTAACAGAAGAGATTGTAAAGGCAATCAAGAAAGTGAGAGAGGCACTTTCATTCTGGATTAGCCAATTCCTAAAGTCTAATCTGTGATAGGACTATCTGAGCTATCATTAACTCACTTCTAAAATAAGTATTGACTCTCTGTAATCTCACATTCTGCAAAACCTAAATTTCTCTGCTTTTATAATGGGCCTTTATCTTTGGAAGTCAGTGGAACAAAAACTCTGAACACCCAAAATGAACAGTGTCTTATTTTTTCCTGGAAGCTTAGCCTTAGCCTGAACACACACAACAATTTAATCCTTTTCAAAACATACAAGGCCATCAGGAATGCAACGTGGTCAATGAAAAAGGCAATGTGTGACATGATGCTCAGAAACAAATTATTTCTTGACACTATCTCACTTTTCATGTTAAAAAAAACCAACCAAACAAACAGAAAAAAGGAGCCCACTTTTGAAGAGTTTCCACACATGAAAAAGTGGAACATATATTTAATGTTCCAGTTTAAATTTTTTAATTAAACTTCTTTATTTTGAGTTGAGTAGAAGAAAATATATTTTAAAGACAGCAAATTAACACTCACCACAGAAAAAGGTCTACTAATCTGTAGAAAAATAATAAAATGAAAGATGTCCAGGAGGGAGACTAAAAACCTATTTCTCTCTGTCAAAGTCTCTCAAGTCCAGCTTTTGCTATTGTATTTCCTTTGGGAACTCCCTGGAATGGGCTGTGTCTATAATCCCTTTGTAAAATGGGACTCTGATGGCAGGGACTGGAAAAAGGGCGATTTCTAAAGGTCAGCCTCATACAACAGAACAATACTCAAGTGCATTCCTAGGGGAAATAAATACAACTGCATAAAAGCCAAGTTATCATTCAAATAATAAAACAGTAGAAAATAGGCCATAAATCAACTCATTAAGGTGTTATATGAGAAAAATGTCTCCTAGTTGGCCCAGGAGATGTGGATACCTTGTTGCCTGGTCTGGGACGGTGTGGAGCTGGAGCTGGAGCTGGAGCTGGCAGGACTGGGTTGTTCAGACTTGAAAGAAGAAAAAGTTATCATCAATAAATGTACAGGACACTACACGTCTAAAATTAAAACCACTATTGTTGCTCAAACATATTTTACCCCACAGAAACAGTCTGACACTGTGTAAGAAAAATGGGTATAAATTGCCTTATGTCAAAAACACTAACACAGGAGAGTCAGTGTCCTTTTCATTTTGCCCATCATATTTTTATTAGATGCAGAAACAAGTATAAAAACTCAGGGATAAAGAGGGAAACACCTGGGTGTTACAGGAGGCAAGAACCTGGCTTTGATTCCACTCCTATGTTTACTGCTATCCCGATCTCTTTCTGAAAGATACCTTGATTACCCTTTCTGCAATGTTTGATTGACTCAACTGGTTAAAACATAGTGGTAATGAGGCCAAGGTCATTAGTTCAATCACATTATGAGCCAGTTAATTTCACTCTGGTCCAAGGCCATGACCCAACTCTAACCCCATTCATCCAGTTCACAAATAGGAGACCTGGCCAAGTCCCACAAATGAGTCAGGGGAAAATGTTCCCACTACTTAAAAAAACAAAAAACAAAAAATAAAAAAAACACCCTTTAATTCCACAGCACATTGATGCAGGGAAAGAGCATCATATACACACCCCACTCTCTTACTCTCAATGCATTCCCTTCATCCTTCAGTACCCAGAATAAATTTCCACATCCTCCTTGACCTATCAACTCAGAGTTCTCATCCTTCCCCAAACCCACTGAAAATATGGATCATCTGTTTGCTTAGAAGATATGCAGCAGTATCATTCCACCTCCGATGTGTATGTCTTTTCTTTCTAGCAGCCTGCGAGCACTTGAAAAAGCAAGGATTGGGGCATTTGTCTTGTGCTGCTTGTTATTCCCTCGTACTCAGCAACATGCATTGCATACAGCAGGCGCTCTCTTATCTGTGACTGGCGGCACATTAGGCCCTCTGGTCCACCATCTGCCAGTTTTTATGAGACTTTATAATAGGTAAAGATGGGAAGAGAAAACACATGGACAGAACTGTGCAGAGAAATTGATCATGCCATCCACACACTTGAATCTTACATATTTAAGGCCCAGTTTAGTTTAAAATAATGTTGATAAATTTGGTTGAAAGAGTGGACCATTTCTATTCCATTTCTAATGTGCTCATAGTTTCAACTACATACTCATGTTTTGTTTTTCTTAATTAATTAATTTATTTCTGGCTGCATTGGGTCTTCATTGCTGCGCCCGGGCTTTCTCTAGTTGCAGCCAGTGGGGGTTACTCTTTGTTGCAGTGCGCGGGCTTCTCATTGCGGTGGCTTCTCTTGTTGTGGAGCATGGGCTCTAGGTGCATGGGCTTCAGTAGCTGTGGCACGTGGGCTCAACAGTTGTGGCCTGCGGGCTAGAGCGCAGGCTCAGCAGTTGTGGCAAATGGGCTCAGTAGTTGTGGCTCGCGGGCTCTAGAGTGCAGGCTCAGTAGTTGTGGTGCACGGGCTTAGTTGCTTCGCGGCACGTGGGATCTTCCTGGACCAGGGCTCAAACCCGTGTCCCCTGCATTGGCAGGCGGATTCTTAACCACTGCGCCACCAGGAAAGTCCCCATACTCATGTTATCTGAGAAACATCTGAGGTCTTCTCATGGACAGGAAACATCTTTCTACTTTGCTCAGTGGGTGACTACATTTATCACGGCCACGTGGAGGACAAACAGCACAATCAGAAGCCACTCCATGAGGATGAGAATCTCAGTTCAGCTCGTATTACAGTTTCTCACCCCTGGTTTTTTCATCTCCCCTCTCAGCACTGAACCCACTACTCCCCCCTCTCCAAGCAACACCAAGCTCCACAGACTCAGACACAAGGAAGCACTTTCAGGCATTCCTAATGCACACTTCACATCCCCAGGCTGGATGGGAAAACAGGTGTCAGTAATCTACCACTCACCCTGCAGGAAAAGAGCCAGACGGGATCTCTAATGAGCAGCAGGCGGCCCCCCAACCCATCACCACTGCGAGATTGCCTTGAGATTTGCAGTACAATGTCTTACTCACTGCTGTTTGCGGCCCACAAAGGAGAGCTGGTGGACAAGGACAGAGGCCTGTGGGAGGTACCCTTCATTTCTGTCAAGTGGCTTTTCCACTGTCCAGTCACTATGGTGAGTCACACAACTGAAAGGGCACGCAGTCAGCAGCGACGTGCAATGCCCAGCTGCAAAACATTTCTCCCGTGGTCCACAGAGCACTCCCTTTTCCTCTCGAAGTTGCTCTTTTCAGCCATGAAAAGTGTCTGCAAATGGTATTATTTTGATAGCTCTGGAAACCATTTGGGAGCCAAAAAAAGAGGTTTCCTTATAGTGAGGGGAGAGAGCTCTAACCCCCATCCTGCCTGGCCAGTACGCGTCGCACTGGACTTAAAGGAGCTGTTCTGCCAGAGCTATTTGCTGAGAGTGACATTAATTAGGATCAAGAGGACGGTGGCCATCTCTCCAACTACCCCATGCTAAATGTGACCCATCTGTCTCAAGCATCATGCCAATGCCCGAACCAAATCTGGAGGCAGCCTTCTTTTAGTTTCTTAACCATAACAAGGTTAATAATGCCGCAGTTGCTAACCATCAGGAAACTGGCAAACAGTAAAAAAACACAATACAACAGGAGAAAAAGGCTTTCTATGCAATGTTTGTCATTAACACCCTGACTCTTCCACCAAACATTCGAGCAGGCTTACAGTAGAAGACACATTCATTCAATGAGAATATTAAAATGGAAAGTTGAAAGCAACAGAAGTGGATGGAGGAGCATAAACTGTTGAATGATGGGCAGAAAATTCCAATGTCCAGGAAGCTTTTTGCAATCAGGACAAGGACTTGTAGAATTTGAGAGCTGAGGAGACCTCTGAGATGACTGAAAGGAGTGATTCTCATACTTCCTTGAGCATTAGAGAATCAACTGGAAGACTTGTTAAAATGCAGACCCACCCAGGGTTTCTGATTCTCTAAGCCTGGGATAGTGATGAGAACCTGGATTTCTTACAAGTTCTTAAATGATGCTGCTGCTGCTGTTCTGAGGGTCAGCCAGACTTTTGAGAACCGCTGACCAAAGGCTCAGAGATTCATAGCTGTGCATATTCATCAGAACCAGCTGGGTGGATTCGACACATGAGGAGATTCTGATTCAATGTTTGGTGGGGTGGGGTAGGGATGCCAGGCATGTTTATATTTTAAAAGTTCAACAAATGATATTAATGAAGACCACTGATATTCAGTTGATCACTTCTCTTTTTATACAGGCAAAAAACATGTTTTTGAAAGAATCTTAATTTTAAGAAAGCGTAAGAGTTTGCATCATGAGAAAAAATAGAACTTACTGCTCTATCCAGAGGTAGTATCCCTGCGTACTCTTCCAAGTATTTGGCAAGAAAGCACCCTGACAGAACATGGTTACCAGTAAATAAAAACATTGATGAAGCATGTACAATTGTGTTTTGGTGGATGGACCTTCAACTAACCTAAGCTGACCAGGACAAAATTCAACTAGATGTTAACTGCTCAAAAAGCCACTCTGCTACTAGATGAGGCTGACACAGCCCTAGATTTTATCAAGTCCAACAAAACAGAGCTGCAGCTCACTTTAAGTTTGTATTTAAAAAAAAAAAAAAATCAGATTTACCCCCCAAATATACAAGTCAAGGATGACTATATAAACTAGGTAAGGTTGTGTGCTTTACAAAAAATATTCACCATAAACAGGGCTAGATTAAGATTTGCATAGGCCCTAAGGATTGAAGAGATTATGGTATCTTCCTTTTCCCTCCCTAGGTATGCCAAAAACTAAGTGCAGGGAATTCCAATGAGGTTCTGAATTTTCCCTTAATTTAAGACTTGTTTTTGAATATCAAAATTCTCCTCACTAAAAAAAATTTTTAGCTTCTTTTTGCTGATGCCCTAAGCACATGTTTAGCTGATTTACTGAGTAATCACACACTAGACATGAAGTTTCTTTAAATGGTGTGCTCCACAGTGACAAAACTATAGGCTTAAGAATCTCAAATCTATTGCTCACTAATATATGTTTTGGGGAAGAACACTTAAGCATTAGTTTCCTCAGAGTGAGGGCACTGAACCTCACGTAGAAGCGATAATGTTAAGTTGATATAATAAAGTAAAAACTCCTAGCCCACTGCTGTTACAATGGCAGCTAATCAATTCTTAGTTGCTCCTATTATTTACAATAGATCACAAACTCCTCTACTGCCTAAAATAAGATATATCTTTACTACCAAAACAATGGGCCTACCAAGATTTGCAATGCAATCTTCAACATTAAATGGCTATGCAAAATCATTTTGTAATGGATTTTCTACAGAGGATTATTTTTGTCCAAGACAAATAAGAAAAACTGCATGTTTACAACTCCTAGAAGTTAAGTGCTTCAAACAAGAACACCTGTCAAGGCAGGTCACATGACAGGACTTATAAAATCTGCCATTGTTCCTTAAACTGGGAGCAGACTTCCTCCTTAGGTAATCAGAAGGCAGAATTTCCATCTTTTCTAATGGGCAACTATATTTATGAGCAAAACTTCAACTTGATCTTTAAAACAATAAATATAAAGAAAAGGGGGGAGAATTATATATACCTTTATTCAGGAGAAAGGAAGAGAATATGGTGTAACTAGTTAAATTATTTTAGACACATTGCTACCTTTTTTCACAAATTTCTATTTTGTTTAGAAAATGAAAACACATACCCTGTGATAAAGATCATCTTTTCTTTGCACAAATATTCAGAAAGACTGTGTCAAGGATGAGTACTAATCAAAGAAGAAAATACAAATGTCATACACTTTTAAAAGACTAACTCATTCATGATGGATATTAACTAAATTAATGTAGCAATCATTTCACAATACATACATGTATCCAATCATTATGTTATATACCTTAAACTAATACAATGTTATATGTCAATTATATCTCAACAAAACTGAAAGAAAGAGACTACCTTGGACTTCCCTGGTGGCACAGTGGATGGGAGTCCACCTGCCAATGCAGGGGACACGGGTTCAATCCCTGGTCCGGGAGGATCCCACATGCTGCTCGAGCAACTAAGCCCACGAGCCACAACTGCTGAGCCGGTGTGCCACAACTGCCTGCATGCCTGGAGCCCGCACGCCTGGAGCCCGTGCTCTGCAGCGGGAGAGGCCACCGCAATGGGAGGCCCGCACGCTGCAGCTAGGAGTGACCCCCGCTCGCCGTGGCTGGGGAGGGCCCAGGTGCAGCAGCGAAGACCCATTGCAGCCAGTAATGGATAAATAAATAAATAAATGAATTTATAAGGAAAAAAAAGAGAGACTACATCATTTAGTTTCTCTACTATAAGAAACTGAAGATAATCCCACTCAACTTTCAAATATACATTTGATTTTAAAGAAAAATGACCTATAACATCCGTTCCATACAACTGTGTAAAATGTTCTTCATCCTATGAACACACTCTTACCAATTTCTGTTAATAGGTAATATATTGTGATAGCTATGTCAATTAAAGGTAAGGTCGAAGTTAAGCAAGGAAATAAGTATTAAAAGTTATAAAATAACACTTAAATTTAACAAGGTCAATGCAAGAGTGAATTGTCAAAAGGCTAGAAACAAGAGAACTTTTATTTTCATTTGGTTTTACATTAATAACTCAAAATAAACATGCTAAAAGAACAAAACCTTATTATATAGAAAGGTATATGAGAATAAGATTGGAAAAATCAGTCAATAACTCTAACCTCTTAATGTATCTTTGTGTAGCTCTATCATAGTCTTTATTTCGTATGTTCTGCCATGAGAAAGGCAAGTAAGTACTATGGACTACACGTGCCCCCACCCCAAGAAATCGTATATTGAAGTCCTAACCCCCATGTGATGGTATTTAGAGATGCAGTCTTTGGGAGTAATCAGGTTTAGATGAGGTCATGAGGGTGGGGTTCTCATGAAGGGATTAGAGCGCTTATTTAGACAAGACACCAGAGAACTTGCTTCCTCCTTCACCCCTCCCATGTGAAGACACAGTGAGAAGGTGGCCAGCTGCAAGCCAAAAAAAAGAACCCTCACAGGGAAACCAAATCAGTCAGCACCTTGATTTTGGATTTCCCAGCGTCCATAAATAAATATATAAATAAATTCCTGTTACTTAAACTACCCAGTCTATGGTACCTTGTTATGGCAGCCAGAACTGACTAAAATAGAACACATTTTTTAATCTCCATTTTACTGATGATGAAACTGAAGCAAAATAAAATTAAGTGGCCAGTGGGTAATATTTATTAAGTGACCGGTGAGATGGTACAGAAAAACCCGAATGAACATTTTGGCCAGCCCAATAGGTGGATTACAACCAAGTTTTGTGACTTCTAATCCAGTGCTCGTTCTACTACACCTATTGACCTTGAAAAAGTGCTATGAATTTAAAGCAGGGTCCTGAACACACTAACACCCTTTTATAACACTAGTGTCAGGGAACAAAGTTTTCTATGTCACTGTGAAACTGAATATTCTTCTGTCTAAGGGACATCTTGTGATCAGCACCCAAAGCAAACCAGTGGTAAGACAAAACACTTCATCCCTGGGTCTGAATGTGTCTGTATCAACTGTTTCTAACATTCGTCCAATCAATACTACAATGTATTTTGGCTACTCGCCTCTCTAGTACAGTAAGTTTTGTTGTTTTAAAAAAAAGCAAGTAAGTTTCTCCTCTGAATTTTCCTGATCCTCTGGACATTGGCAGTGATCAAGAGGACCAGCAAGCACATCAGGCAACACACTACAATCATTTATTTTATTTGCCTTCAAGGGTGATCTACTCTCTTTTCCCAACCCTTCTATACAATTCCCATAAACTGCAGGGGTAAAAACAAAAAAAAACCAGAAAAACAAAACAGAATTAATGCTTTAAGTAACCTGTCAACAACTCTTTCTTTGAAAACAAGGTTTAATTGGAGAAAGGACACTGGAATAGGAAGCTGGAACCATTATTGCTAATTACTCAGGTCTATGACTACACGGGAAGAAACCACATCTCTCTTTGGCAAATCCTCTCCATTTGTAAGTATTGTGACAACTTGAGTGAACCTGATGTTACATTATAATTGTATTTAGTCTCTTGGGCCCTTGTATTATCAAAAGCTATTGTTATACCCATCATATGCCTGTAACAGAGCAAGATCCTAAGACTTACCCTCCCCACTGGTTAGCAAAAGAGGAAAGATCTTTATTTCTGTTATATTTTCAATTTACGGACAAAATTATCCTGGGTGCCAAGATAATTGGCTTTCTATTGAGGTGCCTCTGTTTTTACAATTGCATTTGCTTTCTTCGTTATTATCGTCATCTTCACTATTATTATTAAATGCTGTCATCATTTTGTACTCCCTGTCTGAGAACACAAAATCCCATTAGGAAACGAAATGGCCTTGGGGAACAAGGGTCTATAAATCTTTCCATAAGACCCTTTTCCACACTTAGGGATGGCTATAATTTTCTTTTAGCTTCCTCTCTTTTAAACAGAGGAGCCTCAAGTCTTTTATCTCTCATCGCCAGTTGTACTTTGAAGGCTGCTACTGACTATTGTGGCCAGAACATGTGATCTTTCAAAAAAAATCCAGTTGCTGCAAGATGGTGCATGTGCCAGATGTGTTCTGAAAATCGCTCACTTGTTAAGAGCTTTAGGAATGAGAAATCATCTGGAAACAGACCATTTACAGTTGTACCACCTATAAGCATGTTACTATTCCTTGAGCAAAGACTGTGCACACAGAAGTTGAGTTTCACAACTGGCCATTAAATATACCACTTGGTTGTAATGTTAGAGACTTATCTTTTAACTGGTCTCTTTTTCTCTTTTGTGTGTTTTGAGGGCAGAGGAAGAAAAAAGTTACAAGTGAGAGGGTTTAGAGCTGTAATGCCTCACAAAAGAGAAATAGGAAGAAAAAGAGTTTCCTGATAGAACTGCCCCATAATTAACGCTACTGAAGCTGACCAATGAACATCAAAACACCACTGCTCATCAGTTAACAATAAGATCCCTTAACTGTTGTCAGAACTACTATTCAGTTACTTGTGAAATAACCCACCTGTGTAGCTCACAAGACACTTGAAATAATGAAAAAGTATTAGTGGATTCTCTCTCTATATAAGGGCAGTGTTGAATTGAACAAAGTCCTAAAAGTATGTTATATGTGGTTATAACTCTCAGTTTGGGATTATAAAATTTTAAATATTAAAGTAAATTAAACAGAATAAATTCAGAGTATCATAAACATGGCAATTAATTGAAATGAAGTAAAACACAGATACCTGTAAAGAGATCTTAACAAGATATTTAACTGCATTTCCTTATTAATTTTAGACCTTTTTAAAAATGGCTTACTTAAAAATGGTCATAGAGTATTTGACTGACACCAATAGAATCTTTATAGACTTACACAAATGTCAAGAAGTTTTATTAATTTTAATCTTTCGACTCTCTTAGAGAATTTTCCCCATTAAATGTGAAGCTTAGATTTACTACCACAGCAGCAGCATCAAGAGTTCATTTTATTCGCTAAACCCTTATTTCCATGGTGCTTGGACTTCCGAAATAACCAAAACCCACTGGGAAAAAAGTATTGATTTAAAACTAACCAATCTGGGCTTCCCTGGTGGCGCAGTGGTTAAGAATCTGCCTGCCAATGCAGAAGACACGGGTTCGAGTCCTGGTCTGGGAAGATCCCACATGCCGCGGAGCAACTGAGCCTGTGAGCCACAACTACTGAGCCTGCACGTCTGGAGCCTGTGCTCCGCAACAAGAGAAGCCACGACAATGAGAAGCCCGCGCACCGCGATGAAGAGTAGCCCCCACTCGCCGCAACTAGAGAAAACCTGCGCACAGAAACGAAGACCCAACACAGCCAAAAATAAATAAATAAATAAATGTAAAACTATCCAATCTTCATCAGGTTAAAAATGCAACACTTCTCATGATCAGTCTAGACAACAAAGATTGTTAATAGTTGCAAGGACTGTTTCTTTACAAGCCTTGTATCTTCCTAATTAGAATAACAGTGCATTTTTCAGGTAACATACTGGAGCCCTTTCTTCTGGGTGAGAGGGCCTCAAAGTTCCTTGGGTGTGGATATGCACATATATGTTCACAAAGATGTGTGTAAGGTAATCCATAGTGGTAAAAGAAAATAGAACCTTTACTCATGTTTATTTTCTGTCTTTTCCTTTTAAATTTTCAAATTTTTGTATATGCTTTCTTGTACATAACATGTTAATATGGCTATTACTATATGTATAATTTGGAAATATACATATATTGGAGATACATGTTTGCTAAAACAAATGAGTTAAAAGTCTATAGATAATTATCAGTTTTAATTCTGTAACTTACCTGCTCAAATCTTAATTATATGACATAGATTTCAAATCCCGGAGTGACGTGCACTAAACATATAAGGCAGCATCATTACAATTTACTCAGGGACTGTCCAGATGTTTGTACTTTATGCTCAAAATTGACTTTAGAGCTTAAAATTTTAATTTTTAAGTTAAACGAAAATACTTTAACAGAGTTCCTTAACAAATAAGAGGTAACACAAACTTATTTAAAAGATAAAGTGCACATACATTTTCTTAAAATAATAGCCCAACAAAAAATACTTTACATAACCTCCTTCTCCCCTGAAATTTGACATCATCTTCATTGTGGCTCTACTTGAAACTCTCATTTTACAGCGTGTGATGAAAATTACACAACTTAAGTTACACAATTTATTAAGTGAAACTGAAAAGTTTATAAACAGTCTAACATCTAAATATGTTATACTTGCATTCACTTCTATTAAAATGTTAAGTACTAACAAAACGTTTATAAAAATAAAACTATTTTTAAAAATTCCCTTCTATCTTAATGAAAATAAACTAAAATAGTAAAAACACAGCACATTTAAGAGACTGTTCTCATGTGAAAACATTACGAGGTGAATTTTTTGTTCTCAATGTACCCCCTTAAAAAACGTTGGTATTTAGAATCAACACATTCCCTATTAGTAATATTAGATTCTTGTCAAGAATAGGAGGAATGTTACTGCTTATAAGGCTCTAAAGGAACCTACATTTCCATGCACACATCTTATATAAGCCTAACAGTTGCTTTTCTTCATAAATCAATCTATTGTTGCACTTCATAATGAGAAGGCAGATTTACTGCCTTTTACCGCCTTTTCTCACCATCAGAAAGATGCCTATTTGGGTAATAGAACATTTCTCTTCTTCAAGGGTGTTTGCCATTAGGGAGGCAGGGGCAAGAACCTTTAACATCTGCTCCCTTCAAGTGAATGACACCTCTAGTTCTCACAGCCGGAATGCTGAAAAGCAAACGCCAGTACGTTGATAAAAATTATCTAACTTGAAAAAGCACAACACTTGAAATACACTGAAGACATACACATCTCTAAACACACATTTGGGATTTGAGGGTTATACCGTAAAAACGGTAAAACATATCATTTTGATTGCTAACACGGTAATGCAAATGCCATGAAATCATCATCATAGTTAGAACAATAGGAGTTTCAAATAAAGACCTTTGATTCCATCATCTTGAATTTTCTCTAACTCTGAAAACAAACCTAAAGTACTGGCAAGTAAGACTTTAACCATTTGTCATCTCAATATTGTGTGGTAATAACAAAAGAGTTTATAATATAGCCTTACATTCTTCTGTTTTTATTTACTTAATTTATTCTTCCCTCAGGGAGAAATATTGAAGAATTGTAAACTTTAGACTTCAATTTAAAAACAAGAGAAAGGCACTTGTCAGCATCTAATTCCTAACCATCTGCCTTTTAAAAATACACACACATGTACTCACCCACTCACTCTAGTTAGGCTAAACATTCTTAGCAAGTAAGTAGATCTTGATGGATCTAAACAGAAGTTTCAGCAATCATAGTTCTACTTTTGGAAACACAGCTATCTTTAAACAGGCATCGTGATTCCTACTAGCAAATGCAATCGACCATAAATTAAAAGCAAATAGACACCATCCAAAACAAGTAAATAAAGTGAGGCAGGTATTGGATTCAAGGGAGAACCACCATTTTTGAAGAAAACTAAATTATGTCTTCTGTCCATGAATATGGAGTATTGCCTAGTGAGCTAACACTTGTTGTTACTTTGGGCTATCTTTTGTCACTTAAGCAATGCTTTCTGACAGTTTTACAGGCTGTTATCCCAAGGACTTCAGTATTTATGGCCTTTATTCACTTGGGCTTTCTGCTCTCATCCACTGATTACTAATCACTAAATAGATTTTTTTTTTTTTATGGGACTGAAATTAGCTCAAAGGATGTCCTTCGACAATGGCAGCTCAGGACAGTACCGGCTAAAGGTCTTCTCCCGGCCTCTTCCTTGCTCTTCTCAATTTTCTCTTCCTTACAGACAAGTTAATGAGGGTTCAGATCCACGCTGTTCAATTAGATCAACAGCACAAGTGATTTACAGCATTCTTAGAGCATGGTTTAGAACCGTCTGTGAATTGATCCTCAGAAGCTCATTCAATTTCAATACCTCAAGGATGATTTAAAGACCTAAACTTGTTTTTAATCTTCATGAAACAAGAGCATTTCCTACTCATAGAATCATTATTCAGGAAAAGCTACAAACCTTATATACATACAGTACTTATACAGCTACAAATTCCACAAACCTTAGTGTACACAAGCATGCATGAATGTTTCAAAGATATATATTATATTTTAAAACTTCGGCACATTTAGTTCACAATATGGCATTCAAATTTCTTCCTATCTAGTAAAGGCTACTTACTACCTTTTTGTCTGCTCTACTTAAAAGAACCAAGTGCTGAAAAGCAAGTAGAAAACACAGACTCTTCTTTCCACTTAATTGCATTTGACTTAAAACATCTCCTAAGAGATGGGTTTTTATCTTATGAACAATGTGAAATGTGTAATAGATCACGTCCTTTTTACCAGCTGGCTGCTGGAAGCTTGGAAGTCAAATTACTCTGGAAAATAGTGTTTTCTTATAAACTAAAACTCTGAAATAAAACTAGAAATATTGATATTATTACTCTCATAAACTTCTGGATGAACTGAGCAAATTGCACAATTCCTTGAGTGTGTGCTAAGCAATGAGGTGGGGTGGGGAGCGGAGAAGGGAGAGGGGAGAAACTAGCTTTGCAGGAGCACTAAAGCTCCACTTACTGTTCTACAACAGAATTTACTAAATACGACTCTTCCTGAAATGAAAGGGATTATTATGATCAGCTTCTGTTTTCTGTGAAATTATGCTGGAATGAAAACATTTAAAAAAGGAAATGTTGCTTTAAAAAAAAGTTTCTTAAGCCTTTAGGTATCTCCATGTCTGGATAAAAACAATGTGTTCTACCACATCAGAAAAACAATGTTAACTTATTGAATTTAGTATTTACATGAAATTACTTTGCCCATTTATATATAACATTAACTATTTGGACATCAAGTAACTGCATTTAATTTATAGATACCCATATGGTAAATTCTCCTTGAATATGGTTCCAGGAAAATTTATTTCTGCCAATAAATGTGCATGCTTTCTGACATTCCAAATATAAAAGTATGTAACTCTCATATTTCTCTAGGAAAATTTGCCTAACTCTGAACAAATGCTATGTTCTTTAAATTTTGTTACTACTTCTCTTAGTTTATATTTGTCACATATATTAATCTGTAAGCCTAATTCCATTCAAACCGTCATACAGTATGACTGTTAAAGAAATTAAAAATTAAATACATGTACTTGTGTAAGAATTTATACACTCATAAATTTTAAGAAAAGTCAGTTTCTCTAGGATTATCAAAACAATATTAAGGAAACAACATTTTAACGTGCAATTAAATGACAGCTAATTTGTATCAAATACTCTAGCAGTTAGATGACAAGGGGTGTCCTGTTATTTTTTCATAAGTTAAAAACAGTACACTGTTTGCTTTTACATCTAAAAATATGTGAATGGGGAAAGAAAAACATTTTGGGTGTATGGCTTTGTAAAATATGATAAGCTATATAATTATGAAAAAAATGGAAGAATAGTATTATTCTTTTCTAAATGAAAAGATTCATTTCAGATTAGTAAGATATTTATGTCTAATCCTTAGCTTCTCTAAGAAAATAAAAGTCTATAATATAATAATCATGAATAGAAAAAACTTCAATTTCTTTAATATGTGTTTTAATAATTCCTGGGTGGATAAAATATGTGTAAATGCTTCAAAGTCAGAGGAGAAGGGTATCTTTTTTTTCTTCCTACCTTAAATCACATCAGGGCTCCATTATAAAGTGAGGTATTATAAAATCATACCTATTTTATAAACATTTACTCTAATTTTTCTTAATTAGATTATAGCATGCTACCTGCAAATTTGTGATCTAAAACTGAATTCTTCTATAAATCGAAACCCTGTAGTTCTTTTACTCATCTCACCACCCTCATCCCCTCACCCTCCCTTTCATTACCTTGTAGAACATCCTAGAAGCTATCTTTCCTATGAAGTTACTGCTCACAATAAATAAACTTTACATACAGCTGGCCTTTAAAAATCAGAAATACAGCAAGCAAAGAAATCATCCTCACCTCTTTTAAAAGGAAACAGAGTAGCCCTCAGGAAAACAGAAGTGCCCCAAAGTTCACGTGTGTCAGCAAGGAGTTGAGAGCTGTTAAGAATGATCCTCTTGAAAAGAAAGAAGTCTCCTTAGGCACCCACATGTATATTTAGATTAGATTGGCAGTTTAAATGACAGCAAACACATGGTCATGACTTCCCGATTGCTCACTCGTCCAACACATACACACAGGCTAATCAGAAGCAAACATCCACCCCGAACTGTTTTAGAAACTAGCTTCTTCCATCTGATATGACCGTATGTGTGGTAAGCATACATTCTGCTAGAGAGATCAGATGTCAAACACTTAACTGTCTCTCCTAGTATACCCGGATCTTGAATCACATTGCTTTAGTTTTCCAGGACATTTCTCTAAAGTTAAGTCTGACTTATCAACTTAAGTCAGTTGAGTAAACTCCCTGCTCTATGTAACCTGCAGAGTTTTATGAAGTACATATTTCTTTTATAAAGAAATGGCCATGTGAAGGTTCCAGGATCTATTTGTCTTAGGAGTATTTTAACTGTAAGACCTGACTATCCTATCAGTAGTAGCACACACTCCTAGTCTGTAAACAGGGCAAAGTCACTACAGAGGATCACATTTGCTTGTGCAAATAAAGAGTGGTAGAGTTAAAAGGTAGAGATACCAAACATGAACTTTAATCTCCTATTCATTACTGGGGCACTAGTAACATTTTCCAGTAAATAACACACACACACACACGGCACTATTTGGAGACAGCTATGAACTACACCTATAACACTGTAGTGTTGTGTGTGTGTATATATATATATATATATATATATATATATATATATATATATTTATTTATTTATTTATTTATATCATACGTGTTGTATATATGCACATATATTGAGATTCATACATATTAAGATGTGTTAGCAAATGAGATGCAAATAGCCAAATGCTCTGTGATAGAAGGACAGGTTACAAAAAATGGTAAACGATTTTGCACTTAGCTCTAACGTCAAATACTTTGAAAACTCAAGATTAATATGAGGGTGTAGGTGAAAGAGTGGAATAATAAAATGACTTGGGGCTCCGGTTCTGGAAACGTCAGACCTGGTTTGAATTCTGATTCTACCACTTTTTTTGCTGTGTGACCTAAGCCAAGTCATATTCTCTCTCCAGGTCTCAGCTTCTTCATCTCTAAAGTGGGGAAATGGAATTAATAACAGTACTAGTTCATATAGTTAGTATGAGAATGTAGATAATGCAAGCAAAGTGTTTAGGACAGAGCATGGAATAAATGATGACTATTATTTAGCTACTACTATCATCAAGAAGAACCATGAAAGTCTGATATGAGAAAAGTCATGTCTGAGTCCATTTGGCTTGCCCACCTTCTCCCCCTATGATAGTCTTCCCTGAAATATATTTGACACTTCAAGAAATAAGGCAACCTCCTTCAACTGATCCAAAATCTATTTTCCCTCAAACTTCTCTTGGAGCAGGGAGCTGATAAAATGCCTCATTCAATGCCTGGTGTATAAGACATCCTAGAAAGGACGTCTATACAAACAGCCTAAGAAAGATGAGAATTAAAACATGATAGTTAATCTAAACATAAATCATCTACAGGAAAGTAATAACTACTGGTCAAGTAGCTCACTGGTCAAGTAATAATTAAGAATTCACAGAAAAAATAAAGTGAAACTCATTTAGGGCATCCCACTCATTGAGACCCAGAAGCTTTTCCTCCTATACAAAAATGTGGGGCTCCAAGAGTCTCAATAAAAAGATCCATTTAAAGAAAATACAAATACCATGATATGTTCTTGATATTTCACCTCAATTTCCTAGACATATACACTTCTGTCATATGTTAACTTGTCTTAGTAGTAAAAAGACAAAAACAGATGGATTCTGATGGTTTAATGGCAGAAATATTTGTCCTGTGGTTTTTGCTACTTTATAAAAGTATTAGAAAGGAATTCAGAAGTGGGGTGAAACCTCAAAGTTAATTGAATCTCCTTTATGTTGTCTGACAAATTAAGATTGCAAGTAGCCTTTATTATAGGACATCTGCTCATGTGGTATCATCAATGTCAAGTTATTTCCCTTTTTTCTTTAAAACCACAATCACTACATGAACTTCCTGCACTCCTCATAAGAGGTTTTGTTATATACTCAAGTAAGCAAATTTGAGGTATTTGAGAAATAAGATTATTTCCAATGTTAATGCTCTCCAAAGACTTGTTTTTAATGTTCATCTGTACCTATCATTAAAATGTAACCTAACACAATTATCATCAATAGGATGCAGGTGTTGGATAATTATATTAGTATCAACACTACAGGCAAATTAAGATTTCTTCCCCTGTGATGGAGTTCTGATAAATATCAATTCCTTGGTTTACTGAATCCTGAAGATCAAAAGGCCCTGCATATGGCACTAATAAATCAAATAGAGTCATCAAATCTACAGCCTGTTTTCTTTGGCTAAAACTGCAAAGTTTTACTCACAGAGCCTTATCTACTGCTAAAAATTCTCTGCCAAACCAAATTTAGCTTACCAAGAGTACAGAAAATATACCACTCCCCAGCTGCACCCTCCTGGGTGGGGCTTTTGAAGTTCAGGGATACTATTGTGTGGTGATCCAGAATATCTGGTCTTTTCCTCTCCCTTGTTTTTTACATCTCACAATCAACTAAAAACTCATCCGGCAAGTAAAAAGTTACCTCTAGATTCAGACTGGAAAGTTACAAAATACTTTGACTTATTAGCAAAACCAAACATAAATAAAGGTACTAAATAAAATTTCTAAGTTATGATTAACATATACACCCTAAAAATACTAAAATATCTCACAAAACTTTTTTCTCACTCAAATACCAGTAAGAATTCCTGATGTTGGGAATTCTACAAAGGTATTTATAGTCTAAGTAATCACTTTGTCATAAACTGACCCTAAACTTTGTGTGATGGCGGTGTTACTTGAAAGGGAAGGGGCCAGGAAAAGATATAAGAAGGATGAAAGCCCAGGAAAAATGCCACTGTCTTTCGGTTGGTTTCTCTAAAGAGGATATTCTGATAGATAAACCATTCTGTTCCATAATATTTCCAATCTTGAAGGAAATACACAAATGAGTGATGGGATCAGGTTGTGTTTTGTTTTTTCTTTATAAAACTAGTTTGTTCCTTTCAAAATTTTTTACATAATTATGTTTAAAATAGGTAAACAGAAATACCAAAATGTGTTTCTTTGGCTCAACTGAAACCACCCTAAAGCAGTAAGAAATACTCCCTTTTCATGTCCAAAAGGATTTCGGAAAGGTGTAATAATTTGCCCTAATAAGCTGAAATCTCAGCTAAGAATTTTTGCCCACTATCCAGAGTTTCTCAGCATTGGCGTTATTATTTTGAACTGGAAAATCTTTGTTGCGAGGGCTCCCCTGTGCCTTATAGAAGGTTCAGAAGCATCTCTGGCTTCTACCCCCACAAGCCCCGTCCAGGTCATGATACTTAAAAATGTCTCCAAACAACAAGGACCTGTTGTACAGCACAGGGAACTATATTCAATACCCCGTAATAACCTGTAATGGAAAAGAATCTGAAAAAGAATAGCTATGTATATGTATAACTGAATCACTTAACCTGTACACCTGAAACACTGTAAATCAACTATACTTCAATAAAAAATTTTTTTAAATTTATAGTGAATATATTTTTAAAAAAATCTCCAAACATCGCCAAATATCACAGGGTGGGGAGTCACCCCAGGTCGAGAACCACTACTCCAGACTAATATTTTCTTTACAAGTCAACTACAGGAGTTTCATATAATCGTGCACCATTAATTGGCCCAGCATTCCATTTTAATAACGTTCTAATTCTGAGATCTCCATGAAATTACACTTTTGATCTGACAAGATCCTTTTCCATGGTCTCTCTCTGGTACTTATGTAAAGATGCATTTTGGAAAAAACGAAAATCTCTTCCTTCTGAAATATTTGCATTCAGTCTCTCCCTTTAGGATTCTGGCCTATCACTCCATTTTAGTTCTGGGTTGCATCCACTGCAGTCCCTTAGATTGAAACCAAACTCCCGTTTCCAGCTGGCACTGCCACTGCGGGACGAGTACAGATGCGTGCCGTTTGGTAAACAGGGTCCAGAAAGCACCTTGTGAGACTACATAATGTTATATGAAGTGAGAAAGAGCTTACAGTTACAACTGGTGAATACAAGAGTGGTATTATGAGTCAGTTTACATTTAGAGAAAGCCTGTTCCATGCCTGAAGTGACACAAAACAATGTTTAGAGAAGAGTTTCCAAGGCACAGTATGTCGCAAGAGTGGGAAGAAGGATCATTCCAATACCACTGTGGTCAGGAGTCCCAAGCCTACTCCCTTTAGAAGCCAATAAACCCAAAGTCTACAAGTTAGCCTCTGAAATCTGGGGTGTTCTTCTTCTTGGCTATAGCTTTGCTAAAGAAACACCAAGAAAGAATTGGCCTGGTTCCTGTCATGAAGATTTGTTTGGAGGCACAATCGCTGGAGTAAAGAACCTTGCAAGAGTGGACAAAGTCTATTAATAGAAGCTTTCAGCTGCCACAGACATCACTGCAGGTGACAGACCCCATTCCGTGGATGCCCCAAGCTTCTATCCTAAAGATGTGCTGGAATGATACAACCCAGGGAATACACGACTGCACTGAATATTCCAGACCCCAGATGATTCCCAGTAAGAAATGCCAACTGCCTTTTAGGGCTATTAGTATTAGCCAATCTGTTCCTATGGTGACAGCCACGCTACTTTCTGGAGATACATATATATATACAACCTAGATAATGAATTACAGGCCAACCAGATTCTGCTTCCTGGGGAAGATGCCTTTTACATCCTTTTCATCACTGATAATTCTACTATTCTGTATTTTGCTTTGTGTATGAGTTATCTGAATACTTATATTAACCACTTTCCCCCACAATCTGCTACATAAGGATGACGGTGAGGATATAAAGTACATCTTACTTACTTTGCGCCCTTTATAGAAGGGGTTGACAACCTTTTTCTGTAAAGAGCCCAATAGTAAATATTTTAGACTTCACTTCTGTACATTCTTTGTCAGGACTACTCAACTTTGACCTTGTAGTGTGAGAGCAGCCACAGACTATATATAAATAAATGAACATGGCTGTGTTCCAATAAAACTTTATTTACAAAAACAAGGAGCACACCAGATTTGGTCCAAGAAATATAGTTTGCTGATCCCTAACCTATAAGTACTTGGCATAACTTCATACTTATAGTAGGTTAAACCAAATTTCTCTGTTTTAATTTACCATATTATTTCTCCTGCTCCATTTCTGTTTATATATACAACATACGTTGTTTTTGTTTTGCAGAAAAAAGAAGCTTAATGATCTCAATCACTACCTATGTGGCTTTTAGCTCCTTTAAGACACTCTGTCCTTTGGCAACTAAATTTTAACCCATAAAAGAGCAATGTTCTGACTGTGTTGTCCAAGTTTCTCAGAGTTATTGTAGGAGACATAACTGTTTTACATTATGTTGAAAAGTGACTTTTCAAACCAATTATACTGTTGAATGTGTACAAATGAAAGTCTCATCAATAAAATAAATTACTCTTTACCAGATAAACAGCAGCTCCTCTGACACAGTAACACCTTGAAAAAAGCAGCTGGAAAAAAGTACAAACTTAGAATTCAAAAGCCACTACAAACCCCTACAGGAAAGCTATCCAAAGATCACTCATTTACCAAGTGCAATTCATTAATTGTTTCAAAAGTTCAAGTATTTAAAGTGGGTAAGTTTTAGATATCTGGAAGTTCAAGTTCTGTAAACAGAAATATAGGAGAGGCTCATGGTGGAGGTGGGGGGAGTCTGTAATGTCACAATCACCCAAAATAATATCTAACCAAATAAAATAAACATTTGTGCTTTAAGTTCAAATTAACATTTATGAAGATCAATGTTTTGATTCTCACCTGGAAGAAACTTCCCACACTAGAATCTCTAACCAAACTAATTCTTGTGTAAACCTCAAAACAAAAAAAGGCAGATCAAGTACTGGATGAGTTAGAAAACTTGTACTTGATTGCTTCTTTTGAATACTTATTTTATTCTCAAAAGCAATAAAACTGATGAACTAAAAAGAAAAACCAAAGGTTGATGAAGAAGGTGGTAGAATTTGTCTTAAAAAAAAAAAAAATTCCCCCCCAAAAGGATTTCCCATTAAAGAGCAATGATAATAAGGTAACTTTCAAAAACAAACTGCCCATTTCTAAAATGTTCATGTTTTTCCAAATAGTTACATAACTACCTAAGTTATCCCTACCGGTAGTAAAGCTGTGGATGGGGGCATATAGTTTACCTTGTTTTTCGTACTGAGGATACCTAAATGACTGACCCAGAGGGATATTCCATGGGGAGAAAAACAACCCACCTCCCTCAACAATTATCAAAATTCTCCAAACTTTCTCAAGATGCTCAGAGTTAAGAAGAAATAGAAAAGTTACACCAATAAGAATGTCAGGGATTCTGAATGCTGCTGTCAGATCAGAAGGTAATATTTCATCAGTTACTCATTATGTAAAACTAGTAGCATTATTCACAATAGCCAAAAGGTGAAAACAATCGACATCTCTATCAACTGATAAACAGATAAACAAAATGTGGAATAGTCATATAATGGAATATTATTCAGCCATAAAAAGGAATGAAGTTCTGCTACATGCTACAAAACAGATGAGCCTTGAAAATATGCTAAGTGAAAGAAGCCAATCACAAAAGACCATGTATTACATGATCCCATTGGCATGAAGTGTCCAGAATAGGCAAATCTATAAAGATAGGAAGTAGATGAGCGGATGACTAGGGCTGCGGGAGATGAGGGAATTGGGAAGTGATAACTAAAGGGCACAGGGTTTATTTGGGGGGCAATGAAAATGTTTTAAAATTAACTGTGGTAATGTTTGCACAACTCTGAATATACTAAAAACCACTGAATTGTACACTTTAAATGGGTGAATTGTAGGTATATGAACTGTATCTCAATAAAGTTGTTTTGAGAAAACTGTATTGAAAATATACTGACAATTGCTCATTCAATTCTGTCCAGTAAGGCAATCTGATTCAATCCCTATGTTTTTAAAGACTAAAACATAATTAAGTTATGTATACTTTGGGGATATTTAACCCATCAGATTATTATGGCAGTTTTTAAAACAGAAATGTTATGAGAATCAACCAAGAGAATTTAATGGCGAATTTGGCAGTAACGTTTCCAATGAACTACAGATAAAATGTAAAATATTAGCCAAAGAAAATAGTAGTAGATTTGATAGTGTTACATTAAGAAGGATATAAATTAGAAAAACATGTTGAGATATTTAGAAGTAAAAGGTGGTAAGTTTAAATAGAAAACTAAAAAGGATATTAATTTTTCTCCAAGGTTGTAAATACAGACAGGGCTTTGAAAATAAAACTTAAACCTTGTTACACAGACTGAGATCTACTTCCTGACAAAGAAAAAGTAGCATTAAGGTAAAATGAAAATAGTGATTTAAGTATACAAAAATCAGATAAAAGTATTGATCACAAAATAATCATACATTAATTCCTTTGTGTAAAGTGTATCCGCAAATTCTGTACATCAAAAGCTGTCTTTTATTGACTTGTTTTTACATGCCTACTATGTGTCTGGAAATGTGTTAGCACCCTGGGGAAACAGTGCTGGACAATCCAGATATGATCCCTGACCCAGAGGCTTTCCAGTCTAGCCTATGATTTAACATTTAACTGCCTTTTGCTTCAATATTTCACATTTACAAAGAACTCTAACAAGTTGGCTGCTTTTATTCAAACATTTAAAATCAAAGCTAGAAGTATGAATTAGCAGTCAGATAAATCATTTCCTTCCTATCATGGTAGGACAAATTATATATTTCATAGGTTAAACTGAGGTGTAACTTACATGCAGTAAAATGTACAAATCTAGGTGTACAGCTCAATTAATTCTTACATATGTATACACCCACATAAATACCACCAGTTCAAGACACAGAATAGTTCCCCGGATGATGACTCTGGACAATGGTTTGCTAAGTGTTGATACTGGATTGCTTGCTTGTTCCTAGCAACTCTCCTAGGGCATTGGGTAGAAGATTTTGTAAAAGGCAAACTAACTGATATTAGTCAATCATTTTGTGGAAATAAAATCACATCTGGATAACTGGTTGTCTCTGCATAGAAAATACTAGCTCATTTCTAGGAAAGGGAAAATAGTGGGAAAAAGAAGAAAAGGAAGCAGAACAGGCTCCTGCAGAATGGACAAATGTAAGTGGTAAATAAGAGAGACTTCACATGGGAGGAATTCTGTTGATTCTCCTCATATTTATTTTGCAGGGAAGGTAGGTAGTAGTAGGGAATTGTTACTATAAGACATGGAACCAAAGACATCAAAGCTAGATTTGAGGGGCAGCATCAAGTGAGCCTAGGAGAAACAAACAGCAGCCTGAAACACACGGAATAATTGTTCCATCCCATCTACCCATCCATCTATGTATTTATCTAACATTTTCATGAGAAAATATTCCAGCCTGTGAAAAAGACCCTGGATTTATCTGCCTCCCGACCCACTTTCCACACCTACCTCTTTTAAATCTAATCACATGCTGTTGCATCTAAGCATTATTTCTATGAGCTACACTATTTTTTCTACAACAAGGTAGGGCAAAAAAATATAAAATTCTTTGTCACTATCAAACGTCATTCTCTAATGTTGAAGTTAATTGAAGGAAGACAAGGAGGTGACAGATGTCCAATGAACAGCTAGAAATTATGCAACTCTGGGAAAGTTAATATTTTAGTATATACCTACTCTTATATTTCTCCCATTTTATTGTACTATTTGACACACTACAGCCCAGGTGCTACAAAAGCTTAAAGATAGAAAACAACTAAAGGAAAAGACAAAACTTCATGGAATTCAATGGGGGAGGGGGGCTAAGGAGGGGCCTATCAATGGCGGCTTGCCGCAAACATCAGCACACCTGGCAGGTAAGAGGGACCCTCCCAGGATAAACGCCCTGCAACCTGCTCACCTTAGGCCTCTCCCAAGTTGCTTTATCCTGCCTCAACTCCCTGAGTTGTCAAGAAGCCAAATCCTGTTGATCAGAGCACTGAGATACTTCCAAGAACACTATTTCAAAAAATAAAGATAATTATTATGTCTTGTCTCAATCTTTTTTTCTTAAACCATGCCTGGTGGTTCCCAGACCCATCAGGGTCCACTGACTGCTTCAAGAGCTCTATTTCTACTTTGCCAGCATCTTTAAAATGTAGCACCAAACATGAGACCCAGATGTAGTCTGATGGGGGCAGAAGGTAATGGAGCTGTAATTTTCCATGACTGACATACAATGTTTCTATTAACACAGTCTCAGATTAAACTAGCTCACAGAGCACTGGTGAGCCACTGTAACCAAGACCATCATTCCCCACCACCCCTGCCCCCAGTAAAAACTGTCTCTAAGGTCCATCTCCCTATCCTTTACTAATCAAAACAACTACTTGATTTTAAATGAGGGAACTTAAAATTATCTCGGTTAAATTTCCCTTTCTTGGGTTTAGCCTAGCATTTCTATTTGATAAGACTTTTTAATCATAATTCTGGGATAATATGAAATATATGATCCCTCCTATTTTTAGGTTACTGGTGAGCATGCCTTCCATATCTTTATGAAACTCACCATAAAAATAACAAACAGGACAGCAAAAATGCAAAGCTCTGTAAGAGATCTCCACAGGGGTCTCTTGACAGGCTGACATAGACTCTAAATGTGTCTGTTCATGCAGTACAAATCCACCTATCTCAAGAATCACCCAGCTTTCATATCTCCTCCACCTTATCCTAATGTATCATTAAAAGACTGATGGATGAGTCACTGTATTCTCTAGTCAACCTTATAATAAGAATATTAGATTCCCAGGGTATAACAAGCCATTAGAACCTAGTGACAGCCACAAACTTTCTTAAATGCTCCTTGACTACACAGTTCAAATTCAATTCTAGAATTTTATTAGGAAACAATGTAGGACTAAGGAATTGTGAGGTCTACTCATAGGAGATCATGCTTACTTTATCATTGTATGTTTACTGTCGCACTTCCAAGGCCAAATACTCATATTACTCATTGTAACACTGTCTTTAACAGAAGTACATTATATTATCTTCAAGTAATCTTGAAGCAAGTCCATAAGATTTCCCATCAATTTCAAAATTATTCAGTGATGTAATTAAATAGAGGTCTGAATGTTTTAGGTTATTTGATAAGAAAAGGCCAATGACTGAAGGCTATAAATACGTGCAATGGCTCCATTCTTTGTCCCAACAGCTATGCCTGACGTAACTACGTTTAATTGCCTGACAAAAGTAGTACTAATTGAGAGAAAAAAGTCATTATTGGCCCTATGTAATAATTACTCATGCTTTTTTTAAAGTACCAATCACTTAAAAGGAACAGCTAACTTTAAGACCACAGAAAATTGGAGTAACAAGAAAAAGTGATAATTCTAACTTGAGATATACTTGTAACTGACATTATCAATTTGTAAATTATATAATACATTGGTTCTGATTATTTGATGCTTGACTTGAAAGCATTTCATCACTGATTAATAAGAGTTATCATTCCTGCAAAGCTTCACATCTAAAAAAGATTTATAGCCATTTTAATGATCCTTTACAACATCCAACCAAATCTTTCAGTGCCATCATCCCTGCTCCCAGCCAGGTGAGGAAAATGACTCTTACATAGTTTGTAGAATTTTCACCAACGCTTCCTCAAGGGGCTGACTGGACTCCCACATAGGCTTCTGGCTGCAGACTGAGAGACCAAACAAAGCGGATTTGCCTCCCCAGAAAAGAGAGGGGAGGGTTGGGTGGGGGGAACCTCTTCCAGAATCAGAACCAAGTTTTCAGGTAGAAGCAGGGGGACAGAGAAGTTCTGCCCAAACTGAACACAGAAAAGATGCCCTCTGTGCCAAACAAGAGGATGGTGAGCAGATTTAAGCAAACCGGCTGTGGTTCCTTCTACCTAGACAAGGAGCCAATTGGTAGCCTGGCCCTGATTAGAGAATTAACAGTTCAAGTCTACCAGAAAGCCTTAATCGGGGATGGGGTGCTGGGGGGGGGGGGCGGGGAAGAGTTGTGTAAGGAGGAGAATTAAATGGTGATAATTTAACTCAATACCCCTAATAGGAAAATTTGGGGTCCACAAAGAAGACGCCAGCTCCATGTCTTGGTATATAACTCTACCACCTGGAGGAGAGAACTGCCCTACTCAGATGACAGAACTAGTCGCAACCTTCCTCCACCACTAAGAGAGATCACCTTGGCCAGGGGTTATCTTTATTCACAAAGTATTCGACCTTGGCTGTAAGATATACCTGTAAAAAACACAGAAAGTATTCTTAATTTTTTCCCCAGATAAGAGAGGAAAATAAGGAACAGAGTAATAGAAAACAAGAGTTTGGAGAAAGAAAGCTTCCAGAGAAAAAGAGAAAGTCCTGGGCTATTTTATCTTTTTTTTTTTTTTTTTAAATGGATCTATTAAAGAAGCTGTGTCCTAATATTTTGTTGGGGGTGGGGAGGAATTTCAGTCCAAGGTGACCCATGTGAGAGAAGGGCAAGTAAAAGAAAGGCCCCACAGGAGTAATGAAAGGCCATAATCTCTCCAAGTTCATCAGTCACCACCTATGAAGTTAATACTGTAGTTGGAGGGACCAACCCGTAGTGTCCTCCAAGGCAACAGGTGGCTCAAATGAATTAGTCCAAGCCCTTCCCAGGGTGCCGGGCATACAGTACTTTGGAGGGAAGGTGGTTCAGCAGTGCATCCTGCCAACACAAGCCTGACATCTGCTTAATCTCTCCCTCGGACTCCAACTCCATACTGGGTATTTCAAACGGGTAACAACTTGAAAGCTCCATGTGGACTTCCCTTTATTATTATTTCAAATGCTAAATGTTATCTACTTAAGGATCTTACCTTGGCTCCATGCCCTGGCAGAAGGCAAGATTTTTCTGCTAATAAGGGCCTGGAGGCTTTATAAGACCATGGGAGTTTTCAAAATATTCCTACATATTCATAATAGTCAAATTAATAGATCTGATGCCAGATGTAAAGTGGCATCTTATGGGTAGCCTTAAAAAGTACTGACGGGATAACTTTCAAAGCTACTTTAGAACATGCAGCTATGAATCTAATGCATAACCTGATTGCCTTTTGATCTCGGCTATGTGTTCACTATTCCATAATGAACTAATCAGAAAAGACTTGGCATCCTTCTCCCCTGGAAAGATATTTGGCATTCAGGAAAGAAATTTAGGTTAAACACCTTTTAACAATCCTTTCTGTAACAATTAAAAGCTTTTCCTTTGACTTACTGACACGGTTCACAACCACACACAATGAAAGCAAAATAAATCTTTCCTACGCGGTACATTACACGCCCTTCGATGGATTAAAACATGCTATCCAAGTCTGCATTTTTATAGGCTTTAGGCTGCTAAAAAGCCATCAGAATTAGTGACAGCTGAGCAGCAGGTAAACAAGGTGAGGAAAACCACTGGTGAGTATACTTCGGGATCTTCTGACCCTGTAGTCAGGACAGACCTGGGCTTGTTTTCTGAGCAAACAGAGTCCCCACCTTAATAATTCACAAGCTTAATCAGGAGACAAGAGGAAGCACACTGGGCAAAAGTTAGCTAACACATACGAACAAAGCATCCGTAACAGCAATTTTACATCAAAGCAGAACAAAATCTGTCAACTAGAAGAATAAAATGCTTAGTGCAGATTGTGTTTGCAGTTATGTATTTAGATAAAGTCATCTCTTTAAAATCTTTTGAGCAGCATTTTAAAATTGGGGAAGTCCTTTACACAAATAATCCTAACAATCCAAGAATCCCCATTTTATTAAAAATAAGGAGGAAGGGGGAAACTAGTTTAGAAACACTCAGTTTCTACTACATTTACAAACTAGCAACTAAGTGTCATTTGGTTCACACAACAATTTTGGGAGCTATTATTCACATTTCAGAGATTATGAAATTAAGACTCAAAGAGGTTATTTTGCCCCAGATCACAAACCTAGCACAAGTGTCAGACCTGGAGCCTTTTCCCAGCTCTCAAGACTCTTTCTGGGATACCTTTTTCACTTGCTTTATAAAAACACATGGTTTGTGTTCCTCACCAAAATATGGACAACCTGCTTTCCGGGGCCTAACACACTATGGTTACCAGCAGATTCCTGTGTCCAGAGTGCATTACAAAAGCACTCTAATGCTGAAGGAAACGTCGGTGGGCAGGGACGCTGCCCAACTGACCGATCCTATAAACGCATCTGAACAGTAACACCTATGCCGAGAGAAATCAGATGTAGGGGATGCATTTCGTTTCCCTAAAGAATTAGCATCTTAGTCAGTTTTCAAATATATATTTAATTATACTCACCTGGAGACTGATCCTACAAACTGACTGATCCTATAAACTCCATGTAAGAGGTCAGATACGAATAAGATCACCATTCATAAAATGGAATAATGCAGAAAAGGAGAGGCAAGAGATTGCTGTTGATGGACTCTCACCCTAACTCAAGGACCAAGAAAGAAAGTACCAGAATCACAGGTGAAGAGCAGTCAAGATTTTTGGCTAGTGAACATCTGTCGGGTGGAAGATTCTAGAACTAGTTTTAAAAAATAACCCACATCCCTTAAATATTTTATTTTAACTAAAAGTTTATAAAGACACATTAATCAACCAACCTTTTTTTTTTTTTTTTTTTTTTTGCAAAATTTATTTATTTATATTTGGCTGTGTTGGGTCTTAGCTGCTGCACGCGGGCTTTCTCCAGTTGCGGCGAGCGGGGGCTACTCTTCGTTGCGGTGCGCGGGCTTCTCATTGCGGTGGCTTCTCTTGTTGCGGAGCACAGGCTCTAGGAGTGCGGGCTTCAGTAGTTGTGGCTCATGGGCTCTAGAGCGCAGGCTCAGCAGTTGTGGCGCACGGGCTTAGTTGCTCCGCGGCATGTGGGATCTTCCCGGATCAGGGCTCGAATCCGTGTCCCCTGCATTGGCAGGCAGATTCCTAACCACTGTACCACCAGGGAAGTCCCCAACCAATCTTTTGATGTACGATCAAGGAGTTTTCTTTGAGTGGAGTCTGAAAAGTCTTACATAACCACACTCAATACATTATCAGTGATCACCCTCTATAAGCAATAATTCAGAGACTTGCATAGCTACTGGAAATGCAGAGTCCTTCTAGATTCTTAAGATTTTTTTTCCCTTGGTGTAAAAAACTTCACTTGATGTTTCAACTTAGTTTTTGTAGAAACAATTACCTTTGGTGTATATTATTGGTTTATATAACATTTAACTAACTAATGTAATTACAAGTGGAACACTCATACACGTTTGGGAACAACTACTTGGTTTCTCGGTGAGTATACCACTCAACCTGCGGAGTGCAGAGTATAAGAGAGCACCCACCAGTGATGGGCAACAGTGACGATGTTTCATAGAGGAATGGTGAGCACTGTTACCAGCGCAGGCCCATTAGTGGAGCTTTTGGTTGCAGACCCTGTAGGGTCGCTTAACAGCTTGGTAGAGGGGCTGCTGTTCAGGATACATTAGCATGCAAGTTCCAACTTGGGAGATCCCCAGAACCGAAGACAGGAGAGAACACATCTTGGAGATATTACAGGCTCTGTTCCAGACCACTGTAACAAAGTGAATATTGCAATAAAGCGAGTGCCACAAACTTTTTGGTTTCCCAACACATATCTATTAAGTGTGCAATAGCAATATGCCTAAAAAAACAATGTATATATCTTAATTTTTTAAAAATTTATTGCTCAAACTTGTTAACCATCATCTGACCCATAATCTTTTGGTTGGTGAAGGGCTTGAAATATCCCAAGAATTACTAAATGTGACACAGAGACACGAAGTGAGCAAATGCTGGTAGAAAAATGGTGCTGAGAGACTTGCTCAAAGGAGGCTTTCCACAAACCTTCAATTTGTAAAACACACACAATATCTGTGAAGTACAATAAAACAAAGCACAATAAAAAGAGATATGCCTGTGTAAGTTTTAGGATACCTTAATAAGGTTTCAAAGTATGTGTGCTGGGGAGATGTCTTTCCTTAAGAGAAGATGGATGTGGTAACATTTTCCTTTTCAAAATGATGGCTGCTGTCTTCAGCCCATGTTTTATTCTAATAGATTCAACCTCCCACAGTGATAAATTATACTTGGTTATAATTTTAGTTTTATAGTGTAATCATGACTCTCTTAAAACCACCCTTAGAAATGCTAAGTCTCTGATGAGTGCAATTAAATATATATTTGAAAACTGACTAAGATGCTAATTCTTTGGGGAAACTAACTGCATCCCCTACATCTGATTTCTCTCAGCATTAAGTGTTACTGTTCAGTAGAACTTTTTTTTTTTTTTTTTTTACAATTCTTGCCCCTTGCGGTTAGGAACTTAAATCTTTTGTATTTTTTTATTCATTCTTCCACATATACAATAAGCATTTAATTGCACAGTTGCTGATACTCAAATGTGATGGTTTAATAATTATTTAACAACCAAATTAACATTATTAATTTAAAGCTAATCTGTCATGGTAATTATGCAACCTGAGGAAACAGAAGGGGGGAAAAATAGTTCCTTTTATACACTATGCAAGTGTTATTTTACCAGTTCCAATAATTTCAAGAGTACATATAAACATTAGAGAGAATGTAATCATATTTCATGATCACAAAGACAGCAAAAACAAGGTGGTCGTATAGCTCTCACGTTATCATGCCTCCGCACAGTCGCTATAGGAAGTAGGGAGGCAGAAATTTCTTTCACTTAGACATCCTGTTATTGAAATTTCTCTGAAAACTATTTGCTTTTTTAAAATACAGAAGCAAACGTTTTAGGACTTTAGACTATGACATCCCTCTGCTGTCTCAATAAAAGATTAATCTGTGGTCCTTGCCTCCCCTTTGTTATTTTTGTGGTTTAATACTCTTCATGGTAGAATCAGTTAACAAAAAAATCTCGGGTCGTTTCGTGGGAGTTTTCAAGAGCTCCACGCTCCTTGGCTAGTTTATGTCCTCCAACACAAAAGCAAGGGCTACAAAGACCAGTAAAGTGCAATCCTATTTATACAACTTGCTTACCTTGGCCTCCAGGTTATCCCAGGATTCTACTGTATGAACTTATTCATATAACGGTGGGTTATCCCCTGAACTGTGTGCTCTAAGAGGGCCAAGATTTGTCTTTTTTATACAGGGAGCTCTCCCATTCTTTGTGGCCTGTCTACTCTACCCTCTTGAAGGGGAGGGGCCAACTATTACATTTCCAGATCATTTGGATGTACTTATAGTTAAGACACCTATAAATATATAAGTCAGTTAAGAGAACTCAATTATAAATACATAATACATAAGTATAAATAAATCTTTACACTATTTAACTCAATATTTGTTGAGCACCAATTAAGTACCAGGCACAGTGCAAAGAGCTGAGAAATCAGATAGTTAAGAGTCTGTATCTGCCCTCAAAATACCCTACTGATCAGGAGAAAAACACTTTAATATGAGAGAATAACAACTATAATCAAAATATAAACTGTTAATGGAGGGAGCACAAGGGAGGGAGGGATTCATTTAAGTGCGGCAGATTATTTAGAAAAGCTTCAAAGAAAAGGTGAATGTTAACCAGGTCATAAAGGACCAAGGGTATTTCACTAGGACGTAAAATAGCATGGAATGATCAGGGAACCGAAGATTGCTAATATTTTAGGATCACTAAAGTATAAGGGAGGGCAAAGAAAGATGAGGATGGAAAGGACAGATTGAAGAAGTCTTAAAAGCAATGCCTAAAAAAAACTAGCTATTGTTAAAGGATGCCAGGGAACCAAACCCATTCTTTTGAAAACTGGTTTTTTAAAAAAAGGGAAAGGCTTTACTTTTCCTAGACAAACTAACTGTTGGTTAAACAAAGGGTAGAAGAGGGAGAGTTTCTCTAGATAGGTGAGTTCTGGCTGATAAATGAAGAAAGAATGGTAGAATAAAAATACCACCAGCTGACAACCCCTAATGAATTAATGCATCTAGGCCCTGAGCATCAATGGGCGCTAATGTCACAAAACAAGAGATAACCTCACGTTACAGGCCTCCCGATGAAAGCTAACAACTCCATCCATGAAATAGTCTTGCCCCCAAAACAAAACCTAACCTAAATCTGGCTACACCCCTAATTTACAGAAAATACACCACAAAGATACTATCAGCAAAGTCCAAACTGAGAAATTCTATAAGGCAAACAACCTAGTTTTTTTTTTTTTTCTTGAACTTTTACATGAAAAAAGAGATGAGAGGACCTACAGATTAAAAAGGACTTAAAAGACATTTTTACAAATTGCAAGACGTGGACCTTTTTTGGATCCTCATTCAAACAAACCGTAAGAACAAAAAGAAAATTTATGACGTTTTGCTTCTACTGGAAATTTGCTCAGTGACTAGATATTTGATGATATTAAGAATTATTAATTTGGACTTCCCTGGTGGCACAGTGGTTAAGAATCCACCTGCCAAGGCAGAGGACGTGAGTTCGAGCCCTGGTCCGGGAAGATCCCACATGCTGCAGAGCAACTAAGCCCGTGCGCCACAACTACTAAGCCTGCGCTCTACAGCCCACAAGCCACAACTACTGAGCCCGCATGCCACAGCTACTGAAGCCCGTGCACCTAGAGGCCGTGCTCCACAACAAGAGAAGCCACCGCAATGAGAAGCCCACGCACCACGACAAAGAGTAGCCCTTGCTCGCCACAACTAGAGAAAACCCCGCGCACAGCAACGAAGACCCAATGCAGCCAAAAATAAATAAACTGATTAATTAAAAAAAAAAAAGAATTATTAATTTGTTCAGATGTGATAGTGATATTTTAGTTCTGTTTTTAAAAAGTTCTTATTTTTTAGAGATTCACATTGAAATATCTGTGAATGAATTAATATGACATCTAGGATTTTATTAAAAATTATACTGGGGGAAGGGTAGATGGCACAGTTGAAACAAGAATGGTCATCAGTTAATAACTGTTGAAGCTGAGAGATGAATGAATGGGAGGCTCATGATACTATTCTGCATATTTTGTGTATATTTGAAATTCTCCATAATAAAAGATTACAAAAAGAAAAGAGAGAATTTAGTGTTTAGCCCACATAGGATCTGCGATTTTGAAACAAGGAGATGTTGTTTAAAAACAGCAGTATTAAAGATATTTTGGGGGGCTTCCTTGGTGGCGCAGTGGTTGAGAATCTGCCTGCCAATGCAGCAGACACGGGTTTGAGCCCTGGTCTGGGAAGATCCCACATGCCGCGGAGCAACTAGGCCCGTGAGCCACAACTACTGAGCCTGCGCGTCTGGAGCCTGTGCTCCGCAACAAGAGAGGCCGTGACAGTGAGAGGCCCGCGCACCGTGATGAAGAGTGGTCCCCGCTTGCTGCAGCTAGAGAAAGCCCTCACACAGCAACGAAGACCCAACACAGCCAAAAATAAATAATTAATTAATTTAAAACTTTTTAAAAAAAAGATATTTTGAAAATGACCCATAATACCATTTTAACCAGTTGTTTTACATCCTTTTGCATATTTCCTTCCAGAATTTGTCTGTGTTATAGATAGTTATATAGAGAAGGGTCTGAGAAAGGAAAGAGACAGGAGACAGGTAAGCAGCGATTATCCAGGGAAAGATTATATAATAGAAAAGAAAGAAACTGGCAATGGCTACTTAAGGTTGGAAGAGGAAGATCAGCTGACAAAGGAGACTCACAGAGAATGGTCAGAGGGATCAGGGTAGGTATAACAGGGCCAAGGAATAGAACAGAAAAGCAAGTCAAAGATGCCGGAAAGGTAAAATCCAATGCTTAGAAGATGTTTTCTACATAAGAATCAGGAAAGCACTGGTGACCTTTTCCCAGTGGTAGTTTTAAGGATAGTTTCCAAGAGGAAAAGCCAGACCACAATGGGTTGAGAAGTAAGCTTTTGAGATGTCTGTCAGTGAAGGAAAGGAAGTGAAGGGATTATAGCCTGAAGAGCATCAGGGCTAATTGGAGAGTTGGAGGCAGGGTGAGAGGCTGGCTGTTTGGTATGCGGGATGCCTCAGTTTGCCTCAGAGGGATTCCTCTCCCTCGTAGAGAGACTAAGGGGAACACAGCACACAGAGGCAGATCCTGAAGACACTGGAGCGTAGGAGAGAGCAGGAGTCAAGTTTCATCTGTTAAGAACATCCGCTTGTCCAAGTAAAGACTTCATTCATACTGGAGGTTTTTAAAGCTCTTTCCATGTTTTTATTATTAAACAATATTAAGATCTTTGATTTGCCAGATATGTAAATGTGTCATTTTCTGTTTTGTCTACTGATTTATTTTTCTCCTGAAATATACCAAGCCATGATTATTCTGGTCGGTATTTTCCCAAAGACAATCAAGGATGACCAGGGAACAAGTCTATCAAATTTTTCACCAATTCATCTCTGTAATATCCCCTGAGGTTAACACCCTACCCTCACTGAGACATGGCATGAGGCTTTTCAGGGGGATTCTGCTGAGGATGTGAAATGTAAGGTCCATTCATTCAACAAGGGGACACAGAGTGAGATGCAGGGCCAAGAGGTCTTATGCCTAATGGGCATAAACCACTCATCAGGAAGCAGTTCAACATTGTTCAAGTGGAGGAGAGTTTGGGGAAGGGAGGACAGGACGTAAGAAGGATTATAAACTGTTCCAACTGGAAATGACAATGGTACATCAACTAGGGACCTGCCTCCTAGGGCCTTTTTGGGGAGCAATGAGAGCAGGGGCAGGTTTTTTGGGGGCAATGAGCTTGGGCAGGTTATGAAACTTGGCCTCAGGTTCTGCTCTGCAAAATACAAGTTGTTAAAGGAAATTTCTGAAGTCTTCCTGCTTTTAAAAATCCTATAATTTTCTAAATTGTGAAGTAAATGCTGTATTAAAAATAGATGTTCATGGTTTCCAAATTGGGTCTTAAATCTTTAGAAGAGTACATAGTAAGCTGTGGAAGGTTTTCTAAAGAGAAAAGAGAGACAACAGACCTATTAATATGATGAGGAAAGAAAGATGGGCAACATGGGACACACCACCTCTTTCCTTCAAACCTTAGTTTTGGGGGAGGGATCTATGAGACTCACTGGTTTTATTACACAACCCAAGGAGGACTGTGCATGGCTTATCTTTAAAAGCAGGGAGGGGACTTGTTGCGTGTCTCTGAAAGTGGCTGGACCATGAAGGCAGGCTTGGTAAGCAAGAGTAAGGCATGACTCTCACCTAAGATTATTGGATAACTTAGCACTTTAAAATAACCCATCACAAGATCAACAAGTCTGATGTTCACCTTTAATTAAAACAATCCTGGAAAATAACGAGAAAGAGGAGGAAACTTGAAAGTAGAGTGAACACTTTATAATCCTGAAAATGTGTCAGGTCACCTTGAGTAGAGTTTGTCAGATACTAAACATTTTAAACCAGGGTGTACTTCCAGCAAGACTTTGCTTTGATTCCTAATACAATCTAAGGTTAGGCCGAGTGGAAAATGACATTTTTAAAAACACGTGCTGGAGTAAAATCTACACTGTGGCCGTGGATTATAAATCACTAAATTGCTAGACTGTAGCCTTGCCTCTTAATCTTTACAAGAACACCTGCCAACACCGGATCTTCATAGAATACAATTCATAAATTACCAAGTAAAAAGGTTAAGTCTTTGTCTATGACATAATTAATACTTTTGCGTGAATTAATACCTGAGTGGCAGTTTGCATCAATAATCTCATCATTATCGTTAAAATCCACATTTTACAGTTAACCACTAGTAAGCTGATCCTGTCTCGTCTTTTGATTCCAAGTGTATGCTCTAGGGCTGTGCCTCCTGGACCACCTCTCCTGGGCCCAGGAAGAGAAGATAATTTATTAGCCAGGGATGGCTATGTTCCAGGACAAGGGAGCCCTATGTTCCTTCTTTATATCCTCCATGAGTACAACCTTAAGATAATGCAATATAGTAGATGGGAGCTCTCACAGTCACACTGGCCGTGTCCTAGTCTCTGGTATAAGGCATATGAAAAAACGTAGTAAGTCAATAAACTGGTAAATAAGTGCCCCCTGGATAGGCTCTAAGGTACCACCACCTCTCAAAACTTTCTGCAATTCTGCTGCTTAGAAAATTATATAAAGCATGAGTTGATCAGGACTGTGGAAATCAAAGCCAGGTCTCCCTGCACCCATTATTCATAGCCAAGAACCCAAGTACTATGGCTACTACATCTTATTTCTTATTCTCCCCCTTTCACTGAACTATGGTAACGTTATCAGAGGATCAGAGGTAGGCAGAAGGTCGGAGAGTTAATGCTGCTAATTCGATTCTTTTCTTGAAGAGGTTTAATCAGTCCCACAGTGGTTTTAATTTGATGCGATTTCTCTCTCAACAAGGTTTAATCCATGGTACTGTACGAAAAAGCATGGGCTTTGGCATGGGTCAGACCTGGATTCAAATTCTAGCTCTGCTGCTTTCACATCTGTAAGATGAGGAAAAAAGCTATCTCACACAATGTATGGATGAAACAAGAGGTTACAGAGTGAAAGTGTCCAGGACACACCTCACATGAAGTACAGTTCAATAAGGTTTCCTTCATTCCTGATAAGGAATTCCAAACTGGAATTTATCCAATTTGATAAATTAACTTGCAGGGATTCGTGTATAAGAGTTCTCTTCATTTTCAGTAAGGACAACACAGACTTGTCTACATTTGTCATCAGTTGTGATTTTTTTTTTCTCAAGTTGTTTCCTCCAATCAGGAATGACTTCTCCTACCCACCTATCTCTCATCTCCACTAATTCATGCTTCCCTTCCTTCAAAGCTGAGCCTAAATTCTAATTTTGTACCATCTGTACTACCTAATACAGGGTTTACATATAGGAGTACATAAACATTTTCAAATGTTATTAAACAAGACTGAAGTAATTAAAAAATATTAAAAACAATTAAACATGTTTAGAAGGAAATGTTTGTACTTACTCAAAGTGACATGACAGTTTTATCACAAGGGTCAACAATTTAGTTTTCAAAAAAACAGTACTGTGATTCTAAACACCGAGGTCCCAAACCAGGGCACTCTAGTAATTACCTTATTTACTTAAGTAACATCTGAGGACCCCATAAATACATTTTCTTCCCATGACCAAGTAAGGCAAGGAAATTTTCTTTTCTCTGTGTCACCGACTCTGAAAATTTCTCCCTATCCCAGTCCTCACACATCCCCATCCCCTATGTCTTCAGAATTCAAAGGCAAAAGTCTGCTTATCTCCACACACTTTAGTAAATGCTTTTCCATTTTCTTTCGCCTAGTGGAAGGATCTTTGACTTTATCTGGGAACATCTCACTGTGCAGTCACCTCTCGTGACCTAAAGAAGCCTCTTAGGGGTAATTTTTCTTTGTGGACCTTGACACTGCCTTGAAAGTTTACAGTCATAAATTGTTACCCACTGAGAACAATTTCTCAAACTTGGTTAAATAATTACATAGACACCAAAAGAAAACCACCCTCTACTAATCCATTGCATTATCTTACCTCCTAATTCAAAGAAAGCACACCCGTTATTTTGAATACCTTAGAGACATTATAAAATGAAATTAACAAAATGGAACTAGAAGATTCAATAAGAAGGAATCTTCAAACTGGAGGACAGCATTTGTTATTTGGTGGTACCTTCTGGGAAAGCTTGATATTACAGCTCAGCTCTGTTAAACATAAATTCTCACACAAAAAGCAAGTGGGGAAAATTCTGAGAGCAGGGAGCTAGGGCTGATGATACATTATCATAATGTTAAAATTCAGAACTATGAGGGTCTGTCTTATTTTAAGCAAATATATATAAGAAGTGAGAGGTTCCTGGATGTTTCATAGCACGTCCCTCAGTTCTGAATATGTATGCCAAATCCACCTATGAGGACAACCTGTCACCTCCTGAAGGCTGTTGGTACAGCCCAAACCAATAGACATGTCAAAGAAACAGAATTCAAAAATGGAACAAGAAATACGATATCAAAGGCTTTCATCAAAACAAAACAAAAAAGGGACTTCCCTGGCAGTCCAGTGGTTAATAAGACTCCACGCTTCCACTGCAGGGGGCACGGGTTCGATCCCTGGTCATGGAACTAAGATCCCACATGCTGCTCAGTGTGGCCAAAAAACAAACAAATAAGACTTTCATAGCAGTGATGCCAATTTCATGAAGCACATCTCTGCAATTATAATATCGGGAATTCCTGGGAAAATAAGATTTGCTTCACCCCCAAGTTTCTTAACCTTTGAGCCTCAGTTTCCTCATCTATAAAATGGGGCTAATAAGAGTCTATTTCACAGATTGTTTTAAGAGTTAAATGAGTTAAAACAAGTGAAGTATTTAGAAGGGTGACTAGCACATAGAAAGCACAGAAGGAAAGTTTAGCTACAAATATCAGGCATCCCGACGACATGGTAAAGCGAGTCATGCAAAGACCATGTTGAGTCACATCTTTGACTTTGTGTCTAAAGATGACAGATAGGACAATTACATAAAGATCATGGGCCTTAGAGTAAGAAACAAGAATGCACTGAATAGGCAATGCAGCTTCCTTGAAGGAGGCTCGTGGAATTTACTGGGAGAGAGATAAAATTCAATACAAGCAAGTGAAAATGCCGAGTGTTGGCAATTATTGATGACAACCAACTCTTCAATGATAGGGCCCCCTGTCTGTTCATGACCCTCAGCTACCTAAGGGCTTCTAAGGAATTATTTAACTTAAAAACTGAAAAACCATTTGGGCTTAGTATGGCACTCAAACAAGGAAGAGAAAGAGCCTCTAATGTAGTTTTTAAAAAAATCTCCCTTTTAATTGCTTCAAATCTTTTTTGGGACAAGTGAGGAATGTGGCTGAATAAATGATCAGTTGATTGACTAGGGCTGCACCCTCCTCCATCTGATCACATCTAGCACAGACAACAAACAACCAAGCATTAGGAACAGGTCAGGTGAAATATCTCCATGTATCCAACAAAGGTAACTTTCTGCCAATTACGCTAATGAATGTTCCACAATGGGCTGCATCTACCAGAGGAGAATTGCACCCCTTCAGGTATGTTTACTTCCAGTTATAAAATGCAGAGAACAGGAGTCCAGAACGAGAGCCACCAACCCCCCGCCCCCGCCAGAGGGTCAGGGCAGCCCGTTAATGAAGGGCCTCTCTAGCTGCTCACTCACCATACTTACAGACTTTACAGCTCTTGCATGTGCTGGAATTACAAGTCATTAAAAAAAACACTTTGAAAGCACAATAAGGACCTTCTTCTCTGACTGTGACAACCTTCCATCACATAAAAACCTGAGGACAGTGCTTCAACAGCAGGACATTTACTGCCAGCTCCAGACAGGGTAAGCACGGCAAGGCACAGGGTGGGGCTGGAGGAAATGAGGCACCACAAAAGGAGGGAAGTTTCTTTTTCCTTCTCCTTCCTTTTTTTCTTTTCCAAAGAAACTTCTGCTAAGGTGGTTTGCAGTCTTTACCCTGTATCTGAACCACCACCCACCCTTGGGAAAACCCACTCCATTTGATGAGATTTCATTTTTCTCTCTCAAGATTTTATCCAGGAAAACACTTTGGTAAGCCAAACTATCAAGACACGATTACAATTTCATTTCTCACACTTCAGGTTGAAGAGGGTAACATTTTACCAAATGTAGTCTGACCATTTACAAGGAAAGACAATTAAAACTTTTAACTTCTGCACTTTTAAATTACAATTAAATGTCTACAAAGCAAGGTGAAAAAAAAGTGAAGGCAACGATAAGGAAATTACTACCATAACCAAATCTGATCATAAATGGTTATTTCAATTTTCTTTTACTGTTTTTCCCCCTTCTCTGCTATGAATACTAAACTTCCTCATATCACAAACCAAGATCAACTCAATAAACTTCTCTTTAGAAGCAGAGTTACATGAAAAACAAAAACTAGGGAATTACAGGAAGGGTAAAGGATGTTTGTTTTTTTTAATTCTCGATTAAAGTTTAAACAGGTTAATGCAAAACACAATTACAAACTTTTAGTTCACCCAGATACACTCAGAGCCCCACCCTTTCTAGCTGCTAGTTAGCGCCAGTGACGAGTAAGAACAGTCACTTGCCATAAGTGACCACTGTGGCCACAAAAAGATGAATTCCTCAACCAAGAACAGCTTTACTCTAATGGAATTACCTAAGTTCTTGAATGCAAAATATTCTTAATGCTAACATTTACATACATAACAAAAACAGGCCCTTATCATGTTTTCAGTCTTTGCTAAACGCTCACCCACTATAAAACAGTCCTTCCGCCTCCCTCGCCGCCCTCCCTGCTGCCTCCTCCCGAATTCTTCTGTAAAGGAAAATTACTGATGGACTTTCATGTGACAATATTAGAGTTCTTTATAAAATGAGAAACATCTCAGGAATTTCAAATCCTATTTAAAAATTACTCTTTCAGTCATATTAATATTAATCCAAAGATAAAAGAAGACATCCTAAAAAATGATTTAATAGTAACAGCAATAAAAAAAAAAATCTACCAAGTGCCTACCAATGCAGTACTAGGTAAGTCCTTGCCCTTTATCTCATTTAATTAAAAAGCTGAAAGATCCTGGGAAACTTTGGCTTAACTATTGATTTAAACTGAGATGCTGGGACTTCCCTGGTGGCGCAATGGTTAAGAATCCACCTGCCAATGCAGGGGACATGGGTTTGAGCCCTGGTCTGGGAAGATCCCACATGGTGCGGAGCAACTAAGCCCATGCGCCACAACTACTGAGCCTGTGCTCTAGAGCCCATAAGCCACAACTACTGAGCCTGGGTGCCACAACTACTGAAGCCCACGCGCCTAGAGCCCGTGCTCCACAACAAGAGAAGCCACCGCAATGAGAAGCCCGTGCACCGCAACGAAGAGTAGCCCCCGCTCGCCGCAACTAGAGAAAAGCCCACACATAGCAACGAAGACCCAACACAGCCATAAATAAATAAATAAATAATTTTTTAAAAGTTAAAAATAGATAGATAGATAAATAAATAAATAAATAAATAAAACTGAGATGCTCTGTCCTGTATTTTTCCATGTTACACATGCACATCAATATCAAGGTCATATACCTCCTCAAGACAAAATTCAGAGGAATGTGACATATATTCCAAGTACTTTTTCTCTTTTAAAACATTTAACCCACTCTTGAAAAAGGACACTAGAATTCTGCTGTATTTTTGAATATCAAAAAATTTCTTTCAGGGACTTCCCTGGTGGTCCAGTGGTAAAGAATCCACCTTACAATGCAGGGGACACGGGTTCGATCCCTGGTCAGGGAACTAAGATCCCACATGCCACTGGGCAACTAAGCCCAAGCGCCACACCTATTGAGCCCACACACCTCAACTAGAGCCTGTGTGTGCTGCAAACTACAGAGCCCATGCGCTCTGGACCCCGTGCACCACAACTACAGAGCCCATGCACCCTGGAGCCTGTGTGCCACAAATAGAGAGAGAAAACCTGCACACCACAACTAGAGAGAAGCCCGAGTGCTGCAACGAAGAGACTGAGCGCCATAAGGAAAGATCCTGCACGCCTCAACGAAGATCCTGTGTGCTGCAACTAAGAGCTGATGCAGCCAAAAATAAATATAAATAAATAAAATAATAAGTAAATCTCTAAAAAAAAAACTCTTTCAAAGCTATAGGTTATAAAGACTGCCAGAAGCCAAATCATGTAACAAATGGCTCATAACATTTTTTGTTTTAATTTATTTTTGTCTGTGTTGGGTCTTTGTTGCTGCCTGCGCGCTTTCTCTAGTGTGGTGAGCAGGGGCTACTCTTCTTTGCGGTGCGCGGGCCTCTCATTGCGGTGGCCTCTCTTGTTGCGGAGCATGGGCCCTAGACCCCACGGGCTTCAGTAGTTGTGGTGTGCGGGCTCAGCAGTTGTGGCTCGCGGGCTCTAGAGCACAGGCTCAGTAGTTGTGGTGCACAGGCTTAGTTGCTCTGAGGCATGTGGGATCTTCCCAGACCAGGGCTCGAACCTGTGTCCCCTGCATTGGCACGCAGGTTCTTAACCACTGAGCCACCAGGGAAGTCCCTCATAACATTTTTTGATTAGTATGTCAAGTGATTTACCCGGATTGACTACTTTCACAATAATCCTACAAAGTAAAGACTATTATGATCTCTATTTCACAAAAAAATAAACTAAGAAATACAGAAGGTCAAATCGTTTAACTAAGATCAATGGTGGAGCTGCGATTCAAAACACAGCTTGTCTGACACCAGAGTGCATACTCCTAATTATCTGATTACTTTACTACCTACCTACCTACATACTCATCAACAAATAAGTGATTCCTCAAAAATCATGCAGGTATATAAACCATGGATACCCCACTTCTTTTTTCTCTACTCACATACAAAGTATACAAACATTGTAACTGAGAAGAACCATACGAATCAACAATCTAAGCTTCCCAATCCATCTTAATAGCACTGATTTTTATTTTTATATAAAACCTGAATCTAACTTAATTATGGAAAAGTTTCTTTAAAAAGTTCTTCCTTTTAATCGTAACTAACCTGTACCAAGGCAAGATATTTTCTTTACAGACATACCAAGTGAATAACCTTTTTTCCCTGGTCCTTCCCAATTCTTCACACTCGTCCAATTTCTTTTTGTGTCCTTCTTCTGTTTCCAAAGTCCATGATCTCTGCCTGCTAGGTCTAAAATTACCCTCTACCCCGCCCTCCACGAATGAACATAAATCTGGCTCATATTCAAATAATGAAGCTGTAAAGGTCCTTCGACAGATCAGGTCATCTGATCCTACTTACTCAGATGCAGACACACTCACCACCAGGACAATGTGAATGGTGCCCCCTGAAGGTGGGCCTGTCCCAAGCTATCCAATCAGTTCCTTGCCAAGGGAGACTATGGGGTGCTTAGTTCTCTCCATTACAATTGCTTCCTGCTCCTTTGGTCTTAACCACAGGAGGGACACCAAGTAGGAGAAAGGCCAAACACAGGCTACCTTTACCACTGGAGAAAGGGAATTTCAGCCCTCCTCTATCTTCCTTCGTTCACAGAAAGTCTTTTGGGCGCTGGATTACTTGGAACCACTTCTGTCAATTCTCTTCTGTTCTACCACCTATATTTAGAAGATTAAACCAAAGCAGCAACAATAAAAGCATTACTCCCAGAAAACTAATAAGGAAAGTACAGTTGTTGGGTTTTATACCCAAATAATACCCAAAAGTCTTTAGAGGCTTTCTCAGGAATGATATGCAAACCACATTACAAAAACTCCTGTTATGGTCACTGGATAGGTGGCTCTGACACGTCATGAATCATCTTGAAAATTTGCTACCTACTGTATGGAATTACAATTCTCACTCTTCATTCCAGAAGATTTTGCAAGGTATTGCTTTGGATAAACCTATCAAGTTGAACATGATGTTTAGGAAAAGTCATACCTTATAAATCATATATAAAAGGGAGGGAGCAAGAGGCAAACAAAAATAAGAATACACAGAATTAGCTAAAGAGGAAGATCACCTGTGATAATTTCCTGTAGAAAGCGCATTCAATAGTGCTTTATGAATGCTATTTGGTCTTCTCACAAATCAGCAAACATTCAAGAAAGGTGTCTTTCAAAATTTTGATGATGACCTACTGTAAGAAATACACACAGCTTCTGAAATAAAATTTTCACAAACCATTACTTACCCATACTAGTTGCAATGTATTCTGATTTTCTTTTTTAACACTGGTGATGACATGCTAAATTGATTTCATGGCTCCCTAGTAAATCACAAACCACAATTTGAAAACCTCTGTTCTAGAAGAACTGCAACAGGACAGAATATGGAGAAACAAAGTTGCTAAACTTGACAATCTTGATAGACTAGTCACACCCCAATAGCATCTATGAACATTTCAGAGTGATCTGAAATAAAAAGTCAAACATACGAAAAAAGTTCCAAGGAACATCTAGATTAAGAGCAAGTTGTGAATTAAGAGGAGGGGTACAAAGCAAAGAAGAAAAAATAAATGCTTGAGATATTAGGACAAACTCATTAGGCTTTCGTCTCCATTTCACAAACTATCACTCTTTAAGGCCTTTACCAAACACTGGAACGAATTACTCCATCTCCAGTATTTTATATGCTACTCTGCCTCTAATCTGATTTAAAATTTTGAGATTAGCTATAGAGAGTAGAGGGGAGGAAGGAGGTGGTCTCTGGATGACTAGGGATCGGTACTGATGCCATGTCCTAATCCTGGCTGCCTTTCTACCCAGAATGGGGCAAATGGAGAAGAGAGAATCTGCTAAGGCCTCCTAGCCCTTGCCAGCATTTGAATTAGGAATTTTTGTGGAGCCTCCCTATGGGAAAGAAAGAGAAGTATTCTAAAATGGCCAGCAATTTTTAGCCAGACATCTTCCTTGACTGTTGTCTAGAAATACTGACAACTGAAATTAAAGAGATTACTGGGACCGAACATGACTGATAAGTAACAGTAGAAGGCCAAAGCTAGAGAAAAAAGGGAAGTGAGGAGGAGATAACGTCATGGCAAATAATGTTCATTCTCCAGAAATAGAATGGAATACTTGAATTACTAACAGTTCTGTCACTAGAAGTGTAGGATTTCTTACATTGGTAGGAGGTTAGAATAGGTAACCTGAAATTCCCTTCCAACTCTGAGAAATAGTAATTATAAGTTTAAATCTCGGGATTTCCCTGGTGGCGCAGTGGTTAAGAATCCGCCTGCCAATGCGGGGGACATGGGTTTGAGCCCCGGTCCGGGAAGATCCCACATGTTGCGGAGCAACTAAACCCGTGCGCCACAACTACCGAGCCTGAGCTCTAGAGCCCGTGTGCCACAACTACTGAAGCCCATGCGCCTAGAGCCCGTGCTCCGCACCAAGAGAAGCCACCACAATGAGAAGCCCACGCTCGTTGCCACTATAGAAAGCCCACGCACGGCAACGAAGACCCAATGCAGGGCAAAAAAAAAGTTTAAATCTCAACATCGAATAATATTTTGGGGGATTATCAGATGGCCAAATGTTCTTTTAGGAACCCACAAAAGATAATCCTACCCATTAGCAAACCTTGTAATGAAGATATATACCCTGCTCCTTCCAAATCAGTGGTTATACAATAGGGGAAAAAATTAAATATTTCATTTTCAAAATACCACTACCTGGTTTCATGACACATATAAACATCAAAATGTATCAAATCACAATTTTAAATATACAGTATATTGTTATATCAATTTTGACTTGATAAAAGTATTAAAAAATACTATCACCAGTTTTCAATCTATGTAAACAAATTACTTCATTACACTGATCAAAAAGATCAACACTGGGGCTTCCCTGGTGGCGCAGTGGTTGAGAATCTGCTTGCTGATGCCACAGAGTGGCTGGGCCCGTGAGCCACAACTACTGAGCCTGCGCGTCTGGAGCCCGTGCTCCGCAACAAGAGAGGCCGCGATAGTGAGAGGCCCACGCACCGCGATGAAGAGTGGCCCCCACTTGCCGCAACTAGAGAAAGCCCTCGCACAGAAACGAAGACCCAACACAGCCAAAAATAAACAAATAAATAATAAATAAAATTTAAAAAATAAAAAATAAAGTGCATGAAAATTGTTTTAAAAAAAATCAACATTGTAGCTACACCCTAATATTTTCTGTTTCTTTTTAAAATTTATTATCTGGTGTATTCTACTTTCATTGCATTCTTCTCACTTTCCTAAACCAGCAGTCACTGGAAAGCATAGTAACTAAGCTCTGATGAGCATCTAGATTTTTCTGCTGCTATTCAAATGACCCATTATTATACTCCGGGACATATCTTTCCTTTAACAACTTAAATCATAGCCTACAAGTCTGCAGATTCCTTAATGATTTCATTTCCTTCTTTCCATTAGTTAAGGAAATTCATTTCTAGGCCATGTCTCCTTCCATGCTACCATTTTCTGGCGCAACTGTCATTCTCCTTCCTCTGTCTTTATGCTGAAGCTATCGGAAATAAAATTGGAAAACTAATAAGGGAAAGGAGGAAAACCAGCCAGACTACTCACATCAGATTTAGAGGACATATTCTCCTCCACGTCGGAATCATTGGGATCCACGATATCATCAAATGGCGGTAAAGTTGACTTCTTCTTCTCTGACGTCTCACTTTCAATTTTGACCTTTCCCATCTTGCCATGAGATTTATCTTTTATCTGTTTTTTATCAGCAGAACAAGTGAGTATCAGCGGTGGCGCGTTAGAAAAACTTTTAAATAAAGCCTCTGAGCTACTCTTTTTCCTTTTTTTGGCTGAGAGTTCTTCGGAATCTGAAACGGGGGGTCTTTTACTAGGAGGCTTCTTCTCTTGCTGTCCACTGGTGATCGTGAGTAAGTTACTATCTGGTTTTGGCTCTTTCGACATGGGTTTCGGTTCCTTGAAGGCCATCTTAGGAACGATTTTTTCTTCTTTCAGTGGTTTATTTTCTTTGGGTTTCTTAGAGGATTCTTTGGAAGATTTGTTGTGATCCCTGGAAGGTTCTTTGAAGGCACTTTTATGTTCTCTGGAGTCTTTAGAAGGTTTTTCCTTGTGCTCCTTCGTTAACTTGTGAGGCTTGGAAAAACTGCTGCTGCTGCTACTGCTGCTACTGCTGCTGCTGCTGCTGCTGCTGCTACTGCTGCTGCTGCTGCTGCTGCTGCTACTGCTGCTGCTGCTGCTGCTACAACTGCTGCTGCTGCTGCTGCTGCTGGGGTGGGTACTCCTGTTGGGGTCCTGCGGAAAGGCGGGGAGAAAAGCAAACTCTCAAAACGGGACGTCCATGAAGACTAAAAGCCAGTCTCCTCGCCCTACAGCTCCTCAAAAGGATCCTTCGTTGATCGCTCCCAAATGCATTGGAACAGAACCCGACAACCTCAAGAGAACGGGTGGGAGCAGGGTGTGCAAGCAACAGTGACTGTAGGCTACCGTGATGGAGGAGCTGAACGAGGCAAGCTGTTTTCTTAATCAGGACAAGCATGGAGTTCTAACCCTTTCAAGTCAACAAATGTTCACTACACACTTGTCCTAGGAGAGACAAAGCGGGATAACACATGGCTCCTACTCTTAGTAACTATGACACATCTATGATTCATGGTTATTGTAGGAGCTACCTATCACAATAAGAGGAAGAGAGGAAATTAATTCTGTTGGGGGAGGCAGAGAAGAATAATTCAGAGATTTATGGAGAATTAACACCTCAATGAGGTCCTCAGGAGAAGCAGGTAATTACTAGAAAGGCAAGAATGAAAAGGTACTAGCTCATTCTAGTCCCATGGAGACCAGGAACTAGAATGAACTAAAACAATGAGGGATCAAAGCACAGCTTATATTTAGGGAGCAGCATCCAACGACAGCAAAGATTGAGAAGGAGGTAGAAAAACAGGCCAGGGTCACATAGTGAGGCCAGATAATATTAAATTTTAAATGACTTTTTAATATAAAGAATCACAAGACCGAAAAAAGAAATAAAATAATTCTCAATTTTAGATAAAAAGCAGTTTTTTTTTTCTGACCGAACTTCAGTTAGGGAATACATCTCCCATCCACTAGCAACAACAACAATGACAACAACAAAAGGAAAGAAAAAAGAAAGGAAAAGTCTAAAAGAACAAAGATTTCACCTAATGGTCATCAAATGGACTGAAAAGTCTTTGGCAATCAGGTTGTGTAATCATGACAAAAGAGTTAATCGCTGCCTATTCCATTTTAAATGTGTTCCGATTTTTTTCACTCATATAAATACCTCAGAATATACAGCCTATAAATAAGCTTTCTATCTAGGAACACAATCTAAGTCCATACTTACCATGTTTCTGAACCTCTATCATTCACATAGTAAGAATAAGAAATGGAAGTAGATCCTGGACATGCAAAAATCCACACCAATACTAAAAGAAGAGCTCTTTCTTGTTTACTTCCACCTCCTAATGGAACCAAAGACAATTAAATGTCCAGATTTTCAACTAGAATTTACATCTTCAGGCCTGTTATGTTTCACCTCTAACTTACCCACTTAAGTCCAATGATATGTAAACCAATACTGTATTCCTTAAATATCTAGCAGGACACAGGAAAGACAGTAGGCAAGGGCCATGCTTTTCATGAAAATGAACAATCTACTAACTGGGTCTATGCAAAAAAACAAAAACAAATATATATAGATTAACATCATAAAGCCATATCCAAAATGAAAAATTATTGTTCTATGTTAGTGGGAATATGTATTTTTTCTTATTACAAAAATTTTTGTCTTATTTGCTCAACAACAAAATGACATATACCAATTATTCCATTTATTTTTCCCAAGAGAGCATTTGGTTTCAAAATTCTAAAATGGATAAAGTTACTAAGACATGTTTTTGTCCATTAAACTAGATAATTCCTTACAAAACACCTTAATCTGAGACTTAAAAGCAGAATGCTAAAGATAGTACATATTCATATTACTGAAAGGACATTATTTTATAAATTCTATTACAAGACATTTCCTGGCATGTTAAGCAATACTATGAATAATTAAAATAAAGTATTATGGACAAACTAAATTAAGGGAGAACAGTTTAAAATCTAATATACTTGAGTTTTTTTTTAATTGGTTTGTTGACCCACTGAATTTTGCCAATTTGCAAACGGTATTCTAATTATGGCTCTAGAACACCCAAATACTGCTGTTTAATATTCAACCTTCATGGAGTATTATACACATTTTTATAAATACACAAATTTAAGCTACCAACATATTTTCTAGCATTAACCATTTAAAAATATAACATTTCAGCACACACACCAAAAAGGACTTCTATACGGGTCCTTCCATGATTTATTTTTAAAATCCTTTTGTAGGACAAACTGAATTCTTAAGGCAAAGTACATAGTGGTATATGACACAGATTCTTGTGTCATAGAAAGTTCAAGTTCTCATCTTAATTACATACATATGATGTTAAGTACAAAATGCAAGAAATTTTATAACTTTACTCCCCATGTTGGTCTAGGTATTAAATGCCTACTGTCACCTTTTCACCCACCCAACAAATCTTGGTATAAGCAAGTGACCCAATTATTCTTGTTCCTTCCACTTTACCAAAAAGCATTCTTTAAGCTAAAGCAACTCAGAGTTAACAAGGGAAACATTCTATAAAAACACCCAAGACAACAATTTAGAAAATAACAAAAACTGAGAGAACAGTTTCTATTCTAGAGGGCTACATTTTCTTTGGCCTGGGCCTGTGATAAATGGCAAAGTTCAAACGTACATCACCTGCCTCCATAGTCATACATGTAATAAATGTAAAACAGAGATTATGTCAGGAATTACATTGTTATTGACACAGAATAAAAGCTTTCACTGATTCTCAGCCTATCTATCCCATACAAATTGAGGATAAAGTCACTGGCTTTTAAAATTTTTTACTGAACTATTAACCTCAATATTAAGTGCCACTAAGCAGCACAGACTAATTACCATTCAACATAAAGTTTACACATGTTGTATAATTCAAATTCTCTTCGCCTAAGGCTGATTAGGACAAACTGAATATCGATATAGGGAGAGCATGTGTACATAATTCAAATCTCAAATATTTAAGGCCAATGACTGTTTAAACATAAATATACATATATTTGTACTAATTTTACAACCTGTGAATATAGGGTACAGTATTTTCTTTCATCCACTGAGATTCTACTGAATGCTTCCTTGTTTTAATTTTCTGGAACAGAATGGGTCCCTTTAATTTATAATCTCTTCTAATACTACTTGTCAGCAAGTCCAGTAAGTGGCTTAAGAAAAGAACAGGTTGCAACTATTGGCCAGAATAAGGTTTTCTGATTATATATGACTTTCAATTTCCATGTTATCACCATGTCTTCTTCTTAGCACCACTGATAACGCAAAGGTGATTCTTTCTCCAGCTCCTATTTCTTCATCTTCCTATCCTCTTATTTTTGGTCTCTGTCCTACCCTAACTGACTTCTGTGTTGTGTAAGATATTCAGATCATTCATATGTTGTTTAATAAAATTTGAAATGGACAAATAAACTCTCCCAGAAGAGTTTTATGTATCTAAAACCAATAAACTCTCCAAAAAGAGTTTATTTGTCCAAAACACATCTTTAAAGGACACTTCCTAGAAACTGTAGTATATAGTCCAAGACGTTATACATAGGAAGGGGTGGGGAAAACCATGACAGTCAAATATGGCTTTCCAAATCAAAATTTCTTCTGTAATGCCATTAAACACATGATAAATGGCACAGAGGGATGAAATCCCAACTGGGGCTATGACTAAAGTATAAAAATTCAGGATTCTGGGGAGAAAAAGAACCTTGAATTTGACTTACCTTCTCCCACTCCAATCCCAAATCTAACCCATTTACTTCTCTTGAACCAGTCAGCTCCAGGGGCCAACAGGTAGTGAGTGGGGCCTGAAGAATGTGACCTTGAGATTATAAGCATCTTGAGAGAGAACAGGTGTAGGGCTTGCTCTGCTCTGGATATCAAGCAAGACCCAGAAGAGTTCTACACATACATAACTGCACAAGTGTGGCCAGTCTTCCTGGCCCCAAAAGTGCTCAGGGGGCACTCAAGAGGAGAGAGAGTCCCCTCTACACCTGAAGCTAGGAATGCAAGAAGACCAGAAGGAAGGGACAAGGTCCTCCAAGTACACATGAAATATACAACATGCCTGCTGCTATAGCGCAGGCTGAGATGCCTGGACCTTCCATCCCTTATAGGATTAAAACAAACTAAGGTCCCCTAACAGCTCAACCTGAACCCCAATGCACATATAAACAACATACCTAATGACAGGAGACAGTGGGAGAGAGCAGACCTAACAGATCTCCTGAAGGATAGAGACAAAATACTGAGGCCAAAAATAGTATGACTACGTAAGGAGAGTCAAGTAGAGAGCAAAAAATAATTTCTACATAATTTTAGAAAATTAACTAGATGAAAATTTAAAGAAGTAAACTCTTTAAGGTGAATAATTCAGTAGATAAATTAAAAGAGAAGATGGGGTCTAACTGATGAATTAGAGTGAATGAAGGACCAACTGGAAGAAATCTCAAAGCATAAACAAAATACAAAGAGATGAAAATCATAAAGGAAAAAGAGAAAGGACTTGAAGAACAGATTAAGGCAACCTAACTAACATACCAACTATAGGAAAAGTTCCCAAGGAGTCTCCAGAAGGGGGAAAAGGAAAATATATTAAAGTAATATGAAAGAAAATTTCCATGAACTAAAGAAGAGATTGAATTGCAAACTTACAGGGCTCTCCAAGATCCAGGCAGGACTAATGAAGGGAAAGGCACGTGTTCAAGAACATCACACTAAAATTCCTAAACTTTAAGGATAAAAAGAAAACCTTACAAGCTACCAGAAAGAATAATTACTTAATACAAAGAAAGAATCAAATTAACATTGGACTTCTCATTTGTAACATTGGAATTAAAAAGAAAGAACAGTAACATCTAGATTGCTAGGAAAAAAGCAGTACAAGTCAAACATCCTTCAGTGGGAAAGTAGTGTTTTCCAAAATTTAAGGATTCAAAGATCACATTAGCTACCGCTCCATCTAAGGAAAGGACTTAAGAAGGGATTCTAATGGAACAATAACTGAATCAGAAATGAAACCTTTCACGTAAGAAGAAACAGGAGTGCAATTACTTTGCCTTCTGCACAGAACTAAATCTAAATGGATAATAAACTGTATGGAATATGTAACGTAAGTGCTCAATATAAATTTTTGACACAAACGTCTAACAAAAATCTGGACCTAAAAATTAAATTATCTCCAAAGAAATTTAGGAACATTAAAGGAGAGGATTAGTGTTTGAAGGTGAAGGAAAATGTTGGTATCATTATTCATGTTAAAACAGGGGGGAAAAATTGGATCTATGAGCAACTGAAAAGGAAGGTGGCCAATAATGAAATGGAAAAGTACAGAACATAAAGAAGGGGAAACTGGGAAACGAATATCAACTTGAAAATACATGCCAAATTTAAAAAAAAATGTATAAAATCACAAATAAAAATAAGGAACAAGATAAAAAGTAACAAAATCAGGCATCACTCATTAGAATTTAAAAGAAAGCTGAATTCTCCCACTAAAAGACAGGCTGCCAGATGAGTTAAAAAGACAAAGGTCATATACAGACTGTTTATAAAAAATGCTTAAAACTGAATGACTGAGAAAAGTTTAAAATAAAGGGAAGAGCCAAGAAATATCAGTTAAATGCCCCCAAAGAAAAGCATGAGTGTTATACTAATATCACACAATGTGAAATTCAAGGTTAAGATGACCAAACAGCATAAACAATGTAAAAGCTAAGTTACATAAAGCAAAGAGTATTGAATATGCAAGAAAAACTTGAAAAATATTTCAATGAAATAAGAAATTAGTACAGCTTTGTCAGAAATAGACAGATCTAATAAAGTTAAATGAATATATAGTGAAACTGATTAATACAATCCACACACTTGATTTAATAATTATATAGAAAACTTTCAATCTCTTGAATAAAGCTTACAATTTTATATGTGCCCATGGAACACTGACAAAAATCAATCATGAAGGTATCATAAAATGAACTTAAAATAATCTTTTAAAAATATCTGAATAGATTGTATTGGTTGATCACACTCTAATAAAATTAGAAAAATAAAGACAAAAGAAATCAGTCAAAAGAAAATAATGATAAGACCATTTCATATAAAAAAATCTAGGGGCATAAGAAAACATATGCTCAAAATAAAATATTATTGTCTTTATTGCATTTATTATTCTTAAAAGGAGACGAGGAAAGAAGAGGCATAAAAATACCAGGCATAAAAATACACTTTGCACCCACTCTGAGAAACTAGAAAAAGATCCACAAATATAATACCAAATATAATGAAGAAAGTAAATGAAACAAATTTCACCAACATTTCTGCTCTAAAATAATGGCCTTAAATGTATACTTAGGAATCAAACTCTAAAGAGAAATTTAACAAGTTAATTCTGGTTTAAAGGAGATCTATAATCTACTTTTTAAAACCAACTAAGAGAGGTCAAGTTTCTTGAATTTAAGATTTCTTACACGTAAAATCATGATCTACCATAAAAGGAATAAAATTAAGGAGGGGATAGCAATTTATAAATATTTCAAAATAGGTAGGCAAATACCAGAAGATATCACCAAATAGTTCAAAATGGTTGAGAGAGAGAGTTCAGGGAAGGGGCAGAGCAAAGTGGACTGCTGATGATTTTTATAGGCTTTTAGCACAATATGACTCATACAATAAATGTTTTATTAAAAATGAATTTATAACACAATAAGATGGTGAAGCAGAAAACACTTCAATAACAAATAATAGAACTAATTTTAAAAAAGAATCAAAACTTAAACATCAAGGCTAAATAGAGGCAACAAGGCCCCAAATTTAACGTTTATCAGTCAATGGATAGGGGATTGAAAGAACACTGCACAAATGGAAATGAAATGGCATTTGAGAATAGTAACAAGGGTCTTTCATTCAATAACAATCTAAATAGCCTGTACATAAAAAGAACATGAAATATTTACACATACAAGAAGGAAAAAGAAAAGCCTGCCATTATAGGACTCAATGCTCTGGAATGTTTTACTTGTTTTGATTTTTTAATAATGTTGTACTATTCTTGAAGGTGATACTCCACCAGGAAGTTGAGAGAACGCTACAATATACCCCCACTGAGATTCAAGTTCCAGTAGTCTGGTTTCAATGCCCATACTCTCAACCACTACGCTTCTATTGACTCTCACAAGGGCAGCTGGTTTCAAAACCAACTGTTAATCTTGCCAATACAGCCTGAGCTGTAAATGAAAGAAGGATGGGAAGAAAGAGAGAGGAACTCAGTGGCCTTAAAAGAACAACATTGAACCTGCCTGCCATCTAAGCATAACTATATAAGGAAGTTCTATTTAGTTCCAGTAGAGGGGGTACAACATATTACTTTTGGGCGGGTAGCAAATAACTAATTTTGAAATCAGAGGCTCTTCCTGTATACTTTTCGAGTGGCTTAAACTTCGATTCTTTTGTTACCAAATAAATATTTCAAACTTGACAGACATTAAAACAGTTGTGTCCAGAGGCTTATTTGATATTAGAAAATCAACCTTTCCTATAATATTCCTGCAGAACAGTTATCTTTAATTATCTTAAAGAGTATTACAAAACTATAAGACACATTTCTCTCATAATTCAATGTTTTCAAAATCAATGTAAAAATCTTCCCCATTATATAATTTGAAATGACAAAAGTTTGTAGTGTTCGCATAAAATAAATGTTCACCTCCAAAAAGGGTGGGTTGGGGGAGGTCACTGAATAAGAAAACTGGAGGGATCCTATAAGGGCCTCCATAGGAGTTATTTGGAAAGAGAGGAAATTTTGGAATTTTAGCACAAAAACAAGGAAGCGATAAAGAAAAACAATAATTTTTAAAACCACAAAATAAGTGGCTATATAAGAAAGAAGATATGATAACAGTATACATCTTAACAGTGGTAACTTTTACAGTCATAGCTGTAAACAACATTTACTGATTTTCAATTTTTACATTTTAACCTACTCAGCTCTACCACTTACTAAGTGACTTAAATTTCCTTGTCAGTAAACTGCAGACCATAATATTACCTATACCATCAAGGTCGACTTGATGATTAAGTAAGTTTAATATATATAAAGTACCTGTGTGTATATATATGTATGTATTATAAAATAATATATATAAAACATGCAATGTGCTTGGCACAAAGCCTGAACTATGTAAGTGCTTTCAATTACTACCACTATTATTACTACTACTACAGACAAGCACAGAAAACTTAAGACTTGTATTACATAACACAATGTTATCAACTGTGACAATGCAAAAGTAAATGTATGGATGACAAACATGGAAGGTAGAAACATGAACAGAGAAGGGAAAGAAACTCTAGTATAACCTGAGCCTACAAAGTTTAGAATCAAGAAACACTGTCCATGGTCAGTGAAACAAGAGATAAAGTTCTAAGCTCAACATCTAGAAAGTCTTATCCAAGGTAAGAATTAACAATGGTATTATATTGGGAGGAAAAGGAGATGGAGCAAATAGGTTAAAATTCTCATGCAGAGATAGAAGCATAAGCATATAGTTTGGAAGCTTTGGGCAGTAACCCTAGAACTTAAAAAGAAAAAAGAAAGAGAGAAAGTTAAAGTGCTTCCTTCTAGGAAGTGGAAAGAGGATTGGCAAAGAATACAATATAGGATTTTTGGTTTTTTCTAATACCATCCTTTGCTAGTTAATTCTTTAAACCATGTAAATGCACTATTTTGACAGAATATAAATTTCTTCAACCTCCCAAAAGTACTTTTACATCTCTCCTCTTTCATGTACCCATTTGCACTTCAGAGATTTTGTGAAATAAATTTTGTGTTAGAAAAGTAAAAAGAGAAGCTATTCAACTATGTGACTGCTATCTTGCTGTGTTTTTTAAAAAAATTCCATTTTCCTTCTGATGTGGTTTCAATGTTATCTTTTCCTTCTTTCTTTTTTTTTAAAGCAAACTACAATTAAGCTCTAAGCTACAAATTTAGCTTTGGATACTTAGGTTGCATTTTGAATTTTATTCATTGTACTAAGATCATTAAAAGATGAAGAAGATAAAATTTATAAATCATATTCACAATTGAGAAATGGAAACAACTGAAAAAATTTCTTTCAGTTCTAAAGTGAACAGAATTAAAAGCAGTTAAATTTTCATTTCCCTACCCTTCTGTTCAAAAGCATTGAGTGAACTTAATAAAAGTCTTCCTCAATATTAAAAATATCTTCAAGTACTGTATCTGCATGTAAATATGAAATTTAACTGTAAAGTATCATTTGGCAAGAATATTCAATATTTTACAAAATAATATGCCAAGTAGATAAATTTTAAAAGTCTTCCTTTCTCAAATGACTAGTTTCAGCTATGCTCTATGTACTAAAAAATACTTTTACTTCAGAATCCAATCTCATTTAAAATGGTCCTATTTAGGACTTCCCTGGTGGTGCAGTGGTTAAGAATCCGCCTGCCAGTGCAGGGGATAAGGGTTCGATTCCTGGTCCGGGAAGATCCCACATGCCACGGAGCAACTAAGCCCATGTTCCACAACTACTGAGCCTGTGCTCTAGAGCCCATGCTCCGCAACAAGAGAAGCCACCAAAATGAGAAGCCCAGGCTCCACAACGAAGAGTAGCCCCCACTCACTGCAACTAGAGAAAGCCCACGTGCAGCAACAAAGACCCAACACAGCCATAAATAAATAAATAAATAAATAAATAAATAAATTAAGAAAAATAAATTTAAAAAAACTGGGACTCCTTTCAAAATGAATAAATAAATAATAAAATGGTGGTAGGTATATACTATTTCCTGACTTGCTATGGCTTTAAGTCTAAATTATAATTAAGTACTGTTAACAGTAAGTTATATTTAGAAGACTTTGCAGTTTCAAGCAACTTCTGTTTACTTTTGTGGCTTGAAACTAGAAACTCAAAGTAATAATTATATCACTTCTCTTTCTAGGTTTATGTATACTTAGCTTTGTATAATTTCCGTTTTCTTAAACAAGCTTTAAAACATATTGGCCAAATCATTTTGGTCTTCTCTTTCAGTACTAGCTGGAATTCTGACAATGAGCCTTGATAAGTAATCGTTACTCACAAAGAATAGTCAACCTTCAATGTTTAATGTATAATACTAATCACAATAGCGTAGCTGGAAGTATAAGATGAAAAACAGTGCCTGACACATAAAAATTCAATCTACTGCATAAATAAAAAACCCAAAGAGAGACACAATCATACAAGGGGAAAATATAATCAGGGTTATGCTGTCTTGTCACCTTCTCTCAATAGTTATTCAATTCATATTCATTGAGTCTCCAACAATGCAAAGAACAATGCTGAAACTGCTAGACATACCATGGTTTCAGTGGGGGGAAAACCCTTTTAATTTGGCAATATAGTGGACTCTTTGCACATACAATTAGATATTGGATAATACAAAACTCTTCATTGTGGAGCTTATTAAAAAAATAAAAGAAAATTCCAAGAGTGGTGAGTATATAAAAGAGATACAGACAGAAAGAGAAAAGAGAAGGGAGGAGTTGAAATGTGAACTGTAAGCTTCAGTTAGGCATGAGAGGTGCAGCTGCTTAAAGGGCACTGATAGGTCCACATTCTCCTGGGTCTCTTTTAAGACCAAATCTGGGGCCTAGAGCATATTTGGAGACCTGAACTTCAGAGTCTCTCAGAAATTTGGGAGAAGCTTTTATAAATCTGTTGGGGGAAAAGTACTCTGAATTAAGACCTCAGGATTCCCAAAGTTCAACTAAATCAAATATGAACTCACAATTTTAAAATATCCCTAAACACAAAGAAATAAGCCACCATGATCTAAGAGTGTGTAAAAGGGTCTTTAGGATCTCAGATATTGGAATCATCAGATGCAGAATATAAAATAATGACATACAAGGTATGGAAATGAAGACAGTTGGAATCCAAAAGTGACCAAGCAATAAGAGATGAGTAAGAATGACCATGTGACTGAAAAGAAACAAGACTTTAAGAAATGGAGGGGAAAAAAAAAGCACTCTTGGAATTAATATCTCAATGGACTGAAAAGCAGATTAAGCATGGCTGAAAAGAATTAACAAACTGGAAGATAGATCTAAACAAACTGCCAGAACACACACAAAGACACAAGAAAATGAAAAATATAAAAACTATTAAGAGACATGGAGAACAGAAGAAAAGTAACAACTATCTCACTAGAGACTCAGAAAAAATAAAGAATAAAGGTGATACAATGGCTGATAGTTTTCCAAAATAATAAAATTCATGAACACATAGAAAAAGAAAGTACAATATAAAAATAATGATATATCCATAAATTAAAAGGAATTTGCTCCTAGACACACTGTACTAAAAGTTAAAAACACTAAAGACAAAAAGACTGTAAAAGCAGTCACCCAAGGCTCACAGAGAGCACCCATTAAAAAAAGAATAAGTACAAGAGTGGTATGCTACAGCTGGCTAATGTAGGCTCACATGAACCTATTGTTAAATTTTCAGGAATTTTGTGAGCAGTTTTTAAACAAGGCTACTACTGTGTTAAATTATATAAAAATATAAGATGAAAAATATTAAAAGCAGAGATAGATAATCAAAATTCATCACTCTCTGATTATTTTACTACATATTATTATCTGTGCTCTTGAGGTTATTATTGATGTCTATTGTATCAGCAGGGTGGAAATACTTGACAATTGTGTGCTACTGCATATCTCTTCTCAACTCTATAATAACTGACATACATGGTAAGAGAGTATTTACACCACAGAAATAAGCAAACACTAAAAATCAGTAATTTTTCCTCCAGAGAGGTAGCTGCTATACCTCTAGCAGCATAACCCTGAATTAAACTGACATCAGACCTCAAAAAAGCAAAAGAAGTATTTTCAAAGCATTGAAAGTAAACATCAACACAGAATTGAATAACCAGCAAAACCACTTTTCATAATAGGGGCAACAGTCAAAACTTTATAGATTAACAAAAATTGAGAGTTCACTAAAAAAAAGAAAAAACCTTCACTAAAACAACTTCAAAAGGATCTACTTCAGGAAGAAGGAAAGTGAATTCAAGAAGAAATTATGGTAATGCAATTAAGCTAAAAATCAAACTTTTTTTTTAATTTAAAAAAACTTCCCCATATTTGGAATTGTAAAAACATATTTCTAAATAATTCACAGGTAAAAGAAGAAATTAAAATGGAAAATTTCAAATTCATCATATGAAACAAAGAAGATAATACACATTAATACGTGTGGAATGTAGTTAAAGCAGTACTTAGAGGAAAAATTTTAGCTTTAATGCTTATATTTGAAAAAACGACTGACAGAGACTTTTGCATAATTAACTCAAGCAAAAGCAAGACTACAAAGATTAAAAAAAAAAACCCTAAAAAGAAATTCAACAAGATATGAAAAGAACTTTGAGAAGAACTAATAAAAATCCAGTCCTCTTACTAAAACTGACCCAAAAAGAAATAAAAATCAAGAATAAGCCTTCATTAAAGTCAAATAAGTAGTTTAAAATCTTCCTACAAAGAAGATATCAGGCTCACAAGGTTTTACAAGCAAGTTGTAGGAAGAGATCATTTCAAACTTACAGAAACTCTTCCAAAAGCTGAAAAAGAGAAAACATTTCTCACTTTATGTAGTGAATGTTATTGAGTACAAAACTTGCCAAGAAGAGTAAGGGAAAGAAACATACAATTTTAACCTCAAGAATATGAACGCAAAAATTTAAAATAAACTATTAGCATAATTAATCGAATGCAGTGGGGGGGTGGGGGTGACGACCCTAACAGAGCAAGACCAAATTGGTTTTATCTGAAGAATTCAAGAGGAGTTTAGCATGATAAAAAAGCTTGTCAAGTACCACATTAGCGGATTAAAGGAGAACAAAACCATCTGTTCATCTCAAGAGATGGTAAAAAGTCTGATAAAAATCAACATCCATGTACAATTTTTTTTTTTAACAAGGAAACAACACTCTTAACCAACCAGTACTAGAAGATCAATTCCTTAACTTGACAAAAGGTAGTTACTGAATTCCCATGCAAACAACATTCTAAATGGTCACTTGTTAGAATTATTCCCTTTAAAATCAGGAACATTTATACCTAATATTTTACTGGTAATCCTACTGACACAGGACCACAAAAGTCAGGGGAAAAAAGAAAATTGAAAATAAGAGAGGGGGGGCTTCCCTGGTGGCGCAGTGGTTAAGAATCCGCCTGCCAATGCAGGGCACTCGGGTTAGAGCCCTGGTCTGGGAAGATTCCACATGCCACGGAGTAACTAAGCCCGTGCGCCACAACTACTGAGCCTGTGCTCTAGAGCCCATGAGCCACAACTGCTGAGCCCGCAGTGCCTAGAGCCCATGCTCCGCAACAAGAGAAGCCATTGCAATGAGAAGCCTGTGCACCATAATGAAAAGTAGCCCCCGCTCGCTGCAACTAGAGAAAGCCCACGTGCAGCAACGAAGACCCAATGCAGCCAAAAATAAATAAATAAATAAATAAATAAAATTTATGAAAAAAGAAAATAAGAGAGGGGACTTCCCTGGTGGCGCAGGAGTTAAGACTCCGAGCTCCCAATGCAGGGGGCCCAGGTTCAATCCCTGACTGGGGAACTAGATCCCACATGCATGCCGCAATGAAGAGCTAGCATGCCACAACTAAGGAGGCTGCCAGCCGCAACTAAGAAGCCCACCAGCCGCAACTAAGGAGCCAGCCTGCCACAACTAAGACCCAGAGAAAGCTAATTAATTAATTAATTAATTTTTAAAAAATTCAATGAAGAACTTTTTTTAAAAAACATTCTTTAAAAAAAAGAAGAAAAAGAAAATGAGAGACATATGTCATTATTTGCATGATATGACTGTCCACATAGAAAAACAAAAGGAGCTATACAGAAAAATTACTGCAATTAATAAGTTTAGAAGTATGCAAAGGTAAACTGCATATTTACACATCAGCAACAAACAGGGAACATTTAATATGCTATTTGTAATAGCAATTAAAAAAAATAAAGTACCTAGGAATAAACAAACCGTAGAACTATCTACACTTCTATCAGAAATATCTTAACACTGCAACAACACTAAAGAATGCCTAAATAAACTCATAGAGAGATTAGTTTCATGGATAAAAATACTCATTACCTACAGATTCAATGTAATTTCAATACAAATCCTAACAGTTTTTCAAAGAACTTAAACTGATCCTAAAAGAGAAAGATGTAATAGAACTTGTCATGCCATATAGCAATTACAAAACTACAGCAACTACAACATTGTGGTATTGCTGCAGAGATCAATGAAGTGACTGAGGGAACAGAATTGAACCACATCCCTCCAACAGATTCACAAATATATGAAAATCTTAAGTTTGACAGGGTAGGCACTGTAGATCATTGAGTAAGGCATAGACAACTCAATAAAATGTGCTGGGACTGATTTTCTATACAGGAAAAAATTTAAATTAGACTCTTACCTCATACCATACATAAAATCAACTCCAGATGTTTGAAAATATTTAAATGTTAGGCAAAACTTTTCAAACGTGTTGGGGAAAAAAAATACAGGAGATCATCTATATGACCATAGGGTAGAGAACATATTAACAGGACGCAAAAAGAACTAGCCATAAAAAATCTGACCACATTAAAATTAAGAATTTCTATCAAAGGATACCACAATGAAAGTTAAAAAGCCACTAAATGGGCAAACTAGGAAAAGATATCTACAGTAAGTATAACCAACAATGCATTCATATTTCCAGAACATACAAAGACCTTCAACAAATAAATAGAAAAATAAGCAGGTGACGTGAACAAACATTTCGGGGAGAAAGAAACATGAATGGCCACTGAAATGTATGCTCAGCCTTATTACTAATCACTGAAATACAAAATAACAAAACAGTAAGATATCATTTTAACGCCTACTAAATGAGCATTAATGAACAAGTCTAACTAGAAAAGAGAGCAATGGTACCTCTTTATACGTTGCAGACATAGGACTCTAAATAATAAAAAGCTATATAAAATAATAAACTATATAAAATAATAAAAAGCTAAATATGTGAATGCCCTATTGAGACAGGAAGGGGGCAGGGCACAACCTTTAAAAGAACGACATAGTCGTTGAGGGCACAACATAAACTGGTTAGAACCAACTAGGTCCAAGATGGTGGACAAGTCAACTTCCAGTGGACCTTGAGCCTCATTATACACTCACTGTTAATACATTAGCTAAATGACACACCCACAGGTGCCATGACAGTTCCAAGGCCAACCATAAAAGGCTAAAAAGTGGGTGGTGGCCCAATTCTTGGAAATCCCTGCCCCTTCCCAAAAATAGTTGGAATAATTCTCCCACTCATTAGCCTATAAAATTACCCACCCCTATAAACACTGACAACCCCGTACCCTGGAGCCTCTTGCCTTCTAAGATGGCCCATACTTGGAGTGTGTTTCTTCCGTGGCCTCTTGCCTCCTGAGATGGCCCACACTCTGGAGTATGTATCCCCCTGAATAAACCTTCTTTCCCTTTACTACGTCTCGCTCTTGAATTCTTTCCTGCACGAAGCCAATAACCCACACTTGGCGGCCCATCCCAGGGACTCGCCTGAGACCTGGGACGTGACCATCCTCCTGCCTCCCGCTTTTTTTCTGCAACACTATGACTCAGCAATTTCATTCATGAGTATATACTCTATAGCAGTATTTCTCAAATTCGGTCAGCGGGCCAGCAACATTAGTATTACCTGGATGCATATTAGAAATTCAGATTTTTAAGCTCCATCCCAGACCTACGGAATAGGAATCTATGCAGCAAGGCTCAGGAATCCTCACATATACCAACTCTCCAGGTGATTCTCATGGGCCCTAGAGTTTCAACCACGCACTTAGAGCAATGTTATTCAAACAGAACCTGTTAGTGAGACTGGAAAGCAAGAGTGGATCGCATTGCTATTTATAAGTCAACCAGTATAAAATAAAGTAGATTGAACCCCATGTAGTAAACTTAAGCGTTGATTTGCAAAACTTTTGTCTCATTTGTGTACGTATACTTATGTAAGTGGGTACTTGCTTATTATGGAAAACATATTTCTTACTATGGGTCACAGTCATAAAAGTTTGAAATCCACCACCCTAGAGAAACTCTTAATATATGTGTACTGCAGACATGCCCAAAAAGGTTTTATAACTGCATTATTCACAGCAGCAAAAATAAAACAAAATCAAAAGTAGTAATCTAGATATCTAGATAATAAGAGATAATAAGAATATACCAATCATACCATATGGACTAATACCACAGTGAAATCAATAACATGCAATAACAAGGACAAATCTTACACAGTACTGAGTAAATAAAGCAAGTCACAGAAAATTACATAGAGTATTAAACCATTTTCATAAAGACCAAAAATAAGCAAAGCTGGACAAATATAAGAATACATACATTTGTGGTAAAACTATACTTAAAAGCTCAGGAAAATTCAGGAGCATAGTTACATCTGGGGAACACAAAGCAATGGACACAGGTAATTTGAATGGCACTAATGTTCTATTTCTCATTCTTAAGTTGAATGGTGGATTCATGGTGTTTGTTTTATCATTTACATATAAAATACATATAATCCTCGTATGTATCAATTATAGCATAACATTTTTAAGAAAAATTCATAATACCTGATGTCAGAATCCTCTAGATCTTAGTAAGGGAAATTCACATTCAGATTCAATGGACACTTATCTATTAGCCGCTTTGAGCAAAGCATACACATTGTCTCACTGAATCCTTTAAGAGTCCTGTGAGGTTGGCACTTGGCAAAGAATAGGCAATCAAATATCTTTTGAGTGAATAAATGCTTGAATAATTTTATAATTCAAAAAGAGAAAGAGTTTGATTATATGCTATGTATTATGGTCCTACCCATAGGAGTTAAACAAAATAACATAGATGATTAACTCTATTAATAGAAAGGAGCTTATGATCTATTCTTATTGTTTCTACATTCTATTACTTATTACCAAAAATATAAATGAGAAAAATCACTTTCCTTGCTGGAAGTATCTCTGGCTAAAGGTTAAAAAAAACTAACAACCTACAGGGTACAGCTAACTAATATAACATTTCTATCAACACATTACTAGGATTTCTATTTTGCATTTAAAAGCTGAGTTAGCTATATGCAAGGCACCAGCTCTCTTCAGGGTGGGGAAAAGCAGAGCTACGGTATTACAAGAAAAGAAATTACCGAGGTTAAAAAAAAATCTGTGACACATTTAGCCTATGCATTTTAATAAGAACTACTAAAAAGTGCAAAGTCAAATCCTTTTTTTCCATTGAATACATATTAATATAGATGAACACAATCGGGGAAACGGCTGCCTCGCCAAATTATTTCCATCCTTCACAAAGAACTATTTCCCTTCACAGGACTCCCACAAGTGTATGCGTCTTGTTTTTCAAATTTAGTTCACTGTGTGTTCCCCCACCCCCAGCACCTGGAATAATGACCAACTCCTAATAGATGCAGAGTTAAGTATTTGTCTTGGAATGAATTTATACACTTATTGAGCATTTACTATATAACAGGCATTTGGGGGATGCGAGATCAAATATGTTAGAGTCCCCATCCACACAGAGCTAACATGAATGATTAAATCTAAACAAAATGTGCCCTTCCTCTTTCTGAATAATTCAGTCCAAGAGCTACTGGTGACCAAGCAAAGTAGGCAACAGCAGGGGAGGAGAGGGCAGTGACGTGAGGTGGGGTATCCATGTGGTGGCTCGGAGCCACTAGAAAAGAGCTTACTCCTTCAAGAAATGGCTAAATCCAGGGCTGGGACAAGGAAAGTACAAAATGAGCCTGGAACATCTGGTAGCAAAAAAGTCAGGAAGTATGTAAAGACCGATCACAGCAGGTCAAAAAGACACAGAAACCAGATTTAAGGGCCTTCCACTGACCAAATCAGGACAATTTAAGCATGGAAACAAATGTAACAGATTATAACTCACTAAAAAAAACATATAGGGGCTTCCCTGGTGGCGCAGTGGTTGGGAGTCTGCCTGCCAATGCAGGGGACACGGGTTCGAGCCCTGGTCTGGGAAGATCCCACATGCCGCGGAGCAACTAGGCCCGTGAGCCACAATTACTGAGCCTGCGCGTCTGGAGCCCGTGCTCCGCAACACGAGAGGCCGCGATAGTGAGAGGCCCGCGCACCGCGATGAAGAGTGGCCCCCGCTCGCCGCAACTGGAGAAAGCCCTCGCACAGAAACGAAGACCCAACATAGCAATCAATCAATCAATCAATCAATAAATAAATCTTCAAAAAAAAAACCATATATATTCATGTGTCCATGATGATATATAATAAATATAAGAATAAACTTAAATTTGAGGAAGAATGGGATATTTACATTTTCTCTATCTCCCAATAAAATACTTATTAATTACAAAGAGGAAAAAAAAAGTAATTTGCAGTGGAGAAGCCTGGCAGACACCATCTGAATCAAGTGATCAGAGTAATATCACAGTAGTAATGGAAGGGTACAGTGGAAATCATGATTGTGTGACTGGCTGCAATGAGAAGAGCCCAGTATCACTTCTGGAATATTCCTGCCAGAGATGCATAACCTGAATCTGGTCATGAGGAAATGTCATACAAACCCAAATTGAGGGCCATCTACTAAATAATTGGCCCCCAAAATTTCAAGTTCATGTAAGTCAAGAAAAGACCAAGAAACTATTCTCAGTTGAAAGAGACCTAAGAGACATGACAACCAAATGCTACAGATGATTTTAGACAGGACCCTTTGGGTACAAAAGTAAAGGAAACTAGTGGAACAATCTGCAGAACTTGAATGGGATCTGAGGAGTAGAGGTTGGTAATGCATCAATGCTAATTCCTGATAGTATTACCACGCTTAAATAAGAGAATGTCTTTGTTTGCAGAAAAGAAACACTAAAGTATTCAGGGATGATGGAACATCACGTTAGCAACTTACTCTCAAATGGTTCAGGAAAGAAAATCTCTTTGTACTAGTAACTTTTCTATAAGTTTGAGATTATTTCAAAATAACAAAAAAATTGTAAAGTGCATACAAGTATTCAGAAGAGCCCCAGGTCTCAATCTGTGCCCAGTAGACTAAGGGACCCTGGGAAGGACATCAGAATCCAAGGGTGTCCAAGAAGCAACCTCAGTGTGTTCAATTTGCTCCACTTGGTTCTCTCTCTAAGGACCCATATCATGCTAAGAAGAGCTAAATTGCACCATATTCTTCTAAGTGGAATCTAAATACCATTCCAAAAAGAACTAAGGCTTTCTAATAGCAAGTTAGATTTGTCAGCTAAATCAAGGCTTTCCTAATATCAGAAGAGGCAGCAGTTTGCTTTCAAAAATGCCAAATGAGGTTGCATTTTTATACCACACACAAAAACAAAGAAAACAAACAAAAAACACACGTGATCTGAAGTCCTAGTTCATCTCCTCTCAATTAAAACCAATTGTTTCTGTTGAAGAAAAAGACTATAAATTTGCAATATAAATTCAAAGATGTATTTGGAAACAACTTATCTATGGCTTATTTGGGAAAATCTGCTCACCTGGTAGAATCTGTTGTAGAAACAAAACAATTTTATATACATTTACTTTGACCATCTAACAGATGTAAACAAAAGGCCAAATGAGAAAACGTGTTTTTGCCATCCTTGGTCTTCAGAAACCCACAGAGCTTGCTTGGAGTAAGATGGGGATGGGGTCCAGTAAAAAAAGTTTCTGGCACCCCAGTAAAAGAAGTGAATGCCTCAAAGTACTGCAGCTTTTTCTCCTAAAAGCACAGCAGGGCAGCCTGGACTAACAGCTAGAAATTTCTCTTTGTTTTTTTTTTCTTTCTTTCTTTTTTTTTAAGAAACTGAGCTGGGTTATTTTAGTCCTCGGAGAAGATGAGACTGTTTTATCCCCTGAAAACTGACCAAGAGTGGAGTTTGGTAGAAAGAAAGAAAGAAAAAAAATCCAGTGTTCATTCACTGTATACCCAGCATCTGGCATTAAGTGTGGCCCATTAATATTTTAAAAAGTACTTGTACTTTCTCAGGATAAGGCAAGTGCTAAGCTTAAAAAAAATACACACACACATATACAGGTTGGTACCTGAAGACAAAGGACAGGACAAGACTTAGCAAGACTTAAGAAGGTCCTCTCAAACTTGATTTTCAGAAGAAAGGGAAATCAGTTTTGTTCAGGGAATTTCAATCTATAAAGCAAGAAACTAAAGGATAAAAATCTTCTGCCAGAAGTCTTCTAGGACTTGAAAGGCATCTTGGATTTCCTAAGCCTATCCTACCTGTCCTAGATTCAAATACTCTGAACCATCTTCAGGTCATGTATCCTATGTATCCTGATTGTGGTGTGTGTGTGTGTGTTGTGTGTATATATGTGTGTGTGTGTGTGTGTGTGTGTGTGTGTGTGTGTGTGTGTGTGTGTGTGTGTGTGTGTGTGTGTGTGAGAGAGAGAGAGAGAGAGAGAGAGAGAGAGAGAGGGAGGGAGGGAGAGAATCTCAAGAAGTCAAAAGCAGCTTCCCCAAACAAGTGGCAAGCCAGCCTCAGTAAGCTGATTCTAATAAAATGTATCACCAGCCAACTTTCCAACCCTGAGGAGAAAATCTTTTAATATCTAAGCACTCAAAGAATCACTCCTACCCCATGACTTATTTGCATCTCTACTTTCAAAAACCTGGGAGATTACAAAGTTATTTGTTGACTTTATTAGAGCCATTTTCACATGCTGGTTAATGCCAAGAAAAACCACTTCTAAAGTCATGCATACCCTTGCTATTCAGCTGAAAAAAAAAAAAAAAGACTCCAAAAATTATGCTTGTCTCTAATTTATGGAAAATGAAAATGTAACCAATCCCCACAGATAAATTTATGCTGGCTTAAGAAAGTTTGGGTGGTAAAAGGAGCAAATTCCTAATTATCATTTTCTTCACACAAACTGGATTTTCAGAAACAGGAAAAATACAGAGAACTTCAGTCTACGAAGCAGGAAACAAAAGGATAAAGTTGGCTACAAGCAGCAAACACACAGCTCTACTCTGACAACTTATCTAGCTCGTCTTCAGGAAGGGGACTCATGCAAGATTGTCCTAGTGGCCCGAAGGCAACTAAGAGAAGTCACCCTGGAGGTTTGATTATTTTTAATTCCTTGTCTCTTTTAGTCCTATTTTCAAAAGAAAACTAACATTACTCTATGTTGTATAGAAAGACTATAGAAGAACAGTGCACGACAAACAACCCTGACTCTGCTATCCCTTGGTTGGCCAATCATTTCAGTACTTGATTACTTAGTTTATTCATCTGTAAAACAGGGAGCTTGACCTATTATATCAAAGAATCTCTTCAATTATAAAACTGTAAGAATATGCATGTTTTCCTCATTTTACAAATAAGGAAACAGGAGAACAGAGATTAGTAATTTGTCCAAAGTTACACAGTTACAAAGTGCCAGTGCCAGCATCTGGAAAAAAAAAAGTCTCTTTCCTAACAAAGTCTGCCCTTTCAACTGCTGTGCTATGTTCTCCTCACCAAAATAAATCAGAATAAGGTGTTCAGAAAAGCAAGCAGTTCCAAAAATGGGCAGAAGACCTAAATAGACATTTCTCCAAAGACATACAGATGGCCAACAAATACATGAAAAGATGCTCAACATCACTAATCATTAGAGAAATGCAAATCAAAACCACAATGAGGAAATCATCTCACACCAGTCAGAATGGCCATCATCAAAAAATCTACAAACAATAAATGCTGGAGAGGGTGCAGAGAAAAGGGAACCCTCCTGCACTGTTGGTGGGAATGTAAACTGATACAGCCACTATGGAGAACAGTATGGAGGTTCCTTAAAATACTAAAAATAGAACTACCATATGACACAGCAATCCCACTACTGGGCATATACCCTGAGAAAACCATAATTCAAAAAGATACATGTACCACAATGTTCATTGCAGCACTATTTACAATAGCCAGGACATGGAAGCAACCTAAGTGTCCATCGACAGATGAATGGATAAAGAAGATGTGGCACATATATACAGTGGAATATTACTCAGCCATAAAAAGAAACGAAATTGAGTTATTTGTAGTGAGGTGGATGGACCTACAATCTGTCATACAGAGTGAAGTAAGTCAGAAAGAGAAAAACAAATACCGTATGCTAACGCATATATATGGAATTTTAAAAAGTGGTACTGATGAACCTAGTGGAAGGGCAGGAATAAAGACGCAGACATAGAGAACGGACTTGAGGGCACCAGGGGGAAGGGGAAGCTGGGATGAAGTGACAGAGTAGCACTGACATATATACACTACCAAATGTAAAATGGATGTCTAGTGGGAAGCAGCTGCATAGCACAAGGAGATCAACTTGACCACCTAGAGGGGTGGGATAGGGAGGGTGGGAAGGAGGCTCAAGACGGAGGGGATATGGGGATATATGTATACATATAGCTGATTCACTTTGTTGTAGAGCAGAAACTAACACAACATTGTAAAGCATTTATACTCCAATAAAGATGTGGGAAAAAAGTAAAAAAAAGAAAACCAGTGAGAAAGCTACCACCTATCACAACAATCCATACAGTTTTATTATTGCCTTCAGGGCTAATTAATCAAGGGCGGCATTTATCTTTGTGCCTGTGAGACATTCACCTCCTGTGTTGCTCTGTAATTCAGAGGCACTTTTTGACTGTGCCGCGCTGCATTCTGGATCTTAGTTCCCCAACCAGGGATCATGACCCCTGCAGTGGAAGCATGGAGTCCTAACCACTGGACCGCCAGGGAATTCCCAGAGACACATCTTTAACCTCAATGCATTTTCATTTAAGAAAGGTAAATCAGAATAAAGATTTAACTGTAACATGTTTTTTCAATTAAAAAAGAGAAAAGAACTGAAGCCAAAATTGGGAGTATGTATATAAACCACAAAACTCCCTTCAGGAGAAGAATAGAAAAGACGCAAGAACAGGATTCAGATACGATCATCCCAGGGGACAGTATACATAGAGAAGAAGAGAAGCCCCAAGAAACGACCCTGGCAGAGGTTATGATGGACATATGAAGCCCTTCTTCATCAAGAGGAGGAACAGAAATCTAGGAAGAAAAAAATACAGAAGGGACATAAGGGAAAGAAGGCTCAAGAACTAGTTCCAGCCCTAGCCCAGGGCCCTATGTCAAGAGTCAAATCAGATAAAAAGGGTATCTTAAAACTGGAACAAAGTGGAAGGCATTCTTATTAACAGTCACTGTTAAGATCTAGAGGAACCCTAATCTGGAGCACATTGATGCTCTCTTTACCAAAGCACTCAGAGCTCAAAATTATCAGAAAGGAAAAGTCTACTTTACTTCATCATTACTCTAAAAAAATAATAAATCACCACCCATTGTGTGAAATTCACAATAGCAAGGGCTACATTATTCAGCTGGTCTTCCAGTTTTTGTAGCCATGTCCTTTCAAAGGGTTAGCCTGGTCTCTTAGTCACTGACATTTGAAACCCCTGGTTTAGCACAGTGGTCTGATCCCAAAGTCCTCTTATTCCCTGTGTTTAAAACAGAACAAGAGGAGGCCAGGCTAAACCGTGAAAGGACATGGCTACTCAAAACTGGAGAACAAATTTTCAAGAAAGTTTATTTATTATTTCCCTAGAAATAATAATTCATTCCTGTCCAGAATATCTTAGGCAAGATAGTTTTGTTTTAACATCAAAATCACTTTTTTGTCTGGACCTATAAATAGTGCCATAACTGTAAATGGTTGTCCAGATGGTGCACTGCACAAGGATGCTTGGCCAAGGGGATAAGAACTAGATGAGATCAAGCTATGCTCACACTAGCCATGCCATGTTCCCCAGGCTAGGGCTTCAAGGGGCACACAGAGGTGGAGGCACTTATTTCTAGTTTGCCCAAAGACCATGGACACTGTATGGGCAGACTTCTGTCTCTATAACCCACTCAAATTCATCTCTTGAGTCACCAAGAGTTCGTGTTAAGACTCAAATTTGCAAGGTTAACCAGATTTTTATTATATTCTATTTTTACTCAAACTGTAGTTGAATGAACCAGTTTGTTTTATGGATAAGGCATCCTTATTTTACTCAATGTTTCCATTAATGAAGCCTTTTTATATTTAACCATTTCATATTACTCACAGGTCCCCAATCTACCCTACAAGGGTAAGAAAGGCAAAAATGACATTTACAAAGACAAGTTACCAAATCTACACCTATGATAATCTATATTAAAATATATATTTTTCCAGATAACAGATCTAATATGGCCCATCCCATTGTAAAACAAACAAACAAACAAAAACAAACTAGACCATCATACTTCTGTATTGTCAGAACCGTTAAGAAACAACCTCAGGGACTTCCCTGGTGGTCCAGTGGTTAAGGGGACACAGGTTCAATCCCTGGTTGGGGAACTAAGATCCCACACATGCTGTGGGGCAGCTAAGCCCACGCACCGCAACTATTGAGCCCGCACACCACAACTAGAGAGAAGCCCGCGCACCGCAACTAAGACCCGACACAGCCAAAAATAAAATAAATAAATAAATATTAAAAAAAAAAAAAAAGAAACAACCTCAAATTTGTGAAAAACATTTCTTTTGTTCCTAATTTCATTTATAGCATTTAGGCCTTAAGCCAGTAACTTTGTGAGAAGCTGAGAGCCTAAGGAGAAAAAAATAACAAACAAACAAAAAACATAGAACACATTACTGGTGACTTCTCAACAACCAACCACAATTTTTACATCAATCCTTTGAAGTGTGAGGACATGTTTTTAAAGAACAAAAATAAAGTAAGTCATGTAGTTTAAAACTTATGCAATTCATGTTTAACATATTAAGTGTAAAACACAAACATTTTGTGGGATCTTGTCTACATGAAAAATACAATATAAAATATAGTAGTTACAATCACTAGAGGGATTATAAACAGTTTCTTCTTTTTGCTTTTCTAGAAAGTCTACATTGTTCTAAAGTTAGCACATATTTATTTTAAAATCTGTTAAAAAAAAAAAACAGATTCCTTCTTGAGGCAAAAACATTGTTGTTTCTAGCAGAACACCATTATTATGTCAAAGTCTTGAAATGGAAATCTTTCACTTTCACCTTTCTAGGTAACAAACAAAGCATAATAAAAACCTATAGAGAAAAGAGGTCGTGTCAGTGAATAAAGCAATTATTTGCTGACTGCTTAACTATGTACCACATTTTATTTAATAATCTCAGGTGGAAGGAAGGGGATAATTCAGATTTATACCAACCTAAAGTCCTAGGTAAATTAGCAGCAGATCCAAGAATTGAATTTGTGCCTTCAGATTTCAAATCAAACATTCTTTATATCGCACAATGGCCGTGTCCCTTGTGGAATAAAGGGTATTGTATGAAACTATCTACCATTTGTCCTCACTCCTCTAAAATGAAACAAACATCTATTTTAAGAGTTTCAGACATTTATTTTCTAAACTGCTACCTACAGATCCTGACCACTGTCAAGTTTTCTTATAACTTACAGAACAAAAAAAATTTAGAAAATAAAGTGTTAATCGTAGTTTCCCTTCCCCTTTTCTACTCCCTAGCCCCAAATTGTTTTCCTTTAATATTATAGAATATGAACCCAAAAAATATCCAGTGGGGACAATCAACACAGCAACTCCTTTACCATTTTAGAAGTCTGGGAACAGACTAGGATATATTAGATAAACTTTCAATGCAGCTTTGAAACAAGGGCATAAAGAACTACCTGAGCCAAGAAGGCAGAGAGAAAGTGAACCAACAGTTTTCAATTACAGTATTTTTGTATTTAAAAAGAGAAAGAATTGTTCATATTTTAATTTGAAATTCTCCAATTTTTTCCCCCTTTCTGTTCATTTCTTATTTTCTTGGCTTTTTTGTGCATTAGAAACAGGAGCTAGGGGCGGGGTTATGTGATGGTTTTCTTTCAGATGTTAACAGCATTTCCTTTCAAGACTAAACTAAGGTTCCTACGCATGGGCAGGTAAACTGCTACTCCTGAGACGTCGGCAGAAAGCAGCATGGCATACCATCCAACACTGACAGCTTAAACACTTGACAGAGCTTTTCCTATTCCACACTCTAGGAATAAGCTACCTGTTTCGTTTCTTTTTCATTTAGCCTTTGCTCAACTTATGCAGTAAAAATATCTGAGCTTTGGACTGAGTGAAAAGTGTGCTCCTATTCTTCCCCTCCTTACTGAAAAGGTAAACAGGTAATCGGGAAGAAAGGAACAAATGAAGGCAGGAAGATTTATACCAGAGATGCTGTTTGGTGCATATTTTCAAAAGTCTTTAACTGTCTGTCCTTCAAACAAATTATGCGACTTTCAGAAGATGTTAAACCGTAAATTAACCACTAAGTATGCTGAGTGACATAACTTATACTATCATGATCATACTTTATAATTGATCTCATAACTTGGACATTCTAGTTATCATTTATATGTATGTTCTACTTTCATGATTTAATTTTACAGACTTCTGGTGGGGGGCAGAAGGGCAGGAGCCAAAGAAATAAAAAGAAGAAAATACCAAATATGACATAAAATTGACCTCAACTCTGAGAAACAACCGAACAGATGAGGCTGCCTGCTTGATCTTACATTTATTTAAATAAATCACCTTTTATCAGTGCTGGTGAAAACAGCAGCATGCTTTTATCTTTTGAGGCAGACGTTTACAGGATGATATATATCGAAAAATAACAGAAAGGCACACTTGTCCCCAAACAAATATCCAAAAATCCAGTGAAGCTGTCCAGTAACAGCCACTAAAATAATTTTCTATGTATTATTTTCTTTGAGTTATTTTTAAAATAAGCAGCCAGCTATCCATCTCTGGACATTGTAAAGATGAGTTTGCCACAAAAGCCACATATTTTTAGAAGCCAAAGTCTTGATAAATCAGTTCCTAAGAACATAATTTCTTACACGCTGGAGAATGCCTGAAAATACAGACCTTGGTTAAAGAGGCTTCCGTATCTTTTTGTAACCTTTCCAAATGTAAGTATGTGGGATGAGTATTCATAAATTTAAGTTGAACCGAAACACTTAGAATATTTCCAATTTAAAATACATTAAAATGCGGTCTTTGAAAGGAAATGAAAATGGCTTTAAACATATGAAAAGATGCTCATCATCACTCATAAGAGAAATGTGAATTAAAAATGAGATATTTTTTCACTCATCAGATTGGGGGAAAGATGTTTAATGAATCACTGTGGTGGAGAAATAGGCACTCTTACACATTGTTGATGCAAGCATAGAGTAGCATAACATCCTTGGCAGGCAATCTGTAAATGTCTATCAAAATTTAAATTCCACTTAGCCTTGGAGCCACGATTTTACTCCCAGGAATTTATCCTACAGATACACTCATCCATGTGCACAAATAACTATATAAAAGGTTATTCACTATAGCATCATTAGTGGCCTGAAGAAAGGCTCACTATATGTCATTTTGTATTGGATGTGTATTTACCTATTCAAAAAAATTAAAATTTGAGAGGAAGAGAATGTGATCTGTACTGTTTAGAAATTCAAAGTGTTCTGAACTCCCCTACAAAAGGAAATACTAAACCATCCTACACAAGATTCATTCCAGAATCCTGCGATAAAATGCTACAATCAGATGGCTTGACATGGCTGCATTAGTGAAAGCTCCTTATCATAAGATCCCTTTGGCCCTTTAGTAACCAAAACCCTTTGTTGGGGGGTCCACGGTGGATCTGATTTCTACTTCACAATAAGTAGTGCTTCAGAAAGATTCCAATTTATTCCTTGCAAAAACATATCAGATATAAATGCAACTGTCACTTTGAGAAACAGGACTGCATTATGCTGCAGACTTAACACAGACTGAAAGCATGTTCCCCATGTCTTCTCCAGCAAATCTTGCCAAATGGGCGTCTGAAATGTCCTATTGAAACAGGTGGTGTCTGAACAGAATTGGATTTCTGCCTATAGAAACCCTAGTTCTAACAACTGCTGTGGTTAGTTTTAATTTTCAGTCCTCAAAATTAACTGCTGGCCAGTGATTCAGAAATAGACTGAACAACACGTTTAGACTTTGCCCTGTTTAATTGAGGAAAGAAAAAGAGAAAAAGAAAAAAAGAAAAAGCCCACCAACACCCTACCACCATCCTATAACGAACAACAGAACCAAAGCAGACCACTTGATTTCCAGGCCAAAAAAAGGGAGCAGCTGTAAAACAAACTCAATTCTCCAAAGATGATTGCCCCTTTTGTGCTTTCTTCATAGAAGCACAAGGATGCACATATATACTTGCTGAACATACTACTTAGGAATTCTTCTTAGGGCTTTGAGAAGCTTTTAATCTGCTAGAAATTTAGAAGTAAGAACAATGGTAAGAACACCTAATTTTTCTAATGAAAACGGACATCTTAAAAAAATGATATTCCAAACAGACCTGTGTTTCAGTTTATACAAGCAAAATACTAACAGCCAGAATGTAAATTCCTTGAAGAAAGATACAATGGGCTATATACACTAATATGTATAAAATAGATAACTAATAAAACCTGCTGTATAAAAAATAAATAAAATAAAATTCAAAAAAAAAAAAAGACACAATGGGCCAATTCCCTTTAAACCCAACATGTGTCCATCAATGTGCTGGTCACACTAACCGGTGCTAAACACATACTCCTGTGAATAAAGCTAGAGTAGCTTACACTATAACAAACCTTTTCCACTGTACTTTTAAGTGCTTGATATAAAAATGGATAGAACTCTGATTTTCTAAACCAGCAACCAAAGGAAAAGGAATCAAGGGACTGGGTATCTACTATGAGCCACACACCGTGGCTACACATTCCCAATGAAGAAAACAATGTCTTGTCCATTTCACGGATGATAAACTGAGATTCAAAAGAATGTAAAAACTTTCCCAGGGTAATTCAGCTAGAAGATGACAGAGATGAGGTTTTAATTTAAATCTGCCTGATTTCAAAATATTTCTAATTGTATCATACTCCCTCCCAAAAGAAAATTTGGAGAGACGAGTTAGTAAAATGACAAGTTTCAGTTATATGACAAACACTGTATCATTGCTTTGCCAACACCCAAAAGAAAAACTCATCCTCTTTCAATCAAAAGTAATGGATGTCAAATCCGTCTGCATTTTGTCTGTATGACTGAATTCCAGCTATTAAGAAGGTGATCAAGTAAACAGAAAATCATCTATTGTGATCATAACCCTTTAAAAAAATCCTGACACCATAAAGAGCATATTTGAAAATCCTTCTACAGGGATTCAACAGTTCATTAAAAAAAAAAAAAAAAAAGAAATATCTCAGTGAAAGTGAGAGGTGCTTCTCAATGGGATAAGAAAATGAGACCTCAAAATGAAGGCATCTCCTCCCAGTTCTCAGGTTATTATTTCCCATTTTCTGACCTCTATCTTCTTTGTCTTACATAGGCCTGAGAGGAGCTAGCTTGTAAACCAAATCTACAGTTTCCCTAGCAAGTTCCAATGACATCCCTCATTTAGAGAGAACTACCTTCAGGGTCTTGTAAATGAACTCATTCCGTATTTCAATATTCTCAGAAAATAATATGCTTAAATCCAAAAATGCCCTTCCCACGAAAGTTTTACTCTTTTCTTTGCAAGCGAAGATAACCTTAATTTTAGGGAGCTAATCAAGAGAAGAACACAGGGTACATTTCTTCTAAGGCGGAAGCACACCAAGATTTCTCTGATAGTATTTAGAATAGAGTTACAACGTTAAAAAAAAAAAAAGAGTGAAAAGAAGAGAATGTTATTGACCAAAAAAAAGTTGTCATATAGCTATAGACGTATAGGCTATGAAATAGAAAAAAAATCTGCAATTTTTCAGGATTCTTCTGGCAAAACATTCTTTGGAATCATTTTCTTCTGAGAGCTGAAAAGCATTTTTCTAAGATGCTGCCAGCTCTAAAAACAACCTTTCTGATCTCTTGAAAAGCCAAGTTCTACTTTTAATAGTGCTATGTACTTTTGGTTTCAAAGAAAAAAGTGAAAGAGAAGGAACCACAGCCAAAATGGTAAGTTTACCCTACTCATGCCTCAAGCTGTACATAATGATTTCACACAGTACTTATGAAGAAGGGATCAAATTTTTCCTTTAAAAATAGAACATATACCTCTATGTCACATATGTAATGTTTAAGTATAAGGAGCAAAAGCACCCCCCTTTCACTCCAAAACCCAGTCAAAAAAAAAGTTTATATAGAGAGACATAGTCATGAACAGAAGATCTCTAATAGACATCAGAAGCAAAAGTGACAAAAGCAAAAATAAACAAGTGGAACTACATCAAACTAAAAAGCTTCTACACAGCAAAGGAAACAATCAACAAAATGAAAAGGCAACCTACAGAATGGGAGAATATATTTGCAAATCATATATGTGGTAAGAGATTAATATCCAAAATATATAAAGAACTCATACCAAAAACCCCCAAACAATATGATTTTAAAATGGGGCAGAGAATCTGAATAGGTACTTTTCCAAAGAAGATATACAGAGGGCCAACAGGTATATGAAAAGGTACTTGACATCACTAATGATCAAAAAATGAAAATCAAACTAAGCTATTACCTCACACCTGTTACAATGGCTATGCTCAAGAAGACAACAGATGGTAAGTATTAGCAAGAATGTGGAGAAAAGGGAACCCTTGTGCACTGCTGGCAGGATTGTAAATTCTACAGTGCAGCCACTATGGAAAACAATATGGACGTTCCTCAAAAAATTAAAAATAGAGCTACATATGATCCAGCAATCACACTTCTGGGTATATACCCAAAGGACATTAAAACAGGATACTGAAGATATATCTGCACTCTCATGTTCACTGCAGCATTATTCACAATAGCCAAGCTATGGAAACAACATAAGTGTCCATCAACAGATGAATGGATAAAGAAGATGTGGAGATGTGTGTGTGTGTGTGTGTGTGTGTGTGTATGATGGAATATTATTCAGCCATGAGAAGGAAGGACATCCTGCCATTTACAACAACACGGATGAAACTTGAGGACATTAGGCTAAGTGAAATGAGTCAGACAAACTGTATGATATCACTTATATGTGCAATCTGAAAAAGTTAAACTCATAAAAACAGAGGGTAGACTGGTAGTTACCAAGGGCTGGGGGGTGGGAGAGAAGGGGAGGTGTGGGTCAAAGAGCACAAACTTCCAGTTATAAGATGAATAGGTTCTGGGGATCTGATGTATAGCATGGTGATTACAGTTAATAATAGTGAATTATATACTTGAAATTTGGCTAAAAGAGTAAGTCTTAAATGTTCTCATCACAAAAGAGAAATGGTAATTACGTGATGTGATGCAGGTGTTAGCTAACGCTATGGTGATAATGATTTTGCAACATACAAGTGTATCAAATCAACATGTTGTAACCTTAAGTTATATGTCAATGGTATCTCCATAAAAGCTGGAAAAAAAAAAGATTTCTAATAAAATCAAAATGGCTAAGTTAGTAACACCATGATAGGTTCCATTAACAATGATAAATGTTAAAATGTTAAACAAGGTGCTATATCCAAAAATCTTGGTAAGACAAAAAATGTTTATTAGTTCAGATTCTCCCATCTCCATAAAAGACTATTTTAATCCTCCCATGTGAAATGGACAGAATCTATGGGATTACTAGTATTTCGAATGAATTTTTTAATTTTACTACAAAATTTACTAGAATCAGTCACTTAAGGAACTTATGTCAAATAACTGGTGTGCTCGAATATTTCACATTTCAACTTATTATTTTAGAGTTGTCAAGACACAATCTAAATCTAACAGGGAAAAAACATGCAGGCTTCAAACAGCACTTAAAGAAACACAAAGAAGGAAAGTTAGAAGTCAAGGAGGATAATTCTGAGATAAAGGCTGAGTGGAGAGGAAGACAGAAATCTACTAGAGACCTTATCAGGATGCAGTGCTGCACTGCATTATCACTGACCTGTAACCTCCTCTCTGGCTCACAAACAACTTTTGAGTACTCTGAGACTAAGTGGATGTTTTAAAAAGTTCTTGTGTCATATTTTCTTTTTCTGACGACCCTTATCGGAAGCCTGATGTACTCAAGCTCCATAATTCACATGCTCCAATTACCTACCTAACTTCATACCCAAGAGGAATAATCAGAGGCGTAAAATGCCACCCTCATAAAAAGAAACATAATGGGAATGATTAGGATTTAAAATGGACAGGCTCATTTTTAAGGGCATAGCCATAGATAAGTAGCACCCACACTGTGCTCTAGATAACTATAAAAGAATCAAATAGGGTTTGTTTAAAAAAATTCCTTAATAAACATATAATAAATCCCTACCTTTAAAATGAGTTGTATTACAAAAGTCCAGTTCTTCACGAAGATGCATTTCCCCACAAAATCCTACAAATGGTCATTCATTTCCAAAGCTGGCCCATCAATACCTATTTAACCCATAATCTACCGACATACAGTATAATGTGGAATGAAATGTGGTAAAAGTACCTGTAACACTTCAAATGCACATTAGTATCAATAGTTCAGCTGAGAGGATAGGAGCTTGGAAAACAGATCTCAAAAAAATGGACTCAAGGGGTTACACATAACCCAAAATGTTTACACAATTATATATATATGGGTGGTTTTCTTATGAGAGGGTCCACAGCTTTCCTGAGGTTCTCAAAGTGGTTATTCATATCCCCATAAAGGGAAAGGGCTTCTGTGCTATGTAAAATTCAATTCGTCCCTACAAAGCCCTCAGGTAGAGTTTATCAGTGAAATGAGGCATCTTGAGAAGTTATGGTCTACACATGCTTACATATAATGATAAGCTCGTGGATGAAAAACTATCAAAAACCTTCCAGTAAAACTAAATGAAGGAAATCCTAGAGTAAAGAATGCACTGCAAAGAAAAAAAAAAAAAAAAAAGGAAAAAAAATGTATAACTAAAAAAACAGAAAAGAATGCACTGCAACATTTTATGGGGTCTGAACTGCCCATATAAGATGACACAGGAAGTTCATCTGAAGTATTCAATAGAAGCTGATGATCCTAGTAGTATCCAATGTAAAGTAGATTCTGACCCATCAACAGTGTTTGTCTGCACAAACTGCAAGCAAACATTCCATATGTTTGTGAGAAATTCCACTTAAAAATCTTTCCCCATCCTAGCCAATTCACCCGGGCACTATATTATCATTATCTTAAAAAGAAAATTCCATCTATTACCCACACACAATTCAAACAAACAAAAATGTGTTTTTAAATGACCCAAACAAGTAATTTGAATGAGTACACCTTTTCTATTCATTTTGACCAAGGAAATTTGGATAATAACTCATTTTCATATATTTTTGATGTAACTTTCAACTTTAAAATTTTTCTGTACACTGATATAACACAGTTAAGGCATTGTTCTTTTCTTAATTGAGGATAGTTTGGTTTTAGATTGATGTTGAAATAAAGTTGAACTGCATAGACTATAAGGCTGTTCTAACCAACAATGTAATCTCAGACTCATACCTACTTAAAATATTGTTTAATTACCTCTTCTTCTCAAACCATGAGTCCACAGCATGGTCATTAAGTTGCTTCACTTCTTTTACCTCTCTCAAAACATTATTGTACTTCTTGACACACTAGCAACTAGTTTTCTATGGGAAGGCTTTTCACAAGCCCAGCGTCACGTACCCCTCCTGCCTTCAGCAACTTTCTTCTGAACTCCTCTGTGGGGTTGTTGAAGGTAAGCTTTTCACAGCGGAGGTGATTCACTGGTGGATGGCCTTCAAGATGCAGGAATAAGTCATAATCAAAACGAACCTTCTTAGGTTCTTCCTAGAGGTTAAAAAAAATAAGAAGGAAAACAGAGACTTAGGCATAAATAGAAATTTAGAAAGCAAAGGTTTACTCCTGATAAGGATCAGAAAAGACTCAGACTACAGCACGGGGAACTCTACTCGACACTCTATGGTGACCTAAATGGGATGGAAATCCAAAAAAAAGAGGGGAGATATGTATACATATAGCTGATTCCCTTTCTAGTTAGTAGAAACTAACACAACAGTGTAAAGCAACTATACGCCAAGAAAAATTCATTCAAAAAAAAGAAAAAGAAAGAAAAGAGACCCAGACATCTAACAGCTACAGTGTCAAAGAAGGGGAAGTACTGGGAAAAAAGTCATCATGGAACTATCTACAAAGCAAAATGGAAACATCTGAAAAATTAGTTTCTTGTCTTAGAGGAAAACCAAAAAGAATAAAGTCATCATCTTTCTTGCAGTCTCTCAAGTGGTATGACACCACCAACACCGCCACCCAACTGGAAACCTAAGACACCCCTGAAGCCACTCCTTCCCCTTCCCACTCTACGGCCCTACACCCATCATCAACGGCTGACATTTTCTCTTTTAAATACTTCTTGAACAAGCCGTCTAACCCATACTGCCATGCTCTTACTCATTGCTCAAACTACTATAAACTCCTTCCTCTAGTAGTTCTTCCTACTTCAGGATAGATGATCACTTTCTTCTTCATTCAGGCCTCAAAACTGTCCATATGAAACAAAAATCTAGCCATTTTCACTCCTTGGTTAAAATTTCACAAGTTCCCAATGCCATTAGAATAAAAATCTGGGCTTCCCTGGTGGCGCAGTGGTTGAGAATCTGCCTGCTAATGCAGGGGACACGGGTTCGAGCCCTGGTCTGGGAAGATCCCACATGCCACGGAGCAACTAAGCCCGTGAGCCACAACTACTGAGCCTGCGCGTCTGGAGCCTGTGCTCCGCAACAAAAGAGGCCACGATAGTGAGAGGCCCGCGCACTGCGATGAAGAGTGGCCCCTGCTTGCCGCAACTAGAGAAAGCCCTCGCACAGAAACGAAGACCCAACACAGCCATAAATAAATAAATAAATAAATTAAAAAAAAAAAAAAAGAATAAAAATCTGAGCTCACCTAAATGCCACATAGGATTTTCACAATCTAGCTCTTGGTTCCATGTCTCACCACACCCCTTCCACCCATCTGGTGATCCAGCCACACATTGTGGTTGGTTGCTCCCAGAATTTACTCATTCTAGATTAACTCTGGGTTTCACCCTTGCTTTACATATTACTACCTCCACTGCCAACCTCCATTCCTCCACCTTCTGCTTTACCTAGATAACTTCTACTCATCCCTCTCTATTCAGGTTTTATTTGGGGGAAGCCTTCCTTGAACTCCACTCCCAACTGCCTCTCCTCTGTTCTGTGTGCCTCTCTCTCTTATCCTTGAAACATCTTAGAATAACTGTCTTATTATCTCCCTTTACCCTGCTAAATCATAAGATCTTTGAAAGTAGGAATAATGGTTGAGTCCTTACTGTACCCTCAACAACTAGTTTAGTACCCCATGCATAGTAGCAATGCAATAAATGTCTGTGAAATGAATGAAAATATGGCATTTTCCTGGAGGACAAAACAGCACCATATCCAAGAGAATGCAGTAATTATAATTCCATGATACTCGAGTTCTACTCTCCAGCCATTACTTTAGCTGGCTAAACACCTAAACCTCTCTACAGCCAGATTCTCAGGCATCCAAGGGGAAATGAATACTGAGGATAATAATAACAATATTATGTATTTAACATTTATCTCATTTAATTCTCATAGCTCTCCTTTGGGTCAGCTGTCAGCTCTGTTTGGCAGATGAGGAAATTAAAGCACTCAGAATTTATTACTTTATATAAAAACTCCCTGTGTATTATAGATATTAACCATCTCTGTGAAATGTTACTTTTTTCATTTGTCATTAGCTTTGCCATTTTACATGTTTTTGATAACAGCTATTTATGTTTTTTTAATAGTAGCTTTACTGAGAAGTAATTCACATATCATAAAATTCACCATTTAGAGTATAATATTTAGTGGTTTTTAGTACATTCACAGAGTTATAAAACCATCACCACATTCTAATTTCAGGACATTTTCAATACTCCAGAAAGATATCTCAAACTCATTAGTGGTCCAACAGATCCCACACCCCCTGGCATCACTAATCTACTTCTGCTTCTATAGAGTTGCCTATTCTCGACATTTCGTATAAATACATGAACATACATAAAATACATACACAATATGTGCTCTTTTGTGACTGGCTTCTTATACTCAGCATGATGTTTTTGAGGTTCATCCATGTTGTAGCATGTGTCAGTTCTTTTTTATGGACAAATAATAATCTATTATATGGGTATACCAGGTTTGGGTTATACATTTGTCAATAAATAGAAATGTGGGTTATTTCCATTTTGGGCTATTGTGAATAATGCTGCTATGAACATTTGTGTACAAGTTTTTGTATGGACCTACATTTCCATTTCTCTTGGCTATACACCTAGGAGTGGAATTTCTGGGTCATAAGGTAACTCTGTGTTGAACATTTTTAGGAAATGCCTTACTGTTTTCCAGAGTGGCTGCACCATTTTAAAATCCCACCTGCAATGTATGAGGTGTTTATGGTTTTTTAAAACACAATATTTTCTAAAATTACATAGTCAAATAAAACAATGTTTTTCCTTTTTTAAAAAAGAATTTGTTATATTACTAACACGTGATGAAACAAAGTGATCTGAACCCAGTTCTTCTGACTAAAAAGTCTTAGCACCGAGCGTGTGGAGAAAAGGGAACCCTCTTGCACTGTTGGTGGGAATGTATATTGATACAGCCACTACGGAGAACAGTATGGAGGTTCCTTAAAAAACTAAAAATAGAACTACCATACAACCCAGCAATCCCACTACTGGGCATATACCCTGAGAAAACAGTAATTCAAAAAGAGTCATGTACCAAAATGTTCACTGCAGCTCTATTTACAATAGCCAGGACATGGAAGCAACCTAAGTGTCCATTGACAGATGAATGGATAAAGAAGATGTGGCACACATATACAATGGAATATTACTCAGCCATAAGAAGAAACGAAATTGAGTTATTTGTAGTGAGGTGGATGGACCTAGAGTCTGTCACACAGAGTGAAGTTAAGTCAGAAAGAGAAAAACAAATACCGTATGCTAACACATATATATGGAATCTAAAAAAAAAAAAAAAAAAGAAAAGGTCATGAAGAACCTAGGGGCAGGACGGGAATAAAGACGCAGACCTACTAGAGAATGAACTTGAGGACACGGGGAGGGGGAAGGGGAAGCTGGGATGAAGTGAGAGAGTGGCATGGACATATATACACTACCAAATGTAAAATAGATAGCTAGTGGGAAGCAGCCACATAGCACAGGGAGATCAGCTCGGTGCTTTGTGACCACCTAGAGGGTTGGGATAGGGAGAGTGGGAGGGAGATGCAAGAGGGAGGGGATATGGGGATATATGTATACGTACAGCTGATTCACTTTGTTATAAAGCAGAAACTAACATACAATTGTAAAGCAATTATACTCCAATAAAGATGTTAAAAAAAAAAAAGTCTTAGCACCTGAAACTGTCAGAATGCAGGCATTACCTACTACAAATTCATGGTTTTCAGCTCTTCATCCAAACTTCCCCAGATCATAGTCTCCACTCATGTACTCACTACCTCTCACTTCTATTACTAATCTGGCATGAAACTTGCTCCTTCTCTCCTTGATCAGGGTGCCATTTTCTCCTGGTTCTCCTCACACTTACTGGCATTCCTCCTTAGTTTTCTTCACAGGCTTCCCTTCTTTCTTCATTGACTCTTAAATGCATTTACCTTTTTGCAAAATTCCCCAGGGAGACAACGCCCATTCACAGGGAGTTAGTTCCTCCTTCATGACAGTGACTCCCCTCTCTACCTCCAGCCCAGCTCCCACTTGACTGCCATATGCTTGTGTTCCAGTCTAACCACACCTCTACTGGGGTGACCGGCAGCAACAGCAAATTCATGCATTATCTTAAACTGAAGTTATCTTCATGTGTCCTTTCTCCTATACTCTATATCATGACAAACAGAAATCTTAATTGCTTCCCAAGGGTAAAATACACAAAAGTCATCACTAACGCTTCCTTCTCCCTTACTCATCACAGTCAAATGGTCTCTGAGTTCTGTTTAGTATTCCTCCTTAGGAACTCTCAAATCTATGCCCTTTGCTCTAGTCATGATAACTACTGCCTTAGCTTAGACCTTCATCACTCTTCATCTGGTCGCCTCCCTGTTTTTGAACTTCCCCTTTCTACCTACCACAATGACAAGAGAGTGATCTTTCTAACAGAAAAATCAGATTACATCTTCCCATTGATATAAAAGCCTTTAACAGTCATCATTTTCTACAGGATGAAATCCCACCTCCTGGTAATAACCATTATAGTCTTTTAATACCTTTCCTGCATTGCTTTTGTTCTCTTACTCTACCTTGTCCTTCCACAATGTTGAAGCACTTGCTGTTCCCCAGTGCTTCATATTATCTCATTAATTTTGCCTTTCACATATCGTATTCCCCATTGTCTAAAATGCCTTCCCTCCCTGCATACTTCCATCCTGTACCTGGTTAGTGCAAACTCATCATTCAAGACCTAGCTGAAGCATGAACTCCTCTGAAAAGTCTTCCTAACCCTCCCAACCCCGTCTGAATTAGACATCCCTGTTACAGCATTCCTTTATTAATGTAATGATCACAACCATTTTTATTACTTACCTGCCTTTCCTCCAAATTGTAAAATAGTCAATACAATCTTAGAATTAATTTAAAAAATAAGAAGGGCCATTTTCTACCTTACAATTGGGAGTGTAAATTGGTAAAGCCTTTGGGAAAACACACTGGCAATATCTACCAACACACTAAATGCATGCAATGTTTAACCCAGTAATTCTACTACTAAGAATCTCTTCCACAGAAATATTCAAATATGTGTGCAAAGATATATAGACAGGTATAGATGTAAAATAAAATGTTCATGGTAGCATTGTTTATAATGGCAAAAAAACAGGGATGATCTGCATGTAAGTATATCATTACCATGGAATACTATGCAGATATTTTTAAAAACTGACTTGGAAAGACATATCGCTATGTGAATTAAAGGCAAGTCACAGAAAAAATATTAAAATATGATATATTATGCCCTTGCCAATCTCTATATAGACATACTTTTTATCCATGCAAATGCATGGGGGAAAATCTGGAAAGGCTATACCAAATAGTTAACAATGATTAAATGAAGTGAAAGGAGTAACTCCTAAGTTTTATTCCATTCACTTTTACTAGGAGTATACTGCAGCATACCTTTTTAAAGAGAAAAATACATTGATGAATATAATAATTACCAGCAGAAAAAGAGTGAGGTAGTAACAACACTTTATAGTTCACACCAGTTTAAAATCAAAAACAAATTACTTTTCAGTAAAACTAAGGCTAAGGACCACAGAAAGTGACAATCTTTGTATGAATCCTGAGTGTGATTTTCTTTTAAAGTTTTTTTTTTTTATAGAAAGTAAAAAGTACCCATAAATTTGTGGTCTGACCAACTGAATATCTTTCTTAGAGGGCTGACATCAATATAATGTCAATTTATGCTCCATAGAAAAGATTCTTCTTCAAAGTTCAAACAAGGAAGCATGTATTTATTCTCCATATAAAGCTGATACATTTCCTAGAGGGTGGAAACCTGGTTTTGGCAATATCAAATTATCCCTCTCAGTCCGCTTCAGTCCTTGACATTCACTCGTGTACTTTTCTGAGGACAGAATGAAAGAGAGAAGCATGGGATCCTTTCAAACCTGAAGTGCTACAGTCAATTATGTTTCAGTGGGCCTGTTGGTTTAGTTTCTGAAACACACATGATTCTCATGGATAGGCTTGTTTTGTTGAATACAAACACAAAATAAGAGAATAAACAAACACGAACTCATAAGAAGCACTGACACTCCACCACCCCTCTTGACTCTGACCTCTCCAATAAGTGAGCAAAACTGAAGACAAGCTTATTGTAAGCAGGAAAAGTACAAGGATGGAGATGGGACCAAGGGCAGGGTGATATTATACACTAAATATGCAGTGGTAGGCCCCTTCCAACATCAGGTGGAGGTCTTTTTGCTGCTTTCTCTCATCTCCTATGCAAACTTGAAATAATACTTTTTCATAAACCATTATTATAATGGATGTTCTTTCTTCAAGACAGAGTTGAGTAAACTCCAGGGATAAATAAAATGATATACACTCAGAAGAAATGAAATGCACATTCTGGAGCAAGAGCCTAGACCTATTAAATTTTCACACATGGATCATTTCAGTAGGCTGCAGATCCAGAATGGAAGATAGCAAAAATTTGGTTTCTAAGACACTCTAAGAAGATAAATTAAAAAGAGATGACAGAGCAATAATTTTAATTAAAAAATTAAGAACATAAAGAAAAGTACTTAAAATACTACACCCATATATTTTCCACTGAGTTTAAAGAGATGTTAACACTTTCACCATGCTAGTTTATGTTTTTCTTTATAGAAATAAAAATTTTGTAAATATGAGCTTCTCCATCCCTCTTTCCCCAGTAAGCCATGCCCTTTAGTTCCTGTGCTGTCCTTTCAGCTCATGCTCTTGTACTACATATGTGTGTCTCCATCACCTCATTTATTCTTGGCTTCAGTGGTTTATAAAACCATACATAAGTGATATCATAACCATATATATATATATATATATATACACACATCATCATTTTTGTTTTTGAGACTTATCCATCTTGCTACATTAATTGCTATATAGCATTTTGTGTATTATTAACCCACCAGTAATTGATCCACATCTCTACAATTAGGTGTATACTACTTTTTCATATTACAAACACTGAAATATGTTTCATTGTGCACCTGTGAAAAAAGCAATAATTATTATGTATAAAATCTTAAAGAAAATCTAAAACTAGAAAATAAAAATCAGCTAATCTGGACACTAAACAGAATATCTACTACACAGTGGTCAGCTGAATGTATATTTTACAATGGCCCCAAGGAAATAACTGTTTTCCATCTCAAGTGCATCTTTCTTCTTTCATATTTTAAGAAACTAAAAATTCCTCACAAAGTGAATAAATAATGTCTTTCAGTCATAAGAATTGCTACCCAAAGTACCAAGATGACTGCATTTGTGTGTGCACACGTGTGCACACATTACTTGCAGCCTCTTCATCCTTCATTTATTTTCTTTTTAAAAATCTGGTGGATGAGGAGATTCCAGTTATTTCTGTAAAGGAGGGAATTGGGTAGTTCAGAAAATATATTTCTCTGAAGAAATGAGAGCTTGTAAAAGTGACCAGAAAAGTTAAAAACAAAGTAGGAGAGAAGATACTTAATTGCAGCATTATTTCCAAACTGAGGCCTTCAGTGTACCTTCATACATTGCTGGTAGGAAAGTAAAATAGTACAGTCATTTTGGAAAACAGTTTGGCAGTTCTTTAAAAAGTTAAATTAAACACAGAGTTACCACACGACCCAACAACTCCACCTAGGTATATAACCAGGAGACTTGAAAACATATTTCCACACAAAAACTTGTATATGAATGTTCGTAGCAGCATTATTCATAGGGCAAAGATGGAAACAAGTCAAATGTCCATCAAATTATGAATACAAATATAAGCAAAAATGTGGCGTTATTTATACAATGGAATAGCATTCAGTGATAAAAAGGAATAAGTATTTGGTACATCCTATAACATGGATAAACCTTGAAAACCTACTAAATGAAAGAAGCCAGACATAAAAGGCCACATATTGTATGATTTCATTGATAAGAATTGGCCAGAATAGGATATTACAGAGAGAAAGGGAATAGATTAACCCCAGGGGCTGGGAGAGTAAGGAATGAGGAGCGATTGCTGATAGGTACAAGGTTTCTTTATGGGGTGATGAAAATGTCCTAGAACTAAATAGTGGTGATGGTTGCACAACACACTAAAACCCACAGAGCTGTACATTTTTAAAGGATGAATTTTATGGTGTGTAAGTTATATCTCAATTTTTTTAATGAAAAAAAAAAGAAAGCTAAAAACTAATTTCTTAAGGGAAATCTTGAAATGAGAAAAAACAAATCCATACATCAAATGTGAAAGCATATCATATGAACAGATATAAACGCATCTCAACGAATTCTGATTTGATGAAAAACATGTGAACATTTCAGTGGTATTACTACTGAGGAAGGTAATCATTATTCTGGCAAAGAGTTACTGCTTCGAAGACACAGAAGTTAAGAGAATTGTCAATGGAGAGAAAGATCTAGATCAAGAATCTGGTTTTAACACTTTCCAACTGCGTGTGGCCTTGGACAAGCCATGTAATCTTTCCATGACTCAGTTTCCTTTCCTGTAGAATAGGAATAATAACCTCTCAAAAGTTCTTATAAACCTACTAAACAAAGCAACATATGTAAAGGGCTCAGCAAACTGCCACGGACAAAGTAAGCCCTCAGCTATTTAACTACACAGAAATAGGTTACCACCAAATACATACCCAAAATATAAATATAAAGAAAAAAATAGGGCTTCCCTGGTGGCACAGTGGTTGAGAATCTGCCTGCCAATGCAGGGGACACGGGTTTGAGCCCTGGTCTGGGAAGATCCCACATGCTGCGGAGCAACTAGGCCCGTGAGCCACAATTACTGAGCCTGCGCGTCTGGAGCCTGTGCTCCGCAGCGAGAGAGGCCACGATAGTGAGAGGCCCACGCACCGCGATGAAGAGTGGCCCCCACTTGCCACAATTAGAGAAAGCCCTCGCACAGAAACGAAGACCCAACACAGCCATAAATAAAATAAATAAATAAATAAATAAATAAATAAATACTACTTGAGAGCAAACACATCTATGTAAAAAAAAAAGAAAAAAGAAAAAAGAATTAACAGGGATATCATGTGTGTAGGAAGGCCGTGGAGCAGGAACATGGCACGTGAGGAAACCAGCTTGAAAAAAACAAGAAATATGAAAAATAAAATTTATCCCTATTTTCTACACATTCCAACTTTTGAGGATAGTTTCATTATAGCTTATTTAAAAGTTAATTATCTCTTAATCACAAAGAGATTTTTACTGAATTGAAGGCTGGGTCTTCTATACATTGAAAAAGCCAGTGGAACACAATACTGTAAATCAACTATACTTCAATTAAAAAGAAAAAAAGAAAAAGAAAAAGTCAGTGGGACACTGTTCCAGTGGAAGATACTGATCACTAAAGAGTGGCTTATCAGGGGTTCTCATACTTTGTGGTGTTTCTTCACCTGGAAGGCCAGTAAATATGCAGATTCCTAGGCCCCATCCCAGAGATTCTGATTCAATAGATCTGGGATAGAGCCTGAGAATCTCATTTCCAACCAGCTCTTGGGTGATGCTGATTGCTTCTGGTCCAAGGACCAGACTTTACGGAGCACTGGCTCGGATAACACAACATTCTAATTGTTCAGTTCCTTTAAAAAGAAAAATGTGAATTATCTCACTTTGGGGCAGGTTTCAGGAACTATGATTACCTTGGAATAAAAGGAAGAAACAGGGTGATTAAAAATAACAGCTAGCATTTACTAAGTGCTTACTTACATATGAAGCATTATTCTAAAAATCCTGCATAGCTTTATTTAATCTAATCCTCCTAGCCACCTTATGAGGTAGATACACTTATCCTAACCCCATTTTATAAATGAGGATAGTGAGCCCCACAGAGGTTGAGCAATTTGTCCAATATTATATAGTCTGCGTGTTTTGCCATATATGCACTGCTGAAATTTTTTAAATCCAATAGAATCCATAATATCTACTTGCTGATATGACTGTATATATATATATATATATATATGTGTGTGTCACATGTGTGTATCAGATAAAGATAAAGGAGAGATTATTCTTTGTAAGACTCAAATTCTAGAAGTATGAAAATGAGAAAAGGATCATTTCACTGAAAAGCCATACTTTCTCTTTTCTATAGTACAAACATATGGTAATCTTCTTTTTCAAAAGGTAATTACTCTTCTCTTAAAAGAAACGTTTAATGAATTTCATATAATCTGACTTCACAGAACTGAAATTATCTTTCTCTAGCCACTTCCTCTATAATTAAGGACAACAATAGCCAAAATTCCTAGAAGACAAATTTTAACTTTTATTTTAAAACCATCTAGTGATAGAAGTGCTTATGAATCAAAACTATTTTAAACATCATTTGGTTAATGAAGGATCTTCTATTGAAAGATTAATGAGTAAATATTACATACCTTGTTTTTAAAATAAACCTCAATTGGCAAAATGAAACCAGCATACCCAGATTCTTCTACTTTGTAAGGTGGATCTTTGCACACTGCAACATTAAAAAAAGAAAAAAAGTGAGATGAGATTAATAGGCAAAAAGACATTCTTCTTTCCTTTAAAAACAAGAAAAAAAAAAATCCCATCCTACCACCTACATCATTCTCAATTTTCACAGCCCTTTGCCAAGCCCCCGCTAACTCTCTGATTTGATCTTTACTTCTTGTTCAGAATCTACAATAATAATATTCCTATGTAAATTAAATATGTAAGTTATTTATTCAACTCTTGATGGGGGATAGTGCATCACAGTCAACCATGGTCATGAATGACTGGACTTTAGTTGTTATCACCCTGCCCTAACACTTTAGGGAAACTGAGGACAGCACCTTGTGACTGAAAGCTTGAGAACAACTATAAGTTACCTAACAAACATATTATCTATGTCTAGTCTTTGATGGACATCACTCTACCCCAAACCCCTCAGTTCTCTGAGATATCCTAATTTCCATACCAAAAGGTGGCAGGACCACCCTCCATCCTTAGAAAAATCCCAAACCCAGTGTCTCCCGATGTTATTGGTGTTCATTAAGACTCATTATCCCCCATTACCCCCCAAAGGAATACTTACTGAAATACTGCAATACATACAAACACTTCAAATCTATTCACATCATAAGAATACATAAGAAACAATAAGGCTTTTGTATTCTTATGAAGAAAGACTTATTTAGACAAGACTACTTAGGCAAGCTCTTGGGAAATGAGAGATGCCCTAAGAAGCTAAATATGATTTCACCCCACTAAAATTTCCATTAAATCAAAATCAGTTGCAAGCCAGCTGAGCTATTCTAGTTAAGACTGCATTCTAGTAGTAAGTATCACAAAGAATTAAAAATGTACATGTTGAACATAAAGGCCATATACCACATAGCACATAACCTGGTAGCCCAAGTCCACTTCAGCAGGGCTCCAGTCTGCCTTTTAAACCCTTCCTCCTTTTGTCACCCACCAATCCTCCTATGCTTCATTCAATTGCATCAATTCCCCCAAAACATGCCCAGTATTTCCCACCTATGCTCTGTCCTCTTTCCTTCCATCGCACTTTGATGCTACTCTTAGTATCCTCTGCTAGTTCAAATCCCAATTTCTTCACAAAGCCTTTCCAGACCAGAGTACTATCCTCTCTTCTCCTTTTACCCTCCCATAGAACTGTCTGAATCACTGATTTGACACTTAACAGACTTCCTTATTATCATATATTCAGGAACCTCATCTCTAATTCCCTTTCACTCCCCAAGGACAGAAACTTTTTTTAATTAATTTTTATTGGAGTATAATTGCTTTACAATGTTGTGTTAGTTTCTACTGTACAGCAAAGTGAATCAGCTATACGTATACATATATCCCCTCTTTTTTGGATTTCCTTCCCATTTAGGTCACCACAGAGCATTGAGCAGAGTTCCCTGGGCTATAGAGTAGGTTCTCATTAGTTATCTATTTTATACATAGTATCAATAGTGTATATCAATCCCAATCTCCCAATTCATAAGGACAGAAACATTTAATCAGGAACATAAGGAGGGTCAAGGGCTCGGGCACGCCTGGGTGTCAATCCGGGGTCCACCTCGAACTAGCCAGGCTACCTCTGGAAAGTTACTCCAATTTTCTGAACCTCAAGTGCCTTGCCTGGACAGTGTGAGAACTAAACAAGATGATATATGTAAAAGACACAGGACAGATCCTGGAACACAGCAAGAAGTGACAGAAGTAAGGCAGGAAATCTAACCTGTAAATGCCCAATTGTCATGTAAACCTTTTGGATGAAAATAGAAAGGAGAAAACAAGTACAGAGTCCTGGATTTGGATTAGAAGACTCAGTTCCACGGCCCTGGACTAAGGATTCTCTAGACAGCTCTAGTTCTATTCCCTTTACTTTTTTATTTCTTTTTATTTTTGGCTGCGTCGGGTCTTCGTTGCTGCACGCGGGCTTTCTCCAGTTGCGGCGAGCGGGGGCTGCTCTTCGTTGAGGTGCGCGGGCTTCTCATTGCGCTGGCTTCTCTTGTTGTGGAGCATGGGCTCTAGGTGTGTGGGCCTCAGTAGTCGTGGCATACGGGCTCAACAGTTGTGGCTCACAGGCTCCAGAGCACAGGCTCAGTACTTGTGGCGCACGGGCTTAGTTGCTCCGCGGCATGTGGGATCTTCCCGGACCAGGGCACCCTGCACTGGCAGGTGGATTCTTAACCACTGTGCCACCAGGGAAGCCCCCATTCCCTTTAAAAGAGAGAACACCATCTACACATTGTAAGCATGGCTATCAAGACTCAAGAAGATTATATATGTGGGGAAATACAAGTCTGAGGCATTTTTAATGCAGAGGATGATGATGCTGTACTTAAAAATTGGTTAGACACTCCATGAATACAAATATGATTACAAAGAGATATACTGAAGACAGGATTTTAACACGTGGCAGTCTCCTGTAGCCCACCTTGGGAAAATTTCCCCAAACTGACATCAGAAGAAGTAAATGATAATGAATGCGGCATCTCACCTGACCTTACAAGTTTCTCTAATAAAAAATGAAAAAGCAAAAGGACTCAGAGTGGCTTCAGCCCTGCATCCACTGACCACCTGCCAACCTATCATGAATATTCAAATACCCTGAACACTGAGCGGGGTGCCACTAAATGCATGAACACCCCACCCCAGCTAGAAAGACAGCATTACATCCATGACATTTCCAGGCTGCAGAGCCCCTTTTCAGAACAGTAGTTTCAGTGTCCAGGTTGCTTGGGATTAATCATGCCAATGCCATTCGAAGGAAGTTTATTCTGTGGGCTGCTGTACATGCCAGAGAAGTTATAGCTGTTCCTCTATACAGCCTTTTGTACAGTTCATTTTCATTTTCTCTATTCTGCATGCAAAATGCTCCTATTATAGAAAACAGCTGTTAGTGAGCACATCTTATAGTTGAAGGTCTTAAATTTTTTTCCCCACCCTTTAAAGGAAATGATCTGTTATGTATTACTATTCCAAAGAAGTCCAGTTTTATAAGAAACTGTTTACCAACTCACACCTCAATTATTTTTAAATGCAGTATTTTCATAAATAACAATGAACAATGTCTGTTGAGCACCCTGAGTTCTTAATTAGAAGCAAACAATAGAAACTTTTTATTCACAATAAACACGACAGAAAATCAGTAGCAATGCAAATACAACTTACAGTTTTAATCTGAAAAAAGGTCAAATTAGGGGAAGTAGTTTATTTATTCGACTGTTTTATAATCAGAATCATTAACATGAGTTTCTAACCTTAAGGATCTATTAAGATCTATGTAATAAAAGGCCAAATGTCATAAGTTACTGAAGGGATACCCATCTCTAGAAAGCCATCACATTTTTTTAGGTGACAATAAAATGGGAGGATTCATATTCATTCTTTAAACTATGCACATTAATTCAGTAGAAATCACTGGGAACTCTTATTCCTGTCAAAATCCAGCCAAAATTCTGAGATGTTGGCTCTCTCAGAACATCTCTCTGTTCCTCTTCCAAGCTTCTCTTGTTGCACTTATCAGGCAGCCTGATAACGTTCATTCACCTCTCAGACTCCTCACTAGACTGAGCGACTTGAGGTCAGCAACCCCACCATTATTATTTGAGCACCGAATAATAGGTGCTCAATAAATATTTGTTGAATTGAATTTCTTAAAGATTCATGCCACTCTTGAGTTTGCGGTTAGCAGATGCAAACTAGTATATATAGGATGGATAAGCAACAAGGTCCTACTGTATAGCACAGGGAACTATATTCAGTATCCTGTGATAAACCGTAATGGAAAAGAATATAAAAAACAATATATGTATATGTATAACTGAATCACTTTGCTGTACAACAGAAATTAACACAACATTGTGAATCAACTATACTTCAATTAAAAAAAAAAAAGATTCATGCGACTCTTCACTGATCTACCATTGCTAAAGAAGTTGCTTTCTACAAGCAGCAATGATTTGATATTAGCCAAATTCTTCTCCAAACTCCCTACAATCAACATAATCTTTTAAAAATTGGTAGGTGATAGAAAGTGTTGCCACAGAGAAGTATTCTCTTGAAAGCTGAGTATCTAATGTGGGACTGGTTCTACTTCTATAGTACCAAATTTTAAGAAATTGAGTTAACAAATTGGGCCAGATCTCCAACATCATTTTGAAACTAACACTATAGAGCCATAAATAACATTTTCCTTTTCCTCTCCTTCTGCACATTACTACTCATGTACCCCAAGGCTCTAACTAGAAGACATTTTCAAAACTCCATGCAGATCTACCCACACACAACACCCAAAATTTAGGCCTGAGAGGAACAGACCAAAGTTTTCATAAATAATGAGTAATTGGGCTTTCTTTCCCCCCTAAAATAGCTTTTCAAAATAATAGGCACAATATAGACCCATATACATAGTATTTAGAATGATGTTAACTATATACATTGACCATTAATCTATTTAATTTTTAAGTTGAGTGGAAAATGTACAAAAAGAAGAAAAACACATGAAAAGGAAAAAAAGTCATGATTTGGTTAGCCTGGAGTAAGTCAAATCCTTACTTATTACCTGAGATTTTTAATATTAATCCTTTAGGAGAAAAAGGCTTGAAAAATAGCTATGCTTGATACAAAGAAATAAATGCTCCTTAGATGAATAAATGAATTTGTGCTTATATAATGCTATATATACAAGTAAATTTAATTTATTAAAATATCTCATTTTTAGCACCAAAAACAAAAAACAAGAAAAAGAAAGAAAAGAACAAACCCCTCCAGATCCACAAGACCATCATGTAATAAGCTTTAGAAAATATCATTAGGCAACAGTTTTTTCCCAAATCCTTAGGAAAATAGCTGGCAGATTCCTCTCCAGAGCCTCTCTCCAGTCTATTTGCTTAGACACTAGACTTTACACACATCTGAATACTTTTGATAAGGACATGGCCCAGTTGCCCATTGATAATTATTGCTTTTACTTTATTTACAGTGCAGAGCCCTCCTACACCAAACTCTCTATATATACAGACTGGTTATTACCATGGCTTTGTGCCCAACGTCCCTTCCAGCTTCAGCATTTTGGACTCCTTCTCCTCCTGCTTCAGTTCCACCACATCAGAGCCCCTAAGAAAACTGAAGCAGGGTACTACGTGGCCATCTTGCTGCCCCTGTTCTGTGCATCTGGAAGTCCGAAGACTAACATCTAGCAGTCTGGGCATCACCCTGCCACTGAACATGGTCCAGCCTTTACACTCCTGACATTTTGAAAAGAACAAAAATCAACGGTTGGATTTTATCTTTGTTTTTATAAGCTCACGCATGCACGCACACACACCACACACACACACAGATTCTGCCATTGCTTCTATTCAGCCCATTTCAAAACAGGTATTTCCAAATAACAAAAAAATGCTTTCCCCCTTTGTGTCACTTCCTCATTTCCCTGAAAAAGGATTAAAGATAACATCGGGAAATTTTTGAATTGTATTGTTGAGTTGTTTTCACCTTGTTGACTTTTTAAAAACTTCAAATGCAATTGTGAAAATCTAATTGTTTCCTACGCAATAAAGAACTGTGGCCACACAAGATAACTGTCTAAGTAGCTTTCATAAAGTTACAGAGAAACAAACTAGATGTAGTTAGCTAACTAGGCAGATGTGAAACGCATGTCAACCTCCTCAGGATTCACCATTTAAGGACCAACTCAAATAGACCTCTTCTGGAGAGCCTTCTGCCAATACTCCAAAACAAAAATGGCACTGTCCCTCTTCTGGGTTCAACCTTTTTTCTCACTGATCCTATTAGCAAATCCTAATATATATGCTACTATCAAGCCCCATCCTCACCCTAGATTAATTCTGTGCTTTCCAAGGGCTAAGGTTGTATCTCAGGACTCTTTTCATCTCTGAACCCAGCCCACCCTTTATGAAATTGAGTAGAATCAATGAAACATAACTTTAGTATGACCTCAAAGGAAGAGATGGAGCAAGCCTGGCAGCTGACAAGAAACGCCTGGGTGGCAAACAGAAAGTATGAGCAAAGGCATTAGGAAAGTAACAGCATAATGGAACAGTCAGTATAAGAAGAAACACTGAAAATGATGAATAAAAAAACAGATAATATGGATAAAGTTGATACTTCTATAGAGAACTCGTACCATACACACTCAGAAATTCACATCCAAACTCAGGGAGGGTAAAAATGTGTAACATATAAAAGAGGAATCATTAATTTTGAATGTTGCACAAAACTCCTAGATTTGGAATAAGAGTTCAAGACTCCAAATTGGCTATGTTGAAAAATCTTAATGATGATACATAAAAATGACTTCATTGGTTAGTAACTTGGAATCTTTACGTATAGACTCAGAATATCCATGGCTCTCTCTCCAGGCAGTGGGGAAAAAGAGAGGATTTTTTTTTTTTTTTTACATGTATGCACGTTTTCAGCTTTCGGAGGAGTTGAGTCACTTGCCCATCCAGCTGAGGTTAAGTCAATACATTTCATCTGGAGAAAATATAACCATGATATTAAAATACGACCACCTTCATAATCATTTCTTCAAGGAACACATAACAAATAAGTTAACAAAATACAGGGAGTGCCCAAAACTACATAACATTACAAATTGTTAGGAAATATTAAATATAAGTCTTCAAGCTTACATCTTTCACTAAAATTCATAGCACTACCACCAACCTGTCCCAAGTTCCCTCAATATAACTCAGTATATAGCATTGCTTCAAATGATTGGCCTAGTGGAAATACATATCCGGGCTAATCTGATAAGAAAGAGTAAAATTGTATCTTCAGAGAAAGTTCAACCTAGAGACAGACCTAATTCTTTTATTGAGAATTATTAAATTGAAAAATCTTAATATTTCTATCTTAAGGAGACCACCACTTTTAAAGTTAAACCTTGGGCAAGATATTTTTCAGAATACCATATTTCATAAGGTCCATCTGGAAAAGCAACATTAGCTACATGAAAATGGTCTTCTAGGGAAATAACTAAGACCCTCCCAATATTTGGCAGGAGCATCTTCATTTCAGTGTGTACTACTACATCAAAAACATTGGTCATCAGAACTGTTGGTGGGAATGTAAACTGGTGCAGCCACTGTGGAAAACAGTATGGAGGTTCCTCAAAAAACTAAAAATAGAACTACCATATGATGCAGCAATTCCAACCCTAGGTATATATCCAAAGAAAACAAAACCACTAATTGGAAAAGATACATGCACACCAATGTTCACAGCAGCATTATTTACAATAGCCAAGATATGGAAGCAGCCTAAGTGTCCATCAACAGATGAATGGATAAAGAAGATGTGGCATATATATATACTGGAATATTACGCAGCCATAAAAAAGAATGAAACTTTGCCATTTGCAGCAACATGGATGGACCTGGAGGGTATTATGCTTGTTGAAATAAGTCAGACAGAGAAAGACAAATACTGTATGTTATCACCTATATGTGGAATCTAAAAAAGAAAACAAATGAATGAATATAACAAAACAGAAACAGACTCACAGATACAGAGAACAAACTTGTGGTTACCAGTGGGGAGAGAAAAGGGGGAAGGGGCTTGATAAGGGTATGGGATTAAGAGGTACAAACTACTATGTATAAAGTAAATGTATGCATAGAAGCTATAAGGAGATATTGTATAGCACAGGGAATATAGCCAATATTTTATAATAACTTTAAATGGAGTATAATCTATGAAAGTTCTGAATCACTATGTTGTACATCTGAAACTAATACTGCTTTTCATTATTTAATCAAATATATAAAGAGCCATTGAAGAATCTCACTTCCTAAAATAATCCCCTCATGATTTCCGGAATAGCAGAAGTCAACAACCCTTGGGATAGTCCTCTGGCATCGAAGTTTTACCCAGTTTTATCCCAGGTTTTACACTTGGCCCTGCTATCACTAAGACTGATACTGCTTTTTATTTAGAGGAAAAAAGGGAATATAATGTCTTCATTTATAAAATTATCCTATCTTCTCAATAATATTACCCTAATTAATTCAATTCAACAGGCACTATATAATCATAGGGCTACAAAGATAAGGTGGAATCTTGCTCTCAAGCAGATGACAGTCTAGCCAAAGACACTGTCCTCTAAGTGCAGGTGCTATTCTAGGGACATGCGATAGAGCGATAAACACAGCTGACATGGCCCCTGCACTTATTAACCTTATGTCCACTGTTAGGAGGCAGGGAGGGTGAGGAGGAGAGAAGAAAGAATACACGTACAAGAAAATATCGAGAAAGCATTAAGTGCTACAATGAAAATACAGCAGGCTGACATGAGGGAAATGGGAGAGTTCCTCTTTATTTTATATTAATACACCCTCCCTGAGAAGGTGACATTTAAGCTGAGACCTCAAAATAAAAAAGGAGCAGGGTATGTGCTGGCCAGGCAGGAAAAAAGCGCTATTTATGTTGCTTACAGAGACAGATGTGTAAACAACCTAAAGAAAGCCTGCCTTTATACCTGCCTCCAGGGCTGCTTAGCCCCTTACCCGGATTTTCCTCTCTAACTGAGGTGAAGGCTACTTCCTCCTTCCTGAACATTTTCTCCCATCCTGAATTCACCATTTAACACTCACATAGGTTTGGCTCTTATGACCTCGCAATCTCATTTCTCAAATCTTAAATTCTCCCAATGCTACGAACTCCCAAGAAAACACTTTGCATCTACTTACAAAATCTTCGTTATGATTCTTCATCATGAAGGTTTTTTAGGTAGATATAATTCTTGGGAATTGTATAACCTAATCTTAAGTGAGAGATTTTTTTTTTAAGTACGTCCCTTGAAATAGAGTTCCTAAACACAGTATAGAAGGAAGCATCTGGACTAAGGAACGTCAACCACAAAAAAGAAGTGGATTTTAAGTGCAATTTGAGAAAAAGAAAGATCACAATTGTAAAGCTACCTACTCAAGGGGAGGGAAACAGTGTTGCAAGGGAAAAAACTACATGGATCAAGAAAGAAAGGAAGAATACAAAAGTGATGACACTCAAAATATCAAAATACAGAGGTTACGATTTCCTCAAACACATTCATATTAAAGGGATATTTTTCAGCTTAATTTTTTTCTTTTAATAAGTGTACAATGTGTAAGAGCCACTTTTAAATGTGGTACACCCATCTCTTCTCGCATAGCATGCAATTTTTAATACTCGCCCTTTAAGTATTCAGTGCAGAGGATTACGAATTGGTGTTACACACAAGACAGCTATCAACTGCATTAGGGTGACAGAAGTGGCAATGTGTTATAAAATAAATAAATATAATCAATTAAAGTTAAGACTCATTTTCTACTGAATTTGAAAAAAAAAAAATACAACAGCCTAAAAGATCACCTCAAACTAACTTCACAGAAACACCAAAAGATAATCATGCAAAAAAGGTCAATGATCCAATTTTTCTCTTCTCAATTTTTGCTTTATTCCCTTTTCAGTAGGGGGAAAAAAAAACAACAAATGCTTCCAGGGAAGGGATCAAAACTGTTCTAACTTTAGAGAAAGAGCTAAAAACAAGATTCCTTTTCAACATCTTGTGGACTCTACTTTGTTTTTTCTGTTTGGCATTTTGGCACAGAGATAGCCTATCCTAAGTATCCTAATTGATTTAAGCTCCATTAGATATTACAAATGAAGACAGAATGAGGGTGATACTGATATGATGGCAACTGTTTAGACATAGTGCATACAAGAATGTGGTTCCTGTTCAGTCTGACAATCTTTCAATCTTCCCAAATAAACCAAGGAAAATTCTGTCCCTCCACTTTCCTAAAGCAAGGGTTTTCAGACTGTGTTCCAGAAAACCCTACACCCCAGCAGTGTGTATTGCTTTTACAAAAGCAATAGGGTGCTTGCCCCAAACAATGAAAATGTAAATAGCCTAAGGACCAATCCTGAGTTTTAGATACAGGATTAAGGTCCCTTCAGATTATGTGAAAAAAAAAAAGTAAGCCACTGCTAAAATAGTCTGACACCACTGCTCAAAAGTACATTATAAAAATTTAACTATATCATTAAAGTAAATCTACTTTCACAGAGTATGATTTTCTGCTTGCTCCTACTGAACACAGAAGTGATCTACTGTTTTCTGTCTGTCCTGACTATAAAAGTGAGCTACACTGATTTCTCACTGAGATTTGCAGTTCTGGTATGTCTTTGAGCTAAACAGAGACAGGTAGCAAGAGGAGAAAACCAGCTTCTACTCTTCTTATGGGCTCAAATTTTACAAAATACCTCTGATTACCAAATGCAGTGCTAATTGCATGGTACCTCTCATGGCCTCTGAATTCCAGGAATTATTTAATAGGGGGAAATAGTACAAATATAAAAGAAAGAGAAATCAGAACAAACACAAAAACCATTAATAGTATTATATGTGGGAACTCACGAACTGAAAAGCTTAGGGAACAAACCAGGGAGAAGCAAAGAGGGAGTCAGTCATTGAGTTTCATTGTTGTGTGGTTAAAGAAAGCAGGTCTGGGGAGTTCCCTGGCAGTTAGGACTCAGCTCTTTCACTGCCGTGGCCCAGGTTCAATCCCTGGTCAGGTAACTAAGATCCTGCGAGCTGCAAGGTGCAGCCAAAAGAAAAAAGAAAAAAAAGAAAGCAGGTATGATATTGTCAAAAGGAGGAACAAATTTTTAATGAGTAGTAATGATTCTAGGAAAAGATTATAGTCCAAGCAGGAATATGGGAGAAACATTCCACTGGATGGGTAACTGAATTAGGTATTTCTTCGTGGTTCTTTTCAATCTCGAGATTCAATACCAAGGAAATAAGTTTTCTAAGAGGAAGGTAAAGAAACAGGACATTGGTAAAGAATTTAGGAGCCAACAGCTAGCTAGCAGCTTTAATCTTATTTGGGAATAACAGAGAATCACTTACTCTTTTAAGAATAGAAATGAAGGTATCCAAATAATGCCCAAGGCACACTGACTATTGCTCCAAATAAGCCAAGGAAAAGGGTAAGTGCAGAAATTAAGACTGAATATGAAGAAAGAGGAGGAAAAAGAGGCTGCAAGTTAAGATGATCCCAGAAATTACTACTGTATCCCAAATATAAGTGTGAGAATTCTCAAGTACATGGAATTCTCAGGTTTACAGTAGGAAGTGTAAAAATGTTTGCTAATTTAAAGCAAAGCCCCTTGAAAACTTCAGTTTAGCGGTAGGCGTCATTTTCTGACAGGAAATTATGTGTAATGTGGAGGCAGAAGAGCTTAGAGGTCGAGAGCCAGGGGTTTTGAGAACCCCTTGGTTCAAATCCTACCTTGGACACTGGCATAATACATTCTATTCTCTCAGTTATAAAATGGAGCTAATGCTATTACCTATATCATACCATTCATTAAGCTTTAAGAGATCATCCACCATGCTAAAGGCATAAATGAGATAATCCCTATAAAGCTTGAGAACACTTTCTGGAAACCAGAAATCATCTACTAATCTAACAGTAGTCAAACACAAACCACAAACATTAGAGAACTTCTTTTGAACTTTCCCCAAAATCTGTCCAAAGAACAGATTTAAATTTACATACTTACCCTCAGTTTAATTAAGCATTCTTCTATCTGGTTTTATTTTTGGCCTTAGGGATTCTTGACAGGGATATTTGAAAAAGGAAAATATTCTTCACTTTGGAATTCTTTTGGCTCAACCCACCACTAGAAGTACTAGCCGGCGGTTCACAAAGTCAGACCACCTTCAAACTCATGAAGCCCAAACTAGTATATATTATGAAAAAGCTGTAAATAAAGTTTCCAAGGTTATGCATTATAAAGCAGTAACTGAAATACTGCAATAAAACAAACCAACAGAAAATAGAAATGCAATCTGAATTTGAGTCCTGTGGGGTAGTAACAGATAAATTAGCAAGGAATCAAGAGACGTGGTCCTGGCTCCATTTCTACCACAAATTTGCCATCTGACCTTTGGAGAGTCCCTTTCACCACTCACCCCAGACCTCCTCTGCGGTATGAGGAGCCAGCTTCTAGATCTACAATTCTGTTATTCCAAAGACAAGTCATACGTGCCACTTTTAACTTGAAGGCAAATGCATTTTGTTTTTTAGGATCTTCATTTAAGCATAAAACAACTATCAGCTAAAATACCACATCTGCTATAACACAGTCAGGAAATTGGGACAAAACAAAAGAACAGAAACAAAACAAAGATTCAGAATCACACCTGAATTTTTAAAAATGTTTCACGGTAAGTGCTTTTTAGAAGAGAATTTAATTTTTATTAGACCAGTAAATAAATAAAAACTGAATTTCTTTAATAGAGGCTGCCCACACACAAAAAAAAATTCTATAAATTAGATTTTCATTTTCTTGTTTCCATTCTGATTATGAAGTCAGATTAAATCTACTGAGTGAGACCCTGTTTTACCTGTATAAATCAAACTAGAAATTTGATTCCTCGGGAACTTGATATAATTTAGTGATAGTACCATATCAGCTCAAGTATTAAGGAATGAAACATCAGAACATACTGGCAGCATTTATGAGAAACACCATGCTTTTAAAAAGCTAAAGTAAAAAATTAAACCAACTGCTTGCACATTAGGCATAGCACATTATGTAAAAAACCCTTGAGTGTTAGGATTTTACTATATACTGCACTTGTAAAACCCTTGTTCTTAATCACACTGAAACATATTACATTGCTTTTTAAACAGAATGCACCCTGCCACAATGCACTCAATCTTAATAGTATTCCAGAACAGCATGCCCATATGAAAGATAGGTTGATGAATAGGTTTATGTCTTATTCAAGGAGATGAAACAGCTCAATAGAAAGATTAAATAAGGCTCCTGCCAGTGGCTGAATCTTAAAGTCAAAGAGAAGAACACAACTCAAACCAAATGTTACAGGCAAAGGTCAAACAAGAGAATAATTAAGACCCTAACTTGAAGAGCTAGCTAATGTTCACTCATTCAGTGTAAATCAGAAGAAAAATTACTCCTCTTAAAGTGTGACCGTAATAATTTTCACTGAGTCGATTCCAAAAGATATGTTATAAAACTGAATGAAGGTGAACTAAGTCCCAAAATAACCTTTAGAGGGAACCACTTCTATTATGAAACTATTGGACCTTAAGTGAAAAATTCACTTTAAGATCCTACTGTCATATCATACTTTAAAAATTTATTCTAGATTTATTAAGTATCAAATAGTAATAGAAATATGAATTTTGCTAAGAGCCTTTCAATTAATTTTTTGTAGAACTCTATTATAACCCAATTCATTTATATAAAAAGAAAAGAAAATTTATAAAGAATAAGCCGGGAATTTATGTTTCCAGTGTATTTTTTTGTTTGTTGACTTTATTGTCCCACCACTAGTCCCAACCAATTTTAACAGGAGATTTAACTAAATGGATGAACATATTTCTCTCTATGTACACACACCACCTATAGAATGGAAATACAAGCTCAGCTATAAGAAAATTTGGGAAGTATAAAACAGTGCTAAAGCAATAGGAAAAAGAAAATCTGCTTATCATGCTAGTGAATATTTTGGAGCCATTGTAATCCCACCTGGAGAAAAGCCTAGTTTATTGACATTTATCATGGGACAACAGGTACATCTGTGTTTTTCAAAAATCATTCTCTTCATGTACTGTCATATCCTATTTTGAAAACCCACTATCTAACTTAGTTTCTCTTCCAAATAGCCACATTTTTGGACAATGTCACTGACATCACCTAATAAACTAATTCATATGAATTAATATACACATACCCTTATGATACCCATGGACTAAATACAGTCAACCAGAAAGAATAGCAAGAAATCAAATAAGCTTTCCTTACTCTATCAATTTCTTTTCCTTGTTATTCTATTTTCATGAAGAAATGCTGGTAGATAAACTTTAAATCCATCTGACTGCAGTTTGGGCTCAGGGAGGGTGGAAACTAAACAACAGAACTTGAAATATCACAGGAAGAAATTTTTAGTATTTTATAATGATGATTTATTTATAAATAAATGCATTGGTTCTCCTACATTCTCCCACCCAAATAAACATATCATACACTGTAAATAAGTCATTTTCTTTCCTACTTATGACAAAGAGCAGTAAGATATTTAAAAACAGCAAATTTCAAATAATTTCCTCCTCAGAGATAATAATAAAGGTATGATTTATTTAACACCTTTCACCAAGTCCCTGAAAGATCACTGATGTCAAATAAATCCATAACATAAGGAAATAAGTAGTGCAAGAGCCCTGCCAGCCACCCCTTTTTACAGATGGAATATGACAACTTAAGCAATTTACCCAGAGGTCAGGGAGCTAATTCCTGGCATTCAATCAATAGATATTTATTAATGGCTTCTATGCCCAGCACTCTGTGCTGGATGCTTGGATGAAAAGTATTTTCTTCTTTTTGCTTATTTGTAGCTTCTCATTTTTCTACAAAGAAACAAAAATTCTTACTTGTATAATAAAAGAAAAATGTTTAAAACAATGTGGTGCTGAATGAATTTGGAGAAGAACAAGGTTTCTGGAATTCAAAACATTAGGAAAGTAAGAAAAAGTGAGATTAAGGTCTCCCACCTGTGTGTACTTCCACCATACACCTTTTCCTATGAAAAAAACATGATACATTAGTAGTTGAATTTTATAAAGAAACCTAATTTAGACTAGCAAATCTGTATTCTCTGCCTGGCTCTGACATTTCCTAGCTGGAGTAATTAACTTTAGGCAAGTTACTTAATTTCTTTCTACCTCAGATTCTTCTGTCCATAAAATTTTAAAAGGCATCACTGTGTAGACCCAATGTAATATATAAGCAGTTATGAGAAAGTCATTTTATAAATGCTAAATTCCTACGGAACGTTAGTCTTAACACATGACTATTTTGCCAACAGTTTAAGCATATTTTCACTAAGTAGGGACAAAGGAAAGGTGCAATTTAGACAAAATTTCTGACAAACCAAGAGTTCGGTGTTAGAGATATTAAAACACAGCCTCTGCCCTTACGAATATCTCCCACCATTTCATGGATGGGTGTAGGACTCTAGTAGGATGTGAATATTATGCCCCTGCCAACAATGTAGCAGGGAAGATAAAGACCTTAAAACAAAATTTTTTTAAACAGATTAGGATAACATGATTCTGCTAGACTATTAAAATGAATGATATAAATTTGGAAGTTTCTTAATTAATTTTATGTTTAATTAATGATTAATGATATGAAGGGTATAAATTTGGAAGTTTTTGAATTCTTTTACCAATATAGCTTACTCGGGCTTCATATCTTATGAAATGCTTTTGTTATCTCTCCATGGCTTTAACCCTACTTTCATTTAGATAGTGTGTATGGTTGTCAAAATAAATGTTTCTTGAGATTCGTTTTGATATTAAAAACTCAGATATCATTTAACTCTATTAGGATTTTCAGTTTGCCTTAAATTTGTTGAGATAAGATAAACTATATTAATAAGCTAATATGCAAATTTTTCAAATCATCAATAGATTTCCTGGGGTGAGTTAATCTGGGATGGTTCCCATTACCACCGTGGTCTAATTATTTCCGACAAGTGTGCTGCTGGCCATTCATTCATTCCTTTCATAAACACTGCACACATTACATACCATGACTAAAAATGCAAGCATGGAAAAATGAGAATTTATCCTTAAAGAAATCATAAGCTAGGCATTTTCTATCCAGACACTTCTGATCCAAATTAAGAATTTCAATTACCCCCCCCCTCCCCATCCCCAGGTTGCAGTATTAAATGAATGAAAGTGCCAAGTGTCTAGTAGCAATAGTTGAACGTTCCGGATAGAACAAACTTCAGGATGGTTTGAAACTAACCATATATGTAAGCATATGCATGTTTTAATGCAACAGCTCTTAACCAAAAAAACAAAAAACAAAAAAAACAGCTTTTCATAAGTACATAAGTTATAAGCTAAAGTACAATACCAAGTAAACCAAATTTAGAAATATATTAAGTTCCAAACCATATGATTTCCTTAATCATATTAGTTCAGCCACTTAATTACAATTCAATCCTCTCCTAGTCAACCAAGGTCAGTTAGCCACCCTCCCGAACAAACTTCAACTGCCATTCTTTCTATTTTCTGTGGTGTTACCAGCACTATACTTAAAAAAATTTCTTAGCTAAAACTCCATTAGTTTAACTACACTACAGCAGTGGTCTCTAGATCAGCGGTATCAGCATCACCGAGGAAATCATGCAACATGCCAATTCTCAGTCCCTACCCCGGACCTCTTGCACCAGAAACTCTGGGGATGTCTCTGGCAATCTGCTGCCCAAGCCTTTCAGGTGATTCTGATGCCTGCGCAAGTGTGAGAAACACTCCCCTTGACATTCTCTCACACACTCAACCATGTCAGAGCAGAAAGTCTCTTTCTGTGAATCACTTTTTCTCATTGCTTTAGTTATGTGGCTGTTTTTTCCTCAGCCAACGGGGTGAAGTTACTTCCTTCCTCATAAACTACATCACTTTCTAACACATGACTCTTTTGGAAAGGACCAAAGGATTGTGTACAATCATCCCCTAAATGTCCTTTCCTAACGCTATTTAATAACAGAAAAACTGTTATAACAGTCAATTTCTTCCACTGTAATTTGTTTTAAAAAAAGAGAAAGAAAAAGAATGAACAACAACAAAACGAAATGCTCAAGAGTACGCTTATGATTCTTTTTTTTTTTTTTAATGATTCTTAATGTGATAAAAACACAAAAGGTATGTCTGTTTACTGGCTCAAGCAGTCCCTGCCAGGAAGACACGGACATGGTCATAGAAGGAACTTTCTAAACATCAGAGGCTAAACAACAGTTGCTTTTCATTTGTTGGGTAGGAATAGGACTAGGTCCAATATTCAAGCTTAATCCACCAGATAATAAGCAAACTTTTCCCATAAGAAATGTCAAGAACAAAGTAATCCCATAATGTCACTGCTATGAAAACCATAATCCTATTAAAAAAAAAAAAAAGCAAAAGACAAGAAAAAAACCCAACTGTGCTAATAAACTCAAAGAGCAAAGTAGCTGCAGGCTGTTTAACAGTAACGGACTCAAAGCCTGGCCCATGTACAACAATGAAGCACAATACATAAATAATTATTGTGCAACTTGCAAATTATTACTGTACTTTCTAGTCATTGCACCAATAGAATTTATTGTACCACACTCTTGCTTGATGTCTGTTCCTAGAAGGCTAGAGATGATACCCAATAGAAGTGTTAAATGCCTAGAGACATGGAATAAAGTCGACTCCCTTAACTGATAAAATAACCAGCCCCTTAACACACAGGGACCCTGACCTTGCTGCAGCTGCTTCTGATTTGTGAGTGTCGGCTGGGAGTATCTTTTTCTGTCTCTTGGCTCCTAAACTTGCAATATATCATTCTGAGGATCCTGACATCATTTCCATAACTCTAATTATTGGACTGATTTGAAACCAAAGATTCTTCGGTAACTTCAGCTTAAGACCACACAGAAACTTTTATAATAACCTACTTAAGTAAATGAGTTGTGTAAACTGGAAGAGAAGGTTTGGAGTAGTGGTAAAGAGTTTGCATCTGTTATAATCTAAACGCAAGCTAAATTTAGAAAACTAGAACACCTTGAAAATTAGGTTTGGGCGGATATATAAATGTTCAAATGCAGCTGAGAGTACTTTCATATTCAATGACTAGCTGGCCCACAATTAATATTCCCTACACTCAGTCAATTACTTTCAAGTTATTGCTGATAAATGAACTAACCCCACCTTGCCAGTCTGCTCCTGTACATGAATCCACTCACTCATATACTGCAAGCCTCAATCTGCACACAAAAGCCTCTGTCTCAATCAGCAGAGACTTTGAGCATCTTACACATCTTAGCTTCTATCCCATCCTGATTTGATTTCATCCTATATACAGCTCCCTCTCTGATCTAGCTGTTAGTTCAAGAACACAGTGCCCTAAGGGCAGTTTGAGGAAAGAGGATAAAAAAGCAGACCAAAGAAGTATCCTATGACTGTAATTTAATGAGAGCAGTTTTCTCCCACAGTTTTTAAAGTAACTCTGAAGATAACATCCATGGAAAGGACTTTAAATAAACATACTCATTTGCAGGAATATGCTCTAAATATTGTGATTCCAAATCCTATCAGTACTTGTCAAATACCTTTAAATGGTTGATAGGTGCAAGAAATAGTGTTCTAACCAACGGAGGACTTTATTGTCATAAGTCAATATCCAAAGCTCATGGATGAACTAGAATAGCTTGATTCTATGAACTGGCTATGAGCCACTCATCAAGGCAAAGTTTGGAGGCCACTTGACATTAGGAAGCAATGGCAAGAGAAAAAAAGAAAGAATGAAAAATCCTTTGCCTTAAAATTTGATTCCTGCATTTTAAAGGTCGGTATGATTTATAGAACCTTAAGCCTCAAGGTGAAGTTACTTGTGCTGATGAAAAGGCAGTCTAGAAAGCAGAAATTCAAACACAGCAGAAATGCCAACCACTTGATTGTTAATGGCTATGCTTTCTACAGTAAATTTTTATAATGTGAAAGAGGGCGGCTATACAGATATCCCTCAATAACTTATCTAAGAAAGGCACATTACATACCCCTAAGCCTTAACAAGTCTTCTCAAAGATAACCATCAAATCTCCCCCTCCTAGAAGCCATCCTGCACTTTATTCACTTGATGATATAATTTTCAAATTCTGATCTGTTGCATTAAAAATAAGGCACAAATCACCTTCAGGTAAGAAATATGTAAAAATGTGTTAACATATATTAAACAGTTTCATACAATTTGCTATTATTGATACAGTGTTGAAATAAATCATGCATATATTAAAGACAATCCAACAGCATCAGAAATATCTCATTTACAGCTGACTGGAAATGGTGCTTGGCTCATTGGGACTGGCCCAAAGTCCCTGGGTCAGGAATGGAAGCCCCCAATTTCACATTGGTTTCAAGGAAAAATCACATTTGACTTCCACTGCTTTTATTTACATTACCTACCGTTTCCAGGAAATTGGCATACTCTAAATATGAGGGCTATTAACTCACCAAAGTTGAGTCCTCCTCCAAAATATAGATATTTTGAGTGTTGAAGGTAGCATATCAGTCAGGGTGTTATTTCACTTAGCAACAAAACTGTCACACTGGAGCAAACTACACATTTCACTAAGGCATATTTTCTAAACATCAAATATGAGAACGCTACCTAAAAATTTTCCCAATTGTTCCAAATTCATTTGATCCAACAACAGTTAGGAAATGACTGTCCAAACATTAATGCTTCCATTTGGTGAAGACATTTTTGGATAAAATGTCTTATGATAAATAAAGCTAACAAAACGCAGGGGAAAACTAGTGTTTAAGCAATGTACAAGCTCTTTTGATTTTGTGCCGTCTTCTCTACAAGTACTGAAGATGCAAGTCTGTGGGCTGGTTTTCTGAACAAGCTAGAGAAGACCCAAATCAGAGAAACACTTTGAAACAGAGTCCCTGAGACAGCAACTTTACTTTGATGCATATATCCCAGAGTCATACATGTCATCTAGCAAAGGTTCCACATACACTTCAGCATGCCTGAACCACACGTTCCTTCTTTATGGTATTATGCGAATATAAGTTGCAGCAGTCACTTGTGAAATAGTACCAAAAAAAAAAAGTCAAAAAATTTATATCCTTAAGACAAAAAGGAATGGCACCTTAATTCAAGAGTCATGGAGGAATAATGTTAGGGTAAATGGTAACATATAAACCATAAATTAAACAAAAGTTTACAGAATTATACTGGAAGCTCCATTAATCATATCATACCTGGTTGAAATTCCTTGGAAACTCCAATGAAACCCAATCTTCTAAGCATTTGAAACGAAGAACATTTTACATTCTAAGACAGTATCTTGAAGTCCCTCTACGCCCATCTAAAAATAAGTGGCATCTTCATCCTAAAGACTGATATTTTATTGATTTTTCAACATCAAACACAAATTGTTAATAATGAATATGGTAAAAATCATCAATTGGCCAAAATGCCGTGGTTTAAATTCATGTCAATTACTATAGAGTCTGTCAAGGAATCTCTCCTTTAAAGCAAAACAAAACAGTCTTTATCATCTGTGAATAAAAGCCAGGCTTTAAAACCTATGGTCTTTTGTTTTTTCCATCATGCTATAAACATGCTATAAATAGTTTGACAGACAGTTTCACCTTCAATTGAACCAACTCTGACTAGAACAGGGATATGGACTTCTGTCTCCTCCCTTCCCTGGGGCCCAGTGGGATAAATGCCAGAGGGATTCCACACAAGCTTTAGATGTCTTGGACTTACACCCTATTTGTTTTGGAACCATGGGTTCCTTTCTTATTAAATTCTTCTACTTGCCAGGAGAAAACTGGAACAAAAATGAAAAAGTCTAATGCGTTGACTTCAAGGTTTGTTCCATCAGTCATGATAGGAAATTTCAAGGCTTTTAATTTTTTTTTTTCCTTTTCTTTTTAAGGCAATAAACTCGTCAAGTTGCTTATGACCTTTGCTTTTTTTTGAAGCAGTATTTTAGAAGAGTGAAACAGTTAGAGGCTCCGGTTTATAACAGCATTTGGCTAGCAAACCCTGTTGCAGTCAAACTCGTATCCCTAATTTAAAATCTTTCAAAGTAGACTTCCAAAAATGAAAACAAACTCTGCCACCCAAAACTGAAGCTGACTGTCAATCTATCACCTTTATGTGAGCATATGACCAGGAGGATGATAAAACTGGACAGAAAAAAAGCTCAGTAATTGCCTCCTCTCTTATCTGCTCTGGGGTCCAGGAGGCCCTAGGTCTAGGCCCAGAAAGAGTCACACAACTTCTCCCTGAGGCTCAGTTTCTTCTACAAAGCGATGGTGGAGATAGTGTCCTTTCAGGCTCTATAGTCCTTCTATTCCAAGGAGACACTGAAAAGAACTAATCCTAATGGTATGAGTTGTGTTTGCAAGCTCACTTCTACCTGAAAATGGGATGGCCAATCACTGGGATATAAAAGCAACAGAGAATATCCAAAAGAGAAAAAAATAGTTCCTATGACTGTATGTTTCAGATTACTAACCAGTAAAACATTTAAGTATTTAGGGCTTTTTAAAAAATTGGGTTGCAGGGGACTTCCCTGGTGGCGCAGTGGCTGAGAATCTGCTTGCCAATGCAGGGGACACGGGTTCGAGCCCTGGTCCGGGAAGATCTCACATGCCGCGGAGCGGCTAAGCCCGTGCGCCACAACTACTGAGCCCACACAACACAACTACTGAAGCCCACGTGCCTACAGACTGTGCTCCACAACAAGAGAAGTCACCGCAGTGAGAAGCCACCGCAGCGAGAAGCACGGGCACCGCAACGAAGAGTAGCCCCCGCTCGCCGCAACTAGAGAAAGCCCACACGCAGCAACGAAGACCCAACGCAGCCAAAAATAAATAAATTAAATAAATAAATTTAAAAAAAAATTGGGTTGCAGAGGAAGTGCTATTCCAGCCTTTGCCAACTCCACCCCCTATTTACAAGTGCAAAAGTAGGAAGCACAATCATCATCTGGGCTGGATCAAGAAAAACACAGCCTCCTTCAGATACAAGATCCCCTAAACCCTGCCCTAGAGCTGAGTGTAGTGGTTCCAGCCTGATGAGGGAGGAGGAGGCCCTTTGCAACCCATCTGTGAGCTCGGATTCCTATTACACTGGCAGTAGCTGCACCAGGGAGCAGCATCCTGTCTCTCTATCTCTGTACTCGCCTCTCTGATATGTGCACTGAGGTTAACACGACATACTTCCTGACATTTGTAGGGCTCTATAAACATTGCTGGCTCTCCATGAAGAGGTGACCAGAGGATAAGGGGTGTAAGATCTGTGAAAACAGAGTTGTTCGCCTTGTTCTGTCCCCCAGTGACTAGCACAATACCTCGCACGGAACAGGTGCTCAATAACCCTACAGCAGTTGACTGACAGGCCTCTTGAAAGTTCACCAGAAATGTAACCCAGAATTACAGCTGGTGAACAGCAGAAGGGGATACTGTACCCTGGACAGGACAACTCAAAACTACTGATCATGGTCTTATAAAGGTTCCAAGATGCCCTCAAACATCTCTTCCTCTGCAAATGATCACTGCACTTAAGATGGAAGAGACAGCTATGGCAAGGTGAGAAGAGCACAGGACTGGGAATAAGATGACCTTGTTTCAAATTCTAAAGCCTCCACTTAATAGCTATGACCTGGGGCAAGTCATTTTAACCTCTCAGCTCCCCTCCCATGTAACAAGGCAATAGTACTTACTTCACAGTGTAGTTGTACTTGGAAAGGAGGCCACGTCTGTGAAAGCACCTGGAGGGAGGGGTAGAGAGAAAAGAGAAGAGAGGGAGGGGGGCTGGCTTCAGCAGAGGGGAAGTTCCATCTCTAGGAACTCAGAACAGAATTTTCCACAGAGCGCCCAGAGTAGAATAGCAGCTGTGGGAATGCACTTGAGAGACTATGAAGAAAGAGAGTGACAGGACCTGATGACAGTTTGAATGTGAAGGCTCTCAATTAAAGAGATCCTGGCCTGCCCTCCTCTGGCAGGGCCTGAACTCGTTCCCTCGTGTTATTCCTAACATGACAGATCTCTTTTGTTACTGAGGGGGAGGGATAATTTGGAATGAACTGCTTAAAATGGTTTCCTTTATAAGTTTAATGTCCTAGTATGACATAATCCTGCCGGCCGGTTTGGTTTTTTTATTTATGTTTTTTTGGCGGGGGGGCAGGGGGTGGCAGATATTTCTGGCTCTTTTTATGCTCTTAGGTTTCTCATCAAAGTCATTTGCTTATTATGTTGTTACTGCTGTTGGCCTCTCTTTACATCTCGAGCAAACTATCTGTCTTCTTTCTTATAGCATTTTTTTTTTTTTACAAGACAGAACACAGGTGATTCCCTGTCTCCACCCCAAAAAAAATTCTAAAAAAAGAAACCTGGAATTTTTCAAATTAGTGCCCAGTTCTAAGCTAAGACCTTCCCCTGGGAAGAGCTAACTTATTAGACTCACAGCAAGCAATTCAGACAGGAGAAAAGGATGAGGCCTAGAGAAATCAGGTACTATGGTTTAAAGATCTGGGTAGCCACTAACTAGGCAACTATGATAGTTTAGGTAAGTCAAAATTTCCCCATGACTCAATTTCCTTAATCAGATACAGGTGGTAGTATCTGTCATTGCTTTCTTTCTTGGTATGCTGTGAAAAACATTCATTAAAAAATAAAAGTATTCTAGAAAGAAAGGGTATGAAAATCAACATTTGAAATGTCACAGAGATAACAATATTTATTTGTGGATAGAGCCAAATTTGAATAAAGACTGTGAAATATTTTTCAGGGAAATCATGCACCACAATGTTTTAATTTCCATAACTTATAACAATGCTGCAGTATATATAACACAACAGGCTGACTTATGTGCAAGTATGAGTAGAAATTACCTAAAGCCCATGCTCTGAACCACTGCAACAATGTAAAATGTGAAAATATCACAGCCCATAACAAGGTATAGTCCTTTCTACAAATACAGGAGGTATGTTATCTGCTCCCTTCCTTTGCCAAACCCCATATCCTTTCTCCCACTGACTTGGTCTTTGGAAAGCAGGTTTAAGGCAACAAAGGAAGCAAAATGTAGAGGTAAAACACAGGAACTTAAAAGACATAGAAAATTAGCAGAAAGAACTGATGCTGTCTCCTTGAGAGCCAAACCACAGGCCACAAACCTGTTGGGGCAGACCTGGGGCATTTCAATCCTTCCTATGGCCTCCCCAAAGCAAGGGGGCCTAGAAATCAGTAAGCACGTGAAATAGTTCCTCCCCTGGCTCCTGGGACAAGGCTTCCACTGCTTTCACACCCGACTCCTTGCCTTTCATATGGAGGCTTTTAGTTCTGGAAGTTTCCCTTCATGCAAAAAGATATCCTTGAATAATCCCTAGTCCGAGCTGAGCAATGACCAATTTCCACATGGAAACTCCACAATGGCGGACTGACAGCTTCAGATGGAGCTGGCCCGCTGCTGGCCTATTTCAAAGCCACCTCTCTCTGCAAAGAAGGTCAGGATTCCTTTTCCTCCATATGTTGGAGAGACAGTCTTGCTCTTCTGGCTGGGCACTTCAGAGCAACTTTGCTCTTTAAGACACAAGTGTGCTTCTGAACAGCCCAGTGGAATCAAACCATAACCCAGTTAATTCACAAAACACTCATGCACTAACTTCCTGAACAAGCCTTCCTACCCTTTTGGAAACAAGAAAAGGCCATCCACTAAGAACCCATTTATTTTAAAATTTCAGAGTGCCTCATGTAAAGATGGGTACACAGTAGGTACTCAATTAGTTCTCAACTGACCACCTGTTAAGTACTAGGTGCTACAAATACAAAGACTGCTGGAGCAGAAGGACCCTGTTTGAAGGAGAACAAAAGGCAAACCTGTAAAAATAAATTATTATAATGTCAGAACTGCAATATTAGAAGTAATGGTAAGGTAAGGATCAGGATGGGTTTCATAGGAGGTATTTAAGAGATATTCCTAAAGCTAAGCCTTGAAAAATAAGTATTATCAATAAAAACTTACTTATGATTCAAGAACCCAAAGTAAGTAGAGAAAATGAGAATGAGCAAACTGTTGCCAGTCATCCTACCAAAGTCAAGCTTTCCTTGATGAATTCTCTAAGTATGGGGGAGCTGGAATAGTAATATACTTTTCCTAATGATGAACCTACACATTTCAGCCAGACAGCTAAGAGTTATTAAATCTCACATTAAGATTCTTGGCCAATTCTTAAATCAAAACTACAATGAGGCACCACCTCATGCCAGTCAGAATGGCCATCATTCAAAGACCTACAAATAACAAATGCTAGAAAGGGTATGGAGAAAAGGGAACCCTCCTACACCGTTGGTGGGAATGTAAGATGGTGCGGCCACCGTGGAAAATTGTATGGAGCTTCCTCAGAAAACTAAAAATAGAATTACCATATGATCCAGCAATCCCACTCCCAGGCATATATCCAGACAAAACTATAATTCAAAAAGATACAAGCACCCCTATGTTCATAGCAGCACTATTCACAATAGCCAAGACATGGAAACAACCTAAATGTCCATCGACAGAGGAATGGATAAAGAAGATGTGGTACATATATACAATGGAATACTACTCAGCCATAAAAAGGAACAAAACAATGCCATTTGCAGCAACATGGATGCAACCAGAGATTACCATACTAAGTGAAGTAAGTCAGAAAGACAAAGACAAATACCATATGATATCACTTCTATGTGGAATCTAAAATACGACACAAATGAACCTACCTATGAAACAGAAACAAAATCAGGGACATAGAGAATAGACTGGTGGTTGCCAAGGGGGTGGGGGGTGGAAGAGGGTAGGAGTGGGAGTTTGGGATTAGCAGACACAGACTGCTATATATAGAATGGATAAACAACAAGACCCTACTGCATAGCACAGGGAATTATATTTAATACCCCGTGATAAACCATAATGGAAAAGAATATGAAAAAGAATGTATATATGTATAACTGAGTCACTTTGCTGTACAGCAGTAATTAACACAACATTGTAATTCAAATATATGTCAATAAAAACTAGATTAAAAAAAGATTCTTGGCCAATTCTCTTCTTTATTCATAAGTTTATTTATTTATTTATTTATTTTTGGCTGTGTTGGGTCTTCGTTGCTGCGCGCAGGCTTTCTCTAGTTGCGGTGAGTGGGCTTCTCATTGCAGTGGCTTCTCCTGTTGCAGAGCACAGGCTCTAGGCATGCAGGCTTCAGTAGTTGTGGCATGCAGGCTCAACAGTTGTGGCTTACAGACCCTAGAGCACTGGCTCAGTAGTTGTGGCGCACAGGCTTAGTTGCTCTGCGGCATGTGGGATCTTCCCAGACCAGGGTTCGAACCTGTGTCCCCTGCATTGGCAGGCGGATTCTTAACCACTGCACCACCAGGGAAGTCCCATTTGGCCAATTCTTGATTTAATTCCCCAGTTGGTGTCACAGGTCCTATCTTCCTCAGGAATCTGAAGGACCTCAGATCCAGAACAATTTAAGAGACACCTAAATGGATAGCCTCAAATTCTACAATTATCTGATTTTGTCATCCCTGATGTCACTGTGAGGTACCTACTGAGAGTTAGGAATCAAACTACTCCATACCCACCCACCTCCGCCATGTAGAGCCTTCTTTCAATAATATATCACCAGTTAAAAATCCCTTCTACTTCTTAGGCATGGAGCACTGGAAAAAACTGCAATTACTTCACATATACTTGGAAGTGGTTACAAGCTACTTATCAAAGTCAAGACTGTGTCTGAAAAGTTAAAACAGTATTTTTCTAAAAGTCAAACAGAAGTTCCTTCCTTAGCACTAAATAATAAGCATTGCCATTGATTTGGGCCAAAATCACACTAACGGTTACCTGAGCAATGACAACTTCAGAGAAACAAGTCTTAACTTCTTCCTGTCACTGCAAGGGTGGTGGGTGGTTTCCTATTCAGTCAGAGCATATAAACACAAAAGTCAATGATTTAAAGGGTCTATTACCCACAGGAGGACACGATTTAAAAAAAGAGATTAGGGATACTACAGAGCAAATGGAATGGGGAAAGAGTTGGCTGTCCGTTAAAATAACTGTGCTGGGCCAAATCCTCAGTACGTGTTTTCTCAACCACAGCCTCATCTGGTTAACTTTCCTGTGATTTCACCACTAGAACCAAACTGGCAAATTGTCTTTCAAAAGAATATTAAATTCTAGGGCCAGAAGGAACAGAGAGGTCATTCAAAACACCTGCAATTCAAGATGACTAAACCTTAAAGCCACCCCCAAATAAATAAAAACTTAATAGCTTTTTAAAATTATGCAGAGAAGGCATTTTAAATGCCTAACTTAACTGGCATCCATTTATTGTGTTCAGTATTTCAGGAAATATTTATTGACTTCTCACCTAAGTCTCTCCTGCTGTAGCATATTCTTATTTCATCATTTCGAACTATATTTTCTACAATTTTAAAGTACTTTATGTATTTCAAGCTCTTTTCATCTCCAAATCAAGGCATCATATTTCATTTTTTCCTGTAGTTTTTGGCAATATACCACTTGTTACTGTTTCAGATATTTTTTTCTTAGAAATTTAAGTACTGACTTTGAATTAGATAAGTTCCCACTACTAGCTCTCCACTTTATTACGCAAATGAGAAACCAACTTTTTTAATACATCCAGAGAGGGCATAGTTCAGTGAGAAAGATTTTTGTAAACAATGCCTTTTGAAAGTTCATCTTCTAATTCTACCTTACTAGCATGCCAAGCCCATGAGCCTCTCCCAACTCTTTGCCATCTAGAGGAGATAACCCCCCATTTCTCCTGAAGCTAAATCCTCTGATACAAGTCTCAATACACAGTCTCAATACACACTCTACCTGACAAGTGAAACCTTTAACCTACACATGTTGAGGAAATGTGCTCCAAACTCAGTCTTGTTTAGACATTATCTCTCAATCCAAGAAAGCCTGTTAACAACCAGACTCTTCATCATCACATCCTCTATTCTTCTATCTTAGTCACTCCTGAATTTAAATATTTAAATGGTGTTATTTCATAAATATATGATAACATACACTATTAGGAATCCCTACCTATTACCAGTCAGGAGGTTGAACAATAGATTATCATAAAAATATAAGTTCTAATAAGTGCCAAGGAAGAGACTGCAGTGACTAAGATAATTATGTAAGAGGCATTAAAGGACTGGTTTCATTTTATTATTATTTTTCATCCAAAAAGAGTTCAAATGAGTACATTTATTTCTCAGGTAATGAACCTCTTTCATGACAGGGGACACCCACACATCTGTCCTTGCCATTTACTTACTCCCTGTTGTTTTTCTTATACAAATCATGAGTTTAACGCATTATCCCATAGCCTGTCAGGTGACTGTTTATATCCTAAAAACAGATCTTCTGCCTCTTGACTCACCCTATCTCCAATTGTCTTTGCTGATCTTAGAAGTGTAACTGACTATTTAGATGCTAAGAACTGGAACTGACAAATGGCAAGTGACCCTGGCATCTTCAGGTGCAAAAAAGTTGTGAAAAAGAAAAGGACAACTAGAAGGCAACAACTGTGAATCGTTTCAAAATCCTTAAGCGAAATGGCAACGCCATACCCAATAACCCTTATCAAGGCAGCTGATCAGAAATGCTCCATGACATAGCATCGTGGATACTCAACACATCACTGAAAATAATTACAATTTTTAAAAGTAGAAAATATATATGGACATTTTTTTAAATGGCAAACGAGCAAAACATTAACACCATATTTCAAGTGTAAGATGCCACTGACTGTAAACTGATTCAACATTACTTTATGCTACAGTAAGAAGAAAATATAGCCAGAAAAACTCTAACTTAGTACTGATTAGTAGACATACCTGACTTTCAGTGATGTTAAAATGTAGATCTTAAAGTCTATGAAATACAGTAGTGATATAATTACACTTGACTATTTGTGGGTACATGAACACATTATAAGAGATTTGGCTAAAGAAAATGTGCTCAAAGGGGTAACCCAGCAAAGTTGATCAGGGGGTGAAATATCATCAAATAAACTTCATTTTTCTTCTGGTATCACTATATTTTCCATTTAGGCCTATTTGAAATTTTGATGAAAATGGTATTATAGGAGAACTCTAATAAATGCTCTCCAGGTCATTCCTTTAACTCTTTGCTCTTCTTTTCTAACACAGAATAGTCACATTCCACTATCATTACTCTACGCTGCTGGGCTGAAGAAATTTCTCCATTGCTTAATATTTCCTCAATCAACACATTCAACTGCCTGCAGTTTCTAGAACCACAACGGTTCCTAAACTTTTGGCTTTTGTGCCCTCAGTACTATGACTCTCCCTACTACCCACCCACCTGGAAAAAGCCTATTTATCTTTCAAAACTCAACCCCCAAATTATCCTCATTTTACTCAACTTGAAATCTGCTTCTCTGTGCCTGCTACTACTCTGTAACCTATAAAATCTGTCAAAAGAACCATTCTTTTTTTTTCCTGTTATTTTGCTTGGCATTACTAGGGCCTAGTGTGGTACTTAACCCAAAGTATTCAAAACATTTGATAAAAAACTAAAAACACATTGTGAACATAAGAACACTATGACCCAGAGAACAATAATTATATAATCGCACCCACATCTTGAACGCAGTTAAATCTTTTCAGAAGTTAAGGAGTGTGGCAAACGTCTTTGAAAATATGAATCAAACTTATACAAATTCCCTGCTGCAAAATCTACAGTTATTTTTTTTATAATTGACGCATAACGTGTTAGTTTTGTTTATTTTTGGCTGTGTTGGGTCTTTGTTGCTGCACGCGGGCTTTCTCTAGTTGCGGCGAGCTTTCTCTAGTTGCGGCGAGCAAGGGCTGCTCTTCCTTGCAGTGCGCCGGCTTCTCATTGCGGTGGCTTCTCTTGTTGCGGAACACAGGCTCTAGGTCCACGGGCTTCAGTAGCTCTGGCACGTGGGCTCAGTAGTTGTGGCGCACGGGCTTAGTTGCTCCGCAGCATGTAGGATCTTCCCAGACCAGGGCTCGAACCCATGTCCCCTTCATTGGCAGGCGGATTGTTAACCACTGTGCCACCAGGGAAGTCCTACAGTTATTTTTCTTAATCAGATTTTTAAAGCAACAGCGTATTCAAGCCTCAGTTAATGGTCTGTTTTTACATATAAAATATCTGTTGTATTTAAATTTATTTCAATTGGTGAAATTCTCTTAGGGAAGTATAAATCCCACACATGATTTTAAGGCAGTTTTCAGCTAACTGGCTCCTAGAATAATTGATTTCTATATGTATGAAAACCTAAATAATTTATCTTATTTTCAATAAGACATTTACTGTGATATACCTTGTTTATTTCTCATATGCTCTAAACACAAGAAAACTATGAAATGTCACCACCATAATAATAAAGTACAGAACACTAAGCCAAGAGATTTAAAATGACACTAATCACATAGAAAGAGACATAGGATATATTTAATTGCTAAGTTTTTAAAAAACTACTGTACTTTCTGCTTTAAATTATCTCATATTTGTGAAAGAATATATTAACACAAACACACACATATATATATGTATGTACATATATTTATTTGTGTGTGTAGAGTGATTTAATACACACAGAAAACACTGGAAGTCTACAAAACAAACTTAACAGTGATATGCCCCTGGGAGTGGGATTGGGGAATAAGGAGAGCTCTCCACAGTCTTAAAATGATAAATAAATCAGTGCCATTAATTGCAATAAAGCTGAGCAAACAGATTTCACTTGGCCTAAAATTTGTACTATAATTGATCAGTTGTCAAAATGATGATAAAATTATAAGAATGGATGTCTGCTCACAGATGCACATATATTATTTTCGGCCATAAAGTAACACCTCCCTCACATGCCAAGTTATGGTCAAGTCATACATTTCCTGAAATGTATTTTTGTCTGTCATCAGTTATATCCAAGTGCTGAGCTCTGCTTTTTTGTGTTTGCCAAAATGTTATCACTGAACTCTTGTATGTCTTCAACAAGAATGACCACTAATACTACCATAATTCAAATTTTGAAAATCCTAGTGAATATAATAAAGATTAAAAAAACAAACAACCAAGAGCCATACATATTTACTTGTAGAAGATTACTGTCTATTCAGAAAAACAAAGAAAGTCCATTGAAAAAGTATTACCATCAAAAGGATTTCGAGAAATAGTAATATACAATAATATATCGCTTTCCTCCACGGCAGCAATAATTACTTTCTGGGATAACTACTTCCGAAATATAATGGAACAAAGGACTCCATTTATAAAAGCAAGAAAAACTTAGCGAACTCAAGAAATACAGATTACCTATAAATAAAGCTATATAACTTTAGTGAGACATATATAAAATAAGACCTGAATAAATGCAAAGACATAGCATACTCTTAGATGCGCAAGATGGAATATCACAAAAAGATTAATTTCCCATAAATCAATCCATACCTTTAACACAATTCCAACAAACATCCTGTCCCCTATAGGCCAACATTAACACAAAGTGGTCTTGATGATTAATGAGAGAAATGGGGAAAGCACACTCCCTGGCAACACTCCAAAGAAAAGAGCAGCTAGTAAATATATGAAAGGGTATTCCACTGCGCTGGGATCAAAAAATGCAAAAGACAATTTTTCTAAAAGATTGGCAAAGAGTTTAAAATCAGATAAGGTCACACTTATACAATGCAAATTGTTATCAGACACATAGCAATAAATCTTTCTACTTATTCTTCAAGGGCCAGCTCATGGTTCGCCTATATGAAAGTTTAAACTGTTGGGCGAAGGTGTTCCCAACAGCGCTCCCGTGGCCCTGTACACTCACTCTTCAGTGAATGTCTATAAGCTCCCATCAGCTGGTTTATTCCCCAAAGGCAAGTTTCACTATCTGTGTATCAGCACTTGTTGACTAATGGAAAATTGCAATAGAGAGGAATCCCAGAGGAAATAAAAACCCACTTAACTACACCTGACATTTTGTAACAACAGAAACAAAACCACTTTAGAATGTTATAGAAACGCATTCATGATTATCAATTGTTGTGTGTCAAGATTCTAAAACAGAGTTACTTCGACTGAAAAACAAATTATTTATGTATATAATCATCTATGTTTATCACCTAAAATTATAACACAAAGAACATCAGCTAAAAAGGTTCTGAAGCTGGTACAGAAAAGTTGCAAGACAGAACTAGTTAATACTAAAAGGTTTCTCATCTCATCTTCATGTGTTCTGGTCTATTAGGTGTAAGAAGGAGAAAAGGGTAAAAGGGCTCTTTGTGAAACCATGGTCTCTGTTTACCTGTAATTCTGACTATTCAAGGCCAAAATCTTGCTGCTCTCTGGCAAAATCATAGTACCTTAACTACTAGAATGCAATTCTATTTATGTTCAACATATCACTAAGCTGTTTACAAAATGAAGGAATGCAGCCATAATCCTGCACTTGGAGAAGCTTACAGCCACTCCCCAGAAGACAGCCTAACCCATTTTCAATTCAAGCCTTGCTTTCCCATGCCAAAAAACAGAAAATTGGTTTATATTCCCTAATCAGTACTATTCAGGAAAACTCCTACTTCCCTACAATGAGAAAGACAACAATTTGTCCCCATTCTAGGAGAACAATGAGTCTCTACCAATAATTTAGCTATCAGGCAAAGTATCCACAATCCAAATGGTATAATTTATCAACATTTCACTCTTATCAAGCTAATTTCAAAACAACCTGTGGCATACGAGACACGTCTATGTCAAAACTCACGGCATTATGTGTCTTAGAAACAAGGAATTATTACCATTAAATGCTAGCTGCCATAGACTAAACATTCAAGATGGAAAGTCAAATAACCTGAAGAAAAGCCAAATTGAAAAAATATATATATTTGAAAGATATGAATATCAGTAAAACCCACAACTCCAAGTTCAAAAAGCTTTATTTTTCTCCTTCAAAGACTCTCTATTTTAAAGACAAGTCATAGTCATATATTCTTAGCGTTCAAATCCTGCAGATGAAAAGTAATCAAGATATACAAGGCAGGTAAAAGTTACTTATTAATTCCTTAGGCAGTAAATTAAATCAGATACCTGTAAATCAAGTCTTCCTCCCTGTACTCAGGCCCAACCCCCTACTCAGGCCTTGAAGGATAAATGCATCTTAAGGTGAACATTACAAAAACAAACCAATTAAGTCAAATTCATAGAGACAGAAAGTAGAATGGTGGTTGCCAAGAGAAGGGGGAAAGCGAGGGATGAGGAATTATTGTTTAATGGGTACAGACGTTCAGTTTGGGATGATGAAAAAGTTCTGGAGATGGAGAGGGGTAACAGCTGAACAATGTGAATGTGCTTAATGCCACTGAACTGTACACTTGAAAATGGTAAATTTTATGTTATGTCTATTTTGCCACAATTTTAAAAAAGTAATAATCAGACAAGTTGATCCATAAGACAAGTCGAACGAGGTACACCACTAGAAAAAGACTGAAAAATTGTCAATACTTCAGAAAACTTTAAACAGAGTGCTAATCAATTCCCTGATTATAAACTACTGACCTCAGAAAGAATGACAACTTCCTCAACAAATTAAAAAAATACACTTTTAACCTATTCTGATAACATGATAGCTTTTCAAAAATCGTCAAGAATAAGCAATACAGAGAATACAGAGAATGTGATTCTTTGAAAGAGCTTCTAAAAGATTTATTCTCCTGAAAGGAAATTCGGTTTAAAAACAAAACAAAAAAAGGCTCAAATTCAGTTTAAAGTAGTTGAAGTAAAAAAGTAAATGCCCAGTTTTCCATGACAGAAATTCGACTGCCAGATGAATCTGCAAAACACATAGAAAGATCAAAGGAACAGTGAATGGACACTGTTGATCCTAGATCCTAGAGAGAAAGGCATTCTTGAAAGGACTAACCAAATGAAGGGCCCACCCAGCCCTTGTCATGAAATTCAAAGGCAGCAAGGTAAACAAGGTACTTTGGCAAAAGATGCTTAAATTTTCTGGCACAAAAGAGTTATTTCATATTATGCATCTTTTTAGGTGGGGAGGATAGACAACAGCTAAGTGTCAGAAAAAGCAAGAAAGATTAGAAGACGTCATTTATAAGTGAAAGTAACGAAGTAAATACTATTCCACAAAAGTATATTAAACAAACTCCTCATTTCTCCAGGCCTAACACAGGATTATGGGCGTAGAGGTTGTAAGAAGTGGAGGGCTGAGCAAGCCAATTTAATGAAAAGAGTATAAGAAAATAATTTTTAAAAATTTTAATGAGTAGTGTCCTAGAGACAAATAGGTTTTCATATCTACAGAGAAAGGCCTATGTAAATATCCTATAAACAATGTCATTAGAAGGCTTAACCCCTTTTCAAAGATCTTGGCATTTTAACGGTAGGATTTATACCGTTCTTTCTTGGCAGGTCTCCAATACGTCTAATAAAATCATTAAAGGAAGACTTAAATTTGTTGATCAAGAAAACATCCAAAAATGGTAAGAGGAATTGTGGCTGATTATCACCTTGCCGATGTGCGTAGCCATAGATTCGGTAGTTAAGGATGCCACCTTGAAGAGGGCAATAGGGTGCCCCCTTCTGCTGGGGCAGGTGGTCAACTTTACACTCAGCTATCAACAATGTGCTGTACTCACAACCTATCTGCAAATACAAGTTACAGAAGGCATAGCTAAGAGTACATAAAAGCCAACAAATGCTAAAAAAGCACAAGGCAAAGAAATTCAAAATGTGTGCTCCAGTGACAAAAGGTCAGTCGTGGCAGCTTCCTGTACAAGGACTAGCTATTTTATCTCTGTGATTTGATGAAAATCAAAAGTAGGAAAAAAGGTAAGGGGAAACTAAATGTTATGATTAATCTTTCCAAGGAGGCACCAGAGATATTAAACAAAACTTTCACAATACTTTTACAGATTCAGAGAAAGAAAATGAATAGAATCAAAAGAAAAATTACATTCAAGCTATCAGCCAAGGTAGGTATTTAAATAACTATATGACAAACTCTAAGGTCCTATGGATATAAGAAGGTAAGATGGGCTTCCCTGGTGGTGCAGTGGTTGAGAATCTGCCTGCCAATGCAGGGGACACGGGTTCGAGCCCTGGTCTGGGAAGATTCCACATGCCCCGGAGCAACTAGGCCCGAGAGCCACAACTACTGAGCCTGCGCATCTGGAGCTTGTGCTCCGCAACAGGAGAGGCCGCGATAGTGAGAGGCCCGCGCACCGCGATGAAGAGTGGCCCCCGCTCGCGGCAACTAGAGAAAGCCCTCGCACAGAAACTAAGACCCAACACAGCCAAAAATAAATAAATAAATAATTTGGAAAAAAAAAAAAAAAGAAGGTAAGATACAGTGCCTACCTACAAGGAGTTTATAATTTACTCTCTGCTGCTCCTCTGGTGAAGATATGATTTCTTTCATCACTGTCAGTCACCTCCAAGACTACTCCTCACCACCATTTTTGAGCACCGTGATAGGCAAAATCCCAAAGCTGTCCCTCAAGATTCCTGTCCTCCGGTTATTCAATCAAACACTAATCTATGTACTGCTGTGAAGAGATATTGTAGATGTAATTAAGGTTATTAATCAACTGACCACAGGCTATGGAGATTATCCTGTATTATCCGGATGGTACCTAACTAATCACATGAGACCGTAAAGCAGGGAACTTTCTCCAGCTGTAATCAGAGGGATGTGGTTCAAGAGGAAGAAGAGAGATGCAGCAGAAGGAGAAGTCAGAGAGATTTCCCAGCGTGAGAAGGCTGTGCCGTGCCCTTGCTGGCTCTGAAATGCAGGGGCCCACAAGCAAGAACTGGAGAGAAGCCTCTAGGAGCTAAGGGCTGGCCCAGCTGACAGTTCACAAAGAAACAGAGACCTCAGCCCTACAACCACAAGGAACGGGATTCTGCCCACAACCTGAATGAGGTTGGGAGCAGATTCTTCCCTGAACCTTCCAGTAACAGGCCAGCTGACCAACACCTGGATTTCAGCCTCATGAAACCCGGAACAGAGAAACCAGGTGAGTCAATCCCAGCTTCTGACCTATAGAACTCTGAAATAATTAATTTTTGTTGTTTTAAGCAGCTAAATTTGTGTTAATTTGTTCTGGCAGCAATAGAAAATCAATGCAAGCACTTACATGAAAGTGCTTGGACACAGTAACTCATTTTATTCTCACAACAACCCTTAAAAGTTATTACCTTCCATTTTACAGATGATGAAACTGAGAATGGAAAAGTTAAATAACCAACTTACAAACAGGAATTACTAATGACCAAAATGACTTACATATACAGTATTTAAGAAAGCGAATTGGCTTGCAACACTTAACAACATGAAGTTAAAAATTCAGCTTAAAGATTACTAAATTTCACTCAACAAGGAAGTGACTTTTTTTAAAGGTCAGAAAGTAAGAAGAAACTTTAAATAAAATAGTTCAAAATAAAAAAGTTCTCTAAATTGAAGGGGTACTTTTTTAATGTCCTTAAGCCAGAATGTATACAGTCAACATGAGAGAAAGAACTACATTGCTAAAAAGAAATGCTAACCTACATAACTACATACTACCTCTTATACATTCAAAAATCAAGATAGATATTTAGTCAGTAAAAGGTTAAATTTTAATATAAATTCAATTTTCTTTTTATCCTTACTCCATAAATCTATTTTATTTATTTATTTATTTATTTATTTATTTATTTATTTATTATTTTTGGCTGCGTTGGGTCTTCATTGCTGCGCATGAGCTTTCTCTAGTTGTGGTGAGCGGGGGCTACTCTTCATTGTGGTGCGTGGGCTTCTCATTGCAGTGGCTTCTCTTGTTGCGGAGCACGGGCTCTGGGGCGCTGGCTTCAGTAGTTGTGGCACGTGGGCTTCAGTAGTTGTGGTGTGCGGGCTCTAGAACGCAGGCTCAGTAGTTGTGGCACACGGGCTTAGTTACTCCACGGCATGTGGAATCTTCCCAGACCAGGGCTCGAACCTGTGTCCCCTGCATTGGCAGGCGGATTCCTAACCACTGCGCCACCAGGAAAGTCCCCATACATCTATTTTAAATATGATAATATAAGGAGAAAAAAGTTGAAGTATTAGAAGAGCCATATGAGAGATTTTTTTAACAGAAAAAGAAGGAGGAGCACCTCATTTGTACCATACTAGTCAGATGCTCACACTCCTTCTCCAGAAAGTAGAAAATTCCAGATAAAGACAGTGATAATACAGAAAGAAAATCAGAGGGATAATACAAGCCAAAAATGAAATCTATTATGTAGTTTGTGAGAAAGATTGAAAGACACAGATAATCAGTCACTGCAATGTCTATATGAGAGAAATAAAATTTGTTTCCTAATTTTCAGTGTTAACTGCTAAAGACAACAAAGAATTTTAAAGAATTTGGGTTTCTGTTCTTTGAGGTTCAGTCAAAAATCAATGCAGCTATCAACAACTCTTATATTCCAAAAGAATAATTAACAAAAGTACAAATATTTTGAGGGGAAACATGGAGAAAACCTTTAAATACCCACATATAGACCTTGAATTTTATTGATCAATAGCACTTTCCTCTAGTGATGATGTTTTCTTGTTGGACTTTTAACCTTGAAATCTTGATTCCCAGATTGTTGGGGCAAAGCTCTTGGAACACAGAAGGTCCTTGGCTGATAAAATACAAAATTTCCTCTCAAATAAATCAACCTTGGATTTCCAACATGTAACGTGAATTAAAGGTGTTAAATGAACACCTATTTGGTCTTTTATGTATGAATAATGTACTCATGTTGTTTTTAGGTTCAGTAATAGAAGATTTTAAAAATAGCCTATTTAGAAAAAAGAGAAAAATGTCCAGTTTAAGAAATATATAAGAAAAATTTTATAGCTAGCCATAGTTAACATTTTCAATGCTAATGTCCTATTTTTAAATGTCTTTGTTATTATGAATTATGTATATGCATTGACATCCATCATTAATTTGCAGGTGTTCCTAACATAAATTGCACTTATCTGTTTAGATTTTTATTTAAGGCTAGTAGCGTACTAATTATAATTTAGAAAAGTAGGCGGCAAGATCTTTTTAACCTGTACACTCTGCAAAGCTGAACAGGCTAGAAAAGGAACTTGGAAATAACTTAGTCATGTTCTAGTTCTTAAGTTGGATGGTAGCTTCATGGATGTTCACTGTATAATCTTGCTTTGTAGCTGACACATTACATATATTCTCCTATATGTACTAAGTGTTACCTAGTTTAAAATTAACTGAACAGGTGATACAATTTCTTCAAAATATAGTCACAAACATAAAAATAAAATTATGAACATGGTACTTCATTACTTCCTATATGCATATAGACACTAATGCCTTGGAATTAACAGAAGAAACATTCTTTTACAAAATTTTAACTATACAGGAGAGCACAAAATAGTTGCAATCCAGAAAAATGTAAATCCACTTGAAAACTAAAATTTCTAGACTAAATTGAGAAGTTTCGTAAAATATATATAGAAAATATAACTTATAGATCTGGTCTTGAAAACCTTTTGTTCTGGCTATAAATCCATTATAGAAGACTGTAGAGCAACTAAAATACTGCTAACTAATCAGAAGTTTGGGGTTGTTTTTAACTTCATGGAGTAACTAGGACAGATTCATGACCTTCCTAACCAACTGATTATCTTACCTCTAAAAAACTGGCTAAGAATGAGTACTACAAATCAGTCTACAGTCTGAATTGTGAGCTGGTTTCTGTTTTTTTCTACTACAGGTATTATTCTTGTCTCTTTTCTTTTCTTTTTTTAAAATTTGCTTAGTGAATCACAACTATTTCAATACTTTTGCCCTAAATTAAAGTTCACAGGGTCAGGAGTTAAACATTACAAACTTGTTCTTATTATCAGAAACTTTATCTTCAAGTGCTCTCTTATTCTTATTTATTAGCAGAATATTGTTTAAGGCATCTGCCACAGAAACAACTCATTTCTTTAGAAAACATCCTACCTATCAAAACTTATCAAAGGACAAGTTTGTAGCCTTATTTTTTTCCCCATTTCAAGTGTTAAAAATAGGCGTCAAAGATAGAACCAGGTTAATCTGAACTGTCCAAATCCAGCTTAGCTTTTAACACCTTGTCATAACATCCTTATCTTTTAACACCCAGGAAGGCTTAGTATTTCTTTGTAAACAGTCCCTCAACTTCACAGACCAGCTTCTAAGGAAAGGTTTTCTATAAGAATTAAGAATATGAATTTCAGTTCTGGCAATCTGACCTAAGCAGAAAATTCTGATCAAAGAAGAGCATCATACACATACACAGATGTTCATTATAGTATTATTCATCTTAGAAAAACATAAAAATCCACTTAAATGTCTGATAAGAAGGAACGGCTACCGAAGTGTTATTCCTTTTATAAATGGAATATTACGCAGCCATAAAAACTCATGTTCAATATATACACTACCAAACGTAAAACAGATAGCTAGTGGGAAGCAACCGCATAGCACAGGGAGATCAGCTTGGTGCTTTGTGACCACCTAGAGGGGTGGGATAGGGAGGGTGGGAGGGAGATGCAAGAGGGAAGAGATATGGGAACATATGTATATGTATAACTGATTCACTTTGTTATAAAGCAGAAACTAACACACCATTGTAAAGCAATTATACTCCAATAAAGATTTTTTAAAAATTTTTTTAAAACTCATGTTCATCCCAAAAAATGTGCAATTACATGGGAAACAGCTTATGTTACGGGAAGTGTGAAGAAAAGACAATTACAATTTTTGAAAACTACACAGAAAAAGTATTAGAACGTACACTGGGTATTTCTTAATTGTTTTTTCCCAAATGGTATACAATGTACATATATAATTTTTTTTACTTGTAACACCACAGTTATATTCCTTCTGCTCATATTTTAAAGCATGCAGCTCTCATGTAACACTTAGCCCCCATGGAGAAATACCTCCTTGCTTACTTTTCCAGAATGAATACTTGCAACACATTCAGCAATCTGAAACACAGATGAAAAATTTTCAGATAGAAACTAACAGCCTCTATCTTTTGGAAGACATACTTAGGAAAGTGTTTATTTATTATCTGATGACTATTAAAGTATCATAGTTAAAAATAATTGGGCTGTCAATGATCATTACAGCAGATAAACACAATTTGACTTCCAGGATCCCTGGGAATTCTTTTTCCCACACGTTTTGGGATCCTAAGGAACTTTCACTGTTGCTGAATGATTTCTATGATCCATCACATCATCTACAGAGACACATCTTTTCCCATTCTTCAGGGACGATCAGATTTATGCACTAATCCAGAAAGTTTTAAAGATGTTCATTTACTCTCCTTTGTTTTTAATCTTCAATTACACTATAAGCGTTTGACCTAAATTTAAGAAAAACTAGGTTATTTTAAGAAATAAGCAAATAATTACTTGAAGTAGTTGATCTTATCTCTCTCTGAACATTTTTTTCTTAACCCCAAATTCACATTTCAATGATATTTCCCAGATGAATCCAGCTGCCTGAAGTTCTCTTTGAAAATATTCAAAACCAATATATTTTAATAGCTCTTGGGGCAATTTTACCAACATTTTCTGGCTCCCCATCTTAAAGGGTAAAACACAAAAGACAATTAAAAAGTATTTTCAAATTAGTTTCCCATTTTCAGTGTTCAAACAGACAAGTTTCCCCACCATGAACATTTCCTCAATATTGAACTGTTCTTCATAAACAGTCAAGTTGGCCCTGAGTTTAATACCCACCAAAAACTCATTTAATTTTACATACATTGACCTTCAAAGATATAATTATTTTATTAGTTTTATAGATACCAAAGGGATATTTCCAGGGGAAAGAAGTAAGCCCACAGTTGTATGCCACATATATACAAAATTATTTTTTTCCCTCCCAGGGAAATTTGCATCTCCATGAGAGGTTGCCTTTTAAACTGGCCCACTTTCGTAAATTTAAAAAGGTAATAAATTTATAGCTAGCTGAATGGGAAATGCTTGTATTTCATTCCTGCCAAACCATAATCAAGCTACTTAATTAAAGGGAGTTCACCACTATCTTTTTGTCCTCAAGGAAAAGCTGGGTATATGTGAAAACAGTCAGTTCTCTCTGTTTCCACCACACTTCCTGTAAAATGTTGAATACTATGCTCAACCACACCAAAAATTACACTCAGAAACGCCTACTCCCTTGCTTCTCAGAGTGTGGTCCACAAATCAGTGACATCAACATCACCTGGGAACTTGTCAGAACTAAAAATCTCAAACTCCACCCCAGACCTATTGAATCATAATGTGCATTTGCCAAAATGCCAGGTCATTTGTCTGCACTTTAAAGTTTGAGAAGCACTAGTCCAGAGGTTAAGGTAGAAGGCAGCGTGATAAACTATCCCCTGCTTACGCATTCTAAGTTGTTGTGAAAAGCTGCAGAAAATCTACAGTCAGCAATGAATAAATCATTCCTAGAGACTGTTGATAAATCTTTTAATTAAATCAAGTCTTTCCACAAAGATAAAAAACATGCAAGTGGCTGATGCTTTGTGCCTATTAACAGGATTTTCACTGCACTACCAGAACTAGAGATTTTTTAATAACATGCTGAAAATAGGTACATCTGTTCTCCATTCTCTATTGAGAAAGCATTCTGGCTAAAAAAATTTTCCTCTCCTTTTCAAACCTAAAATGGATCTTGTGGATGAAATCTATTTTTAATTGTTGCAAGTTAAAATGTTTTAAGGAACCTTAATATAAAAATCCTAATTGATCAATTTTAGGAACCAGTTTAATTCACCCTACAAATGTATTAATTATGCCTGTTTGAGACATATATGTAGCCCCTATCACAGCCCCTGGTCTAACGGTAAGTCTCACAGTAGGTACCTGCAACAAAGGGTCCTCACACTTTCAAGAATAACTGTCATAAGAAAATAGCAGGCTTCTGGGAATTCATAATACAATTTGACTCAAAAAAGTGTAATTTATACAACTTTCCAGAGGTGGATCCAATATGTAACATGGTACACCTGTACTGACCCGTGCTCTGCTAGTCTACAGATTTTTAAACAAGACGCTTCTATAAGAACTTCAACTACAGCCTACCACAAAAGTGCTCTGGGAATAACTTTATCCCTCTACAATGAGTCTTGTTCTAAACAGAGCCCCTAAGTAAATTAAACCTTTAGAAAAACACACTTTTTTGTTTGTAAAGAAAGAAACATTTCCTGAATGCCAGAGAATGTTTCCTTGAGAAACTGTTTATGTTACTGTGTTGAAAAGGTGTTTATGTTGCTATAAACACCTTCCTTGTAAGAGGGGGATGCAGACAGAGTCTCCCCATTGTTTACACTGTAATCAGCCCTGATTCTGAAAAGACCTACCCTTATTCCTCACGCCTGGACTAACTCTCCCGCCATTCTGTCCCAATTAGATCACTCTCAAAGATATTCTGTATTTGTTTAGCATAATCGACTCATCACATGTGAACAAGGGAGCTTAGGTTCATAATCAGTACTACAATTACCATCCTCATTAATGAGCAGGCTGTGGTGGTTTGTACTATGTCAACTTCATTAAGCAGAAATTGCATTTCCTTGTATCTTCTTCTCTGTATAGTTCCAGGTTAAAGTTGACCAAAAGTAGAATTTGCATAGACTTGGAAGGAAGGATCTACATGGATTTGGAAGCCATTATTCTCTGAAGGTTGTCATGGTTAGTACAGTGACCAGACATAGCTACGTGGGTGGGTTCAAGTTTATCTTTGCTCTTCTCAGATCCCTGTCCAATTTCCCAAGCTGGTCCTGCAGGTCAACAGTGACTCCAGGCCCACCAACAGACCCCATAGCAGTGGTAACTATGGTGCACAGCCTTCCACAGACCCTCTCCCATGAGCCTTGTCTCACGCTTGGCTTCTCAGGCTGACTAATTGGGAACTCCACTGACCCTGCAACTTGCTTCCTGGACTTTCACTTTCCAAGCTCCTACCATAAAGGTTTAAGGTTTAATTTCTATAATAAATCTCTTACTCCATAATCAATTGTAGTCTTCTTCCATGATTAAACCCCAACTGATTCTAAAGGCTTGGTTTACTTGTTTGCTCTGGATTTAATGGTCTCTTGCCATTAAAGACATGGCATATTCAACAGTAAATGGCAAAACAAAACTTCACCTGCTAATGCTCAGCTGGTAAGTGTTAAGATAGGGCCTGAGATTTAAGCCCACCACTAAACCCTACCTTTTTCCCATATAACTTTTTTCTTCTTGTTCTGGCTTCATTGAGACATAATTGACATATAAGAAATCTCATATTTAAAGTGCATAATTTGATATGTTTTGACATGAATATGCACTTAGGAAACTATCACCACAGTCAAGATAATGAACATATCCATCAACCCTAAAAGCCTTCTCATCTCTCTTTAAAATCCTTTCCCCTCCCTGCCCTGCCCCAAGTCCCATCTCTAGGCACCACTGATGTATATTCTGTCACTATAATTACTTTGCATTTTCCAGAATTATATATACGTGGAACCATACAATATATACTCCTTTTTTGGGGGGGGGTGGTTCTGGCTTCTTTCAGATTCATTCATGTTGTTGTCTATATAAATAGCTCCTTTTTATTCTTGAGTAGTGTTTCATTATGTGGATCTACCACAATTTATTTATCCATACTCTTATCAGTGGACATTTGAGTTGTTTCCACTTTGGGGCTATTACAAATAAAGTTCTCATGCACATTTGTGTAAAAGTCTTTGCATGGACATATGCTTTCAAGTCTCTTGGGTAAGTACCTATGATCAGAACCAGGAAGGTGTATGATTAATGTTTTAAGACACTGAAAAACTATTTTCCAAAGTGATTAAACGATTTTAAGTATCCATCAGAAATGTATGGGAGTTCCGGTTGCTCCACATCCTCATCAACAGTTGGTATTGTCAGTCTTTTTAATTTTAGCCATTCTAGTGGTGGTGTAATGATATCTCATGGTAGTTTAATTTGCATTTTCCTAATGACACATGATACTGAGCATCATTTTATGTGCTTACTTGACATCTGTATATCTCCTCTGCTGAAGTGTCTGTTCAAATATTTTGCCAATTTTTTTAGTTGGGTTGCCTTCTTATTACTGAATCGTAAATCCTTTAAATATTCTAGATTCAAGTCCTTTGTCGGACATATGTTTAGCAAATATTTTCTCCCAGCCTGTGGCTTACCTTTTCATTTTCATAACTTTTGAAAAGCAAAATTTTTTTTATTTTCCCTATTTTAGGCACGAGGGCTGTCATAAAAGTACCACGAAATCTTTTATGCTAGAAGTCTGAAATCAAGGTGACCAAGGTGTCAGCAGGGTGATGCTCCCTCTGAAAGCTCTAGGGAAGAATCCTTCCTGACTCTTCTAGCTTCTGGTGGTTGCTGGCAATCTTTGGAATTCCTTAGCTGTGGCAGCATAACTCCATCTCTGTGCCTGTCTTCTCATAGCATTCTTTGCTGTGTGTCTCTGGGTGTCAGTATCTTCATACTGCCTCCTTATAAAGACACCAGTCATTGGATTTAGGGCTCATACTAATGCATTATGATTTCATCTTAGCTTGACTACATCTGCAAAAGACCCTATTTCCAAATAAGGTCACATTCACAGGTACGGGGGGTTAGACTTTCATCATATGTTTTGAGGGGGTACATAATTCAATGCACAGCAGGCACGCAGATTTTAATATTAAAAAAAAGCACACTGAATGATAAATTATTCAACGTAAGTGCTAGCCTCCTTGACAACGGTCTGTTTTTGCCTCATTCACTGTTCCCATAGAGATATCCCCAAGCTCATTTGCAGAATTTCTTGCCCATGGTCTTATTTCCCCAAAACAGATGGGTTCGTTGCAATAGAGTCAGTTTAGTTTAAGCATCTGCCCTTGGCTAGTCTCCCTTTACCAACTATTAAGTAAAGGTATATGAAGAGGGAAAAAAAAGTTGCATAATTGTCTCTTTTATGATCTCTTCCCCTTGATCTTCCCCCAACTAAGGTACGAAATTTGGGGGGAACAGGGTTAGTACAGTGACAGCTCTAAATCTGCACTAATCCAATTCCAGCCCTGTCTTCCTTCAATACCACCTAGAAGAAAATAGAAAATGCTTCTCCAAAGACACATGTTCTAATTATCAATTGTTGCCATAATAAATCACCCTAAACTTAGTTTTAAACAACAATGGCCATTTTACTATCTTTCAGTCAGGACTTCAGGAAGATTTGGCTGGGCAGTCCTGGTTCAGAGTTTCTCACTTGGCTGCAGTCAGACGGTGGCTGGAGCTGGAGCTGGAGCAGCAGGGGTCAGGGAGGCTGAGGGCCCTTCCCTGTGGTCTCGCCTCACAACATGATGGCCTCAGGACAGCTGGACTGCTCACACAGTGGCTGCAAGTTTCACAATCAAGCCTTGCTTTCCAACAAAAAAAGACGAAGCTGCACTGCCTTTTATGATCTAACTTCAGAAAACACATAGTGTCATTTCTGTAATACTCTGTCAGCTGAAACAGTCAGAAAAGCCCACTTAGCTTCAAAGGGGAAAACATCAACCCCACCTCTTGATAAAAGTGTCAAAAATCAAACTGTAAGAAGAACATGTCAGATGGGAGATAATGTTGTGGAAATCTTTGGAAAATAAAATTTACCCCACAACATATCCTACATCTCCCTGGGGCTACCAGAACAGTGAACTGCTCCATTCAAATGAAAGGCCAAGGTCAAGGTATACACTCAAAACCCTAAGGCTCAATATTTTCCCCATTCTTGTTTCTGCCGGTACTGTTTTCCATCTTGACTCCTACAGTCTAGCATACACTAGTGACGGTCCCTCAGGTGTCCTGTGTTATAAAAAGTGGATCCAGAAGAATTCTTTACTCAAAGTCATACAGAGAAACTAATGGCAACCACTTAACTCTCTGTGATTAGCAACTCCCTCCACTCCCACCTTCTCATGATGAAGGCCCAGAAACGTAGGTTCCACTCTAGCCCTACCAAAAATTATTAAGAACCATTTATAATTCACAGTTTCAAATCATTCTTTCATTGGTTTGAAGTTAATCTCTCACTGTGAGACACACACACACCAACACTTTCCTTAACCAAATGTGAATGTGTTTTGGATAATTCATCAATTATGGTTCATGATATCTATTCACTAGTCTGAGTGCCAAGGAATTGTCCTATTATCCTTTCTACTTCCATAAATCATGATAAATCACAAATCTTCATTCAAATACACCATTTTTAGGTACCTCATTTACTCTAATATTCCCTTCTTCTCTATAAAACGTAATGGAAAATAAGCTAAATTCCATACAATAAATATTTATGGAACACTGACTGCATGCCAGAGCTTCTGCCATATTCTGGGTCACAGAGAGAAGTAAGGCACAGTCTCTTTCCCCTTACATAGGTAAGCATCCAACAAGGGAGACAAATTTACCAGCAACCACCATACAACTTCACCACAGGCAAGCCTTCACTAAGGCTTAAGAGACTCAGTTAAAACCATACACAAAAAGAGATTCCCTTAAACAAAAGTAGTTAAGTATCTGACAAGAAGAAAATGAAGGGTGCTCATGGTAGGCAAAGAGAAAACATAAGCAAGAAGCCCAGAGTATAGAGAATGCACGGCTTGATAAGGAAGTACAAGTGAACTTGAAGGTTCCTTATATAGATATACTCCAGGTACCCGGCTGTTTGTGACCAACCATGAGGCTAGAAAGGCAGACAAGCGCCAGTCTGTAACGTTCCTTACACAGTATCGTAAGGAGTTGAATTCTACAGGCAATAGACAGCCACCAAATGCTTTGAAGAGGTAGAAAAACTTAAGGAGACCCATGTTTTCAGAATGATAATTGGTCACAATGTGGAAAACGGTTTGTGGGAAAAGAGTCCGGAAGTAGGAAAAACTACTAAGTCGGGGTGAAAGGAAAAAAGGGCCCAGAAATGGAATGAACAAAACAAATACAAGAACATCCAATCTGGTGACAGATAACCTGAACCAGGGCTGGAGGGGATGGGGGAGGGGGGAATAAAAGCATCCTGTCAAAATAAGAATCTACAGAAGTTGGTGAGAAGCATGTGTCAAAGTCAAATAGATCAAAGGCTAAGAGAGAAAATAAACCAAGACGACAGTGATTTTTAAACTTACTTTCTGCAGGAAGCTTGGTTAATTATAGAACAACATCACTAACCGGCACCCTAAGTGACAGACTATGAGCTAAGTACATAATCACAAACTCAAGGAGAGTAACTTTTCATCCTGGTGATCATCTTACTCGCCTTATAAACCATGTTTCTCTCCTATGACAAAATGGGAAGGTACTGTAGAAACCAGAGGGCCTGAGATGTCAGGGAACAAGAAACTTTAAAAACAAAGTCATAAAGAGGAATAACAGAATCAAAATGGAATCCGTACAAAGTACACATATATAACAGTAAAAATAACAACTGGCAGAGGATAAGAATTGGAAGAGGTCAGCCTGTAAGCTCTCAAATAAAAAAGCTCCTCTCGCAGTAATTCCTCATTTGTTCTTACCTCGGCTGTAGCACTGCTTCCCATGCCTCAATTGACGATGTCTGAAAGGACCATGGTAGCAAGCGCTTCTCTTATTACAGACAAGAAATGGGCTTGTTGTTGCACCATCAGCCAGTGGGTATTTTCTCTTCCCCTCTGCTTCTCTATCCTCACCGTGGGAGGCTTATATTACAGGTTAGCAGTAGGCCTGGCACGTAACATTAGAATATCTCCAAGCACTAACTGTTCATATTAGCTACTAGCATTAGACACCACACCTCTGCCTGACCCAGCTCAGCCATTTTTCAACTGTTTTTATGTGAGCCGAAATGTCCTTCATGGTCCATCTTCACATTCCCAACGACAGCAAGGAAAATATGCATTTCTGTTTTGTCATCTCTGAAAAATAAGGGACAGTGGTCACTGACAAGGGTCAGTGTTCCAAAGTCACCTACCCTGCTTATCCAGGAGGAGAGGCTGGTGAGCATTCTGGGGCCACTGGTAAAACTGCTGGCTCTTCCTTGCTACGGCAGCCTCCCCATCCTGAACACAGTTTCCAGATCCATCGACTAAATACTATTTCTTTTTTTTTTTTTTTACCTTTTAAATATTAAACACCCATACAAAGCCAGTCTTCAGTGAAACATGTTGTTGGTATAAGGATACAGATTTCTGGCTTTGAATCACATCCAGTTTTTATGCATTCCAAGTCACATGCCAAAATTTTAATGAACTTTCAAATTTACATTTATGAAAACAGACCTTGGCACACATAAATGGGTTATTTTTCCATATCACTTTTCAAAAGGTGCCTCGTAGCTAAAATGATTCTGAGCTGTCTTCTGTCATTCAAGATGAACTCTACAAAAGAACTAAGTGTTCTTACTTTTACACTAATTTATTCTACATTGGTTTTACTCAGCATATGGTAAGCATATGGGAAAGAGAAGTGTATCTGGAAGCTGTTAGAACTGCATGTAATCAAAATCTACCAGTAGAAATCTAATTTGATTAATTGAAAATTAAAGTAGTAGTTAATCACTTGCTATTTGAGAAGGGGGGGATATCACTTAAAAATGAATCCTTCTCAAACACACAAAATTAATTCTCTTTGTTCCAAATCAATACTTACTATTCAATTGGCAATAGCAAGAGTGTTAAGGCACCACTAAAATCTTCAATTAGGTCAGCCCTGGCTTAATGCTAAAGTGAGCAGTAAATTTTAAAGACAATATCTACTTTTGGCAAAGAACCCCATTTCTTAAAAACATCACTTTAAGAGCTAATTGATCTTTTAAGAGGGAAGAGGACAAGCTGAACCCAGATCAAGTTTTCCACCCATATCTAACTCCAAATTTTCATGCTTATATACAACCTACAAATTCACATAATCTGTTAGCTGAGCATCTACAGCAATCCGCTTCCTACCAAAAGAGTATCAGCATCTGATGAAAAGCTGAGGGAATATTTCTTAAGTCTAAAATTGCCTGCTCCAAGTGACTGGGGCCTGTGCTCAAAACTTCTATCATTTTTTGGGCTTCCCTGGTGGCGCAGTGGTTGAGAATCTGCCTGCTAATGCAGGGGACACGGGTTCGAGCCCTGGTCTGGGAAGATCCCACATGCCACGGAGCAGCTGGGCCCGTGAGCCACAATTGCTGAGCCTGCGCGTCTGGAGCCTGTGCCCCGCAACGGGAGGGGCCGCGATGGAGAAAGGCCCGCGCACCGCGATGAAGAGCGGTCCCCGCACCGCGATGAAGAGTGGCCCCCGCTTGCCGCAACTGGAGAAAGCCCTCGCACGAACCGAAGACCCAATACAGACAAAAATAAATAAATTAATTAATTAAAAAGAAAATCCTTAAAAAAAAAAAAACAAAAAACTCTTGGATTTAAAAAAAAAAAAAAACTTCTATCATTTTTTAAAGATGACAATGGTATCACCACAAAAGATATTTACAGTAAGATCAAATTTTACATAACCTTTCTAAAGCTTGCCTTAAAAACCAGACCCTTATTAGTTTCCCCCTTCCCTCCCAAACCTCTGGGATAACACAGTAATCAAAACCAAAATTAATCCCATGTTCAAAGCTAGCATATGATTTCTCAGGATTACCCAATTTCCTCCTGCCCATGCATGCAAGATTTTGCTTACTAACTATAGCAAGGTTCACTGTCTTCTTCAAAGGCAGAGCTGCAGTATTAGAAGAAAGTTAACCAATCACATAATACCATGTAGTCTATTCCCAAAATAGAAAAAACAACAGCAACTCAAGTCAGGACAATAGATAAATCAGCAGGTTCAACATTAAAATCATAATAAAATAAAATGTAAAGAAAAAGTGATCTTACAATAAGAATATATCATCAATCCAAATGAAGTGTTCCCTCTAGGCTAAGTGTCAGAATATAACACATACAAAAATAATAGAAGAAAGTGGCTTACATGGGGGTTGAAGTAGGCATACTAAATCTGAAAATTAATTAGAAATATTAAGATATTCAAAGGTACATTGCCTGCTGCTTAATACAAAAAGGGAGGTTCTATTTCAATGTCATCACAATAAAATATTTTAGGGTCCACTATTGACCAGAATCACACACAGTACCATTGCTTCTGAGACTGCTCTAAACGTAATATATTGCAACTTTCCTGTCATAAAATCCATTTGTATTGGTCCCAGAAAATCCAAGGTAAATGAAAAACCCACAGAATGCTTGAAATGCGTAATAAGGACAACAGATCTATTCCCTTACCTTTCCTCCACATTCCACCCTTGCTCTTTTATAAAGGAAAATGTCTTCAGTCTTATCAGTTTCCTTTCACAAACACTCTGCTTCATGTATCCTCGGGAGGCCCATCCACTAAAGGCAGAATGAAAGTGTTTACAGATGGCAGAAAGAGATAGGGGAGGACACCGCCCCTGAGCCAACACTATCTTCCCAGGATCTAGAGACCTAAAGAGAAGAAATTCTAGTCCACAAAACCCCAGTCATAGCTTCAGTGAGGAACTGAAAGTAAATCTTGGAGGTAAAGAATGAAGACAAAACAAAACACGGTTAAAGATTCAGGCTATAATAAAGGATTAGACAGATAAGCACAAACTGCTTTACAAAGTCAGACTCCAAACAATTCAAGTTTATAGAGGCTAGCCTCTTGAATTAAAAAGAACTAAACAAAAAGTAGTACATTTTTTAAAAAAAAAATGCTTTAAACCCAGATGCAAACTGTATTTGGCCTGTTCACTAAAATAAGTATACAGACTCCATCAACCCAGCTGAAAAAAAAGTATGGCTAAGAATCCCAATTTTACCATACTCAAACCATTTCTATTTTATGGTATCACTAATTCATACAGCTGTCATCTCTATAGCCTCAAGGAACTAGGAACCAAAAGAACATGGTACATGATTTCATTTTAAATCGTTCCATTTTAAAAGTCAGGTGATTTTGTGTCTGGAGAAGGGTGGTGAAGGCATGACAAGGAATTACAAGCCAAAATAAGCCAGTGGGAATTAGAAGAACTAGGGCTCTGCTCTTTTCATGCAAAAGAGATACCTACTGTATTAGGCGCCGTGTTTTTCCAAGTATGCACGGTACCCACAGTTAACATTTTGTGAAGATCTAAATGAACACCAGATCTGCTTGGGCTCTTCAAACTCTCTCCATTCAGAGGCCAGACTGGGCCCCCTTCACATCCTGGTAGCACAGTAACTGAAGCCTACCTAAGCTGGTGATCTACTTTTTTGAGTGTGTTCACTATGGGCAGTATGCTCATTAAAATGTGTGCTGAAAGGTATATTTATTCAGTTCAAATTTCAGATGAATATAGTGGGAAGAAGAGTTTACTACATTCTTTGTAATTCTTTTTTATCTCCAGATAAAAGTGGTTATTGCTCTCTAGTAGTGCCTGGTCTGAGTCATTAAAACATCCTTGTTGGAGGGTTGTTTCTTTTCTACCTTGCTTTTTCTCCTAAGTATTCATTAACTATCTGACTTGAGGTTTTGGGTTGTTTTTAAGCACAAATCATTGAAATACTGAGTGATACCAAGTTTAAAACAGTTCACCACTGCAAAACTATAATATACCGCAGCTCAAATCATTTCTGTTATGTACATATCAATGCATCTTTCACTAACAAAATAACTTGTACCTTCTATCATATATATCTTTGAAAACAGATTACAATTATTTCACTAATATCACAGATTTTTGTTTTCTATTCTGTTAAGTGACTTAAATGACTTTTATTGTAAGAAGAACTATAAATCAGAGCACAGGGCAATGGCCAGGGTACAGTATTTTGTTTATTTATTTATTATAAATTTATTTATTTTATCTATTTTACTTTTGGCTGCGTTGGGTCGTCATTGCTGCGCATGGGCTTTCTCTAGCTGCATCGAGCGGAGGCTACTCTTTGTTGCAGTGCACGGGATTCTCATTGCGGTGGTTTCTCTTGTTGCGGAGCACGGGCTCTAGGCGTGCGGGCTACAGTAGTTGTGGTGCACGGGCTTAGCTGCTCCACGGCATGAGGGATCTTCCCGGACCAGGGCTCGAACCCGTGTGCCCTGCATTGGAGGGCGGATTCTTAACCACTGCGCCACCAGGGAAGCCCCAAGGGTACAGTATTTTAAAAACAAATTAATTTGAATCTGGTATGCACCACTTAAAAACCTGGGCAAGCCACTTGGCTTCTCTGAAAATCAGAGTCCTCATCTAAAGATGAGGATATCAACATTACATCCCATTTATCTCAGATAAATTATGAGGATCAAATGTGAAAATGTTTTATATACCCTAAAACCCTATACAAAACCATAAAGGAAAGAATTGATAGACTGAGTTACATAAACATTTAATATTTCTGTATGGCAAAAGACAAATGATAAACTAGAAGAAAATACCTGCAACACATCTGACAAAGGATTAACACCTCTAAAGAATTCCAAAAATTTGATAAGCAAAAGAACCCAAGAGAAAAAAAAAAAGATCAAGAAATAGAAGAAATGCAAATAAATGAAAAATATGTGGAAAGATGCTCAACCTCACTGGTAGGCAGAGAAATGCAAATAAAAGATCAATTTTGCCAAAAATGGGCATTCTCATACACTGCTGTTTTTTGGAGAGGAGGATGGGTAGTATGAAAGTCTACAGTCTTCTGGAAAGATACATGGTAAAATGTTATTATTTAAATTTTAAAAGTCATATATCCCTCAATCAGGGAATTCCCACTTTTCATATTTACTTAATTGAACTAAAAGCACCAGTATTTAGATATATATTCAGGGATATTTTCATTATTGTTTAGAAGAACAAAAACTGGAAATGCAGCTCCCATCAATAGCAGAAAAGCTGAATAAATCACAGTTGATTCTGTCTATAGAATATTTATCCATTAAAAATAATGAATTCTATGTCTCATCATCTATTGATCTTGAAATATGTACAAGATATGTGTATGTTTGAAAAATTCAAGTTGGAGAATCATATAAATGGTATTATCTAGTTTTGATATATATATATATATATATATATATATATATATATATATATACACACACACATATATATAATTTTAAGTTTTTCATGTCTATTTTATTAGCCATATGAGAAACATGTGGGAGAAACATACCATAATGTTAAACTGGGCATCACGAAAGGATGATACTAGCAGGACTGTGTGTGTTTACTTGTGCATGTGTATGCGGGGATGTTTATTAATTTCTGGGGTTACTGACCTGTGAAAATTAAATGCATTACTTTTTATAATTTAAATTTTTTCAAGAAAAGATAAGTAATTAAGGCCAAAAGAAACTGATCATACCCAATATTAGAAAGAATATATGCAAATACATAATTAAAGATAAATAAGGCAGTCCTGCCATATCTTTTTTCAAATAGGAAAAAATAAATCTACCAAGAAAGTTAAAGTATAATATAATGAGTTCTATGCTGGATGCTTTACAATATTCTATCTCACAATTCCTTGTCCCAAACTGCTACCAGAAGTAAAAATAACAGAAGTAAAAGTAGAAAAAGTTAAGCTATGAAACATAATTTAAACATATCACTTACAGATGCATAGATATCACAAGTGCTGACACACACACACACACACACACACACACACACCCCTACTCTATCACTGAAGGGGAAAGAAAAGCAAAGGTTAGAAGAGAGGCACCTGCTGCTGAGGTTGAGGGCATGGGATGGCAAGAGTAGCCACAATAACCAATCATGTGCTTGTCTCTTTGGAGCTGGGAGCAGCCTCAGAATTCCACTACCAACTCAGAGTCATAAAACAGGAGAAACCTATCTGCCTTCTCTGGCTCAGGAAGGCAGCAAGCCTAGCTGACCTTGCTGGAGGAAAAAGGTTTCCAAGTCTGAACCACTGATGAGATGCACTCCTCCTCTGCCTACTCTTTCTTGCCTAAGCAGTTCAAGAGCAGGTTTTCAAAAGTATTCCTTCAATAAATGCTACTAAAATGCTCATTCTTGATCCGCCTCCAAGAAAGGCTGCAATGGTGTAGTTTTAGGGATTGTGGAACAATAGATGCCTCCTTACCTGGCGGCTGATGTGAAATTCCACTAACATACATGTTTTCATTCCATAATAGATTGTTCTTAATTTTATATGGTTACAGCATACCAGCATGAACTGGTAATATCAGACACTTGCCCATTTTGAGAGGTTTTGTGTCCTCCTTACCTTAAACCAGCAGTTGTCAAATTGTGACCTCAAGACTAGCAGCATCGACACCACCTTGGCACTTACTGGAAATGCAAATTATCAGGCCTCACCCCAAAATGAATGAATCAGAAACTCTGGGGTAGGAAACCAGTTCATTTTTCAACAAGCTTTCCAGCTTGCTCTGATTCTGATAACCACTAAAGTTTCAGAACCACTGCCTCAAACTACCCATGTGAAAACAGCATCTATGTGTGCAGGTGTTTTTATCCTGCATGCCTGCAAAGTTTAACAATAATAACGCTATTTCAATAGCATAACATGTAACGACATCATTAAGTAAAGTACATTTGTTGTTGTTTTTTTTTAACGTAGCTAATTTTTTTTTTTTCTCAAGAAACTCTGTTCCTAGAAGTCAGTAACTGAAGTTACTAAAATAGCAATGGCTGTCACCAGAATTGCTTCTAACCTCACTGCCACAGACAAAGCAAAATACACGACCAATACCTCCCCACACTAATGATGTAGTTTGAAGAGCCTGCCTTTTGGCTAGAACTCCTGCTATTTATGGTACTTGCCTTTTTTTGCATCACCAGCTGTAAAATAACTTTACTTAAATAAATATATAAATCCATACTCCACTGTATAGGACAATTCAACAAACACAGATGATCTAACATCTACTATACATAAGACACCATATGAAGAACAGCATGTAAGGCCCCGACTTCAACAAATTTACAAACTATTTGGAGAATACCATGCAGCATGTGGCAGAGACTCCCAGATTTCCACCAAAATCTGTTCTTCCCCCTTCCCTGCTACACAATATTTCCCAGATTCCTTTGCAGTACACTGCTTGTATGAATAGCTCTTACTAATAGAATGTGAGAAGTGATATATGACTTTAGACATCGTAGACTTTAAACAATCGAATATGCTTCTCCTTCTGTCCTCCTGCCCCCAGAAACCTGGACGTGGTGGCCACAGGGCTTCAATCATGCAAATGACAACAATGTGTCAGGGGATGGGGGCAAACAGACTTGAGTCTGGGTCTCTGAATAAACACAGGTCCCCCAACCTGGATCACAACTACAAGGACTTACATAAATGAGAAAAACAACTTTGTTATTTAAGCCACTGTATTCTTAGGTCTCTTTGTTATAGCAGCCTAGCATAGTCTGACTCATAGACTATATAAATCCTTACATACTAAGTGGTACAATACATAAGGAGCTACAGAGAGGTGCTCCCCTCTATAGGGGACACCAGAGAGAGAACAGAAGTTGTAGTAGGAGCACAGGAGTGGAAAAGACTGTCATCCCCCCAACCCCAAACCCCAAGCAAAGTACTAGGAAGACTTGAGAGAGGGTGTGGCATTCATTTACTGGGGAACAAGTTGCTGCATCTGGTGCTGTGAGTCATAATGCCATTCACAGGGATTTCAGTTTGATGGCCCTACTTACAGTTGTGTCTCAGTGAGCACTGAGACCGCAGTGGTTCTGAACCATTTCTGAAACCCTGATGAAACTTCAGACCATCCACCCAAAAATATATGTGCAAAAAAATGTTCTCATCCATAAAAATTTCTGTACCATTTCAAGAGGCTTGTGCCCCTTACCCTAAGTTCATGTACAGACCCGCTGATATAAAGGTTTTGTGGTAGAGCTTACATCTGAAGAAAAATGATGTACATTCTGCATCAGAACAACATGGATTTTGTGAAGGTTTTCACACACAAAAATGCTGGACAAGCAAATGTCACTGGCTATGTTATATTATGTACTATGGGAACATAATACAAAATGACAAAGAAATACAAAATGGAAGCAAAGTCACTAAGAAAGATACCCAGAAAATGTTAGCCATAAACCCCAGACCCAGCTCCAGGTCTTTACAGCTATGAACATTAGCCCTGCTTCAGATCACAAAGAGTGCCCAGATCTTGGTTTCTAAATACTAGCCCCAGTAAAAAGAACCAAGGCTCTTTGGAAAACTGGTTGAACCCAGGGCTGGGGCAGTGAAAATATAAGATGCACTTGGATAGTCTCATGGGGTCAGAAAATTAAAAAATGAGGCAGTGCAGGGTCGGGGGGAGGTGGAGATAGAAACTTGTCTAAAGGCACAGGAGGCAACCTGAATCCCCACTGGCCAAAGTTGGGGCAACTTAAATAACAACATACACAACAATAGTAAAACCGAAATAAATATCCATGTGGCATACTGGTATAAACAAACAAACAAACAGGGAGAAGGGACTTTTCCTTCTGGAAAAGTCCCTTCTCTCCCCAAATACTTAATAATCAGGAAGAGAAAAATAGTAACTTTACAGTGGAGAATCCTAGCAGACACCACCTTAACCAAGTGAACAAGGTAACAAATAAGGACAATGCACTGAGAAGGGCTCATCAAGGCTGTGCTATCCTTCCTAATGACACATAACCACGGTCTAATCATGAGAAAACATCAGACGAACTTGAAATTCAGCGACATTCTACAAAATACCTGGCCAGGACTCTTTAAAAATATCAAGGTCATGAGAGACAAGGAAAGACTGCAGAACTGTCACAGAACGGAGACTAAAGAAACGTGACGACTAAGCGCAATGTGGGATGCTAGACTGGATCCTGGAACAGAAAAAAAGGATGCTAGAAGAACCGATGAAATTCAAGTAATTTCTATATTGTACCATAACTGTTCTATGTTTATTTTAAATGTTAACATAAAAAGAAGCTGCGTGAAGCATGGACAGAAACTTTTTCCTATTTTTGCAAATCTTCATTAAGTCTAAAATTATCTCAAAATAAAAGTTGTGAAAACACAACAGAAAAAAATGATCCCAACTGCACCAGCAGCAAAAAATTACTAGATATAAACCTGACAAAAACCACAAAATAATTATAGAGAACATTATAAAATTTTATAGGACATAAAAAAGAAGGCAGGAGTAGGGAAAATACACTAAATTCACAGGATAAAAAAAGCTAACAATTCTCAATAAAGATTAAGTTGGATTACTATTTTGAATTTAAAAGTGGGGAGGGACTATTTTGATTTTGTTGACCCTGTAATACTTTTTAAATTAACTAATGGTCCACTTAATTAACAGTGAGTTCAATCTTCCTTCATGACAAAGATAGAGAAAAGGAAAAACAATGCTTTTTAAAAAATTAAATAGGGGAATTGAAATATATAAGGGCAAAAGGAATCAAAATTAAAGATGAAAAAAGTGAAATAAAAGTTAAACAGCCCGGGCTTCCCTGGTGGCTCAGTGGTTGAGAATCTGCCTGCCAATGCAGGGGACAGGGGTTCGAGCCCTGGTCTGGGAAGATCCCACATGCCGTGGAGCAACTGGGCCCGTGAGCCACAATTACTGAGCCTGCGCGTCTGGAGCCTGTGCTCCGCAACAAGAGAGGCCGCGATAGTGAGAGGCCCGCGCACCGCGATGAAGAGTGGCCCCTGCTTGCCACAACTAGAGAAAGCCCTCACACAGAAACGAAGACCTAACACAGCAATCAATCAATCAATCAATAAATGATGTTCATGAAATATTAAAAAAAAAAAAAAAAGTTAAACAGCCCCCCCCCCAAAAACAAAAAAAAAATTAAATAGGGGAAAACATAAAAATACTTATTAAACAGAAGAAATTTAGGTTAGTGTTTAAATTACAGACTTCTAAAAGTTCTCTAAACATAATGTGGTATCTAGACTGCATCTGAAACACAAAAAGGGTATTAGTGGAAAAACTACAGAAACCTGAATAAAGTCTGAAGTTTATCTAATAGTGATGCACCAACATTAGTTTCTTAGTTTTTACAAAAATATCATGGTAATGTTAAGACTTTAACAACAGGGGAAAGTGGGTGATAGGTACAGGAACTCTTTGTAGTATCTTTACAACTTTTCTGGAAATCTTCATTTATTCCAAAAGAAAAAGTTTATTAAATTTATGTCTTATCACTTTCAGTTATATAAACAATTCCTGCATAGGAGCATGTCGTTATATTAAGCCACATTGTTTTACTTGATTACATGGCATATATTTTTTTCACACATGTACATATATACATATCTCATGACACACATGGTTAAACTCACGGAATATCATTAAGTCTCAAATGGAATAAGCTGACCTATAGTCACATATTTGGCTCACAAATCTTATCAATTATCAATTAAAAAGTACTTATTTTGAGTTTACTTTGTACCAACCAAGTCCCATCCCAAGTGCTGTGAATTCCAATTTCTTTCATGTAACATTAGTCTAGTAAAATAGAAAGGCAGGTAAATAATTAGAGAACCATGTAAAGACTAACACAAGAAAATAGAGATCAAGATGAAGAATACCACAGTAAAAACACACAAGAGTTAGGCACACAAAAAGAAGGGATGATTGATTACTTGGTAGACAGAACAGACTGTTTCCTAGAGAAGCTGGTAGTTGAACTGAGTCTGGAATGAAGACCGGGAATTCACCAACCATAATGAAGACAGGATATTTGGGGAAGGGGAGATGATGTCTCAAAGGCACAGGGACAGGAGAATCCAAGACACATTTGAAAGCGGCAAAATGTTAGGAGAGAATGCTAGCCCATGGCCACAGCACAACAGCTACACAAAAAGCTAGAGAAGCAGTGGTGTGTGTGTGTATGTGTGTGTGCGTGTATGTGTGTAAATGGGAGACAATGGATGAAATTAAGTTCAAAACTCCCAAGTTGACAGAAGAGGAATATTTAATTGTAACTCCAATCCAAGTCTCTAAAGAGACTCTTGGTTCAACACCATATTACAGTAACCCTACCATAAAAGGAAGATTTAAACTGCAAAGAATTTTAAATGCACATGGTCTAGACAGGAAGAAAATGGGAGGATAATGTGTCCTCAAGTAATGTATGAAAAAGACAACTCAGTGCTTTCTGTTCTTTAAATCAGAATTGAATCCTGGATTTAATGAAGAGAAATCCCTTACTGTCCATGATGCCATAAGCAATTAAGACCAGCTAGAACTCATTAATTGCTGAAAAAATAGCATAATATTCTCATTCTGTTTATCCAATGCAGCTTGGTATTCAAGATCGACAGCAATGTAAAAAGGGGGGGATGTAAAAAAAGAATGAATAAATGCATAGGAACAAAGATGCCATTTGATATTAAAAGGGAAAATTATCATTTAATTCTGTCCCAAGTTTTTTAATACTCTTGAACTCATGCTGTGAGGAGTTTCCTCATTAAACCAAATGTAAAAATGTAAAAGACATTTATTCCCAGAACCCAGAATCAAATTTTGATAACAAAAAAAATTTTTTTAGTTAGAAATAAAGACCCCCTTATTATCACCACCAAACTATTCATGTTTTTTAAATTATCACTGAAGTAGATGAACGAGTTTTATATAGAAATCTCTTTGATAATTCACACTTCAAATAAGACCACCAAAGTCAACTCTTTCAGCTTTGAAAGCCACCAAAGAAAGCATTAATTAAAAAAATTAAAATAACCCTGTATTGTACTTAGGAATAGATAAATTGGATATTAAAGCTTAAACATTATTTGGAAGAAAGCAATGGCACATTTTAAAAATTAGCTTTTCTTCTCCAAAATACTGATAGAACCATTCTGGACAATAGTACTACATCATTACTCCTTAGAAGATACAATTACTGTCTACTAATGGTTTTTGTTCGTTTTTTTTTTTTTTTAATACTTAAAGGTGGCTCTGTTTGTCTGATATCCAATTTTGAGGTCCCATGTAACATTTATTCCCTCTTGTTTCAAACATCCAGGGAACCTCCTGTCCAGCATGTGTAGCATACGAATAAGGAAGAAAACAAAAATAAATAAAAACATGTGTTCTGTCTCTTAAAATACTATTTGTATCACGACACAGAATTAATGTTATCCTTATCCTGGTTCTTATATGACAATCTCCATGAAAATGTCTATAAAACTGTTCCACAGTACGATGGAATAATGAAGTATTTCTGCCAGATGAAATTTACTACGTAAAATAAAAATTCTCTTCCTAAATTTTTAAAGCAGAGGAACAGATTTACTGTGACTAACTAGAAATAACATTTCTAAATAAAAATATTAAAGAAAATGACTGGGGTGCAGGGTAGGTAACTATCATGAATGGCCCACCACAAGTTTTATCAATGGTCTCAGGTAATGATTACCACTCATATTCATGCTTCCCCTTCCATTCAGAGGAATCCAGCCAATCTCTGAACAAGGCTTCTGCTGGGCACTGATGGTTCCCCAACTCCACAGCCCCTTTACCCCTGCTTAATTTTTTAGATGTATCCCAAAGGGAGACAAGAAGTTAAAACTCTTCCTTCCAGAAGGAACAAAACAAATGATAGACCCTTGCGAGCTGCTTTAGTCAAAAGGGAAAAAGACCCCCTCAGGCTACAGAGGGAGCCCAAGGCATCCTCAGCAGTCTGGAAAGCAACCTACCCACTAGGAAGGGGAAGGGGGAGAGGGAAGCAGAGGAAGAGGAAAGAGAGGGCAGGGGAGCTGGCATGAACAAGAAACTAAAGAACTAAAGAAGTAAGACTAGACCAAAAGGAGCAGTGAAAAATAAGTTCTACTAATAGAAAGACAAATTCAGTTCTTGGGGTTTTTTCTTTTTTCTTTTTTTTTCAGGACCAAGGTTTTAAATGAAATTTAAAGCTCTTGTTTTCATTCCTCCTATCAAATGTAACAGTATCCCCACTACACATGCTTCTTATTCCATTCATCTGTAAACCATTCCTGTCAACTCTCAAATGCAGGTCTAGTCAATCTCAAGGTCACTGGGCACACATGCTTCTCCATTTAATAGGTTTGGGATACAACCTCGTTGCTGTAAGATTTTTTTAGCTCTTTTAATGTGTCAGTCCAGGCTTTTAATACCTTTCATCAAACTATTACTCATAACTGGTCTCACAAGACCCATAGTAGTTTAGCTTGAAGCCTGACCCTCTAAATTTACATGTTGTGACATTGTTTGAAGGCATTTATTAAAAATCATGACAAGGATATTTGTACTGAGACCTAATAAGCAGTATCTTTTGTAATTTTGGCCATGGCTAAGAAAGGTTTGGAGGTCCATAAGGTGGGCAGGGCGGAGGGGGTTGGGTTGCTGTGGAGAAGATATGTATGTTTAAGATTAGAAAGCACTATAATAGTTCATGTGAAAAATTTCATAAGACACTAGGAATGTAAAAATCAAGTAAAACCAACAAATGTTTATTAGGCAATCAGGCGCCCATGAGCTGCCAAGCACACTGCTGACAATGATGAACTTTTTATAAAGTAAACTTATCAAAGTTTAGTGTACATGCATAGAGAAAAGTGAAACAAATCCTAAGTATACAGCTTGATAAACTTCTCACTAAATCAACAAACCAGAGTCACCAACACCCAGTTCAAGAAATACATTGTAAGCTTCTCAGAAGCCTGTTCCTCCAAACTCAACATATCCAAAGGTAGCATGATTCTTTTTCTGAGCTTTAGAATAAAAGAACCATAGAATACACATTCTTTTGTGTTGGGCCTCTTAAACTGTTATGTTTGTGAGATTCATTCATATTGTTGAGTATAGCAGTAGTTGGTTCATCCTCACTAATGTACAGAATTATATTTTTCCACTGTAGGAATATTCTACAATGTATTTATCCATTCTAGAGTTGATGGACAGTTTTAAGTTATTATGAGTAGTTCTGCTATGAATATTCTTGCACATGTCTTATACATGTACCCACACATACACACACACATTCCTAGGAGTAGAATGTCTGGATCATTGAATATGTCTATGTTTAACTTCACTGGCAGTTTTCCAAAGTGCTTGCACCAATTTACATTCCTACCAGCAGTTCTACATTCCTGTCAACACTTTATTGTCTTTCTTAATTTTAGCCATTCTGGTGGGCGTGTAGAGGAATTACACTGTGGTTTAATTTGCATTTCCCTAAAGACTAATGAGGTTAGGCAACTTTCATATGTTTGCTGTACATATTGGACACTCTCATGAAGTGTCTGTTAATGTCTTCTATCCACTTTTTCTCTTGGGTTGGCTGCCTTTTCTGTATTGATTTGGCCGAGTCCTTTATATATTCTGGATACAAGTGCTTGGGCAGAAGCTTTTAATCTATTTGGTACAAACATGGTATCACATATGAAAAAGGTCTACCTATTACTTCTAAAGCCTATGATTTTTTCACTAAAGATCCTACATCTTAACAAGCAAAGTTATTGTAAGATATAGTTTCTACTACGGTAGCTCTTGGGAATTGAAGCCAAAAACAGTAATTAAATTAGAACATTAGAAGCTTCATTCAGAATGACCTATAGGTACTGCTTGCCTTCTAACATAATGCATTGTAGAAAATGTGCTCAAACTGAATATCCAAGAGTCAAATCTGAAAAGTCAAACAGACTTAATGAAGTGCCACAATTCTAAAACACCTTTATTTCAGAACAACATCATTAATTTTGCAGCATCTCTGGATGAGGGAAAAAGACATTAAATGAACACATTTATTGTAAGATATCTGAAGATCATAAATGAGAAAAGTGGTACAGCTTAGAATCAAAGAAGCAGAGTAAATGTTTTAAGAGATGATCTATTCCCAGTGCAACAGAAGTTTATTAAAATCCCTAATTATCTCTCATGTTTTTAGAAACAATCTTCAACAAAACAGTTCCAGCATTCAGTACATGTTCATTAATTGTATTCTTTTGCTTCATCATTAAGCACAGCTTAAATCTAATGAGCATCTAATTGAGGTTAAAGACCCATCCTAATGATTTCCATCTTTATCTCAATCACATTAAGATTATAGGCTACACTACTGTGTGTGTGTATATATATAAATACATACACGTGTGTGTTCTCATACATACACAAAACCTTCCTGTGATTTCAACTTATTTTTATAAAATGGGGTAATGGAATTAAATATTTAATGGATTACACAAATACATATTTCTGTGTAGACAGGGATGGCAGGCCACCAAAACCCAACTGATAGCTGAAAGGCAGCTATGTTCGTTTCCTCTGACTGCTGTAACAACTAATCACAAACTTGGTGGCTTAAAACAACACAAATTTATTCTCTCACTGTTCTAGAGGCCAGAATTCTGAAATCAGTTTCTCTGAGAAGAAATTAAGATGTCAGCAGGGCTTCACTCCCTCCAGAGACTCTACAGGAGAATCTGTTCCTTGCCTCTTCCAGCTTCTGATGGCTGCAGGCATTCCTTGACTTGTAGCCCCATCACTCCCATCCTTGCCTCCATCTTCACATTGTCTCCTCTGTGTGTCTATCAAATCTCCCTCTTCTTTCCTCATCTTAAGATCTTTACTTAATCAAATTTGCAAAATACTTATTTTCCAAATAAGGTAAGATTTACAGATTCTAGGGACTAGGACATGGACAAATCTCTGGACCACCTTTCCGTCCACTACAGCAGCCTACTGTAGGGTTGTTCAAAGTACTCATCAGTTCGTATATCAAAGCCCCAAGTGTAGGAAAGGTAATGTAGGGAACTTCAACCTGTACCGTATGAAAGTTCAGGGTGCACTGAAGTGTAATGTCCAGAAAAATCAGACTGCCAGTGTCATACTATAAATGTCCATTAGAAATAAATGTCTAGCACAGGGTTATCAACTCTGGCTAAACATTAAATCACCTGGGAACATTTTACAACTACTGATGCTAGGGCCCCACCTGAGGCCACTAAAATTAGAATCTTGGTGTACAGCCCAGGTTTGGGGATTTTTGTTTGCTAGTTTTTTTTAAACTCAGGTGATTCAAATGTGCCACCAAGGTTGAAAAACCGCCATCTCTAGCAGAAAAAAAAACAAAATAAGATGGAATACTTAATTATACAGGGAAAGATTTGTTTTGTTTTATAACCAATTTAATGGAACCACTTTTTCTCCTTAGGGAGAAAGAGTATCTTTAATAATCATGTTCTTAATTTAATTTGAAAATATGTTGAGATCAGAAGTTCTAAAAACTTTCATCTATAACTCTTTTAGCCAAATCAGGATATGTGAACAGGATGGCCAACCAAGAAATAGTACAAAGTTTTATTACAAGGAAATTTTAGTATAATCTAATTATAATCAAATTTGTTTATTTAGTTGATACTGCTTTAACTATATCAAGCAGTGCTAGCCTAGAACAAGCAGCTCATGAAAATATTCATGTATACTGAGATCATTTTAGAAGTATGTCTACTGTTTCACGATTTTATTTTTATATGGACGACCATTATTAGTAGACCATTATTAAGGCATGGGAAATGACAGTCAAGACTTAAAGATGATAAATCCAGTTTTCTATCACCCAGGCTAATTATCCAAACTGAGATTTTGTGTTCACATCTCTGATTCCTCTTCCTCCTTTCTGGAGCTACTCTTTTATCCAGCTACCTAAGGGTTTTTCACCATCTCCACTACAGAGAAACAAGGGAAACTCAAAAGTCAGTCCATTCTATTTCTAAATGTATTTTTTTTTGAAATGCTTCTTATTAGAAAAAGGGAAACCTATATATGTCAAAGGTTGGACATATAACATTACTGTTTGTTAACTCTGCTTAGAAATATTTTTATTTTGTTGATCAGTATAATGAGTACTGATCAACAAAAGCTAGCAAAAAACAGTACCTCAATATACTGATTTCACAAATAAAGGAGGATCAGATCAGGAAGTAATAAAAAGGTTGGCTCTCCATTATTACCCCTACTTGCCACATTACACGAATAAAAAATTACCAAGACTAGAACATACATGTTTTAATATGAAAACTGTAAGAAAGAGTCACTAAACTTTTGACTTGAGATATGTATTTCATTTTTATACAATGAAAGGCAAAATGTATGCCCAGGGGAAAAAGCACTTCAAAGCCCCTTAGGAAATATTCCACCCAACTCACCTACCAAATTTTTCAGAGCTTGAATCGGCCAAGAAATAGAGGTTAAGCTGTCAGTTCCTAGATGACATAAAGGGGAATTTATACAACAACTTTCTTTCAAAATCTGAAAAATATTCTTCAGAAATTCACACCTATTTTACGTGTCCTGTTCTCTGGTAAATAACTTCACAGAAACAATTACTGATTGTGATTCAGTCAGCCACAATCTGAAAGTCTTTTGTAAATTGCTTACACATTTTAGATGAATTATGGATTATATCTTTTATTTACAACATACTTCTTTGTACTCAAATTTATTTTAATACATCTACTTATATTCTTTGATACCTCTTGTTTTCTCCCTCAAAAAGCAAAATCCAAGAATAGCCTAGTTTTGCTTTTAGCTTTTATCATGACAGAGTACCCCTTGTTTTCCCCCCCTCTATCCACTGCACAGTTGCTTTTTCAAATACATTTTCTTTTCAAGTCTGTAGTCATTTGTTTTCTTTTTATCTTTTTTAAAGCATTGCTTGTCTTTATCAAGTACTTAATTAGGATTTCACCTTGGTGGCGGCCACTCTAATTTCTATAGACTCCTCACTGAGAAACAAGTTTCGCTTCTCATTTATCTTCCCCTAAACCTTTCTCTTTTTTCTCACTTTCACTAGCAATATTAATTTCAATCAATTTCTAAGACAGGAAGTATGACACTAAATGTGTAATTGCATTTTACATTACACTAAAAAACTGTTGGTTCCCTGTCATTTTCAAAATATAAAATATACAAAACAGTCGTTAAAAACAAATTTTAAAAATCTCTGAGGAGAAGGATGGCTTGATGTCTCCTCTCGTAGTCCCAGTAAGATCTCTCAATCATATCTGTTTAACAATCTGTGTAAACTACTGATTTACAGGAAGGCTAAAAAACTCAATCTTAGTTTATACTAAATAACTAAAATATTTACAAAACATCCACTATTTGTTAATACAGTGATAGGCAGCATTATTCCAAATCCCACAAAAATGACCAAATTAAATTAATCTCAAAGTTGCTTTCATAGCTGCATTCAATTAAAGATTTGGTACTGGCCCCTAAATGTCATGATTTTAAGCAAAAGATTAAACCTTACAGCCTTTGTTTAATCTGTAAAATTAAGATATTCAAGTATATGATAAAGTCTTTGCAATAATCTAGAAAATATTGCTTGACCATTTAAAAAGATTCACCAGCAACACTTTAAAGAGTTTTCTGTTGTTGTTACTGTTGTTAGATATACAGTATGGAAAAACTAGAAAATGTAGAAATATATATAAAAGTTAAAATCACTCATAAACCTACCAACCAGGACAAACCACTGTTAACATTTATAGACTAGAAGAAGACATCAAAATGTTATGTGTTTATAAATGTGAAAAATTAACACAGTTGCAGTCATATGGTATATAATTTGGGTCTACTTTTTCAACTTATATCATAAACTCTGTTCTCCGTCATTAGAGTATCTAAGAAAATGTCATCTTAGTGGCTGACATCTACCACCAGAAAATTTAACAGTTACTATACAAAATGCAGATTTTCAAAGGAGGAATATTTAGCAAATGTATTTGTGAGATTTTTGTAAGACATGTTTCTGGAAAGCTGCTTTTGTAGAGGAATTGTTCCAACTTTTAAAAAGCAAATAAGGCAGACAGCAATGGCAATGATGGGGACAAAAATCTTCATTACAGATCCATGTTTAGAGGTTCCCATGTCTGAAAAAGTTGGGGAAAGGTCCAATTGAAATAGTGATCCTATGTTTCTACTTCAGTCCTATATATAGGCAACCAAACAATTTCAAATAATTCAAAGTTTAAAATTAGTTATGAATTGACAGAATCATGTGAAAAGTTCTGAGCTTCGGTAGCACTGCCCTTCATTTTTACCCAACCTTGTCCTACCTGGATGAATGGAAAATGAGTCTGAATTAAAAATATGCTGTTTTCTGCACAGCCCCTCTCAATAAGCAAACGAAACCCACCAGCACTCACAAAACTAGAAAAAAATTGTTTAAAGCTGACACTAACCAAGGTCTACACAAACAAGAATGAGCATTCCGAAATACAAATTCTAAGTCTTCCACAGGCACGTAAACAGAAACACAATCAGGTCTACCCCAGCAAGCTCTGGTGCCAAAGAGGCCAGAGCTTGCAACGCTTTTTTAGACACAACAGACTTTTAATAGAAACCAAGAGGAAGGAAGGAAATGCACATCCAAAAAAATCAATCAGAAAATATTTGAATAATGAGAGACAAAAGAGTTACTGAAAGAAAACTGCATTCGCTCAGCAGAAACAGACACTGCAAGGAACACATTTAGGATTACAACAGGTACAATGTGACGGGCGCTGAAGCAGCAGGGTCTTGGAGGAGATGTTCCCCACAATTCAGTACACTCCAAGAGACCTGATTAGCTGATCATCTCAACTCCCACCTGCTCCACATCCCAAAGACACCACCACGTGCTCAAAACTGTTTGATGCTGGCAAATGTGAAAAACAGACAAGTGGGAGGATACCCACCCATATCTCAGCCTAGAAATATCCGAGCAAGGCATAAATTAGGCCCAATGAGGTTGCCTTTTAATCCATCAAGAGGCAGACAGGGCTATGTGATTCTATTACTAAACAGGGGGTTGTGGTAGTGAGGGGAGAATGCCTCAAACTTATAAGGACCTCCTGAACTTATTAAATATAAAACAGCTTTTAAAAGTCCATCACAGGTATATTTCTGACTGTAATTTTTAAAAGGGGATTTTTTTTTCTTAATGTAGTCAAGCAGGCAAAAAGCCAATCAATCCATTAAAAAATCAAAGAGACAGAAATCTATGCTTTCTCATTAATTCAGCCATGCAAAAAGCAATACTACTGGCATCTTGCTTTTTTCTTTTTTTTTTCACTGGACAGCAGTGGATAAATGGACAGCAGGACAGGAAGTGGAAAATGCCTTTGTAATATTTATCTTACAACTGGGACAGAGCTCATACTTCTGGTTCATGCCATACCCTGGGGCAAGAGCAAGTGTCCCAAGTTATAGCAGTACGTGCAATGACAAAAGAAGCATGTCATCACGAAAAAGTCATTTCTGACTCTAGATTTTGATGGCTATCATTTAGGCAGAAAGAATACACTGCGTTTATCCAACCGGTCCCCTCAACCCCCTTAACGGTGAGAATTTCACAAAAACCACTGTGCTAGGTGGTAAATTTAATATGCTATATCCCTATGGTTCTTTTGTTACCAGTCTAATAAGCCATAATTAGCTTAGAAGAAAAAGTTGAGTAAAGGAGAAGGTAATACCATAGGTGAGACAAAGAGACCCTATTTCCTGGTTGCACAACACTTTAATCAGAGTCCCTCCAATTTAAATTCGCTCTTGAATGCTGATGGGTATTCCTGAAGGGTAACCTTTTGTAGACAGAATGGTTTTGTTTTAATAAAATCTACTGTGTGCATTTTTTTAATTACAAAGTTATTGCAAACTATCCAGCCAAGGCTATTTCTTCTCAGCTCCAGTATGTGACTCTTCCTGCAGGTAGTGGCTGTTTAACTAGAAAAACAAAAACACTGCCAACAGGCACATGCTGTGCAGAAAATATAAGTGCTGCATTTATAGACAGGAGCAGGTTTGTAGAACATCTAAGATCGGCAGCCCAAATGAAGAACAACCATCTGGTTCTTCACTTATAACTAGAGTTTCAGCCACACAGACATCTAGGACCATGAAACTTAGGTGCCTGCACTGCCCATGTCAAGCTATCGATGGGAAGCCACTCAGTAGCCAATTATTTAAGGTCACATACGAGGTGTTCAACACACGCATTCATGGACAGTTACTTTTCGGTTAATTGCAGATATTAAAAATATTACACATTCCAAAATGGCTTGGAAAAAACAGACAAGCACTCAATGTTATTACAGCTGGGCCAGAAACTGCTAAGACTCAACAAAGGTATACTCCCATAGAGGATTGGTGCTATACACAGGTGGGTCTCCCTTGATGCCAGAGATGTTTGCTACAAAAGTGAAAATATTCCATTTGTCTGGGGGAGGGGGTGGGGTGATTTTTAATACACTAGAGAAATGTAAAATGTAGAGGAAAATATGGGTAAAATTCCTTTTGTACAGGCATTTTAGATACACTTTCTTATCCAAAGAACTTTTACTTCCCTAGAGATGAGGGAAGTAAATCATAATCATAATCATAAGCTCTCATCCACGATTTTCCTAAAAAAAGAACACCTGAGGCTGTTTATTCATTTACAGCTTAAAAAAAAAAAGAGTCCTGCCCCTTGATATATATACATCTCAAACAAATCCTTGGTTCCAATGTGGACTTTCATGTGTTTATTTTTCAAATATTGGAATAATTCAAATATAAAGCAACACAAGCTATAAAAGTTAAACTTAGTTAAAACACCAAGAAAATGAAATTTTTAAAAGCACTACCATTAAATTTAAAACTTCAGATCCTTCAGATGATTTATTGCCATGTGAAAGTAAAGTCTAAACTGCAAAATTTATTTGACAGACATGGCATATTATAAGCACTCCAATATCAAAGCGTCATCATGGTTTATGCTGTTCAAATACATTAATCTTCATCATACCCTAGGTTTTATACATACATTAAAAAAACTAATTACAAACCAGAAGACAAATGATAAACTACAGGGCAACATTTGTAATATCGCTTAATATAAATGTAACATTCATATAATCATTAAAAGATTTTGAAACCTCCACTGACCTAAGAATGTATAATCTCCTATTACACCATCTGGGTGTTAAAAGAGTTCTCAAGGACAGAAATAATGTGTGCCCCATTTGTTCATTATTTCTGGTGGAACTAGAAAGGTCGGCCGCCTCAGAACCCAAGAATTTAGCAAGTGTTTTAGCTTTTATTTTTAATATTCAAAGTAATAAAATACACGCTTACACAGCATTTAATATGTGCCAGGCACTGTATTTAATTCACTTTGCCCTCTGAATGTTCCTGTGAGGTAGCTTCTAACATTAACTTCATTTTATAGATGAGGAAACTAAAACAAGAGGCAAAAAATAATTATCTGCCCCAAATTTACAGCTAAGATTCAAACCCCGGCAATCTAGCTGCAGAGTCTTAACCTTTTTCCCACATTTCTAGAGTACAGCATATTAAACAATCCCAACCTTCCTCCCTGCCTTCCCACCTCCATCTGAAGACCAGGAATACCTGAGGAGGCAAACATTCCTAACTAAATTCACACCATCTGCCATCCCTTTTGAATAAGTAGATTTACATACTGAAGTTGTTCCAAACATACTTGAGGTGAAAGGGAAAAAGAGAAAAAACAAACTGCCTTATACTTCTGGGAAAGAGATACTGGATACAAAAATGCAAAAAGTTAAAAATTATAAAGAATTAGAGAAGGCATTATCAATAGAGATTTCTAAACAATCCTAATCAGACCCTTAAAAACATGGGGAAAAAAAAAAAACCAATGATTTTTTAAAATTACTTTAATAGGGTAATCAAAACAGTAAGGTACTGGCATAATGACATATAGGCCAATGGGACAGCATAAAGAGCCCAAAAATAAACCCCGCGGGTATATGGTCAAATAAGCTTTGATGAGGTGCAAAGACTACTCAATGAGAAAAGGATAGTCTCTTCAACAAATGGTGCTGGGAAAACTAGATATCCACATGCAAAAGAAAGAAGCTGGACCCTTATCTTACATCCTACACAAAAATTAACTCAAAACGAATTGAAGACCTAAACGTAAGACCTGAAACTATAAAACTCCTAGAAGAAAACATAGGGGGAAAGCTTCATAATGGTGAATTTGGCAAGGATTTTTTAGATATGATACCGAAAGCACAGACAACAAAAGAGAAAAAGAGACAAATGGGACTACATCAAATTTAAAACTTCTGCACAGCAAAGGAAACAATAAAGAGAGTGAAAAGGCAACCTATGGAATGGGAAAAAAATATTTGCAAACTATGCATCTGATAAGGAGTTAGTATCCAGAATATATAAAGAACTCCAACTCAATAACAAACAAAAATCCCAATTTAAAAATGGGCAAAGGATTTGAATAGATATTTTTCAGAGAAGATATATAAATGGCCAAGAAGCATATGAAAAGATGCTCAACATCACTAATCATCAGAGAAATACAAATCAAAACCACAATGAGACATCATTTTATACCTGTCAGTATGGCCACTATCAGAAAAAAAGAAAATAATAAATGTTGACAAAGATGAGAAGAAACTGGAACCCCCGTATACACTATTGATGGAAATATTAATTGGTTCAGCCACTATGGAAAACAGTATAGAGGTTCCTCAAAAAATTAAAATAGAACTACCATATGGTAGCAATCCTACTTTGGGTATATATCTAAAAGAACTGAAAAGAAGATCTTGAAGAGCTATTTATTTGCACACCTGTGTACACTCCAGCATTACTCACAAAAACCAAGTGGTGGAGCAACATGAATGTACATGGATGGATGAATGGATAAAGAAAATACGGTATATTCATACATTAGAATATTATTCATCCTTAAAAAAAGAAACCCTGTCATATGCTACAACATGGATGAAGCTCCCTCATACTACGCTAAGTGAAATAAGCTAGTCATAGGAAGACAAATACTCCATGATTACACTTATATGAGGTATTTATCTGAGTAGGCAAACTCATGGAAATAGAAAATAGAATGGTGGTTGCCAAGGGCTGGAGGGAGGGGGAATGGAGGGAGTTGTTAGGTTGAGTGTAGAGCTTCAATCATGCAGGACTGGGGGGTTCTGGAAATCTGCTGCACAGTGTACATGCGGTTGACAATATTTCATTGTGCACTTGGAAATTGTTGACAGGGTGTATTTTGTTATATGTATTTTTGTGGCCCAAACCAGGAATATACAACAGGAATATGCTACCTATACCTAAAGTCTTATTTAACGACCTCATATTTTAGTCATGCCTCTTTAACCCTATTAGATTTAAATCAACCGCAGCAGAAAATCTACTTGTAAAACACTCATTTGAAATCATTAAAGGGACAGGGTTGAGACTGGTTTTCATACTCAATAAACATTAACCTCATCATTTTATTTCCAGATGATTTTTATTTCTCATGAACTCTTCCAAAATATGATCTCCCAAAACACAGGGACATAAGAGTATATTAAAAAGCTTCCAAATACACAGATTAGGGGGAAGCAGCCTAACACAGGGCTGCTTAATAGAAAAAGAACATGAACAACACATGTAATTTAAAGTTTTCTAGTAGCCACATTTTTTTAAAAAGTAAAGAAACTGGTGAAATTAATATTTTATTTAGTCTAATATATCTAAAATATTGTTTCCAATGTAATTAATATAAAAAATTATTGAGCCACTTTACATCCTTTCATTCACAGTAAGTCTTTAGAATCTAGTGTAGGGCTTCCCTGGTGGCGCAGTGGTTAAGAATCCGCCTGCCAATGCAGGGGACACAGGTTCAAGCCCTGGTCCGGGAAGATCCCACATGCCGCGGAGCAACTAAGCCCGTACGCCACAACTACTGAGCCCACGCGCCACATCTACTGAAGCCTGCGCACTCTAGAGCCCGTGCTCTGCAACAAGAGAAGCCACCGCAGTGAGAAGCCCGCGCACCGCAACAAAGAGTAGCCCCTGCTCGTGGCAACTAGAGAAAGCAACTAGAGAAAGCCCGCGCACAGCAACGAAGACCCAACACAGCCAAAACTAATAAATAAATAAACAAAAATAATAACTTAAATAAATAAATAAATTTATTAAAAAAAAGAATCTAGTGTATATTTTACACTTACAGCACATCTCAATTTAGATGCTAAATTTTCACTGGCACTACTTGACAAGTATCTAGATTTCAAAAAACTTATAGCTGAAAAAGTAGATTCACATACCCAAGTTGTTCTAAACATACTTATAATTTTCCAATAATTGAATCAAATCTGATTTCAATTTTAATTAAAATTAAATAAAATTTAAAATTCATTTCCTCAGTCTGAGCTACATTTCAAGTGCTCAATTACTGACTACCATACTACACAGCAAGCATTTCTAATAGGAACATGAAAAGGCATCAATTTCATCAGTCTTCACTTTCCTTTAGTCCTACAACATTAATTTATGATTGCTCCCATGGCATCTAATTGGTACAGTCCCAGATTAGCCAAGCAGTTCCTCCTCCCCAAGGAAGCTGTTTTCTGGAAAGCACTCAGCATTTGAAGTTTGAAAAATACAAAAAGAAATGAAAAAAGTGTAAGTCATCCAGGAGGGGTGCTAAATGCAGATTAGATATGATATCCCATTGGTGTGCTTGCAGTAAATGGATTTTCATCGTAATAATTAATTACTGGAAACACCAGAGGTAAAATATGCTTGCCCTAGTTATGTGATATTGCCCTAACATCCATTTGGAATGGTCCTATCAAGAGTAAGATTCAAAAGAAGTCATCCCCTGAAAAGGGAACCCTCCTACACTGTTGGTGGGAATGTAAATTGGTGCATCCACTATGGAAAACAGTATGGAGGTTCCTTAGAAAACTAAAAATAGAGTTACCATATGATCCTGCAATCCCACTCCTGGACATACATCCGGAAAAGACAGAAATTCTAATTTGAAAAGATACATGCACCTCAATGTTCACAGCAGCACTATTTACAGTAGCCAAGACATGGAAACAACCAAAATGTCCATCAACAGATGAATGGATAAAGAAGATGTATACACACACACACACACACAATGGAATATTAGCCATAAAAAAAGAATGAAATGATGCCATTTGCAGCAACCTGGATGAACCTAGAGATTATCATACTAAGTGACGTAAGTCAGACAGAGAAAGACAAATATCATATCACTTATGTGTGGAATCTTTAAAAAATGATACAAATAAATTTATTTACAAAACAGAAATAGAGTCACAGACATAGAAAACAAACTTATGGCTACCAAAGGGGAAAGGTGGGGGAGGGATAAATTAGAAGTTTAGGATTAACAGATACACACTACTATATATATAAAATAAACAACAGGGACCTACTGTATATAGCACAGGGAACTATATTCAATATCTTGTAATAACCTATAATAGAAAAGAATCTGTAAAAGAATATATACATATTTATACATATATTTATATAACTGAATCACTGTGCCGTACACCTGAAACTAACACACCATTGTAAATCAACTACACTTCAGTTAAAAAGAGAAGTCATCGTCTGGTCTCAGGTGTAATCTTTCCTGAGAGCTCTGGTCAGCAGGCTGATCAAAGGGCAGCGAAGAGCTGCAAAGGGAGAAAACTATCCACCTGAATGTCTTTGAAAGTTACTCATGGACAGTATTCATTGTTGGGAACTTCAATCTGCTCAAACTGACCAACACACTCATTTTACTCAAAGACATTAACAAAAATAGTAAAATTAAACACGGTGTTACAAATATAGCCTTCATTTGGCAAGGCATAAACCACTCAAATCGCCGGTAAATTATGGGAGTTTCCTTGGAAACTTCTCAAAAGAGAAAAGGCAACTACTATAATATGTGTGGACCCAAACACTGGGCTGAAAGATAAAATTGACAATGGGCTCTGCTTTCTCTACAAAGAAACACCATCTCTGTTACCAACTCAACATGGTTTATGACAGCAACAACTAACTCTTAAATAGTCCCTAGTAATAATAATAATAATAGCTAACACGTGTGTCACTTACTCTGTGCCAGGAATTGTTTAAGTAGATATTACATATTTTACATATATTGTTTAATCTGCACTCTAACTCTATAAATACTTTATGATCCCCACTTTGAAGATGAGGAAAGTAAGGAAAGAGCAGTTAAATGAACAAAGGTCACACAGGTGATTGGCAGAATACCACCTGAGATTTGAACCCAAAGAGTCTGACTCCATAGGACATGCTTTTAACCACTACAATGTACAACCAAGTCTATAGAATTCACCTTGGCTGGTCTGAGAAGAACTGTTAAGACCACTAACTACCCAGACCCTCAAATCCCAGCCTGAGAGAAATATAAATAGATGATACTTCTTCCCAACCTTCCCCACCAAAGACGCCCAACGATCTTTCCACTGGGACCTTTGTCCCTTTTCCTAGCATACACATGTAGGAAAACTGGTTCCAGAACACTGTCAATACAACCAAATTAGGGAATTCCTATCCCACTGCCCTCTCCACCCCCAGTGCTTTCATAAAACTGAATGTTGATCCCAACAGAAATCCTGTGGCTTACCAGTGATCTACAGGACCTGTTAACCAGGTCTTTGCTCCCAGTATCACAAACCCCAAACCACTTTGAGTAATGGGAGCATGAAGCATGCACTGAAATCTCACCTACAATTTGAAAACTCACAATTCCACTTTAGACAACAGTTCCAATCCCATACTGTAATATATATAGGGCTGAGAATGAATTGCCAACTATTTCAAGTTTCATTCCTCTTATTTATCTCAAAAGCTCAAAGCACTTTATGAGGGAAGTGGCTATAAATAATGAGACACCCAAGTGGAAGAAAGAGAAAAAAAGAACCTAGATATGCAGCCCTTCGTAAATCAGAGATATATATTTAACCACGGCTTTCTACCCTGCTTGTTCTTCTTATTACATAACTCTCTCTTTTTCTCCATTTAGATTTCTTCCTTGGTGCCACTGGTTTAACTGTGTGTGTGTGTGTGTGTGTGTGTGTGTGTAATTTCTTTAATATGTTAAAGCTTATTTAATATATTTTAGTCTTCTCTAAATGACTCATTCTGTTGAGGAAAAAAATCCTCATTATGAAAATTTAATAAGTAAAGAAACATAGACCAACATCTTAGCTAAAATTTCCAAATGGCCTTAGCAGCCATCAGACATGAGGATAAAGAGGAACACCTCCAATTCCTGAATTTATTTTCAGGCCCCCCCCCACCAAGAATAATAACATATCTGGTCTAATTTCTAAGGTACTCCCATATTGATAACTGAATGAGCTTCTTTTTGTGACCCATGCAACTCTTCAAAGTATTCTACAAAGCAAAGACTGCTTTTAAAGCACTCTAATCAACCACCCCCCTCAGCCTCCTGCCCCAAAGGTGATATTTCCTTTTTTCAATTCCCTTTCGGTAAATTACTACATGGAACTGCATTCCTTGGGAAAAAGTCCAGAGGAAATATCTTCTAATTAAAGGAATTTACCAAACATTCTGAGCCCTATAAATTCTCCTGATTGGTCATGAATTTAACAACCATCCTTTCCCGTGACATTTTTTAATTCAAAAACAAACCCAAAGCAACCTTCAAAGCTAAAAGTGCTGAAATTCCAGAATCAGAAAATAACTTGCTTAGTGACCAAGATGACAGTTTCTGATTTCAGTATTCAACACAGAGTTAATTATACTAAAATCAACTTTCATAAACTCCCAGTGATAATACAAACTATTTACCTGGAGGCCCCAAAACACAAATTCTAGGAAAGGAAGCAAACCACATATTTATTACAAGCTCTATTTTGACAGAATTTGATATCATTTTTTATTGAGCATTAATATCACACCCTATAGACACAGTAATATTGCCTAGGATTTATGTAGAGTAGACTTCTGTAACCTCCTGAAATTACTGTTAATCGTTAAGTCTATATTCGATCCCCATCCCCCTGTGTGCATATACAAACACACAAAAGCTGCTCTGATAAAATCAACGATTACACTTGCTTCTCTTTCTCAATTGCCGAGTCATCAGATCCACCCACCCGAACCCCCTTATGACTGTAAAGTTTATGGATTACTTATTTCTCATGTTTTTTTCCTGACACACTGTAACCACTTTCCTTTTACAGAACTCTGATCAATTCTCAGAAGTTTATCAGGGGGAGTTTAGTAAGCAACAGAAGCAAAGACGTTTTAAGATTTTTCTTTTATTACTTGGAGTCTTGCTTGAAAAGAACTTTACAGTCGTATCAGAGCCTTCTTACAACACTCTAGAAGAGGAAGCATTCTTAATCCTATTTAACGCAGAAAAAAATAAGGTTAAGTAAGTTGCAGAAGACCACCCAGTAGATCCAAGGTAGTGTTCAGATGCCAGGCAGCAAGTGCTGCCTTTTAAAAAATTATCCTTTTAATTTCTTAAGCTACCAAAATTTTTTTAAAAAAATTTAATTACGTCTGACATCACTCACATGAAGCAGAGTAACCTTTATCATTACAACCACCTCATTAAATCTGGCACCACTAGCAGCTAGACTCTAGCTGCTAAGACATCTCCCACTCCAGTTTTTATGGGGGTTAAAAGGGGAAAAATAGAGGTTTTGAGATGAAGGGGATGAGAACAGAACCTACGAGGCCAATAACTGGTACAACATTAAGGATAAGCTTTGAGTTTCTGATAAACTGTTGTTTTTAAGACCCCAAAACAGTCTACCTTGGCACTCTTCACAAGTAATATATCCATGTATATATTGGGTGACAATGAAATTTGTTTTCCAAATAAACCTTAGATTTACTTGAAAAATAATTTTAATAGAAAGTTTAAGAAGTCAAATTCAAAATTGCATTACATGGTAAAAAAATCACATAGAATCTTGTTTTCTCACCTGGCAAGGTCCCAAAGACAAAACCAGTTTTAGTAACGAGCCTTATAAAAGTATATCCTAAATGTTATTATAGGTTTATTAAAAAGCCTATGCTGGAAAATAAAGGTTTTTTTAAAAAAAGAAAATTGAAAACACACACTAAAACATTTTTTCTAATAAAGACTTTCTTTGTATTGGACATCCAGAAAGTACCAGAGAAAATCTGAGAATCTGACCTTTATTATGAGTAATGGGTGTTTATTCTTCACCACCAGAGGTCAGAATCCAGAAGTAAGTCCCTGTTTTATGGTCACACTTTTGTACTTTAACTCCATGAATCTCAGAGAAGTTTTAAATGTCACTTAAAACAAAAAAAGTCCTCAATTATCAACACTAAGTATAACTCTGAAGAAAACAGATTCATCGAGGAAAAGGAGAGAGAAAGCTGTCATTTTGGTTATTTCTTCTTCCAAAATACTTAGAGGAGCTAACACTCATATCCAGAAGGTGGCCATCCATGTGCCCGAATATACCTCATCCACAACAAAGGACCGCTGATCCCCATATGCCCCATATGCATGGTGTCAAGTGCCCTGAACACACTGAGTCAGAGAGAATCCCTGTACTCCTGAAGCCCACCAATCCCAGCTGCTCTCAACTCATCCATAACACTCAACAACATATACTGAGCACCTATTAGGGCAGCCACTGTGTTTCACATGAACGTTTGGCCTATAAGTATAGAATCCTGCTCGTTTTCTTGCCTCCCTATTAGAGTAGGATTTATCCCTCAACTATGATTGAATATCCAACTCTAAATATTAACGCCAGCATTCACTGGGGCTTTCTCAATGAAGCTGGTCAAATTACTTCAAATTTAAATACTCTTATCTTACAGATCTGGAACACAGGAAACAAACAGGAGTTTGAACGTGTCACGAAGTTTTTAGAACTACATTAGATGCTTTCCTAACTTCTAGAAGACAGGAAACAGTGTATTTTTTTTTTAATTTACAATATGCAAATATAGACATTCACAACACTGCCAGCAAAGGAAAATGTCCCTAGAATATTAAATACTAGTTTGTGCGAATTTTTAAAAACTGATATCACAAATCTCTGAATCAAGTATTTCACTGTAGACAAAAGCAAATCAACTGTGGGACTTCCCTGGTGGCACAGTGGTTTAGAATCCGCCTGCCAATGCAGGGGACACTGGTTCGAGCCCTGGTCCAGGAAGATCCCACATGCCGTGGAGCAACTAAGCCCATGCGCCACAACCACTGAGGCTGCGCTCTAGAGCCTGTGCTCTGCAACGAGAAGCCACCGCGGTGAGAAGCCCACGCACCGCAACAAAGAGTAGCCCCCACTAGAGAAAGCCCGTGCGCAGCAAAGAAGACCCAACATGGCCAAAAAAAAAAAATTAATTATTAAAAAAAAAAGTAAATCAATTGTAATGGTCCAGCAGCTTTCCATACCCTTGAGAATGACAACTAATTCCTTCCATATAAAAATTTTCCTTTTCTTCTCTGTTCAATTCCAAACACTGTTTGTTCAAACTAAATAAATTTTTAACTGGCATCCCACTCTCTGCCTAACATTTTTCATACAACTCCTCATTAAGGAGACATTAATGATTTCAATCAGACCAATTTCTTCACTTCCTTACCCCAAAATTTAATTTCCTGTACAGTACTGCTTTCATTTCACCTTTGGAAAGAAATCTCAGTTCACAATTTTTTAAAGACCTCTGTTCTCTATTATTTAAGAAAATTCATAGCCTGGCTGAATATAAACCAATACAAGTTGTTACAAGTTCTGTTACTACTTTCTGACAGAGGAAAGCTTCTAGTATAATCATAAAAACAGTTCCACATTCAAGCAACTGTCTGTCCTTAAAACTCATTTTATAAATTACTGAACACCAAAAATGGGTGACAGGAATAAAATATGTTCATGGAACATTATAATAAGCAACATTACATGCAATAGGAAAGAAAACCAATGAGAGAAAGATTCTTATTTATCGGACAAAACTCTTGATAAAACACACTTCAGCAAAACAAAGCTAATTATTTGTATTTTAAACTCTTAACTGACTTTGGTTGCCTCCCTCTGATAAGGGTACCTACTTTCCCTTTGTAAAATACACAGGTGATGCTCTACAAACAGTAGATGCTCACAGCTACTAAATACCTCTTGCATAATAATGTACTTAGTACAGGCATTTTGTTTATTCCCAAATCTGGTTTGGTTTTGTTGGGGTTTTTTTGGGGGGGGGGAGAGTTTTGACTATTTACATTTTTAATGAATTGAGGATGAAAAAGTACTACTTTTAAAAAATAAAATGAGGGTGAAAAAGTATTACTTTTAAGAAACTAAAGCAAATGCTTCATGAAGGGAGCATCTAAATTAATATCTGCCCCAACAACGTAGGAAAGAGAATTTAAGACTGGAAGGAAAAAATAATTTTAACCTGGAAAGATTCTAACCTCAGATTACAGAGCTTCAAATTCTTGCTCCATTTTTAGAATAGATAATGTATCAGCGTGTGGTTAATACAAGAAAAACCACTCGGAACCCCAATCAGTGGACCAATATGTGTGTGTATATATATATATATATATATTTTTTTTTTTTTTAAGTGACCTTTCCTCAGGAGAATGGAGAATGGAGTGTATTTATGTATTCAGTTAAAATACCTAAGATAAATGTATATATCTTAATTATTTCTTTCTAACTAATTAACAAACTAATTAGAACTAGGCCACATCAAACTCAGGGCTTCACAGAACTGAAGATGATAAAGCATTTGGTGGTGGCCAGCCCCATTAACTACCCCCCCTGCCCCACCACCCCGCGGCTAGCCCACTCTTCTGCCAGCACTCCTCCTGGAGGTCACCCAAGTGACCCCACAAATCATCCTCTGAATCTAAACTTGAACCAGATTCTCGGGGTGACTTTCATACTGGAAACAGCATTTTGGTTTAAAAATCAGTCTCCTGTGTAAATCTAGATGTATATAAGCATCCAAGCAACACTTTTAGAAGCTAAAACTGAATTCTTGAACACACAGAGCTGAGGAAATAAAAAAAATTTAAACCTCTCTGGTATACTACATCCTACAACAATGGTCTTCAAACTGGGCTATGTGTACCCTTTAGGGTACATGAAAACTGTTCTAAAGGCAAGAAACCAATTTCTCCATCTTCAGCTTCCTTGTGTCCTCTGTCCCCAAAATTATATGCCTGGAAACATCAACAGTTCTTTCCTAACTGCCCTTTCCTCACTTGCTCAAGTGAGGACACTTCTCAGACATCTCACCAGGGACATAAAACTTCCAGGACACCAAAGAGCAGAGCCACTAGATATAAGCTGGTCTGAGTGCAAAGAAACGTGTAAGAAATAGAGGCATCTACAGGCAGGGAAGCACATACTTTTGCAAGTCAGACTGCTTCAAACAAAACTAGAGGATCCAATCCTTGAGTCATCAGCCAATCATTAAAGATAATTTTTTTTAAAATTTTTTTCAATATATTTTTTTAAACATTCAGTTCTTTTGGGAATTATTTATTTATTTATTTTTGGCTTGTTGGGTCTTCGCTTCTGTGCGAGGGCTTTCTCCAGCTGCGGCAAGTGCGGGCCGCTCCTCATCGCGACGCGCGGGCCTCTCACCATCGCGGCCTCTGCTGTTGCGGAGCACAGGCTCCAGACACGCAGGCTCAGTAGTTGTGGCACACGGGCCTAGCTGCTCCGCGGCATGTGGGATCTTCCCAGACCAGGGCTCGAACTCGTGTCCCCTGCATTGGCAGGCAGACTCTCAACCACTGCGCCACCCGGGAAGCCCTAAAGATAATTTTTGATGACAGATCATTGTGTGAGTTTTGCCATGTAACTTCAGAAAGTGTCCAAGGAATTGGCTGTCTTTGTCATAATACTCCCTTTTTCATTTTGGGGAACTAGTGTTTTTTAGTGCCTGCATATGTTAAAAAAAAAAAAAAGAAAGAAAGAAAAGAAAAGAAGTGACATCTAATCTTTTATCAGCTACTAAAAAATGAACATGGGGGAGAAAAAGCACCCACAGACTTGTGAGAGAGAATTTTTAAACGAAACACATGTTTACTTTTTAGTTTTATCATTTATCATAATTTGTAATATAATCATGTCATTTTGATCACCTCTGTTCTACTAACAATTGAAATGTTTAAACGGCTACTTCTGGATTGAGTAATCGTTGCAGGCACAAGACATTTTAAAGTTTTTATACATTTTTTATAAGTATGACATGAAAATCAACAAAAGACTCTGAAACCTGAACATGTATTATATTAGAATAAAAACTGGGGGAGAAGTAGGATAAAAAAGAATTCAAGGTTAACGGGGACAGATAAGTTTCCAATTAAAGAGCTTGTTTGCTTTTTTTTTTTTTTTTAATGAATGGTGGCTGGTACGAAAATCTTTAGATTTTCGTCGACTATATTTAAGGATATCATGGAAAAGGTTTACTTTTAAATGTGAATTTTTACAATATGCCTGAAATTATATCTTCTGATACAAGCTAAACTTATGGTGAAAGTTTAGACGTCAGCACAAATCTGAAGACCACAGAGCTACACAGGTAGCAGCCTGTTGGCATCCAAGGACTCTCATTCAGAGGAATGCTCCAGCTACCTTTCTGGCCTTTAACTAACAATAGCTAACAGTTAGCTTGTACCTGCACTTCGAGTCTAAGAAGACATCATTTCATCCACTGGCTTCTGCACTTTCCCACCTCCTAACCCCTGTCCAGACTGCCAGGAAGACAGACCCAGGCCTCCTCCAAATTCTCCCATTCTCCCTTGAAAGACCAGCATCTGCTCAGGTGCTATGAACTGCTAATTTGGTAAGAGGGTAGAATAACATAGTGGGATTGACAGCATGGATCAGGTGACAGGTGACCTCATCTCAAATGCTGGCTCTGCCACTTACTAACTTAAGCCAGTTACTTATCCTCTCTATGGTCCAGTATCCTCAACTATCAAATGAGGATTATCATCAACATTACCTGTTCAGGGTTTTGTAAAAACTGAATGAGCTAATGCATTTAAAACCCTTAAAACACTGCTTGACGCATAGTTTTTGCTACATCATCATCCGTATTAGCACCACCACAACTATTACTACAACTACTATAATCACACCCTGGCCCAGATTTTTATTGTACAGGCTCAAGCCCAACATCTTTATAAATAGCTGCTTCCCATTCATTACCTATGTCAGGCTACCCTTTAGCTGGAAGGAACAGACAAGAACAATCTATCTACCACATTTGATCCTTCCTGAAGAAAGATGGATGGTGAAAACACAATCGGGTCCATAAAAACTCTGCACAAATCAACTCGTGTTAAGAGAGAGGAACATTATTAGCAAGGGTATCATAATTAACAAAAAAGTCTACCCTGGCCTTTCCTCAGGGCCTCAAGCCTTTGCATTTCAAGGACAGAAAAATCGAGTAGCAAGAAATAGAAAGAGCCCTGAGAACAAACACCTGGGAAAAGTCACGCTTTGTATGATCAGGGCTTCTTTCCATTCCTTATCTTGCATCAGGAGACAATAAGTGGAAAATAATTGAGGTAGAGGGATAATCTCTATCAGTGACCAAGGAAAACCAAAATAGAACTGGATGGACTCACCCTTCAAACTGATACAGAACACCACTGCCTGCTCCCCTCCAATCATTCTGGCCTAGAGCTGGCTGTAAAAAGAAAAGGAAACTGCAGGAAGGAAGCCAAAAAGAGGGCCACAAGAGCAGCCCTGGAGAACATGGGCTGGCAGGTGTATGGCAACAGACAGCTGATTTCACTGACTGCAACACCCCCTCCACTGACACCCCCCCCCCAAATCACATCTTTAGGAAAGCAAGGCATTTTTAAACAAATAATTTGCCATAATAAATGTGATCCTGTATTTGGCCTTGAGGAAGCACCTTTCTGAACCGAACTGCCATAAACCTACCTTATTAATTGCAATAAACTTAAACGTAACTTGCACCTAATGCAAACCAACATCCTCGGCTGCCAGGTGGAAGAACAGGCTCTTATCAATTCAACAGCAACCAGGAGTATTAGAATCATCTAGGCTGTTTGTCTGAAATACAGATTCCTGGAGCCCCCAGCCAGTATGGCTCAGTCGGTGGTGAAGCTCAAGAATCTGCATTTTTAAACAAACTTCCAGAGAATTCCTGAGTACATACACTACAGTTTTACAACCACTGCCTGAAGGACAACCCTGGAATATCACTCAGTAAATGCACTTCATATTCACTTTGCCCACTTTGAGAAACTCAGACGTGCTGGTGTCATTTTCATCAGCGAGCTCTGGCTCCCCAAGGCTAGAACCAGGACTGCAAACTGCTTTGGGTTGGAAACTTTCCGAGCTTGCAAACAGAGAGGAAGGGGAGAGCATCTTTCTCACAGCTTCACAATCCTGGTGAAGAGTCCCAATTGGCCTGGCTTGGATGATGGGACCACACTGCTTGTCTTCCTGCTAAAAGGCTGAAGGGTGAGAGCGGGTGGAGGCACTGAGTTTGGTTTATGCTGTCCTGAGTCCACTGCATGGCCAAGATCCCTGCAGCAGAAAAAAGGGGGCTCCAAGCAGATGTGGCCACTAGGGAATCATTCCTGATTAGGCAGTTTCCCTAATTAGTGTCTATTATAAATAAGTTTATATAAAAATATAAAGTTATTATACTTTATTTATAATATGACTCCATTTTAAAATATTGACATAAATACAAGTATTCTGGAATATCTGTGTTCCTGAAGCAAGCAGGCAAGGATGCTGGCTCCTACTCCTTAAAGACGGATGTTCGAGTACTTTTAAAAGATGAGACCCTTTTAACTTCTGTTATGAAAAAGCAACATAAAATAAACCAAGCTCTGGTTAACTGGTTGAAGTGTGTGGTGTTCAAGTTAACATTCCAGTTTCCAAGCTGCTTTTATCGAAAAATGCCTCAGGGCGGGTTTCTACATCAGAGCAGGAGGAAGGAAGACGTACTCTGATAGGGTGAAAACCCTCTTCATTTTGGCAATCCATCTGAAGTTACCTGACTTACCCCTCCAAATAAATTGGTGGGTTTAGTTGATGGGGGATATTTGTTTCAAAGTCTCTTAGAGGGGCGGCACAGAGGCATGGTGAGGCCTGGCTAGAAGATACCTGACTATTACGGAACCTTTTGCCAAATCACTTTGCACCTTTGAAATGAGTCACATTTCGTCCTTCAATTTGAGTGTCTCCTCCACCTGATTTATGTAGGATAAAGTATTTCGTGCTATCAAATTTTGGATATCTGTTATGACCACTGCCTGAAGGAGTATAAAACACATATTTATGGGGCAGTCATTCATGAATGTTTGACACTACACTAACTTCCTCAAGAAGTTGTGGAAAAGAGAAAAACTGACTTTCTGCCAAATACAAAGGTTTTGTAGCAGCAAGAGTACCAACTTGGACTCAGGTGACTGGGTTCTTAACCCTACTCATATACTAACCAAGCTAACGAGTCATTTTACTTTGGGTTAAGCCAGGTAAACTCCCTGTGCCCTTGGTTTCATCAAATATACAACGAGTCAGAAGACATGATTTCTGAGAGCTCTCACTTTATGACGCTGTACTTTTCAAGAAGTCTCAGGTCTTGCTCTCCATACCAACAAAGATGAAGCATATTGTAAGATTTAGGTACAAATTCATTACTGTCTGCCTGCTCCCGCTGTAGGTTCTGGAATTATAAGGCTGGGAAAGAGCAAAATAATAGCTGCCATGCACAAGTTGGAGAAAAAAAAAACAACAAGAATAACATCTGGATACCGAGGCACCAGATCTTTTTGAATATGTGCAAGCAGAAGGTATGCAGCCATTTAAAAAAATAAAAAGCCACAACTGCTTTTTGCAAGATGCTCTATATGAAAATTAGCAAAAGAGAAAAAGTGATATATTTAAACATACTAAGTAAGCATGGTTTACACCAACTATACTATCACTTATTCAACAAATATTTACTGAGCACACTTTATGAGCCAAGAGCTGGGAACAGAGTGGAAAACAAGACAGAAACAGTTCCTGTTTTTTGGAGCCAGATAACAGCAGGAGAGCCAGGTTAACAAAAATTAAAGAATTAATTATTACAAATGTGTTGGCTACTGCACCAGAGAAGAATGTAAAGGGTGTGCCCAGAAAATCTAATAGTGTAAGAAGCTGGGTCTAGAGTCCTGAAGACTTTCCCCAGGGAATAATAATTTATCTAAGATGTGAGGGATTGTGGAGATACTACATGCTAACAGGAAAGAACATTCCAAACACAGAGAATAACCTTAGAATCAATCAAATTTTACTTCTACAAGGCCAAGTTCCAATCCCGGCTCTGCCCTCCAGATTTAACCCTACCGACGAGAGCTACTTTACTTAAAAAAAAAAAAAAAAAAATTAGTTCTATAAATGGAGGCTGTTCAGACAGTTTGGATACACTGTTGAACTTAAAAACTGGAAAACAAAGGGAGCAGGGAATATGCATCTACTTTAGATAAACCAAACACTACCTTAAAAATTATACTCATTGTGGGACTTCCCTGGTGGCACAGTGGTTAAGAATCCACCTGCCAATGCAAGGGACACAGGTTTGAGCCCTGGTCCGGGAAGATCTCACGTGCTGCAGAGCAACTAAGCCCGTGCGCCACAACTACTGAGCCTGCGCTCTAGAGCCCACAAGCCACAACTACTGAGCCCTAGTGCCACAACTACTGAAGCCTGCGCACCTAGAGCCCGTGCTCCACAACAAGAGAAGCCACCGCAATGAGAAGCCTGCACACCACAACGAAGAGAGTAGCCCCCCGCTGGCCGCAACCAGAGAAAGCCCGCACACAGCAACAAAGACCCAACACAGCCAAAAATAAATAAATAAATTTTTAATAAATAAATAAATAAATAAAAGTCATCCAGTCTGTGTTTAAAAAAAAAAAAATTATACTCATTGTGACCAGGACAGAGCACATATAAAGAGTCACTAAAAAAAAAGGGGGAAATCATTGGCACGCATATATTCTTTTCGCTCTTTGAAAAATAACAATCAGGAAACTCAAACTCTTAATTCTGAAGACTATCCCCAAAACAATTAATCTCAAAATAAATTAGTATAATTAAAAGTTTTCTAATTAGGAGAAAACTCCAGTCCTTTCCAGAGACCACCTGGGCAGCCTCAGAACTAGTATTCTTCTGTGTTAATGATTCCTGGTTTTAATCATCGTCTTTATGAAAAACAAATAATCACTGCATTCCAGTTGACAATTCGTGTTCCAAGTTTCCTTTCCAAAGCCATCTTTAAAGTCCAAGGCAAATAAAAACCACGATACATAGTTGCTTACAGAACTGACAAGGACTCCTTTACTCCAACAGACCTGGTTGGCATCAATGATTCAAGCACATTATGAAAATCTCCACACCACTCAAAAAATTTTTAAGTACAGAACTGAAGTTTACATCCACAAATCTGTTTGATCTCTGCAGTTGCAAAACCATATGGCACACAGAGAAAAACAAATTATCTCTGCTTATGAAATAAGAACCTTCTGTAGGCTTTGGGACAGACCAACAGCTACAATCGTCCTACTTGCTGCATATCACTATAATTAACTCTCTCTGATCCTTTTGAAGAATTGAGAGTTTTGTTTCATGTTTGTCTGTGGTGGGAGGAGGGTGATTAGAGTCAAGAAGGACAGTGGATCGCCACTGGGAGATGGGGAGAATACTAAGAGTAACCTCAGACACAAGAATGTCAATATTCTCTTTCTACGAATATTTTATAGGTAATATTTTTGTGTTTTATTTAATCACATTTATTATTGAGGAAATATACAAAGCCACGCATGTCAACATTTACGATGTAGTACTGAGAGCTGTGCTGGTAAAAAGGCCTTAATGTCTTTATACTAAATGATTCTATCATTTCCAGAATAAAACCAGTTTCATAATCAGTGTAATTCCCCACTCAGCGACTACATAGAAACAACAGCAAAAAATATGGCCTGGCAAATGAAATTAAGCAATTTAAAATGTGGTTAAAATTTGCCATCCCTGCTTCCATTCCTGCCACTAGCTCCCACCACTGCAACTACCATTTACAAAATAAAAGCTTAAAAATAATTCACACTTCCAAAAGCAAAAGGCATCTCTAAAGTAGTGAGCAAGGGGATTTAAAATCTGATCTGACACTAACAGGATTTAAGAAGCTACTTCATAAACATAAACAGCCAACCAACGGGACTCTTAGAACCAGCAAAGACAGTTTCAGAGACAATTTGGTTAAACAGATCCAGAAATGAAGTAAAAGAAAATGCAAGTGAAGAGTGACAACAAAAAAAAAGGACTAAATATTTTTAAAGACAGCAGGATCACCTCTCGTGGATACACATGCGATTTCATATAGGAAGTGTATTTAGGGAATGACTGGGTATAATTAGGATTCCCTAAGAGAAGACACTATTCTTAAGAATAACAGCCTCGCAGCCCTGCCTATCTTTCCACTTGGAGGGACTGGAATTGTGAAAGCATTTCCCTAACGCTTGATGTGGTGGAACAGGTGACGCAGTAGGTTCTCCTCAGAAGGGCTTTGGGTCATAACTAATGAGAGTTGTGGGATCTCCAAAACCCTGGGTCACCGAAGCACTCCTGGCATTTTGTCTTTATTTTACTCATACTGCACCCAACCCAACATCTTTCAGCAACACCCCATCCCACTGCCACCAAATCACAGCAGAGCCCGGCTGGCATGAGAGCTGGCATCCCAAGGACCTGGGGTGGAGGGGCACAACAGCCTGTCAGAGCCATCAGGCAGGCGGGGGAACGTTCCCAAGAACCAGACTAGGCAGGGTTCAAGGGAGAAACTTTATCTCTTATGCTCTGATCACCTCCAAATTTGAGTACCTTTAAAACATACAGACTGCAAGTACAGTCCTGGGAAAATCAGTAACATGTCACCAGGTAAAAACATCAATGGGTTTCCCTGGAATTCAATCTGTTTATTTCTAAACACCCTTATACTTTTTTTAAAAAAAGAATCACTTTCTATATGGAGGTGAACTACAATGGAGAATACCTTTTATTCATTCACTATCTAACCTTGCTGTGCCCAAGCCGGATCCCTACTGAGGTGGGGATGGCATCCCATATTTGGCGGCTAATATTTGAAGACAGTCTTTTCCTTTTCTTTTGGTTGACAGTTTATTCAGATAAGCCATTCTAAATACATTTCTGGATTCTTTCTGTGTCGGGGAGAGAAACAGCCCAATAAAAGTCCACAGGGACGTCCAGCATATGCAAGGTCGCTACCTACTCAAGAATAACCACGGCTTTTCCGCCTTCCTGATGGCACTTCTAATTCATCCCACAACCTAAAGCTTCTCAGCTGGATTAGAAAGCCCATTGTTTTATTCCCTTTCCCCTTTAGTGAAGGCCTTGTCTACACCTCTTGGCTACAGACAGAGAGAACAAAGGGCAGTCAGACCTATAGATTTCTGTACTTGACCTTCTTTATGTGGTAAAGATGCTGGTGTCCAAAACTGAATAAGAAAAAGGAATGTGAGTTGCAGGAATGACAAATAGAACCTACAAAAGAAGAAAAAGAACCAGCCAGAAGTTCTTTGTTACCCAACTTAGGATGTAACAAAAAAAGATGACTTTTCAAAATAAATAAATAAATAAGTGAAAGAATCGAGGCAGGACAGAAATTCACTGAGCAAGGAAACTCCAACCACAGCACTACATTTTTTTTTTTTTTTTACAGTCTCTCGTTGGCGTTTTCTTGTTTTGAAAAATGAGACACCGACTGATACACTTAGCCAAATATTCTGATCTGTCGTCATTCTAAATATATGGGCCCATCTTTCAGCAAACAAATTAGCAGGTAATTATCATCACTGAATGCTCACCCTTCCCTGGAAGCTCTACAAGTACAGAGTAATCAGGACTGGCAGTTAGTGAGCTTAAAACTTAAAATACTACTAACTTCACTGGAGCCACAATGCAAAAGTCCAGAGTATCAATCAGAAGGAGGGTGTTAGGAAAAGTCTTATGCGCTGAAATTTTCCAGGGGAGGGAAAATAAGAAGACACCCCCTTTATTTGATCGTGGAGAAAAGAAAAATGGATCTTAGACAATGAATGACTCCAATATTTTTTTAAGCATGTCTAGGGATGAGCAGCCCCAAATTTGAGAAAACTGCAAACTGCAAGGAAAAACAGCCCTCCTCCCCAGTCCCCCCTACTAAGAGCAATGCAGAGCACATAAGCTTCCCAATACAGTAAGAGCTACAAAGCTAGCTACAGCCTCCAGGACTCAGAAATGACTCATGCCGTCTCCAAGACTCTGATTTAAACAACAACCATTTTCTGAGGGCAAAAGGGGAGTAAAGTTCTTAAATCATTTAATTCTGCCAATTAGTTCCGCAACTATGGCGTTAAAGAACTATGGATATTTATCCACTGGAAGTGGATCAAAAAGTGGGCTCCCTTAATGCCTATTAAATAGTGCTGATTTTCAAGCATCACTGACCAAGGTCAAATCTGAACCAATGTGAAAGCCTCCACTTCCCCATCACTAATCCCTTGAGCCATCCATTCTTCCAAAAGGCAAATGTTTTGTAGGAAGGGGAAGAAATACCACACAGTATGTGCAGGCACTTAATATGACTGCTTTCTACACTAAACTCAGCTCACATGCCTACCATTTATCTATGGTTAAAGAATGAAAACACCCTGCAAACTTCCAGAAATGATATCACTACAGTATTGACATGAACAGAGAATCAAAGAATTAAGTGCTTTATTCCACATAAATTAGGTAAAAGTCTCTGGGGTATTGACTGACCATGTATTTTTTTCTGGTTATGTAGTTTTCTCCCATCAACTGGAAAAATAAAAGGATAACCCCCTTGAGCATGTGTTTCCAATTGACAAGATTATCTTCTGCAAGTGTGCTGCTGATCAAACTGCACAATGATCAAGTTTATGTTCCACTGGGTTATCAGCTACACTTAGAAAAAGTGGGCCTCAGGAGCTGGGAGAGATGAGTTTAAAAAAACACCACCACTGTGAGTTGTAACTGTGCCCTCCGTGGGGCACAAGACCTGAGAATTAACTTACCAATTCATTGCCCAAAAGGGAAAGCTTCCAGAGTGCCCCAATTGACCTGAGAACCTAATTGTTCACTTTCTTTCTAGGACAACTGCCATAAAGACCACCCCTGCCACCCTCCCAATCTAATATACACGGCAGGGTAAGCTTCAACTTAATGTTATATTCCTATTGAAACAAAGTTAACCACAGTCCAGTTTAATTGTTCGCCTCTAATCATGAGTTTTAATAAACCTAATCACCAATTATGGCACCTTTCCAAAAGTACTGAATATATTTAAAATATATTCAAGCACATACGTTCCAAGTCCCCAAAGAAAATACGATTGCATGCTACCTCTCCACTCCCCAGGAGGGAAAAGCTGTAGTGCCCAGAGATCTGGTGTAAGCTAGTCACTGTTGAAACTCTACATGAAAAGCCTTCTCCCTAAGCCTGCACTTTCCTCCTCCTACTCAAGGGGGAAAAAATGTTTCAAAAAATGTTCCTTGGCCCCTGCACTCCATGGAACTAATCACTTTCCCACTGTTATTTTTATATGTTTCTTGTTCCTAACACAGCGTATCTTCTCTTTAATTGCCTGAATAGTATATGCTTCTAACAGGTTCAAATATTACCTAGACATCTACAATTAAAAACAGGTCCACTCTCTCCTCCCTCCAACCCCTGCTAACCATTTGATATGTATCCTTCCAGCCCAGTTCTATACTTAAATATGTACATGCTTATCAGTTTATAGATCTGTCACATCTAACAAACTATTCACTCCATGAGAGCAAGAACTGCCTTACTCACCTCTGTATCCAGTGCCTGGCACACTGCTGGTACAAATAGGTGCTCACTAAATATTTAATCAACCAATGATTAAAGTTAAAGCAATAGAGCAGCAGGAATCTACAAAAGTCCTGATGGGGGCTCCAGAGGCAAGAGGAAACAGATGTCAGCATCCTTACATGTGCCTATGTCCGTGCCCACGTGCAATTTGGAAAGGGGGAAAGGAACAGATAGCATCTGGACCTGTGCCTCCAGGTGGTACAGCAGATGAGCAATGGTTAGCCAACACAGGGACACTGAGGCACAGCAGCACATCCAGATGTCTTTTGTGAAACGTATCCAGAGCAACTTGGGATTCTGGAAGGCTGCTCTGTCCCTGATCTGAAGGGCTCTCCTACTGCCTTAAAGGCACCACCCAGTCCCAATAGGGTTCCCAAGGCATCAGCCTCTCCTAGGAATAGGACATTCGTGGGTTACAAACTGTGTCCGAACTGTGTTTGAAAATGTGTAAACTTCTTAGGGAAAAAAAGGAGTTCCAGAAGCACCCACAAGAACAAAAGAAAATGTTACCATTCAAAGGCCAAGAAAAAGTTATTTAAGATGTTAAAACATAGGGTTAAAGCATTAAAATTAGGGTGGGTCTCTTTTCTCCAAGCATCTAAACTTATGGGCTTCCATAACCAAAAGAGCTGGAAGTAGTACTGTACTCAGTAAAATTGTTTAACATAAGTCATTTAACCAATCGTATTTAATATACGATTCAATTTAATAGTAGGAATTGTTTAACTTTGCTAAACTTTTTAAAAAAGGTTAATAGCCTTGCTAGTTGCAATCTCAAATTATCAAAGTCGCCAACTGATAGCCACCCCAAATAATAATGAGCTTAAACATAAAATGGGGGCTTCCCTGGTGGCGCAGTGGTTGAGAATCTGTCTGCCAATGCAGGGGACACGGGTTCGAGCCCTGGTCTGGGAAGATCCCACATGCCGCGCAGCAACTAGGCCCGTGAGCCACAACTACTGAGCCTGCGTGTCTGGAGCCTGTGCCCCGCAACGAGAGGCCGCGACAGTGAAAAGCCCGCGCACCGCGATGAAGAGTGGCCCCCACTTGCCACAACTAAAGAAAGCCCTCTCACAGAAACGAAGACCCAACACAGCCAAAATAAATAAATAAATAAAAAACATAAAATGGCATAGTTAACTACTCTATGTCAAACTCTGTTTTAGCAAATCTTCATATTTGAGCACTGAAATTAGAATTAATTAATTCATCGTCACCAGTTCACCTTTTCCTTGCCAGGTTTCCAGAGAGCATAACTTTAAGAATTCACTGGACACAAGAAACGTTACACAACTTGGTCACTAAAATAGCCCTGACCACATTATCATCATTACCCAGATTTATAAAATGGGCCCAGTGACCAAGACATTGGGTACATGTCCAATAGTAACATATATTTTGAAATGAGCAAACTGGCTTATACACTAACCAAGCACGCCTTCAGTTCAGTCGAGAATGGCTATATAGACTAACACTTGGTTTCTAACTCTAAAAGCTCCAGTGTTCAGCAAAAAAAAAAAAAAAAAAAAGAAAGGCCCACGTTTCAAGAACTCTTCCCAACCCCACACCCCTCAACTCCATTCAGGAATCTCCCACCTCCATCCCCTACCTAAAGCTGCCTTTGGGGACAAATAAGATGTTGACTTGGAATCCTGGTTCTATAGCTACTCAACAATTCCAAATTAATGAAAAATCAACTAACAGAACCCCTAAGCTAAGAAGAATTAAATACAGTGGCCAGAAATAGATACTTGAATATGCCCTAAAGTATCAGAGGCACGTGGGGTCACGTGGAGGTGGCGGTAGGGAGTAGAACTGTGATCGATCACATTTTAAAAGCATACCTACAGTCTGTCATACAGAGCGAAGCAAGTCAGAAAGAGAAAAACAAACACCGCATGCTAACACATATGTATGGAATCTAAAAAACCAAAAATGGTTCTGAAGAACCTAGGGGCAGGACAGGAATAAAGACGCAGACGTAGAGGATGGAGTTGAGGACACGGGGAGGGAGAAGGGGAAGCTGGGATGAAGTGAGAGAGTGGCATGGACATATATACACTACCAAATGCAAAATAGATAGCTAGTGGGAAGCAGCCTCGCATAGCACAGGGAGATCAGCTCGGGGCTTTGTGACCACCTAGATGGGTGGGATAGGGAGGGTGGGAGGGAGGCGCAAGAGGGAGGGGATATGGGGATATATGTATGCATATAGCTGATTCACTTTGTTATACAGCAGAAACTAACACACCATTGTAAAGCAATTATACTCCAATAAAGATGTTTAAAAAAAAAAGGATCTGCCACTGAGATATTTATGGGTTAAATGATGAGATGGCTAGGACTGAATTCAAAATAAATCCATTCACAGAAAGGGGGAAAAGGAAGCTGGGTGATGGTACTGATGACACAAGAAGGTGAGGTTAAGTAGTGAATACTATTATTATACTATTCTCTCTGCTTTTCTGAATATCTTTAAATTTCCATAATAAAAAGCGAGGGAGGGGCACAAAAGTATGTATATACAGTAAAATGCTAATACTAACGACCCCTCCTGGAGGGATTCTGGATTATTTTATTTTCTTCTGTGAGCTTTTCAACAAAAATAATATCACTTTTGTGTTCAGAAAGTAAATATTTTCTATTAGCCTGATGATGATTGCTAAAACATTTCTGGTGAAGAATGATGCTCTTATCTGGATGCCTTTAGAAGCCTCTCCTGTCACAGTAAACCAAGCTGTATCAAGACCCAAATTTAAGAGAAAACCATTGTGCCCTGAGGCACACACACCCAGAAATCCACATAAACAAAGTTTCAAGCAAGGATGTAATAAGTACAGAATGAAAAGAATCTGACAAAAATAGCCCAACAGAAAGTAAAACAAATTAATTCCTTTTCCTGAAGGGCAATATCATCTGTTTAAAAAGGTTTATTTTTCCCTTTTAGCTAAAGTTGATTGAGCCCTTGCTATGTACAAATAATTTGACTGTACTCTCACCTAATCCTCGTTAATAACCCTAAGAGGAAGTATAAGTATTATGCCCATTTCAGAAATGAAGAAACTGAGATTTAGAGAGTTTAAACAGAGTGGAGTTGGAGTAGTGATTTCAACCAAGAATGTGATCACATCTTTGTCTTCAGGATGTCTGAGAGAAAAACAGGAAACTCCCAGGTGGAAAGAGAGAAATTAATCTACTTCAAAAAATTCCCAGAGTAAAACGATCCAGAGCCTGGACCCTATGTAAGAGTAGCATTTACATTCCTTCTGTCCATCCTCAAGACCAAGGGGGGAAAAATGATTGTAAAAGGAATGCATCAAGAAGAATTAAAAGTTCCATAAATCGATACACAAGCCCATGATTACAACCTATAATAAAACTTCAGTAAACCAGCGGTATGGGAAACTCAGTGGCGCCCTCAGTGTTCAGAACACTCAGTTTCAGAAAGAGATTTTGAAGTAAAGAGAATTTCAAGTCCCAGCTTCTCAGTTTACAAGTTCCATGACCCTAGGCACGTCATCATTTAGCCACTCCTAATCTCACTTTGGTCCCTATTAGTGGCGCTAACAATACCTATTTATATGGTATTTATATGTAAAGATCAACCACAGCAGAGTGCTTATGTGCCTAGCACTGTGTTATTCACAACCCCCCTAAAGAAACCACTGTCATTCCCATTTTACTAAAAGTGAACCTTAGAGAAGACAGGTAACTTGCTCAAAGTAACTGCTAATAAGCAAAAACTGTCTTTTAGATCCCAAAAGCCCCCGTGGGCTGGCTACTGCAGGCATCAGGACACAGTGTCGATCCTTGTAAAACGGGCTCACTCCCTCAATGCAAGTCGTAAGTCCACCCTGAATAGCAAGCATCTATGCTCCCAAATTAACACCCAAACAAAACAGTTACCAAGAAATCTTAAGACCAGTTACCAAGAAATCTTAAGACTTTTCAAAGTCTAGAGATGTCAGGAAGATTACAGAGCGGATTTCCTGCAACATATTTAAAACTGTACTTGGATGTTATGAAAAATGCACAAGCTGATGAAAACAACCTGTAATGAAACTTCGGCAAACCAGCGCTATGGGAAACTCAGCAGCGTCCTCAGTATTCAGAACACCCAGTTTCAGAAAGAGATTTGGAGTAAAGAGACAATTTCAAATCCCAGCTTCTCGGTTTACAAGCTCCATGACCCTAGGCATGTCATCATTTAGCCACTTCCAATCTCACTTTTGGTCCCTATTAGTGGCGCTAACAATACCTATTTATATGTAAAGCGCCTAACTCAGTGCTTGGCTCTCAACAAGAAGCAGAAGCTCAGTAAAGGCTTCATCCCCACATAATGCGCTGTGGTCGGTACCAGCCAGCATTCTTCCTCCTCAGTAACCCCAAGGGAAAAATGAACCCTCAGCTCCCCATTTGTGGATCAAAGTAATGCCCCCAGCTGGCCCAAACTACCGCCCCTCCTCTCTCATAACACAATAACATCTTTATAGCAAAGATTCTCAAATTGTGGGGATTTAGTTCAGTAACTCTCTTATTTTGCAATACTATAATTTTACTTTATTGGACTTTCAGATGGGCTTTGTTTGGCATTTCATTATTTCAGAGCCAACTTCCCACTTAAAATTCTAGACCTTGGCTTTGATAATAGAATATGAAAAATGCCAGGACATTATATCTGTCCAAGGGACAAAAACTCTGTGAGCAGCCAGAGATTGCTTTATTTGTTTATACAGTGACAACAGTCAGAATTCCAAAGAATCAAGTCATAGAATCTTAATTTTCTCCCTTACTAGCTTTTTCTGCCTTACTAGCTTGGTAGTAATAAAAAGCAACTGAGTACTCAAAATATTTTGCTTTTTCAATTTTGTATTTTGTTATTCTAATGCTTACTATAAATGCTTAACATAAATAAGAGTAAAATAAGGCTAAACACATTTTCAAACGAACAGATAAAAATTATTTCTCCTACATCCATCACTGTTTTAACAATATTTCAAGCTAATTACTTCAAACTGTTTTTGTTTAAATAAGATTTTTGGAATGTCTATGACAACAAAACAGATTTAGATGTATGCATATTTATGACATGAGGGCAAAAAGGAATTCTGAATCCTTAAGAATTTCTTAGTTTGTTGTTTTTGTCAGTGTGATACAGAAATTAAACATTTAAGCAAAAATTTAAATACCAAGGCCTGCTTTAATGAACAACACTTAAAAAAAAAAGTTTATATCTCAAATTAATTGGCAATTCTAGGAATTCCAAGCAATACTGATTGACCTCAGTATTAAAAAGCAGCCCACTCCCCAAAAAACATACTGGTCTCAATCCAGAGCCAACGAATTCCATACTTTTTACTCCTTTTGACTCTCACTTCCCATTTAGAAAAGGCAGGGTTAAAGACTAAATAGACTCTGACCTTTAAGTGTAACTTGCAAAAGCCATAGCCTGAAGATGAGTCATACAGAGACTTTGTAAACTAACTACACAATTGCTAGACTGTATGACATACAAAGAAGCTACGAGTAAAACTACTCACTGAAAATAGAACTACATGCCTTTGTAGTACAGAAACACGCTCAGTCACACAAACAAAACCAGGACCACCACTCATACACACATACACATCATCCCTTAGCAAACAAAGATGTATTTTCATATAGTGCTATTTAACTTTGTAAAGGAGTATTTTATTTGTCTTAATGAACTCAGGTGAGCTTACAACTCTGAGATTTCTCATTCCACCTGTTAGCTTCAGGAACAAAGAAAATATCTGACCTACCTTTGTATTATCTGAAAGAAAATTAAAATAAGAAAACCTCTTCTTGCTCAAAGCGTTTTCTCCATGAATAGATACAATCTCTCCTTTAAAAAGCATACTCTTGCATACTAAAAGAAGTACCTCCAGGCTACTACCTAAAGAAACCATCTGGTTTGTTCTCCTGTTGATCTTTTCATGTTGCCCACCAAGTTTAAAAACTAGGTCAGAGTAAAAAAGGATTTTTTAAAAACTACTGAAACATGATACAAATAACAGCACTAAAATGAAGATAAATAGAAAAGGACCTAGAAAAGAAGTTAGAAGAAATTCAAATAAATTTCATTTTTTAAACTGGCTAAAAACAAAGCTATAATTAGCTAAATGTGATCTGAATATAAATTATAGATGTGACATAATTTAAGAGGACTAAACCAAACAGGTTAGGTGTTTGTCCATCTTAAGTCTCGCCTTGGTAAACTGGAATGAAGTTGCTACATCCAAAAGTATTTTTGAAAAACAGGGCTATAATAACAATAATGTTAAGAGTAATTAATTATCGAACTAGTCTATGCATATATGACACCAATCATCTATCTCATTTAATCCTCGTCAAAACCCAAAACTATAAATTTTCCCATTTCACAGAAGAGAAACTGAGGTACAGAGAAGTTAAGTTACTTGCCCAAGGACAAAATATTTTTGCCTTTTTTTTTTTTTTTTTTTGACAGAACTGAGTGGGATAGGAAGAATTAGTGACTGGTAATCCCTTTAAAGAAGAATATTGATTCATTTAATGTCAGTGCTCTTAAACTGAAAATCAAAACCACCTGGAGGGGTTTGTTAAAATGCAGATGACCGGTTGCTGAGCACCACCCCCAGGGTCTCTTAATTCAATAGGTTTGAGATGAAGCCCAGGAATTTGCATTTCTAACAAGTTCCCAGGTGATGCTGCAGCTGGGGACCCCATTTAGAGACCCACTGCTTATACTAATCACAATGAGATACACTAAACATTTAGAGATGCAATAAAAGAATGATAAATTACGTACAACTGAGCCTAAGTCCAGTGTCTGAATTTTCAAATTATTTGATTTATACACATTTTGAAGAACAAGAGTTCTGTGAGAAGTCGCTATGGTAAAGTATTGTATTTTATACCAGGATGAATTCACTGCCCAATGTCTATTATTTTGACCCACAACAATCCCAAGAAACGTTAACTCTTTCTACTTGTCTCTTCCAAAATTACATTCTGCTCCTGATAGTGACTTATCCCCATGTTTGATGTATTTAATAACCCGGTTAGAACAATAGTAGGGCAAAAATTTCAAACTTTCTCCCTTCTTCCACATTTTTAAGACCTTGAATGTTCAGACACACAAAAACATCACAAAGTAGAATAGAACAGTAACATAAATATTTAAACAACACTGATATATTCATGTAGAATTGAACTCTCAGGTTTTCAAATTACGGAATAATCAAGTTTGGTCCAGGAGTATTACAATTTGTCCATATCTTTCCAGAAGTTACTGACCTGGAGAAATGACCTAGAGAAAATAAAATAAAATAAAACAACATATACTCAATATCTTGTAATAACCTATAATGGAAAAGAATCTGAAAAAGAATATATATGTGTGTGTATAACTGAATCACTTTGCTGTACACTTGAAACGAACACAACATTGTAAATTAACTACACTTCAATTTCACACAGTGAAATTATCTCAGCAAGACAAATAGCCCCAGGTTCAGTGAAGATTCCCACTGGCCCATCTTTGACTTCTATACCAATAAGTTAATAACCACTTGGGCAACTACTGCATGCTTGTTCATTCACATATATTCTAGCCTCTTTATTGCACAAGAAAGGACAGCAAGAGAAGAAAGACCACATTACCAGACGCAACCATGACAGATCTGAAAGGAAGAGGTAGCACTACCAGGCAGGGCTGTGCTTCTGAGGCTGAAGTCCTGGTATTCGGTCCCCAGCTTCAAACCCAACAGCCAACACCCACACCATTTTGCCAGCTAGGCTATGAGGTCCTGACCTCTGCTACTATAATATGGGAGGCTGCTTGACTGCTCAGCTTTTTGATTCAGCACAGGTAGCAGTTTCCCTGGCTAGCCAGTTCTACAATGTTATTCTGGGAGTCATTCTTAGAAATTCAACCCAGAGCCTGCTCTTCCAGCTCCTCCAAGATGCATGAAGGACCTAATTTCCTATACCAAATCCCTCCCTGCTAAAACTGGCTGGAGTGGTATGGTTTCAACAGGTTTCAACAGGTCAATGCCACTAAACAGAAAAGGATTCCTTTTAAATTCTTATCACTTGTGAAAGGAAATACTCCATAGCAAGGGGAATTAGTAGACTCGAGCACAATAGAAGAGACAGACAACAATCTGAAAGACCTGGATTCTACTCTAGACTCTTCCACTGACCTTCACTAAATAGGAATTTAAGAACTGCTAGATGAATTAAAAATAAATCTAGGTAAATCATCCCTTCCCTGGTCATATCTGGCATAAAATGTGTGCTCAAAATTTCTGAATCACTCTGAATTAAGGTTTGTTCTAAATATTACAAGAGCATAATGAAAAAAAATGATTGATTAATAATCCGGGGCTCAGATTCACTATCTGAAAATGGGAAACCTATCAAAGGAAGAATGACAGATAAAGAACACTGTGCTGTCCAGCACAGCAGCTACCAGCCACATGTGGCCATGGTGCACTTGCAATGTGACTAGTGCAACTGAGGAACTGCATTTTTTATTTTACTTTAATTAATTTAGAATTTTAAAATATAACTGATCAATTACCAAGAAACTTGAATATATTTGGAAAAATTCGAGTATACTAATCTACTTTTTTTACCTGCATATTTTGTGAAATCTAAACACACGCCAGATTTCGAAGACTCAATATGAAAAAATGTAAAATACCTTAGTGATTGTTTACATTGACTACAAATTGAATGATAATCTTTTGGATATACTAGGTTATAAACAAATTATATTTTAACAAATTAACTTTACCTGTTTCTACTTTTTTTTTAAATGTAGCTACTAGAGAACTTAAAATTACAACCATGGCTTGCCTTCTGTTTCTATTGAGCAGTGCTACCTTAAGGGATGTAAAACGTTTAATAGTTTTTGAAAACAGGGTTAAGAATAAGGATAAATCAAATTAGCATCATGGAGAAACAAGGGGAAACAGGCTTCTATAAAGAGCCATGAGGAGACTTAAAAAGCATCTCTCCAAATCAGACTTTTAAGTACCCTAGTAATTTATGTGCAAGAATCCTGACCTATGAAAGAACACATATAAATAAATCTTTTTAAAAGAAACGTTTAGCAGGAAGCTGATGAGAGCCGTTATGGGGGTACACAAAGTTAATATTCTATGAAAAAGCAAAATATGAAAAGGTATGAGGAAATGTAGTCTTGTGGTTAGAGCGAAAGAGCTTTCTTCTAACCCTACTCTTTTTCCCCACGACTAAGTCCGAAGTCAAGTTAGGGACACGGAGGGGAAACTAGACAGGACACGGTAACAGCGTAGGTGTGAAGCAGGCCTCCAGCCTGCTGACCCTCAGAGGTCAGAGTGGAACACCTAGGGAGGGAAAAGGAAGAGCGGGGATTTTGTTTTCTTCAGGGGAGGTGCAGGTATGGGGTAAATCCACCTTACATGCAGGCCCCAGGTAGCTTTTTCTAAGTACAACTAATTAAATCTCACCAGAGTTGTGTGAGGTAAATAGGGAGCAATGCGGTCCTATACCAGTTATACAAACGAGGCCCCCCAAAAGCAAGCCCTTGCTCATTGTCACCTTAGCGAGACCCAAGTGCTCTGGCTTAGCTACCATGGTCTCACAACATAAAGAGACTACCCATCTCAGTCATTAACGTGCATACAACTCCAGCCTTGCTAATGGTCCTAAAGACAGTGCCACCCACCTCCTTCTTTGCTCTTTCCTCCCTGTGAGAATTTAACAAGTCCTTAAAACAAAAAGGTCAAATCTCTTCTCTCCATTTATGGAAGTTATTAACCAAAGCAAATCCATCGCTATTAACTAGATAGTGACAAGAGTTACATCCAACACCTTGCCTTTAGTTAACACGACTTTTTTTTTTCCAGCTCAGTTTAGAACTCAAAACCAATCTCTTGACAAAGACCCTTCCATAGACATACTACCACTCTTGTCAGTCCTGAATAAATTCAAATTGGGACCCACCACTGTAAAGCTACGAACCTTCATAAGACAAGTTCTTGGGTTCTCTTAGGACAGCTTTTTAATCCATTTGCTTGGAGCAGTTTTATCCAGAACACTCAGTATATAATGACTAGTCCTACAGATGACCAAGGCTGCAACCAAAAAGCAATCAGGGGGCTTCCCTGGTGGCACAGTGGTTAAGAATCCGCCTGCCAATGCAGGGGACACGGGTTCGAGCCCTGGTCTGGGAAGATCCCACATGCCGCGGAGCAACTAAGCCCGTGCACCACAACTACTGAGCCTGCGCTCTAGAGCCTGTGAGCCACAACTACTGAGCCCGCGTGCCGCAACTACTGGAGCCCGCGCACCTAGAGCCTGGGCTCTGCAACAAGAGAAGCCACCGCGATGAGAAGCCTGCGCACCGCAACCAAGAGTAGCCCCCGCTCTCCACAACTAGAGAAAGCCCGCGCTGCAACAAAGACCCAACGCAGCCAAAAATAAAAATTAAAAAAAAAAAAAGCAATCAGGGATGGAATGACTTGAAATACAATGTACCAGTTGACCCCTGAACGATGCGGTTTGAACTGTGAGGGTCCATTTACACCAGATATTTTTCAGTATCTCAATCTGTGGTTGGTTGAATCTGAGCATGCAGAGGAATGGACTATAAAATATACGTGGACTGGGCTTCCCTGGTGGCGCGGTGGTTGAGAATCTGCCTGCTAATGCAGGGGACACGGGTTCGAGCCCTGCTCTGGGAAGATCCCACATGCCGCGGAGCAGCTGGGCCCGTGAGCCACAATTACTGAGCCTGCGCGTCTGGAGCCTGTGCTCCGCAACAAGAGAGGCCGCGATAGTGAGAGGCCCGCGCACCGCGATGAAGAGTGGCCCCCACTTGCCACAACTAGAGAAAGCCCTCGCACAGAAACGAAGACCCAACACAGCCATAAATAAATAAATAAACAAATACTTTAAAAAAATTTTTTTTAAATATACGTGTAAAAAAAAATTTGTTTTTAAATATACGTGGATTGACCCCCGTGTTGCTCACAGATCAACGGTAGTTTTCCTTCCAGACAGGCAAGACTTACCAATGTTTCCCTTTTGACCCCTCTCCCCAAACATGCCCAGGTAGCACCTTGAAATAAAGCGGTCAATGTTCATTTTTATTTAAAATAGTTGCCATATCAGACACAGCATTCTAATCATATCAGATTAGAGTGCCAAAGGAGACAGTGCCCCACCCTCCAGTGTGAGGGATTACACTGAATCTACAGCAATTAACAAGGGCCAACCTGCCTAACCACCTAAACAGAAAAGCTTCTGCCAACAGATTTTATTTTTAAATATACAGTATATTCCGAACAAGCCATGCAAGCTAAGTTGAGTTTGTTTATTCACATGGAAGGACAGTGCCAAATTCCAATTCAAGATTTACCACGGATACACCCAATACTTTTTGGTGCTTCTTTCTTTATTTTTTTAAAAAATAAATTTATTTATTTATTTATTTTTGGCTGCTTTGGGTCTTCGTGGCTGCGCACGGTCTTTCTCTAGTTGTGGCGTGCAGGGGCTACTCTTCAACGCGGTGCGCGGGCTTCTCATTGCGGTGGCTTCTCTTGTTGCGGAGCAGGGCTCTAGGCGTGCGGGCTTCAGTAGTGGTGTGTGGGCTTCAGCAGTTGTGGCATGTGGGCTCAGCAGTTGTGGCTCACAGGCTCTAGAGCGAAGGCTCAGCAGTTGTGGCACACGGGCTTAGTTGCTCCACGGCATGTGGGATCTTCCCAGACCAGGGCTCAAACCCATGTCGCCTGCACTGGCAGGCGGATTCTTAACCACTGTGCCACCAGGGAAGTCCTTGGTGCTTCTTTAAATTCAAGTTATCAATAGATTCATTTATGACTTAGGGCTGATGGATGAACCTTTCAAGATCATGTTTCATTTCAGAGGATGGTTGAACTCAAATATAGTAAATTCTGACTTAAATATAGTAAACTTCGACAATTCAGACACTGCTGTTTCTCAAGTTCTTTGATACTAAAGTGAGAGGGGGGGAAGTTAATGTTTACCTTAGCATTATCAATGTGAAGTGGTAGTGGGGGAGATTTTTAAGCAAAAGAATTACATAAACAAAATTAAAGAGGTGTTAAACAAATTCTTTTCACTCCCTTTAGAAGTTCCATTTACATACTGACAATGTAAACAGCAGTCACAGTAGTGCTTTGATCTGCTAATTACAAAATATTTGTATCATTTCATTAAATCGGGAGTCCTAAGAGGCCACTTTAATGATTAAAAGGGCACCCTGAAGAAGTCTTCTCTAACTCACACTAAAAATTTGCTTGGGAGAAAAAAAGAAATTTTTTTTTTGCAACGAAAAGAGGCTAAGCAAATCACTAACTCTTGGGGTGGTTGGCTCCTATTCTAACAGGCAGGTCTCAAACCAGAGTTCAGGAACAAGGATAGCTAATTAATAGGCTCAAGCTGTTAGGTCCCTGGCAGTCAACAGGAGATACTGAAGAGGACTCCATCCATCCTCAGTCGCTGAAGCGCCTTAACTTGATCTGCTACCCACTCAATGACCGGGAAACGCTACACAATTTTATCGGGTACCAGGAAAATATTTCACATCTAACATTTCTTCACAGAACTAACCCTTTAATTTGGTAAGAGAAATACCATTACCTTTGGTTCTTTCTCTATGATAAATGATAAACAACCACAGAAAGGCATCTGAAGGTGTCTATCACTGCTTAAGGACAGTAAACCCCTTGCAGTTTGAAGATGTCTCCGTTTTTCTCTTTTGTTTTTCTCTCATTTTCAAAACAACAGAACAAAGTCTGTATCTGATGCTCAATCCATGAAAAAAATTTTTTGAATTTTTAAAGTATCTTGATTTCAGTCCTCTCCCTTATGAAGCAAGACTGAACCCAAAATGCCCTTAAAAATTAATAAACTGTACATTTTAGAGCAGTTTTAGGTTTACAGGAAAGTGAGCAGAGAATAGAGTTCCCATATTTTCCCTTACTCCATCTCACCTCACCCCACTACATTCCTATTATTAACATCTTGCATTGGTGTGAGACGTTTGTTACTACCGATACACCAATACTAAAGTCCATAGTTTACATTAGCGGCCACTCTTTGTGCTGTAATTCAACCGGTTTTGACAAATGCATAACGTCTTGTATCCACCATTACGGTATCATACAGAACAGTTTCACTGCCCTAACAGTTCCCCGTGCTCCACCTATTCATCCTTCCTTCCCTCCCCCCGCAAAACCCCTGTCAACCACTGATCTTTTCACTTCCTCCGAAGTTCTGCCTTTTCCAGAATGTCACAGAGTTGGGATGATACAAAATGTATGCTTTTCAGACTGGCTTCTTTCACTTACTAATATGCATTCAAGGTTCTTCCATATCTTTTTGTGGTTTGATAGTTCATTTCTTTTGTTGCTGAAAAATATTCCATTGTATGTATGTACCACAGTTTGTTTACCCATCACCTACTGAAGAACATCTTGGTTACTTCTAATTTCGGGAATTATGAATAAAGGCTGCTTTAAACATTCATATATTGTTTTTTTGTGTGGACATAAGTTTTCAACTCATGTGAGTAAATACTTAGGAGCACGATTGTTGAATGCTATTGTGTATTAATCTGCTTGGGCTGCCATAACAAAATACTATAGACTGGGTGGCTTAAGCAACAGAGATTTATTTCTCATAGTTCTGGAGGCTAAAAAGTTCAAGATCAAGGTGCCAGCTCATTAAATTTCTAGTGAGAGCTCTCTTCCTGGCTGGTAGATGGCTACTAGGTCCTCACATGGCTGAGCGGGGGAAAGGAGGGGGAGAGAGCAGTCTCTCTACTGCTCCAAGTCTCTCCTTATAAGGCCATTAATACTATCAGATCAGGGCCTCACCCTTTTTACCTCAATTAACCTTACTTACCTCCATAAGGGCTCCATCTCCAAATACAGTCACATTGAGGTTTGGGACTTCAATATACGAATTTGAGGGGGATACAAACATTCAGTGCATAACACACGTTAAGAGTACATTTAGCTGTGTAAGAAATTTCCAAACTGTCTTCCCAAGTGTCCGTAACATTTTGCACCAGCAATGAATGAGAATTCCTATTTCTCCACATCCTTGCTAGCATTTGGTGTTGTCAGTGTTCTAGATCTTAGCCATTCTAATAGGTGGGTAGTAGGATTTCACGTTGTTTTAATTTGCAATTCTATAATGACATATGATGTTGAACATCTTTTCATACGCTTATTTGCCATCTGTATATTTTCTTTGGTGAGGTGTCTGCAACATCCTCTTTTCACTATTCTAAAAGTATGTTTTCCAAAGTGTGGTCCTATGGCCACCTTAGAGTGGGATCACCTGCGCTGCCTGCTAGAGATGTAGACGCTTGGGCCCCATCCAATACTAATGTATTAGACTTTTCTAATGCACTCAGGACTGAGAAACATTAAATTGACAGATACACAGGAGGAGAAGAGAGGGGACGCTGACTATCACCAATGGTCAGCCTCACTCTTACTGGATTGACTGGTTAGAGACCTGCATCCGTTATCTTTTCCTCACTGGCAGCTGACTTTTAAATCACGAAGTCTTTCAAAAAGAATAAATATAATATGGATGGGTACTCTGCCATGATCAGGAAGTCAAGGCTACTCAGTGATGGAAAAAAAAAGGGGGGGTGGTGGGAATGGGAATTGAGTTGTTTGACCCCAATCCCCCTGGAAAATCACTGGAAGCAGGGTGAGGGGTGGGGGGGGTAAGGTGGGGGGGGAGGAAGGGGGACAACTGGTTCTACTCCTTAAAAATAAGCTAAACTAACCTGCCAAGAAGAGAAGAGGCAGAAGTTGGGCATGCAGCTGGGAAGCTGAGATAAGCAAAATACCATGGAAGCAAATTATTCAAACTATGACAGGTCACAAATCAAACTCATTTTTAAAGCCCCTAATAAGCCTCAAAGAAATTTTTTTTACTTCTTTCCTTCCAAGAAGGAGAGGAAGGAAGGGAGAAAAAGTAGTGAAGCAGTGGGCCTTGCTGGTGAGGACAGGAAAAGAAATAGCTGCCCATATTCTCTAACAGGTTGGGGTGGGAGCAGAAAAAAAAAGAAAAAAAAGCAAAAATATAAGAGACTAGGAAAGAACTATTCCTAGTATAATACTCTTTTATCTTATCTATATTCTACATCCTTTATTTAGATTTTTTTAAAGTTTGCAATGAAACCTCCAATCTGTTTTTAAACCAAAAGCATGATTCTTTCCTGAGTAGTAAATCTGATTAACTAATTTTCTTCAAACTTTCTAGGTAGTAGCCAGCCAATTCTTTTTTAAGGCGTCAAGTACAAAATAAAAGGCATTAAAAAAAAAAGGCATGATTCTGCAGTTTAAAATAATGTTAACATGCTAATTTCTCTTAAGTATTTTAAACAAAAGTTGATATTTTAATTACTGCATATTTCCAAGAGATGAGCAAGTGGAGAAAATTATTTCCCAATACGTTCACATCTGTAAAGAAAACTTTTCTGAAAACCAGTAAGACACAAAATAGATAAAAATGATTTTCTTTCATGGCTAAAACTTTAAGCTATAATCAACTGTAAATCAGACTATTTACTCAAAACATTCTTTTGGTAATGGCAGATAGTAATAAATTTCTTAACATCACTGATTTATTAGCATTTTATCATTTACAACACATTCTCATACATAATCTCTTTTTTACTCAATCCCATTATCACTATTCTGAGTGAAGTGGAAGAAGCTAATCTGTCTATCCTCATTTTACGTAAAAGAAAGCAGAGTCTCTTGGAGATTAGGGAAACTTTCTCACTACATGGCTTTTAGCACACAGCAAAGCCAGAATTCAAATCCAGGACTCCATCTCCAAGACAAAGGAGTCCCCTAATCTTTCCACTTTGTAATAATACAATAACACGTAAATTATAAGACACAAAAAAATCCATAATGTAGTTTTAGAGTACACTGGGAAATCTTAAAAAAAAAATTTTTTTTAAAAGAGAATGTGAGATTCTGTTCATAGCTTTGCATCTCTTGAGTTCCCCCTATAATAGCACTAGTATTCCAGACCATGGTGCTAACCGGAGATTTCTAGGCAGCCCTTTACATGGCAAGTTATCTGCCAGGAAAAGACATTCTGCAGGTAATGAGCAGCCTGTTTGCAAAGTCATCTATGCCAGTTGTTAGAAGCTGGAAAACCTTTGTCTACCTTTCTCTGCACCAAGCACTCTAACCTCCACAGCTGTTACATCCATTTCAATGGGCAACAAACAACTCCCTTCAAGCTTCTAAACATCCAAGAAGCCAGGAGAGATGAAAATGGCAGTTGTGCCCTCCTAGGAATTCCAAATCCCCTTCACGTTAGTGCTAAGTAGAGAGTCTGTACACTTTTTTGCTATCCTAACATTAAAAAAAAAAAAAAAAAGAACACAAGGGACATTTAATCACATTACCCACCCCCCAATATATCTATTCCAAAGTAATACTAAATAATATCAACATTTTGAAGACTTGAGTTTTAAATCCATATTACTTTCAAATAATGTTGGCACTTTAGTAAATTAAGTGGCATTTTCAACTTGTTGGACTGCTTTTTCAAATCTAGTTTATTGTTCTTCCTAATTTATCCGGGATGTTTTTTCTAACTTACTAAGGGCAGGGACTCTAGAGATGAGTGAAGTTGTTCCCCCTACTCCAGAGCAAAGGTGCTCCAATTCAGAATCACCAGGGAGCTTGCTTAAAATGCAGCTTCCCAGATTGCACTCTAAAAGGTTCTAAGTTCATACAACTGGGAGAGGGTCCAGGAAGCAGCATTTTTAAGATAGTTCCATTGTAGGTAGTGATCTGACAAGTGTGTCCAGCAAATGCTGCCACAAAAGGACTCACCCTGGCCCACAGGACAAACTTATAAACAGACATTTTAAAACAACCTGCGAGTGCTGAAGGCCATAAAAAGGGAACTGACTCCAGGTGTGGCACCAAGGGCACTCCAGACTCAGGGGGACAACTTACACAAAGGAAGGAAATAATGAAATGTTTGGGGAACAAAGGATCATCTGAAAATTAAACTATGGCCAAACAGTGGACTCAGCCTTTGAGGAATATCTTGCTTGTAAAATTTTTCACAGAAAAAGGCTTTTAAGACAAAGGTGTTTAAGCAGGGAAGTGAATGACTGGATGTGTATTAAATGTGAAGGACAGGGGCTTCCCTGGTGGCGCAGTGGTTGAGAATCTGCCTGCCAATGCAGGGGACACGGGTTCGAGCCCTGGTCTGGGAAGATCCCACATGCCGCGGAGCAACTGAGCCTGTGAGCCACAACTACTGAGCCTGCGCGTCTGGAGCCTGTGCTCCGCAACAAGAGAGGCCGCGATAGTGAGAGGCCCGCGCACCGCGATGAAGAGCGGCCCCCACTTGCCGCAACTAGAGAAGGCCCTCACACAGAAACGAAGACCCAACACAGCCATAAATAAATAAATACATAAAATTTTTTTTAAAAATGTGAAGGACAGTTTTAAACTAAAAGCAGGAAAATGAGTTCTCCAATGTTAAAGAAAAGAAGAGTGCTTTTTAAGAGATGCTAAAGAAACAGAATGAATAGGAACTGGTGAGCTACCAATCCTATTAACATATTTTCACTCCCAAGTGAAGACCTGTATCAGAGAGAAAACAGGGCAAGTTCACGGGTGGACAGTTTACCTATTCCAATCACATATCTTAATAACATAAAATGGAAGATGAGAAATTGGATTTTGTGTGTGTGTGTGTGTGTGTTTTATTTAATTTTATTTATTTATTTTTTAAAAATCAGTCATCAATTTTATACACATCACTGTATACATGTCAATCCCAATTGCCCAATTCAGCACACCACCATCCCCACCCCACCGCAGTTTTCCCCCCTTGATGTCCATACGTTTGTTCTCTACATCTGTGTCTCAACTTCTGCCCTGCAACCCAGTTCATCTGTACCATTTTTCTAGGTTCCACATATACATGAGTTAACATACGATATTTGTTTTTCTCTTTCTGACTTACTTCACTCTGTATGACAGTCTCTAGATCCATCCATGTCTCAACAAATGACTCAAGAGAAATTGGATTTTTAATCCATCCTTACTTAATTTGGTTATTTCTAACCCATATTGCCCCTTCCCTGCCTTATATGTAGCTTAAGATACAAGCCAGAATTATATATTAAATTTATTAAAATGTAATTTAAGTTATATATTAAATTTATTAAAATGTAATATATATGGATAAATATGTAGCACTATGGCTGGATCATATGGTGTATTAGTCTGCTCAGGCCACCATACCAAAATACCATAGCCTAGGTGGCTTAAACAACAGAGACTTATTTTCCCACATTTCGGAAGGCCAAAAGTCCAAGATCAAGGTATCAGCCACAATGATTTCTCCTGAGGCCTCCTTCTCTTTGGCTTGTGGATGGCCATCTTTTCCCTGTGCCTTCACAGGGTCTTTTCTCTTTATGCCTGTTTCTGAATCTCCTCTTCTATAAGGACATCAGTCATACTGGATTAGAGCCCATCCTAATAACCTTGTTTAATCGTAACTGCCCCTTTACAGACTCCATCTTCAAGTACAGTTACATTCTTAGCTGGCGGGTTGTACCTTCAACATAAAAATATGACGGCTGGGGGGACACAATTCAGCCGATAACGTTACAGCTAGCTACACATTTTTTTAAATTTGAAGTAAACATTACCTCTAAAAGTTTGAGAATTTCCTTAATAAAGTACATCAGCAAAAGAAAATGATAACAAAAACAAACAAACAAACAAAAAGAAAACCCCAACATTACACTCAGGACTCGCCAGACCCCTCCTAGAATCCACGTTCACTTCAGGGAGAAGATTACCAGGAGGTCTGTTACATCATTCCAAGATCAAGAATCAGCTCTAAAACTATCCTGGGAATTTTAAGTCACTCCCTAAGGGCAACAAAATTTCAGACAAGTTGCTTTCACACCCATCCCTGGTGATAAAACCAAAGAAGCAATGAAAGAGAAGGCAAAAGGCAAAAAGCAAAAAAAAAAAAAAAAAAAGTTTATATAGTTACATTCCAACACTTGCTTCCAAAGCTGTTAAGTGTATGATGGCATTCTTGATGTCCATGCCCAGAACTTAATAAAAGGTCTCAAAATTTTCCTGAACTGTAGCTAAATCTACAGAGGCAGAAATTTCTTCTGAAACAGCATGGCTCTTCAGAAGCCACAGCATATCCAAAAGCAAGAAACAAGGGCTACAATACTGTAAATTAAAATGACCATAAACATTTGACTAGAATCAGTTCCCTCCCCCTAGACCCACCTCCAACAGACCTCAACATTTAAAAATTATTGGAGAAATTAGATTACATAGAGAATTTTATATTATCACAGATTTCACTAAATTAACCATAAAATCAAACACAGAAAGCATTTGCCATGATATAAACTGTTTCAAAAACCATACAGTAATCGATAAAAATGGGGAATGGAATAAATCCTATACCTATCCTTTTAAACACAGTACTACAAAACTAGGAAAATAACCAGTGTGCAATTCCAGTGTAATAGCTAATTCTGGTTCATCCACAATCGATCATCTGTAGTTGCTAAAACCATTATACGAAAGACCATTGCGGAACATGACACGTGAAAGATACAAAGTATCGTCACACAGTCACTTTGTAATTGCAAGGGGAAAAGTGTATCTTTTCAATAGCTTTTGCCACTTCCACCAAGTGATAAGCTCCATATCATTAATTTTGGGATAATCAACACTAAGTGCCTCCTGATGTGAAGTGCAACAAGAAATACCTATGGAAGTGTCTTGCTAAATATACTTAACCTAAATGCAACAAAGCTTATAGATCTAACTCCATAGAATTCAAGTTAAATGACTATGAGGAAATGATTAGACAAATCCAGATTGTTAAGAGGTTCTATAACACAACTGGCCTAGCTTCCTAAAAGATCAGAAGGGGGAAAAAGATCAAGATCTGTCAAGATCAGAAGGGGAAAAAAGGTGGAGGCACGGGAAATGTCCTAGGTTAAAGGATACCAAGGAGACATGACATCTTAAGGCTAACATTAAATCTTAGATGTGATCAATGGTTTTGTGGTTTACAGGAGAAATTTATTGTTCTTAGGAGATACACTGTTAAGTACTTAGGGCTTTGGTAAGAGGCCATGATATCTGCGACTTACTTTCAAATGATTGAGAGGTATAAATATAAACAATAGATAAAGTACATGGAGAAAAGCATTAACAATTGATGAACGTGGGCATTCCTTGTACTATTTTTTCAACTTTATTGTAGGTTTCAAATTCTTCAAAATAAAGTTGAGGAGGCTGTCATTTCATGAAAATAAAAAATAAAAGGTTTGGGGATGCTCAAGACTAAAGACTTGCATAAAACTTGATGGGATGCTGATTTGGGAAAAGAGATATTTAGGAGACAGCTGGATGTTTAAATAGGCCTGGCATTATTACGAACAAACTGATTATTTCTTTCTTGAGTGATAATGATAACACTGTTACACAGGACAACATCCTGAGTCTTAGGGGACACATGCCCTAAGTATTAAAGGCTCAAGTATGGTGACTGCAACTCACTTTTAAATGATACACACAAGCCAAATATGGTTACATGTTAATGAATGCTGGCATATGAATGTCTGCTGCATTATTCTCTTAACATATATTTTTTGTCATAATTAAATGTTAAGAAAGTGTATATTACCAAAGCCTTCACACTTCCCTTTACATTTAATGAATTTATTAGCTTACTAAATTCCTATGAGCATATCAGGGGGACTTTCTAATAACACGTAATTCCATTTAACAAGGAACATAATTAATACTTTAAAGTATTCTTTACCAACGCTTCAGTTACTCATTATTTTTTTAGTTTGGAAGGGACATTGTGAAGATCCTCCAAGGTTTTTTAAAAAATGTAACACATATTGCTTCTGGGTTGGTAAACACATGGAGATTTGGGCAGAGTGGAGAGCTTGGAGGGAGTGGGGAAGCAATCTCCATGCCTTTTCCCCATACCTTGTCCTATGCATCTCTTCCATCTGACTGTTCCTGAGTTATATCCTTTTACAATAAACTGGTAATCTACATGGCAGACTAGATACACTGACTGACAACCCTGTGAAAACAGACAATAAAAAAGGGGGAAAAACTATAAAAAATTGAACTGGCAAAAAGGTAGCTAATAAGAGGCTAAAAACTTAGAAAGGTCATAAAAGTGCCCTCCCCATACCCAGAGGAAAGGAGCATCCTTATCTCTGAAGACAAAGGGACAGCCAAGAAGAATCCTAACAAACAGGCCTCGCTAAATTTCTCCCAGTTTACTACAGTTACCTCATACGCCCCAACCCATCCTATTTCTTCATGACTGCCTACTCTTTATCAAGAGTAGCAAAAAATACACAGCTCTGTTTCTTTGGTTCTTCATTTCTTATGAAGGCTCCCATGTCACATAAAACTTATGTATGCTTTCATCCTATTGAAAAAAAAAGTAACATATACTTTTAAATAAAAAGTCCCATCAGATCCTTTTCCTCTACTTTTCATTCCCCACAAAAGCACATATACCATCTTAATTCCTGTAAAAAGAAGTCCTGTGGATGTTACCATTTCTCTAGTCCAGTTCTGTCCAAAATGGCAGCCACTAGTTACAGGCAACTATTAAACACTTGAAATGTGGCTAATGACTAAGGAACAGATTTTTTTAATTTTATTTAATTCTAATTAATTTACATTTAAATTTAAATAGCCCCACGTGGCTATTGTTTTAGACAGTGCAGCTGTAGATTATATACAAAAACCTGAAATTAAGGACAGGTTTCAGGGAAAACTATTTTATAAGCTTTTATCACCAGCTAATTCTAGATCAGGAATTGCCTCCTTTGGACTTTCTTATAGCACTTTTTCTTTACTACAAAAAAATAGGACCTCACTAAAAGTTTGCAGAATGAAACTAATAAAGCTTTAAACCTAGCCTAAATCAACAGAATTACCACAGAAATTACTGCATTCAATCAAACGTATAGGAGTGCCCTGATTTAAGATGTCACAATTGTCAAGACTGATAAAAAGGAACTGATTTATTTGCAGGTTTCATTTAAAATAATAGGCTCCTTTAACACACTAAAAATATGGTTTCACTTACAAAAAGTTATTTTAAACACACATGGCTAGAAACATCTATTGTATGAGGTAAGATATGCCTGGCCCAGAATAATACAAAACATTGCTGCTACCTAGTACCACGTTCTGCCACTTACCTACTATTTGGCTTTGAGCAAGTTACCTAAACCCTGTGCCTCAGTTTCCCCATCATTAAACTCAGGATTACTATATTTACTTTATAGAATTATTGTGAGATGTACTGAATAACACATTAAAATCATAGAAAAGTATCTACACATGGTAAGCATTCAATGAACAGTTGTTACTATTTCCTACCAGCTAAGAGGTTATATTTTTGATGGGTGGAAACAAAGCAAACACACATACAAAGTAACATAGAGTAAAATTACCAAAGCAGCTAGATATACATTTTTAATTAGGTCTAGTTCAATCCAGGAAACAATGTTCTTTTTTTAAATTTTTATTTATTTATTTTTTGGCTGCGTTGGGTCCTCACTGCTGCACGCGGGCTTCCCCTAGTTGCATGGAGCGGGAGCTACTCTTCGCTGTGGTGCGCGGGCTTCTCACTGCGGTGGCTTCTCTTGTTGTGAAGCATGGGCTCTAGGCACACGGGCTTCAGTAGTTGTGGCACGCAGGCTCAGTAGTTGTGGCTCGCGGGCTCTAGAGCACAGGCTCGGTAGTTGTGGCGCACGGGCTTAGTTGCTCTGCGGCATGTGGGATCTTCCCGGACCAGGGCTCGAACCCGTGTCCCCTGCATTGGCAGGCGGATTCTTAACCACCGCGCCACCAGGGAAGCCCCAATAATGCTCTTTTAATAAATCGTATTGCAGCAACCAATAACCCTGGAATGTTGGTTGACATGTGCCTTATATAAGAGAAAAGACATACCATCGAGGTTTAATTTATTTCCCTAATGTATAAACATGAAGACACTGTGTCAACATTGTTATTAATGAAAGGGATACTTTTTAAAAATAACAGTTTTATTGGGTTATAATTCACATACTATATATTCAAGTATTAAAATACGCAATTCAGTGGTTTTAGTATATTCAGATATGCGTAACCATCACCACAATTTCACATTTTCCTCATCTCAAAAAAAAGCAACCTTGTACCCTTTAGCTATCACCTTCTCTTTTACCCCAAACTCCCCAGCCCTAAGCAACCACTAACCAATTTTCTGTCTTTATAGGTTTCCCAATTCTGAGACTTTAATATAAACAGAATCATATAATATGTGATCTGTGACTGGTTTTTTTCACTTAGCACAATGTTTTCATGGTTTATCCATGTTGTAGCATGTATCAATATTTCATTCTTTTATATGGCCAAATAATATTCCATTGTATGAATTCACCACATTTTGTTTATCCATTCATAATTTGATGGACATGTGGGTTGTTTCTAGCTTTTGGCTATGAGTAATGCTGCTATAAAAATTCATGCGCAAGTTTTTGTGTGAACATATGTTTTCATTTCTCTTAAGTAGATACCAAGGAGTAGAACTACTGGGCCATATAGTAACTCTATGTTTAACTGTGTGAAGAATTGCCAGACTGTTTTCTAAAGTGGATGCACCATTTCACCCTCCCTCCAGCAGTGTGTGAAGGGTTCTGGTCTCTTCACACCCTCACGAATGGTTGTTGCTGATCTATTATGCCCATCCCAGTAAATATAATATGGTATCTCACTGTGCTTTTGATTTGTATATCCCTGTTAACTAATCATACTGAGCATCTTTTCACATGCTTATTGGCCGTTTGTTTCTCTTCTTTGAAGAAATATCTATTCAGATTCTTCGCCCATTTTTAATTGGGTTGTCATATTGTGTGTGTATTCTAGATACAAGCCATTTTCAGATATACGATTTGAAAATATGTTCTACCATTCTGTGGGCTGTCTTTTCACTTTCTTGAGAGTGTCATTTGAAGTACAGAAGTTTTTAATTTTTATAAAATCCAATTTATCTATTTTTCGTTTGTTGCTAATACTTTTGGTGTCATATTTAAGAATCCATTCCCTGCCAAACTCAAGGCCATGAAGATTAATTCCTATGCTTTCTTCTAAGAGTTTTACAGTTATAGCTCACATTATTTTATCCATTTTGAGCTAAGTTTTGTGTATGGTGTGACGTAAGGGTCCAACTTCATTATTTTGCATATGGATATCGAGTTTGCCCAGCACCATTTATAGAAAAGACTATTCTTTCCCTATTGAATGATCTGGGCACCCTTGTTAACCTGAGGCACACGGGTTTAGTTCTGGACTCTCAATTCTATTCCATTCATCTATATGTCTACCCACACTGTCTTGATTAATGTTTCTTCCTAGTAAGTTGTGAAATCAGGAAGTGTGAGTCCTGCAACTTTTTTGTTCTTTTTCAAGACTGTTTTGGCTATTCTAGGTCCCTGGCAATTCCACATAAATTTTAAATCAACTTGTCAATTTCTACAGACACCAGTTAGGATTCTGATAGGGATTGTGTTGAACCTGTAGATCAATTTGGGAAGTATTGCCATCTTAACAATATAAAGTTTCTCAATTGATGAACACAGGGTATTTTTCATTTATATATTCTTTAATTTCTTTCAAGAATATTTTCTAATTTCAGAGCATAAGTTTTATACTTCTTTTGTTAAATGTATTCCTAAGTATTTTATTCTTTTGATGCTATTATAAATGGAATTGTTTTCTTCATTTCATTCTTGGAATGTTCATTGCAAGTATATAGAAATACTATTGATTTTTATATACTGATCTTGTATCCTATAACCTTAATGAACTCATTTATTATGGAGGTAGTACTGGTAGTACTCTAATTCATAGGGTGACCATTAGACTAACTAGGTAATTCTTGCAGAGTACTCAAGTACTCAGGCTGGCACACAGTAGGTGTTAAATACCAGCTATTACTACAAAAGTAATTTTATATATCAAGTGCTTTACAGAAGTATCTTACTATAAAATGTTTATTCAACACTTCTGATGGGCAAAAGTGTGAGTAATACAGTGAGGAAAAAAAAAAAATCCTATCCATAACAAAGTAGCAGCCTTAGAACAGAAACAGATCCTACACATCCCTCAAGTGATTTGTACAGATATCAAATTAAAAGTTCAAATAAGCTATCTTTTGCAACAAACTGGCCTTCACACACTCTTTAATTAAGAACCTCAGGAAGCCATTTACCTTTGAACCATGCAAATGAGGTTTAGCCCTTCTTACCCTTTCAATGCTTATGACTGGACTCTTCCATACTTCTTCTGAACACAGTATTGTTGCAGAGCAATGCTCCCGCACTGCCCTTGTGGTCAAGGGAGAGTTTTGTGACCGGGGAGTTTTATTGTCTTGTAATTACTATCATTATTTTTTTTCTTTCTCTGAAGTCTACTTTATGCCTTTGAATTTCCAAAGAAGGGAAACAGAAATGGGGAGGCAGGGAAGCAGGCAGGGGTGGGGCAGTGGGGATTATAACAGGTAAGATTCCTGCAGGACTTCAGTCTCCGATCCTACTATCCCACAGAAATTTACTAGTATTTTTTAACTAAAACAATTTCATTCCAAATGGCCCTTTAAGCTGAGACATCCGCTTATTGTTTTAAAGCACCATTTAAAAATCAGCCAGGTCCCCTTTTGTCTCAGCAACATTTGCTTTACTTCTAAATAACTTTTTAAGATACAGTTATTTGTTGGAACAATAACAGCCATAACCTGCAAACCACAATTTGCGCCACAAAGTCCAATCTCAGCCCAGATCTATTTTTGGCTTCACAACAGCTAGAGGTAAAGAAGAATTTCATTGTATTGTTCAAGTTGGGTCATAAACAGTCACTGGGGAAAAAAAGGCAAAACAACATAAAATGCTTTATAAACCAAAAATGGGACAAAAGATGAAAAGAGAGTCAGGTTTAAACATGTGCTACATAAATGGAAACACAACTGTGTTCATCTTCAGTCTCAACTTGCCCATTTATGCTCCCACAAAACTCCATTCTTACATCAACTATAATTCGTAATTAACTGATACTGAAATGTATCTGCTTACAAGTCCATCTCCCCTTCCCCCTACCATATAAGTCTCTGAGCTTTTCAAGGGCAGAGAAGTCATATAACTGAACAGAATTGTAAATTTGGGCCAGAAGTAGGATGTGAGCAACATGGGGCATTTCCATCCCACCCAAACACAACCTATCCCAGAAGTTCTTGAGAATGGCTTTATTTTGCTTCTACCCCTCTGTGTAATTCAAAGGCTAACAGAGAGTTGACATTAGTTCTTCTTTAAGTGAAGAAGACTACAGCCTCAGTGAAGCACTGCTCAGATCACCCCATCTTCTGATGAGAAGTGGCACAGCTTGTAAGAGAAATGACACAAAACAAAATAAAATTCTTTAATTACCAGAACTGATCATTAGTAAATTAAATCTATTTTATTTAAGTTTTAGCTAACCTACCTGATAGACAGTATACCTCTAAAACTTCACCCTTCTGAAGTGTTGAGCCTTTTTAAACGGGACCAAATAAAAGTGATGTTCTCAGTATTCATCCAGCAAACCTGGTGGAAAAGCTAACCCATCTGAGCAAATCAGAACATAAGTTTCCAATTTTCTTTTCCAAATTAGAGTTACTTTCCTCTAACCTTGTTCTGCTGCTCTAGGCTTCTGATTAGGTGGGGAAAGGGAACAAAAATAAAGGGAAAAGCAACTTGTTCAGTGATCAAGAGATGCACCAAATTTCCATTTATCCAGAAGGACTCAAATCACCAGAATTTTCTTGATTAGGACCATGCAATGATGACTGATATTTACAAATATGTTCCTAAGACATTAAGTTGCTCAAATGCCTTTGAAATTTCTGAAGGAAAATTACGTTCTAAAACATTTTAGTGACAGGATGTTAAAAAAAAAAAAGTAGCATGAAAGTTCCATGTTTCTCTCCATCACCCATGAGAAGCATCACCAACCAAGAACTGAGTACCGTTCTGAGCCAGACCTATGTCTCAGAATCCTTCTTACCAGACCAAACTGGAAATAGAGACATGACCTAGAACCATAGAATAAACAGGGTAAAACAGTGGTGAACTTAAGACCTGGAGTCAAAAAGGCCCAAGTTTAAATCTTAGTTATGCCACTCAAAAACAAAGTGGTCATACAGCCTATCATCCAAAAAGCACCAGTTTTGAGAGTGACACAGAACAACAGACAAAAACTGGGGCTATCCCCGGCCAACAGGACATACGGTCACTATACTCAAGCGATATGGACCTTGGACAGGTTACTTAATATTGAGTCTTGGATCTACATCTGTAAAATGTGAAGAACAGGGTACAGAATTAAACCTTCAGTAACTATAAATTGCTTTCCTACCTCCTTTCAGCTGTATAACCCTATATTCTATGGTGCTAACCCCGAGAGTTCAGAAAGTCTAAAAACATCACACAGCCTTATGAAGGGAAACATCAAAGAGATGAAATGCCAACCATGTGAGAGAGGCAGGATAATTTTTTAATCCACATAATTCTTTTTTTTAATTAGACTTTTCACTTGTAATTTTTTTTAACTTAATTCAAATTCTGATACTTGAGCAGAACTAATCTCTCAGCACTTTGTTTCCACAGCTTTGCTTTTCATCGCTTCATAAAAGCACTCATCTCACTGTATTGCGATTTTTTTTTTTTTTTTTTCCTGGTTATGCCTGATGCCGGACTAAGTGCCCCAAGAAGACAAGAACTGCTTCAGTTCCTGTTATCGTCAATGTTGGGAGCAGTTCCTGTCACATAGTATGTACTCTATGTTGGCTGAATAAATGATCACTACTTTAGATTCATTAGCCAGCCCTAAACCCACAGTTCATCCTCAACCCACAAAGACAGTCTATAACTACCTATGTCCTTACCTTTTCCTATCTGAGTTTTCATACTCCTGAGGAGTACCAGCAATCCACAATGTTTCTTCTCTATAGAGAAGAAACACCTACTTCCCTAGAGGGAATCCATCTTGAAATCCAACTACGGTTTTAGGCTTTTAGAAAATTCCCATTTTAAATCTTCATTCAGATGCTCCTGATCCTTCACACAGATTACTAAACTAACTCTTCATTCAAGTAAAGACAAAACTGACTGTCCCAATACCAGATTTATCTCCACCCGTTTCCTCTTCTTTTTCCCTACCCTGAGTGAACTCTTTTCATCCAATCAAAACTACAGGGCCTCCCCCGAGAAATTAAGGTACACTTGACAAAGACAACTCTCCTTATTATTGGAGGATCAGAATCCAACGGAAAAAAAAAAAATTAAAACCAAAGCAAATAAATACAGTCCCAATTCGACGCACTGAAATGCCTTCAGTGGTAAGATGGTTTTAAAATGTGACGAAGCCCCAGGAGTCCCTAAGGCATTTCTAGGGTTTCTTTAAAAAAAAAAAAAAAGTGTAGTCAATCACAGAAGTGCTTGCTTTTTCTCTGCACCGTTGCCCCCAGACTCAGACTGCTCTCAGGACTGGGGGTTTCAAGGCAAAACAATGAAGCATCTGACAACCTCAGAAGGTCTGAATGACATTCTGGAAACAAACTTCAATTTGGGCTGCTCACTGAAGTACAGCCAAATCATGATACACTGCCCACCTTGAGCTTGGAATATACTCTAGGTGAGAGTCACAAATTAGGCACTTTGTATTCAAAAAGACTTCTCTAAGCTAACAGATCAAGAATAGTCATTAAAAAGTTCTCCTGCATGTTTCCTAAAAGCCAGGAAAATGTACCTGGCAAATCCTCACCCACTACCACAGTAAACAACCTGTGACTGCTTGACAGAAATATAACTTTTATTTGGAAAGAAAAAAATTCACTCTAGCAACAACAAATGGTTCTTATCCCAAACGAAATAACAACAGTAAGATGAAATATTAAAGGTCTGTTAAAAGAGAGTTGAAAACTTTTGAGATTTTCACTGTCCCTCCTCCAGAGAGTTTCTCTTGCTCCACAAAAATAATTTTAATCAGATGGAAATAGGAAAAAAAACTGCCAACAGAAAGAAGTGTAGTTTCAGTGTGAGTACAATATTAAATGTCCTAAAAGCAGACAGTTCCTCAATAACGTAGCTTCAATAAAAACTTCCTAAACCCTTTCCTTTTTTGTTCCTTTGAGAAAATGGTGAAGCAATTTGCATTTACAGCTTAGTTCCTGTTTCCAAAATACCCCTTTAACTTTTTCTTTTCTCTTTTTATGGTAGGTATAAATAGCACCAAATTGTCAAATCACAGCTATTTTGTGTGCTACCTATACAAATAGGTCTGATTTCTGGCCAGCCATAAAACAATTACTGCCGAATTCCTCTGGCTCTTTGAAATCAAGCTTGTCCACAGGGCTTCAAAGCTAGCTTCCAGGACTTTTCTTGGGGCACTGCAGAAAAACAACCTCAACAGAAACACAGAAGATAAAATGTTCCCACTCCTATAAACACACAAAGACATAACTATAGAAGTAAAACAATTCGGCAGCACTGTGGTGGGGTTTCTTCCCCCCAAGGGACTGTAAGATGGCCAAGTCCTCTGAATTATTTTTTAGCGATGAGAGTCAACTAGAATTTCTTCCCCGTCATGCATAGGGCATTTCCCCACTTTCAAGCCTCCAAAAATTAAGAATTACTTTGCTTTCAGAGAAATTTTCTGATTTACTAGAATAACATATCCCATGGGAACACACTGGGATGGAACGAAAAGTTCAACTTCTTGAGTACATAAATAACTATACAGCGCAGTATTTATTCAATGTTGCAAAATGCATTCAAGCTGGAAGCTCTTTGTATAAGGTTAAATCTGGTCAGAATATCAAGTAGAGGAACTTTATGGGAGATTGTATGTTTTGACTACAAATTAAAAGGACTTTATTATCACATGGCTTACGAAAAGTCACTACAATTATAAGTGGGATGGCAGATACAAATACCTAATATACATAGTACACACATGTGCTTGGAGTACCAGTCAGCCTATTTCCTATTAAGCCACAGCAAAAACAGTACACACGTCTATTACAAGGAAATAAATGCTAAGTTCCATTAGAGAAACTTACAATTGGGCATCTTAGAGGAGTGGCAAATGTGACATGATTATAAAATCTCCCACTACTCAGGTTCATATAATAAAATTGTATTAAGGTTGACACAAACACACATACATACACACACACTCATACCTATACCTATATATCTGCACCAAAAAGAGAAGACATTACTTTTTTAAAAATTCTTCCTACCAGTGGCAGCATGCCAAATCAGTTTTTCCTTAACCCAATATTTTTAGCAGCTCTATCATAATATGCCAGTTAAGTGGGAAAAGTATTTCGCAGAATAAGCAGTTGGCAAACATGTGATTCTGAATTAAAAGTATAGACGATAGTCTCCCTGTGTATATGAAAGGAGATCATTTCATATGTTGCATAAATAGTAAAGACTACCTCTGTACCCAAAACCTGCCTCTTATTTCTTTTTCTCTTTACCACTTGTAAGAATCAAGCACTTTTAAAATATTAATCCAGATCTGATTTCAGCACCCTTCCACGTTCTTATCCAGGGAACCACTTGTACATATTTCTCCAAAGACAGAGAGCCATGTTGTTTTTTTAAAATCTACATAATAAATCAACTCTTAGTAGTACATAGATGAGCCTTCTCACTATAACCGGAAAACTTACCACTCAAAATTAGAGCCACCTGTTTACATCTCTGATCTCAAGTACACAGCTTTTATCTCGTAGGTCAAATCTGGCACCTAACATTGGTACTAAATTTCCTCATAACAACGTGATGGTGTAATCTCTCACATTTAATTATATTTTTCCCTCTGAATTTTTTTTAACCCAGGCCAAATGCATCAACATACAACAAAATTCTCAATGTGAGTGATAAAAATGCATTAAAAGTAACCTTTAATCCATGCTATTAACTGATTTTATTCTATTTTGGCACGTTTGAAGTAACTCATCTAAGGATTAGTTAGGCTTTTCTACACTTCTTTTTATCAGGACTCTACCATTCTTGATTTAGTTTTGAGAGAAAAGGGTTTGCAAAAACTATAATAATCTCACAGCTGGAGATGGCTGGAAAGTCCGTTAGTACTCATTGTGCCCTTAATTTGCAGGAAGCCTTTGTGCTCTTCTGCTCCTCGTTTTACATGCTGAGCAGTTTTCACTGATAAAGTACTTATAGACCAGTTATTCTAGATTAATGAAAAGCCCAGTAAAATTTTATGTAAAATGGCTGTGAACTTTCTCTTTAAAATTCTGAAATGTACCTGCAGTCTTGATTGCATGAAAATCTTAACCCTGATAATTTGCCCTCAATAGTTTTCATGTGAGTGGGAAAAGGCAGTCCTAAAATTTTCAAGAAGTATTATTTTTCAAACAGAGAAGGAATCCAAAATTTTAGACTATGAATTCAGATTGAATGGCTGAAGCCTCAGGGCAAACACACTGATTTAATCACATAGCAGTAGGTTTCAAAATCGTGCCCTCTTCAGCTTGAACAATAAAGTATTTCCCTGCCCTTTAAACCTATAGTAATAATGCAAATGCATTATACAAAAGGAACCCAACATCGTTGGGATTTTTAACATTATGACATCAATTTCGGGAGTACATGGCCTTGTTCTAATTTTACACTTACCCAAAATGAGATTTTAAAGTCAATGACTTAGTAGTTCCTCTGAACTTCAAGCCCCAAAAAGGACATCTAAATATCCAATTATAATGGAGTATAAGTCAAAGTCAACTTTCACAATTTTCAGAATTCCCTAGAGGTCTTCAGATACAAATGCAAAGTCTAACTTTGAAAAGTAGAAGTTGAAGTTTTTAAATCTGTCTGAATATAAGCAAAAATGTTGAGATATGTCACATTCCAAGACATGAAACTGTTTTTGTAGTAGAGTGCTAAAATTACTCATTTTCTGCTACACCACCTTCCTATAATTCAGAAGTTCAAATCATAATCATAGAGATCCATATCTAACACAGCAAGTATATCACTTATATCTAACATAGTAAGTGTATCTGCAAAGTAGAAATGATAGTGTCTGAAACTAACAGGGTTAAACAATTTCTTTTGTGAGGCCACAGGCAAAATCTACAGCAGCTGTCTAACTTTGCCTTTAACGATCATAGCAAAAGCTCAAGGAAGTGATCCAATACAGCGCTGGTCTTTAGTAACCAGATCGTTTCTATTTCATTTTCAGCCAGAGGAATGGATAATGAAAACAAAATTATTCCTCAGTCAAGTTTACTTGACAAGCTAATTTTACCAACTTTTAACTTTTATTCACATGTATAGCCGTAAGAGCTGTTCCTTTTTTGTGTGTAGACAACCTTAATAATTTTTAAATACTGGCTACACAAGATAAACTTCAGATGGCTATCACTTCTTTAAAGCCACTTGTAAAAACTACTGGAAAACTTTTTAGCTATTCAAGGACCAGTACTGAACTAAAAAAGAAAAGGCAAACATTTAGTCATTGCTATAAACTGTTGAGCCACAGAGCTTTGATTCTATCAGTGAAGACTGCAGAATTCATACCATTTTTATATGACCTAAAACAAGTTTATATTAATTTTTATAAAAGAAACAAACTCAATTCCTTAAGGATTACAATTTTCCACCTAAAGCTACTGACGTTGTTTAAAACAAACAAAAATGCTCTCTCATCATATATCATCATTCATTTATTATCAATATATCCGAGATGCCTACTCCTGAATTCTTCTCTATTTAGCCTATGGAAAACAGGTATTTCAGACTTCTAACTAATCAGGACTTACAGATATTTATTTTAAATAGAAATTCAACATTTTCCATAAACTAATTTTGTGAAGAATGTGAATAAGGGAAACAAAGTAATCAAATCAGTGACCCAACAAAGTTATGTTATCACTCTGGTTAATAACCACAGGGTCACACGAGAAACTCCAAAATAATTTTAAACTAAATTATGTAGGAACAGGCATGACTGCAGCATTCCCCATTTCAATATTTACAGTGTATAAGTAAATGTATTGTTTTATTTAAGTTTGCATAAAAAACAATTTTTTTCTAAAAAGCAATCTTAATCCAGTATTTAAGATATAATTCCAATCCTGTGTGCTTCTACAAAGGTTTGACCCAAAGCAATTTTAGTTAAATTTTAGGCTTATATATATTTATGCTACATGCCACAGCTAAGAGATAATGATTATAAAAATACCTGATATACTTTCTGATTATAACAGATCCTATCATTGTACACTATCTCAATTAGGAGAAATATGGCTTCAATTATTTAACATTTGAAAATGACTACTAGGTGTTGGTTCCCTAAAGGAGGAGAATTAAAACAAACAAAAAACATCTATGAACTAAAATATACACACAGGGCTTCCCTGGTGGCACAGTGGTTAAGAATCCACCTGCCAATGCAAGGGACACGGATTCGAGCCCTGGTCCGGGAAGATCCCACATGCCGCAGAGCAACTAAGCTCGTGCGCCACAACTACTGAACCTGCGCTCCAGAGCCCGCGAGCCACAACTACTGAGCCCACGTGCCACAACTACTTAAGCCCGCGCACCTAGAGCCTGTGCTCCGCGACAAGAGAAGCCACTGCAATGAGAAGCCGGTGCACCGCAGCAATGAGAAGCCCGTGCACCGCAGCAAAGAGTAGCCCCCGCTCGCCGCAACTAGAGAAAGCCCGCGCGCAGCAACGAAGACCAAATGCAGCCAAAAATAAATTAAATAAATTGTTTTTAAAAACTGATACCACCTTTTAAAAAAATAATAATAAAATAAAAATAAAATATACACACAAATGAGTACTCCTGAATTGACATATATATGAATGTCTTGTTTTAAAAAGTAAACCTCAAATACTGGGTTAATATGAGTCACTTTCAGGGATTTAAGCCATAAATTCTTCAAATAAAATCAAATAAATTGGTTTGCAAGTAATTAACGATGGGACTTCAATAATGTAAAACTATCTCTGTATATTTTCGATGGCTCGGGAACTTAACGGGTTACGTTCAATATAACACACTTAGTGGGTCTTGGAGCCCACTGCCTGTAAAAATCTCCCATGGAGATTCCAGACCACCCATTGAAAACAGTACAACATTACTGCCTCCAGCAAGAAGCTGCTACATAGGACTGGTGATTCAAGTCTTTTAAATACTATTTTATTGAGGGATTGTGGGAGGTGGGGGGAGGGGGAGAAGGGGGATTCATGAGTGGATGGGGAGGAAAACTCAGACACAGAAAAAACAGTAATTTCTAAAGCAGAGGTTCCTACGGTACCCCCCCTTCCTCATGCCAGGCACCCCCTTTTTAAACAGCTACATAAACAAAGTAATAAGTGCTCAGTCTCAGAGAGAATTACATTATCCTCCATTTGAACAGGCTAGAAAGTACTTTTATTTGAAAAGCTGCTTCTCCTCTGCTATAAACAGTTTTACTCAGCACCAATTTCAGACAAGAGAAGATGGCTAGGGAGATGGGAGGTGGAGTCGGGAAAAATTCACTCAGTGTCTTTCAATGCCTTCAATAGTTGATCCAATAAAGATCCCTCAGAGAAAACTTTAAGTCTATTTTTTTCTTCCATGTAAGCAAATCATACAGGAGGGCTTTTCTTTTCTAGGGTACTGCACCCTGTCTCTTTAAATTCCAGGCCTGCCCCATTTCCCACGCATTCAATGAAAGCAACACGTTTGCTGGCCTCCAGCCCACAATGTCAAGTAGTTTTCTTGCTATTGAATTTCAAGATTATTCTTTTGGATCATTTGCCCTTTAGTTTTAAGCACGCCAAAGCAAAAATAATGTCTTTCTACAATAACATAAAGAAAACTCTGAGGTCTTTACAAGTAGAGAACACCTTGTCCTTTAGTTCCCCTTTCACTGCAAAATATGCTCCCACTCTATATGCTCCAAATAAGAGCCAGTTACACATTCTCTTGGTCGACCACAGCTTTGTCTGTCCTATAATAAAATTCTATGAGTATATTTATTTAATTTAGTGCCAAATTGGGAAGCTCTAACAATCTGCAATATTCTAACCAAGTCTTCATATTGTTCAAACTCTCAAGTCTTCAGCTTGGTCCCCTGAGTATTCATTTAAAACAGGTTTTAAAACAAGTACTTTATTTTCTATATCTGCAGTTAAGACATCTACATAAGTTAATTTAATAAGAACAACAGCAAGCAAATATGGTGAGTTGTAATCAAGGTGCCGAAGAGTATATTTTCCTCATTCTCATATACACCTTAATCCTGAAGAAAGGAATCCAGGTGACTATGAATCCCATTTACCATTCTCAAAAGGAATAGAAATAGTTAAGTAAAAATTTATCAGCAGAACTAAATTAAAGCCCATGAAATATAATGTTATTTCAAATGCTACCCAACAGAACTAAAGTGGCAACCTTATTCAAGTAGCAAATAAAGAAATGCTCAGATTACAAACATCAATTTTTATATTTTATATTCTAAGGCAGAATTAATCTGGCTAACTATAATTTATGAATTTTGTAAAAGCATCTAATGCTAAAGGGAAAACAGATTTGTTTTTATCTGACATATAGTTTTGCTATGCATCTGAGCATAGTACACTTGTAATGCTTATTTCTTAATGTTAAAATAAAGACAGATGTTTTCCCATTAATCATAATATAATGGACTTAATCAGATAAACTTTAGATTGCAAAGAGACCTTTTAAGACAACTAAAATTAACTCCCTCATTTTGCAGAAATTATTTCTTTTAATTGTATTTAAGGAATATTCATATCAATCTATCTGCATTGTATATAAAAAATGAAAATTAAAATGTAATTTCATGTTTTAACTTTCAGTTATTTTTGTAGCCTATATATAAAACAGTATTGAAACCACTTTAATACTAAATAGTATTTGTGTTTATGCAATTATGCATCAATTCTCCATCCAAAAAGGACTACTTATTTCCCTGCCCCAAACATTATTTTTGCCTTGGTTTTGGTAGTTATTTTTGAACTTTTTCTCAAAATTTAATGTTTAACTTCCAAATTATATACAAAGACTCACAAGCTAGAAGTGGATCTTTATTTCCAACTATAGACCCTATTTATTCCTAACACTATCGCCATATATCTAAACATAATGAGAGTCCTTTCATTTGTAGACAATTTTTAAAGTCAGATGTAGGCTCTGGAAATTTTTCTACCACTATACATCAAGATAAACGTATTAATCAACAAAGTCATACTTATCAAAACTCCACAGGTAAGAAAGGTCAAAACTTCTCAAAACATTCCTAAGTACTCCAAAAATGTATGCTGTACTGAAATATTAAACACAGTTGTCTTTCTGTTACAAAGAAAAATTTTTGTGTGGCATGTACGTATAAATCAGGTTAATCTGATTAATTTTACACCTTAACACAACATTAATTGTTAAGAAAGGTAACATGATTTACATCCTTCTCTTTAAAGGTTACTTACAATCAACTTATGAAATATTTATGCATATATTCATAGTAATACTAAAAGAAAACACTAAGAATGACACGGTGGTTAAATTTCAAATAACAAAATGTGAAAATGTTCCTTGGGGAAGACATTCCTGTTTATGTTCCAAATGAGATTACATTTTTAAAAAACTAAAAAGCTTATTATAAACACATCCTTATGTACATTTAAGTATCTAGTTTAACTTTCATATAAGTAATATGTAGCATTCAAGAAAGCTTGAAAAATCCAACAAATTTTACTGATGACAAGAATTTCCTGACATCCCACCTCCCAGAGATAACTTCTGTAACACTGTGCGAAGTATTTTCTTCCCATCTTTTCACTGATGTATTTTTATCTGTCATACAATTCTCCAAATGTGGGTAAAGATGAACAACTTTGAACATTCTGGTATAAAGAAAATGGACTAAATCCTGCTAAAATCAATGATCATGATAAATCAAAAAAAGAGACTCCACAGAAAGATATTAAGTAGCATTAACTACAAACTACTGTGTAGCCTTTACAACATAAGTATATTCTCATTTATTTGCTGCTCTCTTTAAAATGTTTGCATATGTGTATTTTTGTATAAGTTAAATCCTTGGCTCTAGTCAGTCACTTGACAATTCCCTTTAACAAGTTGTAATGATAACAAGAATTATTTTTCTTTAACCTAAAAGTTATGCAGCATGCTGCAAGTAAAGACTGAAAGAGTACTTGCTTTTCAAGGCAACTTCAATTAAGCATCTGAATTATTAAACAGAAAATCCTGCAAGTATGTTGAGTGATCAAAGATTTGACATACTTTCTTCTAACCTGTTCACATGATAATGTAAGCCCAAGTCCCTAGTTATTATTCTATTGATAATAGAAACACTAATAGTTATCTGAAACATGATACTTCAAAAAAGCAAAACAAGTGACAAAATTTCAAGGTCTGGCCTATGTTATATGAAATTAAAAAAAAAAAAAAAAGTCAGTCAACTTTCAAGAAAAAACCCCAGTGATCTAATGACCTGTTCAAGAGCCACATTTGAAGGAGAAGTTTCAAATAAACACAGAGTCTCATGAGTTCTTGGACTGCCCCAACCTACAAGAAGTAGTTGATAGTTGATATAAACGGCACAAATATAGTCAGAAAGTAACTTTTCATAACCAAAACTTAACCACCTACTTGGTGAATTACCCATGCTATCTTCTATTTCTCTGATATTCAACAAGTCTTTTACCCATTCCACTGTTCACACACCATTTAAATGGTAAAATTCCAATATACTGAAATTCATATCAACATTTTGTTTTTTTTCAAAAAATCATTCTCCAAATTACTACGTTTACGAAAAGTGAGCAATTAAACACATGAGCACATGCCTATTGCCTAACATGATAACCAATATACAGTTGATATGTAATAAGTGGTAGTTATTTCATCGTTATAAAAACACTAGATCAATGACACACTCAGAATTTATCCTTTTTTAAAAACTAAGGAAAAATAATATTTCAGAGCTGGAAAAGCCCAAACACAGAGCTTACTCAGTCCAAACACAACCCTTTTACCTCCCAGGCCAGGGCCTTTCCTGCTGCCCTGCTAAATACTGCTCCTACCCGTTACTGGAATACATCTGACTCCTATTTTTAAAGGTAAAAGGCTAGTTGTATTTCATGGATTAAGTAGTAAAAAAATGATAGACCTGGCCAAGTTGCTCAAATTTGTGTCCAGCTTTTAAACAAGCACTTGGAGTAGGTAAGAAAGTATAAGGGAGAAAAGATAGAAGAGGAGAAAAATTCATTTTTGCCTATAACTAATAAGCTAAAACCCGTTCTAGAAAATGTGATTCTCAGCGGACACAATGTTTCCTGCTGAATTCAAGTGGTGGTTCTGTTTACACAAAGCCAGTTATTAGAGGTACAGAAGAAATAAGTTTCAGAAGACAGAGTAATAATTTATCATTTAGAAAAGGGGATGCTTAAATCAAGATTCTCAAACTCTTTCTGACTTGTGATATCCTCTTTGATGTTATATTCTTGCCCAAAAAGTCTAATGTCTATAGACTACATTGATGAAAGGTATGAGTACTATCCACAATGATAATATATGTTCCATCTCCTTGGATGTGTAACTCTAATGCAACACAGCAGGAACAATAGATACATACACAAGGAGAGGTGAGCGCTGGACTGGCTGAAACATGTAATGCGTGCCTGGTGCTCCACATGATGAGGAAAGTAGCTGCCCACTGCTCTGTGCTACTTGTGGACACAGGTAGGAAAAGTCATAAAACAAGCATCTCTGACAAGACAATCTGGCGCTATGTCAACATTTTGCATAACCTATCCCACTAAAAGCAACCAAATCCCAATAGCCTGACTCTCTGTTTTTCAATAACAGTCAGTACAAAACAGCTGCTTATATTATAGGAACAAGGAAAGAACTCAAACGAAAAAAAAACATTTTGTAAAATAGAAGAATACTTCTTCAACACAAAGAAAGCTTTCATTATGCAGCAACTCGTATGAATGGAGTATTTCGGGTAAAAGGTATGGATGACATGAAGTCTACAATGAACCTTGTTTTTAAACACTCAAAAAAAAAAAAAAAAAAAAAAACACTCAAAATGTTACAAATGCTTACCAAAATAAATAGACACCTGGAATAATGTGACATTAATCTTCCCCAACACCACCCTGAGAGGAAAGGGGAAGGAGAGCATAAAACCTATCTGTAAAAATTAAAGGCATCATGCAGACTAAATTTATATCCAGAAACATTAAGAGGAAAGTAAATCTCTCTACTGTCTAGGCCACTGTTATTATATTAATATTTTAGGAAATTGTTAATGTATATTTTGCTTTTAAAAATCAATACATGCACATAACATTTGGCCTGGTATAGATGGGAAAATAACCAACTAATGATTTCTGCTGGAAAGGAACAAAGAAAAAAATTCATGTTTGGCAAAATTAAATATATTAAAATTTATTTGGCTCTGAGAATATCAATCTTCTAACATGGGTAATAACTAATTAAATTCAACTGATCTTTATAATCACTTATGAACATTATTTTAAATAAATGGCCCTCAGAATTAAGTTCAAGATAACCCATAATTTTCTTTCATAAAAAAATGATGGTGCCTTGATTTTATCCAAAAAGTTAATCGTTAACTACTACGTACCAACTAAATCACACCCAGATGCTAGCCTTATCTTTTTAGAAATTCCATGATAAACGGAATTGAGGCCTTCTTCAGGCCTCAGTCACTACAAACTTAACACACTTAAGTTCAAAGGATTAGGTCACGCAACATTATTCCTTAACACAATGTTCTGCATCCTTCAAGGAACTGCAATCTTATGACGGAGGGGGTACAACATATCAGGGAATACCTACCATTCCGTCACAATTTTTCCTAATGATTTAATCTCAAAGGAAAACCTTCAATTAATCCATAAAATGAATTTGATTTTGCCTGAAAGTAGCTAGAGAAGCTCTTCCTTTTAAACAGTACCTACCATGGTTACCACCACTTAATTAAGTCCTAGATCATGTCTACAAAAGCAGCTATGGCTGAACATGTGTCTGCTAATATAAGTGAATAATTACTCAGTGTTTCAAAAGTAAACATTTACCACCATTTATTCCTAGTTATCTTTGCACCAGCATACTTCTGACTCATTGTGTCTACATGCAAGATCACTTCACATTTCTAGGCTTCCGATTAAAAGTAAAATGAGAGGGTAAACAAAGATGAAGAATCTCAAGTGTCCTTTCCAGCTCTGAAAGACACAAGCACACTGAAGGCAGGGACCTCCTCTTTCTGTTATTTACACCTCCCCCGGTCCTTTCACTGTATCCTACACATATGAAGCCTATTGGTTAAGCACATTACCATGCCCACAAATTATATTCTTCAACAAAACCCCAAAACCAGACAGGAAAACAAAATAAAACAGATCAATTTGACAAAATTAAAAACTTATGTATGACAAAAAGATACCATACATTAGGCTACAAGAAACAGAAACAAAAATGGGACGTTTTCCACACAAATAACAAAGGATTAACATCCCACAGACAAGAAAAAACAAACATCCCAATCTTCTTTTTTTTTTTAAGACAAAGGATATAAAAAGAAGTCAATAAAGAGGAAATCTAAATGGTCAGTAAATATATAGAAAATGTTTAACCCCGTGAAGAAGCAGAGAAATGCAAATGAAAACAAAAAGACACCGTATTTCAACTAATATCAAAAATAACAAATCTTAAAATATCCTACATTGGCAAAGATGTAGAGAAAATAATACTCATTCCCTGACAGAGTATGAACTGTCACAACTACTTTGTGGAGCAATCTGACAATGTCTAATGCAAATGGAAACACACACACAACTGGGATTCTAGGCCTATATCCAAAATCTTTTTCATTTGTACAAGGTAACAAGTACAAAGACAGTCACTGCACAGAACAGAAAATGACCTATATAGTCCTTAACAGAAGAACAGAAAAGTAAGCATAGAACATATTCCTACAACAAAATACTAAGCAGAAAAAATTAAAGGGAATGAGTTGGCTCTCTAAAGATGAAATGGCAAAAGGTTCAAAAACATATTGAGTAGGGGGGAAAAGCAAGATGCAAAATTATTGACTCAAGGAAATGTTCTAGAATTAAATAGTAATTTCTGCACAATCTTATGAATATACTAAAAAAACAATGAATTTTACACTTTAAAGGGGTGAATTTTATGGTATATGAATTATATCTCAGTTGAAAAAAATGATTCACCCAGTATGATACTCTTCATGAAGATTTTAAGACACAATATACTACTACCTGTAGCAACATAAATGTGCAAATGTACATAAATAGATAGGAAAAAGGCTGAAGAGTTGGAAGAAAAGGTTGGGAAATATTTAAACACTTGAGCCACATCTATAATACTTGATTCCCTAAAAATCAACAAGGAATCAAACATGATAAAATGCAAACATCTGTTCATTCTTGGCAGTGGGGATTTGAATGTTTGTTCTATCATTCTTCCCTTTGTATTTTCCTATACCCACCCCCTTTTTTTTTGAGAAATACAAAAAGGGCACAAAACAAGCATATCACAAACAGCAAATGGTAAATATATAAACACAAAGAGATATGTGGCATTACTAATCAAATAAATGCAAATAAAAATGAGGTATCATTTCATGCAGCAGATTGGCAAAGATAAAAAAAAAAAAATCTTTTAATCCCCAGTATTGGCAACCACGTGGGGAAATGGGCAGTCTCCCAACTCCTAGGGAAGTATAAACTGGTACAATCTTGTTGAAGGGAAGTTTGGTAATGAATATCAAAATGTAAAATCTATATACATAAAGAAAGTATTGCAAAAACCATAAAAATGAATATCAAGGATGTTCATCATAGCATTATTCATAACAAATTAAAACTAAGAACAATATAAATGTTCAAATAAATAAATCTATATTTAATGTGATACCATCAAATTCAGCTTTAAAAAAGATATCCCATCACATACCATGAGGGTAGGAATGCTCATCTGTGTTTCATCCCCAACTCCTAGAAGTATTCTAGACACATAATAGGAGCTCCAAAAAACACTTGTTGAATGAATTAATGTTAAAGTTAATTTATATTTGTGTGTATACATAAATATAAAAAGATGCCTACCAAAATATTAATTATGGTTATCTATGAAGAATTTTCAGGTAACTCCTTCTTTATATTACTATGGTTTGGTTTTTCTACGGTGAACACATATGTATAAAATACAATTTTCATTTGCATGTAAAAAAATTAATGTTTGCATTCTTCATAAAAGCTGAATTGTACAATTGTGCAATGTAATTTCTCAATTTCTATGATCTATAACATAACAAAAACTTGTCAATTACCTGTAATACCATCAGTGGGAAATTATTTATGCAAAAACTCTTTTCAGACAAATCATATTCCCAAAAGTGAATATAGCACTACAAACAAGAATAAGGAGAACCACAAAATACAAGAGAATAGAAGATTAAAGCATTAAAATATACATTATGAGGAAAAGAAAGAAGTAAAGACACTCTGGCCACACACACACAAAATAAAATGTTTTAAAAGAATATTAATTTATATCACTGAGACAAGAGAACCTCTCCTTCTACACGTTAGCTGCTTCACTGAGTAGTGAAAACATAAAAACAAAAAGAAAGTATAAAAACCAAGGGGAAAAAACCCACAGAATTCTATATTATTTCCATTAGGACAGTGTGAAACATTGTTTTAGAGATCAAAAGTATCCTGAAGTCTGGACAATAAAGGTTAAAGTCCAGTAAGTTCAGTAACATATCGAGTCCTTGTTTAATTACATAATTGCTATAATTGTGTTTAACAATTCCCCCCCATTCCCAAATATCTAAACTTTCCAAGTTCTCTTTTGAAGACTTAAGTCACTAAGAGATAAAAAACAAAAAAAGCTCCACATCTTAGAACTGTAAAAGCTGTGTTAAGTAGTGGGGATCATCTGTAAGAGATGACCAGGAAAAGAGCTGAAGGGCTAAGGTTGGTCCATGGAAGACCATTAGAAGGAAACTTCAAAGAACAAAGAGAAGGAACAAAAAATCTTTAAAGAAAAATTATGAAACCAACGGATCCCCCTGCCCTATCTACCTCCCAAAGGTACTTCTACAGAGGGTTACCTAAAATAATAGATGTAAAAGGCTTCTGCACCATAAAATGGACAGTAATGTTAACTGTAAAATATGGCCAGTAAAACCAAGTTTGGATTTTCCTTTTAGAAAAAAAAATCACTAGCTAATTGTTACACTGGAATTTAACCATGCAAATACCTTGGAAGATTTATCTTTTCTCTTTCCAGGAAATGGGTATTTTTATTAGCAACAATAATAGCGGTTACAAAGAAAATTAGCTTCCACATAACAGGGCAGTTTATCTGTGCCAGGTTGTAAGTTGAATATTTTATATTAGAGGTTCTCCGAGTACAAGTCTGGGGACCCCAGGATGCCCAAAATCTTTTCCAGGAACTGGCAAAATTAAAGCTATTTTCATAACAACTCTAAGACATTATTTGCCATTTTTACTCTCATTCTCTCCTGAGTGTACAGTGGAGTTTTCCAGAGGCTACATGATGTGTGATAACACAACAGACTGAATAGAAAAGACATAAGCAGACCCAGTTGTCTTCTATTAAGCAAAATGTTAAAGAGATTTGCACACACACAAAAATAAATGATGCCACTCTTCTCACTCTTCTTTTTGTTTTAGAAAATAATTTTTCATTAAAATAGTATTTATATGCTAACCTAATAGGTTGATGGTTGTTATCTTTAAACAAATTAATAAGTAATTTGTTCAAACTATTTCTGGTTAATTTTGAATATAGTCAATATTAATAGATACAATTTACATAGAAATTCCTAACCCTAATTATCACTGTGCAACGATATCTACCCAAGATAGTTCAAGGTCACTTTTAGAGAGCTACATGGTAATCCCTCTCTGAAAGGCAGTAGTGTATATTGGGCCTTTACTCTTGTTTTTTCATCTTAAAAAGTAATAAGTGCTCATTGGAATGCTTTAAATGTAAAGAATTAACATTTATTTTAAAAAATCAAACACTACAAAAAAAAACCCTCATCACCACCAATACCATAGCACCCACTTAAGAAAAAACTATTAGTAAGAGTTTGGTGCCCATTCATGCAGAATTTATTTATTTACACACATACACACATATACTTTTTATCTGTATAAACACATTTTTAAAATGGGATCACAGTGATTTAGCTACTTGCCTTATTTTACCTACCATCTCTTGAACATCTTTCTTTATCTACAAATAGATTTACCCTCTTTTTTAATAGATTACCATGATCTAATTGTACCCAATTGAGGTCCCTTCTATGGCTTGCTTCCAAATGTTTGCTATCAAAATAGAGTCACAAAAAATATGCTGTAACTTTGTGGATTTGTGACACCGTATCTGTTAGAAAATACCTAGAAGTAAAATTGCTGGGTCGATGTGTATAAACATTTAAAATCTTAATAGATTTTGCCAAATGCCCTCCAAAATGTCTGTGCCCAATGTACATTCTCACTAACCACACATGAGATTTCCTCCAGCAATTCAGCTTTTTAATTGGTGAATTATACTTTATGTTGCTTCAAAATGTCAAGTTGTAAAACTGTTCTCACTGGTCATCTTAATTCCATACAGAACTCTACACAAATCTCATTAACACTCACTGAACGTGTCAGTACAGTCACCCATCTTTGTTTTTTCCATAAACCTTTTAAATACCTCAGGAGAGAAAACACTTCAGGTGCACATCGTATTTTCAACTAGTAACCCCTCAAATTTTAGATACCCTGATAAAAAGTTATTCAAATTATTTCAGAAAACTATTTAACACAAATCAGAACTACACAGTAAAGCTGGGCTCAAACACTTAAATCAAAGGAAAGTTATAAGTGTAAATTTATCATGCTTTATCTGCCCACTCAAAGGACTAAGGCTACAAATAAAAAGCTATCAAATCATACCAGTGGCCAAATTAGCTTACAGAAAATAATAAGCAACAGATTTCATATCATAAATGTCAATGGAACAGACTGCAATAGTAAGGATGGCAGTAATTGGAAAGAAAGTTCACTCAAATTCACATCATGCTGAAAATGAAAACATTAATATTTTAAATGAAATGTTTTGAATATGACTATTCATTTCAGTCATAGACTATTATAAATCTTTGATACTAATAAATAAAATATAGTCTTTTTTTTGCAAGTAGATGGTTTTAAAATGCATTATAGTTTGACCTGCCGATTCTGTAATGGCTAATGGCTATTCCAGGCTTCACTATTTCATCAAAATCTTCTTTTAGGACTTTGTGCTAGTAGTTTTAAATTGAAACTGTCCTTAGGACAGAGTAAAACTTTATTAATTCAAGTCCAATTAGCTCAATTCTGAAACTGTATACGTAATTCTCACTGGGCAACAAGTTGAACTTACTGTAATTTCCTCCTCTACAAGTTCTCATAATATTACTGTGAAATAAAGGAAATCAACCTGAAAATCAATTAGCTTTTCCAAACCAAAGATTTATGAAACTAAGAACTCATCCATTTTTGTGGCTTGAGCAGTTCATCCTCAGATCTAAGCCCACTTCTGTTTATCAACTACCGTATATATTGAAAGTGATTTAAATTGTCATTATTAATAGCCATTTACAGTTTACAGTATGTGCATTTCTTGTAACTCAGATTTTTCACAAAACCATTTTTGCAGTTTCTCCCATTTGCAATCCTCCTATTTATAGTCCATAATATCAAAAATATAACACCTTAAAAAAGTATGGAAGTAGACTCAGAAATGCCTGGCATTCTTATTCTGTATTTATTCTTATCATTTTGAAAGACCTTATAAGACAAAAAATAAGTCCCAGGATTAAGTGGCATGTTTGGTGTTACCTAAATTTACAACTAACTATTCCCAATGAACAGAGAAACCTTCTCTTGCAATCTGAATCATGTGTAATTACAGTATGACAAGGTCTCTCCTGGGCTATGTAAGCTGGCATTTTTCCCAGGACTTGTCACATCATGGGAAGCACACATACAAATAAAAATCCAAAAATAAACATTTTGAAACAATGGCTTATAGACTACATAAAGAAACTCCACAGTTGAGAATAAAAATTGAAGAGCCCAACGAACAAGCAGACATCTCTCACTAGAGGCGTCTGAGAAGACATCAGTGTTATCAAGCCACTTACCACACCTAGCAACAAAACTCCCAGGTGTGGGCTGTACAGACACCACTCTCACATACCCTCAGGCTGGACAGAAAATCATTAAGTATGGGAAATAAAAGGAAACCACACACACCCACTGAAGCAGAGAAACAGTGGTGAAATATGGAGAGGTTGATCATCTTTAATTTCATAATGCCAATTTGTTGATTGTTAAGGTGCCTAAACAAAGTTATCTTAAGAGCTACATCTTCGGCCAGCTGGCTTAGTTTTCCTAATATAATAAATATTGCTTTTGTTGTTGTTGTTGTTGTTAAGGGTATTTCATCTTGAAATGTATAACAGCAAGTAGTTGTAACAGTGTGTACAAAGGATCTTAGAAGGTGGTTTCTTTTGTTTAAACTCCTCTGCTGTGGCTCTATGGACACATGGAAAAGGGAAAGCGAGATCGCAAAAAGCATCAGACCCAACCTCACATAATGACAGAAACTTGACAATACTCATCTTCATTACAGTTTGGAGGAAAATTTAAGTATAATATCTCTGGCTATATTCTGATATAAAATGCTAACAAAATCTAAATGTTATTTCCGATAGACCATGCATATCCCTACCCCTCTCTTAGACGCTGGATTCATTTATTAACCATCCAGCAAAGCACATCAAATTCAACTGTTTGAGTTTTCAAGAGCAGCTATAAAACAAACCACTATAGGCAAAACATACAATCCTAAGTCCCATTACAAGAGCTCTGGAAACAAAAATAAGCATTAACATAAACCTCTGCCACCTCTAAGGCACAGAGCATTTCTCCTTTCTTTATTCAAGCCCCTGAATGTTCAATAATTTCCACGTAGCTCTAAGCAGAATGGATTTATTATGATGTTAAGCTAAGAAACTGCAGGAGTTCTAGATGCCAATAAAGATTACGGATCAAATGGAAGATAACTACTAACCATTGTGTCGACTTAGATAAATAAACCTGCTCACAAACAAAGCACCTTATTGTACTTGTACTGTTACCTCCACTAATCCAACTAAAACAACCAGACAGTAGCTTTCCAGAGGCTGAAGGGAACAGAAATGGGGATTTCTCAAACCCTCTTTAAATTTCTTGCAAAATAACACTCTGTTCCTCTTTTTTCAAAACTGTCCTTTATGGAAAATGTTTGGGACCGCAGAGGCTGAGCAGAATTATGCAAACCAGACACCAAGGCTAAAAACCAAGGTGAGGAAGGAATGAAGCAGAAGGCAAGACAACACCGTTGCTCTGAAACTTAGCTTCGACCTTTGCAGGGACTCTCTTCCCTGCAGATCACATGGGGCAGACACTTCTGAACGCTGCTCAAAATCGAATGAGCAACCAAGTGCCATCGGGGAGCTAGGGACCAGTAAGTGCCCCCCCCAAAACCGAACATAAATCCTGACGGTGGGAGGTCGGGGTGGCTAACCCACAAAAAGAAAAGTCTATGACAACTGGTACCTAAAGCCTCATACACAGGGAGGAAGGCAGAAAAGACCTTAAAGACAGGCGACTTCTCAAGACGGAACAATAAGTACATCCCATGCATCCTCTGCTAACAACACAGGTAAATCTCAATTTCTCCAGGTTTAAAAAAAAAAAAAAGGCGCAAGCTGTTTATTCCCTCCAGCCCCGCTCCCCACGCCTCCAAACCCAACAACTAATTGCACCTTCCCCGCAGAACCCGCGGCTAACCCCAGAGGACCGGTGAGGGCTGGCTTGGGATGAATAAACACTCGACACCTGACAGTCCTTTCTCTGCGGTGACTTTCACGGAGCCGAAGTGGCGCGCGCGCGGGCGGGAGCGGGGACCTGGCCAGCGCGGCGCCGCGCACCCCGGTCCCGAGCTACGCCACCGAGCGCGACGCGGGGGGCGGGGAGAGGGGCAGGGGGACCGCCCGGGCCAAGCGATTGTTTCCTCCTCCAGCAAAGACATTTTTTATCAAGCTCCTTTTGTATTCGAGCCCTACCTCTTTTTGGCCTAGGAAAGCTTTCGTGCAAGTGGAAGACGACTTTCTCCACAAAGTGCTGTATGTTACTGTGCTCCGGGCCGCGCACGAACACCATCCAGTCGTGGGTGAAGCCTTCCACGGTGGGTTTTTTCCTCACCTGGGCGCGGTGCCCCAGCTCCAGCTTCACCTGCACGGCACACTGCGGGCAGGGGGGAGGAGAGACAGCCGTGAACAACAGGAAGGCGACCGTTCGACACTGAACATTGCGCCTGACATTTTTTTTCCTCCTTCTTGAAACGCACATAAAAGGAAACGGCGGTGCCCTCTGCATCCACGTTTCACGCGTGTGGGCGCGCACACCCCACACCCCCAAATACACGCCCCCGGGCCCGCATCCACACCCGCCGGGATTGTAACGGAATGTTACCCCCGATCGGGAAGGGGGGTCCGGTTGTTGGGGGGTAAAGAGGGGCGAGCACGCTCATCCACTACAAGCACGACAACGAATGCATCGGAAACAAATTAGAGACAATTAGGAGGCGATGCCCGGGCGGCTGCCCGGCGTGGGAGGGGAAGTAACTGGGACCCCCGAGGGGGGTTCTGGCGAGCCCCCACCCCGAAAGTGCCGCGGCGACAGGCACACGCCGAGGAAGTCTTTGTGTACGTGTGTGTGTGCGTGCGTGTGGAGCGCTGTGCCAGGCGGACTGGAAACTACAGGCAGCCTCCGCCGATGGGCACAAACTCCCGTGCTCTTACCACGGGGTTCGTGCACAACAAAAGTGAGACGTCGTCACACACACACACACACGCCCGCAGGAAAACACGCCGAGGCGTCCATAACTTAAGGTACCCCGCACCCCCCCCCCAGCGAAAAGCCCCACGCGATCGGCGAGGCCAGCCTAAGAGAGCCCCCGCAACACACTTCCAAGAGCCAAAGTGGCCCCAAAGTACCTCCCACCTCCCCCTAAAAATGAAATTCAGAAAGGCAGGGCGGCGGGCGGACAGCCGCCGAGCCCCGACTGCGCACAACCCGGCGCGGGGGCAAAGTTGCGTGCGGCCCCGCCGCTGTCAGCCCGCACACTCCGGCTCACACTCGCGCGCCGCGGAGAACGCACCATCGTAGCGGCCGGCGAGGCTGCTCGCCGCGTCCCCGGACTGTGCCCGCGGCTCCCGGCGGCGGCGGCAGCTGAAATATGGCTGAGTTATTATTCGCCTCCTTCCACCGTGTGTGAGTGTGTGTGTGAGTGCGCGCGTGTGAGCGAGAGTGCGCTTCTTGCGATTGCAAAGAGAGGCGAGGAGGGAGGCGCGGGGGGTGGAGGGGCGAGTGTGTGTTAGTGTGTGAGAGTGTGTGTGTGTGTGTGTGTGTGTGCGCGCGCCGGGGGGGGGAGGGAGGGAGGGGAGCGGAGGCTGAGGGAGAGGCAGCAGCTCCCTGCAAGCCGTACCAACCTTTCTCTAATTGGAACCGCGGAGCGCTGGCGCTGTCTGGGCTGCGGCGGCGGCGGCGCAGGGCGAGGGAGGAAAGGCGGGGGGTGGGGGTCTTTTATTATTATTTTTGCATGTACTTACCGAGCTAGCCATGCCTGGGGGCCCGGAGGTTTGCTGGGGTGTTGTGTGGTACCCCCCTCCCCCGCCCCCCTCAGCTGTAATTCATGAAGAGGCTGCTATGAATGAGAGCGCGCCCAGGAGCGGAGGGTAGATGGCGGACATTCTCTGCCTTTTTCCCCCCGCGTTCGCTTGCTCGCTCGCTCGCTCGCTTATTAAACTCAGCCCCAAAAGCAAAAGCAGCAGCAGCAGCAGCAGCTCCAGGGCCAGAGGATGAGATTCCGGAGCATGCGCCGTGGCGCCTGACACCGGGGCTCCGTGCCTCACGGGGCGGAGGGAGGGCGCGCGGGCGGGGCGGAGCGGGCGGGGAGGCCGACCGAGCGAGCCAGGGGGAGCTCGAAAGAGCCAATCACAGGCCACCCACCCGAAACCCCGGCAGCCCGCACCGCCACACTGGAACGCCTCGCTTAAAGTAACAGGTTCCTGCTGGGGGGTGGGGGGAAGTAGGGAGAAGGGCGGGGAAGGGGCGCTGGAGTAGGGAGAGCGGCCAGCTGGGGAGCCATCCCAGCCCCTGTGTAAACTGCTCTCGCCCTACAATAAAAAACGGATTAAAACTGCTGGAATGTAGCCACTGCCTAGAGCCCCCAGCCGCCGGAGAAGGGGTGTTAAATCAAGTCTTTGGCGTTAGTTAGCACGCTCGGGGGAGGGAGGGGGCTTTCTTTCACTTTCCACCACGTCTTTTTATGGTTTTGTGCTGAAAAGGCAAGAACTCACACCCAAACAAACTTATTTAAAGACAGAGCGAGAGAAATGCCACCCTTACAAACAAGCATCTAAAAGCAGTCGCTGAGAGGGTTATAACCGGCAACAATTCCCTGGCCCCCTTCCCCATCCACTCACCCCCGCCCTTCTGCCACTGCCACCGCCACCGAAAATTTTAAAATGAAATGAACAAGAGAGAGAAGCTAGAAGGGTAGTTCCTTCCCAGGGAACGCCTCCCGCGTTGGTAATCCCCGGCTGGGATGCACCACAAAGCGGTGCCCAGGTGAAGGCGAGATACCTGGGAGTGCTGGGTGCAGACCCTCAGGGACCAGGCTGGGAGTTTTCTTGGGGAGGCTCCCACTCCAGACAGCCTGCTGGGTTGCATAAGAACGTGGCAAATTGTCCTCTAAGGACGCGCGGGGCAACTGGGAGTCTTAAAATAGCAGATAAAGTTAACACTGGCTGTAATGTGCATAAATTGGATTATAATCTTTAGGCGTATTGGTGACAGCCAACGTAATCCATCTCTGGGTATTAATCCTGTTAGGCTCCCGGGTGATAACCAGTCGCAGGAGTGTTCCCAGAGTCGCGCTCCTGCAAAGGTTTCCACTCGGGTTGTACTTGGGCTCGGTGGCCGGGGACAGAGCAGCGCAGCCACGCGTGGGGCGGGGTAGGAGTACTGACTAGCTTCCTTTAGCAACACAGACAACCTTTACAAAGGAAACGGATAAGATCTAGACAACTGATTTGAAAGTGAAAGATGTGTGTAACTTCGGTTCGTTAAAGAAGGATCTTCTTTGCCCTCATTCCTTTTTTGCTCTCTTTATCTTTTTCCTTTTCTCCCCTTTTTCCTACCTCCCAACTTCTTTCTGAATCTTTCTCTTGGCTTCATTCTCTTCTCCCTGCCTTCCCTCTTTACTTGCCTCTCTTTTATTTTTTGGCTCAACTTTCTTGCTTTCTTCTTTTCGTTTTGTCTTTCTTCAAACCACGAAAGCAAGTTGTTTGGGCCCTTGGATTAAAGAGAGCGATATAGGGGGAAGGAGGTTAGCTGGGGCATCCGGGATCCTCGACGTTAATTTGTCAGTTCTCCCAGCTGCTCACGCGAAGATAATCCACATCACATCGGACCGCTTCGGGCCAATTTTAATTTCCAGTGCAAGCCTCCGATTCAAGTGGTTTTAACCCCTAAAACTGATACTCTGCTCTCTCCCACTTACAACCAAGAAAGCTTCTTTTACCTGTGGACCCCGATTCCTCCCACCCTTTTACTGGATTTAGTATATAATGGAGAGAACAGTTGAAGATAGAAACATTGTAATCCAAGTCCAAGAGCTTAGATTTCGCAACTGACCCACATGTACATGGATGCGTGTCATCTTGCAGGGGTACGTGTAGTTGTGTCTGTGTGCATAAGGACTAAGTTTACATACACATTGACAAGCTATGTGTTAGGATCTACATGAAGGGTGGACCTACTTGCTATGCATTATTTAATTTTTAAATAAAATAATCAAACTGGAGAGAAGTCCTTTGGAATAATAAGATGGGAAACTGATGGTTATCTGGATGTGCCATTAATAAAGCCATTTCTTTGGTGCCCTGGTCACATTCACAGGGCTCTGTGTTGCCCTCACCTACTTCCTGTTTCTGCCCAAGCTGGTGAAGTGTATCATGATGGGGTGGGGCTGGAAGAGTCCCTGCTTTGGGGCCACCTGTGCTTTGCTCCTTCTGAATTAAACCTGGAAAATTCCCCCTTTTCCACTGCATTCTTACCATCTTACATGGCCTTTTGCAGGGGAGAATAAAGTAGGAGCTTCCTATATGCCATGATTTAGGGGCGCCAGATAAAGCCCCCTCCCTGAAGAGACCTGCCACATGGCTTACCATTCCTACGGGACACCCTCCTTTCAGGCAAGACATTGAAAGTGACTGCTGAAAAGCAAATGAGGTTCCACATATAAGCAATACCATATGATATTTGTCTTTCTCTGACTTACTACCAGGAGGGAAAGCAGGGGGGAGGGATAAATTGGGAGATTGGGATTGACATATACACACTACTATATATAAAGTAGATAACTAATAAGGACCTACTGTATAGCACAGGGAACTCTACTCAGTACTCTGTAATGACCTATAAGGGAAAAGAATCTTAAAAAGAGCAGATATATGTATATGTATAACTGATTCACTTTGCTGTACAGGAAACTAACACAACACTGTAAATCAACTCTACTCCAATAAAAATTAAAAAAAGAAGCCATTTCTTATAAAGTGGCAACCATTAGGCAGCGAGTCTAGCTTAGCACACAGGTGAAAAAAAAACAATCCATTTTTCGTTTGAGTTGACTTCAGGGTTTGGCTAACTTCTTCCAACGCCAACTGGGATGTCTTGGGATTCTCTCTATAACTCGTACACCCGCTGAGGGACTGATGTCTCCTTTCTGAATTATGTATTTGCTGAATTCGGATTTATTACAGGAGTCACCAATAAGCCAGAGAGTCAGAGAAGGTCTTTTCCCATTATTCCTCCTTTCTCAGAGACTGCTTTAAAAACCGGAGGTGTAATTCTCGTTCTCCAGACACTGGAAATATAGATTTCGTCAGTAGATGGCGCACGGAGCCCTTCCACGGACGTCCTTATGTGACCTCTTTGCAACAAAAGGACAAGGAGGGGGAAAAAAGGAAAGATAACACAACCATGAATAATGTAGATTCAACTTTTGGGCAAAGGAATTTATGCCAGTCTTTCGATGTATTATTTATAGCCTATTCTAACAAGCTGTCTATTAATTAAAAGGATTCAAAACAGAAATAACAGCAGATTAATTTTGTACCCAGCACATCTGAAGATCCTTGCACTTTAAGTGAGGTACAAATGTGAAACAACTTTTTGGGTACTTGATAATGTAATTACAGAAAGTATTTTTTTTAGTTATAAAAAGGATTTTGCAAATAAATTTTGAGACAAATTTTTTCAGTTCTAAATACCAAAAAAAAAAAAAAAAATTAAATGGAAGTGATGAGGATAAAACCATTTATTTATACAAAAAGCAATTATCTTACCAAAATTCATACTGTAGTACTTAGCACAGTGTGAAGCACCATAGGGTTAGTTTTGAGGAGCAGAAAAGAAAAGCAATTGACACCATCATATCAAATAAAATGCTTGATGAAGAATAAAAGAAGACGGTGTCTGGGATGGATATTAACTCCTAATCACTGCCACCACCATTGCCACTGCCCTACACCATCATTTTGGCTCCAGTCCTTTTATTTGCAATTGGTTTGTTTAGTTAGAAGTTGAGGCCAGTTTGGATGTTTCTAGCACAATATAACTCCTTTAAAGAGTAATTATGGTGTCAAGGAGCAGTGGTTGTTTCTCAATAGAATTTTACTTACTTGTGATAGATTACTGATGTACAAACTCAAATAATCAAATCAATTAAAATTAACCATTGCTCATTCTTTGCTGTCTGGATTTTGGGGAAAAAGGAAGAATATGCATGGAAAAAAAAACAGATAATGGGACAGACATAACCAAACATCTTGCAAATATTAGACTCAGAATAATTAAGGATTTTTTCCCATAATAGTGCACTTTTTCTATGTATTTCACCCATACATTCATCCACCAAAATGATATTTCTCCTATTCCATGTGCCAGGCACAGAGTTAATCTCTAAGAATATAAGAATGACAGGGTTCCTGCTGTCACAGAGTTTAGGACCCAAGGGAAATGTTTTACCAAAACCATATCTTTTTAAAAATTTTATAATGCCTACATTTGGGATAGAGATGTGTGTCACACATAAGCAAGCAGCATACAAATTTGACACGAACAGCCCAAGGACAAGAAAAAGAGTGGCACAAGATTAGAAGCCCAGGGGCATTGCCCTCAATTCCACCTTTTAATACTTAAAATAAGGTGGGAGGGGAGTAATATCTTTTTTGCAACAGCAGCCAAGTTCTAATTTCTTTTTCCTTGATCTGAAGTGTTTTCCATGTTCACTTTATTGCAGCTCTTCTAAGAAAAAAAAAAAATCTCACAATGAAAGAAAGCTTACTAAGCCTTTTCAAGATCATGAGCATATTTTCTCATTTGAGACAGAATCTCTGTTTCTTATGGAAATTTTTGGTTCAAAATGTTATTTTTTAACATTATATTTAATTCACAGTTCTAGGATAGTGTATTGGGAACCACCGAATAGCACAAACCACTACCACTTTGAAAAAACAATTGCTTTGATACCCGCTTAAGCACCTCTTCCAAGACTATTTCCAGAGATAAGAAATACACAAAGCTTTTTTAACCACCAGAGCATCTTCATGTGTAAATTATTCCCTGAGAGTAATTTAAGCAATGTACTTATACATTCAGAAGACAAGAATGCCTCCACAGTAATAATTTATTAATTTAGTGGGCTGCATCCCTAATTTAATAAATAGCACCTCAAGGCCTGAAAATTAATCAAGGATGTTATATAAGACCAACAATATGAAGCAAGATAAATATTGGAGGTCAGTTGATATAGTATGATTGAAAATGTCTTCCTAATATATACAAGAATCCCAGTGAAATATTTATAGGTAAAATACATGGTAAATTGAAACTGCTTGCTATAAAACAATCTATCTAAAAAGTAGACCATTTTGCTTTATCTTTATGTATCTCTGGCATCTCTTCAAAGGTTATTGTACAATTTCCTGTCTTTCTTTAGATAATGATTGGACCTCCTTGATTTTCAGTGTAAATTCTGTTTTTATATATGATTTCACCTCTCCCATTCACATATTAAGAATGGAGAGTTAAAATAATCACTTTATCCTAAAATCATAAATTATATTTTGCCTTATTTGGTAAAAATGAAAAAATAACATATTGGGCCTATGAACTAATGTTGACAGGTCAAACTTCAATTAAAACTGCCAGAGAAATTTAGGAAGAAGAAATTACTCCCTTCCATGTATTAAATGGTTTGAGAATGGTTTGAAAATAATACTAAGCCTCTAAGAAGTGAGTGATTTACTATTTTCTGGTAGGATCAAGTATCCTGGTTGAGTTAAACTATTTACAGTCAGGTCTGAATGATCCATGAGCATATTATCCACTTTGTAGATAATCTACAATGACACAATTTATGTGTGGGGTTTTTTTTAATGTAAATTTATGTTAGAGTCAGGTTTTTTTTTTAACTATACAAAATGTGCATGACTGCATCTAATTTGTCAATTTCCATTCATAGCTTTTCTCACAGAAAAGCTTGTGTATTAGTCCACATGCCTCTTTTGGACCCCACTTTCTAATTTATTTTTTTTTTTAATTTTTATTTTTATTTATTTATGGCTGTGTTGGGTCTTCGTTTCTGTGCGAGGGCTTTCTGTAGTTGCAGCAAGCGGGGGCCACTCTTCATCGCGGTGCGCGGGCCTCTCACTATCGCGGCCTCTCTTGTTGCGGAGCACAGGCTCCAGACGCGCAGGCTCAGCAATTGCGGCTCACGGGCCCAGTTGCTCCGCGGCACGTGGGATCCTCCCAGACCAGGGCACGAACCCGTGTCTCCTGCATCGGCAGGCAGACTCTCAACCACTGCGCCACCAGGGAAGCCCTCTAATTTTTATAAGCACTTTGTTATCCCAGAGATGGAGTGATCTGGCAAAAAACTATTGATCTAGGAAGCAACACAAATTGATAAGAAAGAAGGAATATTCATTTACCAGTGTGCTGAATTAAAAGAACTCCTAGAGGCTATTACTAATTACATAGTTTTATTATGTATTCTTCACGAAATCAAATAAGGAAAAGTTAGGGAAGGATGATTTTTTTTTAAATTAAAGTATAGTTGATTTACAATATTATATTGGTTTCAGGTGTACGACATACTGAAACATAGGTTATACTACAATTAAAGTTATTATAAAATATTGGCTATATTTCCTGTACTATGCAATATATTCTTGTTTTTATATAGTAGTCTGTACTTTTTAATCCCCTACCCCTATCTTGCCCCTCCCCATTCCTCCCCTTACTGGTAACCCCTAGTTTGTTTTCTGCATGTGAGTCTGTTTCTGTTTTGTTATATTCATTCATTTGTTCTATTCTTTAGATTCCACATGTAAGTGATAACATACAGTATTTGTCTTTCTCTGGGAAGGACTATCTTCTGAACTGTACTGGTAGCAATTTGGGGGAAATTTCAAGTTTTAACAAGGAGATAAAAGTCACTTATGAATAGAAAAGAACTTTACTTATTTCTATACAATTAGACCCTTAATATATATTATTTCAATCTTTTGGCTTCTGCTTCATGACTTTGACATTTTGGTTTTATTATTAATTCAGTGCATTCAATTAACTTTTATTGGCTGTCCATTGAAGGTCAGCCACTGTTCTTGGTCCTTTGAAAACTCAGGATACAAGCATAGGATGCCTTTAACACTATTATTTATTTCAAGTCATTTCATAATTATTGCCTTAGAGCTGACAGGTTGTTACAAAAAATAAAAGATGTTATTAAGCACTTAACAATAAACCCTTGTTATTCACTTACATCTCTATTTAAGAAAGAAAAAAGATTTAGCCATGACATTGGCAGTAATCCTTAAGAAAGAAAGAAAGGAAGGAAAGAAAGAAAGAAAGGAAGGAAGGAAGGAAGGAAGGAAGGAAGGAAGGAAGAAAGAAAGAAAGAAAGAAAGAAAGAAAGAAAGAAAGAAAAAGAAAGAAAGAAAGAAAAAAAGAAAGAAAGAAAGAAAGAGGTTGGAATTATTTACTAAGGTTGCAAACAAGTACTGAGAGTACTTCCAAATCAAAATTTCATTTCTAAGGGCTCCAGTTGGTCAACTTCGGACAGTTTGAGTTTCAAAAAGAATCTATGCGTCTGCAATGGTACTTTAAAAAAATTAGCGAGCAGGTAAAAAGAAAAGTGTCTCCTTATAGAAAAATACTAGCTAATTAATATACGTAAAAGGAATGATAGAGTTTGAAAAATCATTATTTTGCGGCAACCAACGCAGTAATAGATTTAGTCAAGGCTCACCAATATGTATTGAACGTATAGAATGAAAGATTTTTGGAGACAATATTATTCACAATGATACAATGGCTCATCGCATCATTCCACATATTACATATTAATTACAAAGGGAGAAAAGAGTCTTTACAATGGAGAAATCTGGTGGACATCACCTAACCAAGTGATCAGACTTAACATCACCAATAATGAGATGAGCTGACATCATATGCCTCTTGATATGATGCAATGAAAAGCATGTAGCATCACCCGTGTCGTATTCCTGCCAAAAGTGTTTGCATCTAACTGTGAGGAAGAAATCAGACAAATTCAGGTCATGTGAGACACTTTACAAGGTAACTAGCCTGGATTCTTCAAAAATCAGTATCATAGCTGACTTCTCCCCTTAAAAAAAAAAGTGAGGAAATATTCCAGACTAAAGGCAACTAAAGAAACGTGACAACTAAATATAATACTTAATAGTTAACTAGATTCTAGATCCAAAAACTAACACAAACAATAAAACAGACAGGAAATTCCTGGAACAATTGAGGAAATTTGAGTATGTACTATATATATGGTATCAAGGTTAAATTAAGTGGATGTGCTAATGGCTTTGTGGTTATATAGAAGACTCTCCTAGTTCTTAGGAAATACATGCTGAAGTGTTTAGGAAAGTGTTGTGATGTCTGTAACTTATAACTTACTCTCAAGTAGATCAATCAAAATAATAAATAAGTCCATAAAGTTATACATAGTTATAAACTGAGAGCAAGAGAGAATGCAAATGAATTGAGGTGATCATTGTACTACATTTCCTGTAGATTTTTTTTTTTTTCAAAATGTAAGTTTTAGGGGGAAAATGATCCTCAAGATTCAAAACTAATTTCTGAATTCACAGTTCAGTGTGTGGTTTTTCAATAGCATGTCTTTTTGTTTCCTAAAAAAAAAAAAAAAAAAAAAATGCTTAACAAGAACAAAAGTAGGGAAAATGAGGAGAGAAAATATAATGTAAAGGATTTTGTTTGAAAGAAAAGATAGAAGGTCAGAATTTTTTTTTGGCCCTTTGAGGCTTTATAATCTCCCCTTTCTGCTCATCACCAAATTTGTTTTTGAATTATAAAAGGGTGATGGCTTTTGGTTGACTGATATGTTTGAGGTCAGCATCTTTAGTGATCTCAGCTTTTCTGGCAATGAAGGGCTCCAAAAGGGAGCAAGACACAGGACATGGGTCTGGCATGCCCTGCTGAATTAGTGACAATATTTTCATGTGAATGTTCTTTCAAAAGTAGATGCTGTATGTGAAAGGTTTCCCTCATGAGATTACAGCAATTTAAAGGTCATTCAATTCTACAGACCGCTTAATTGTGCTCCATTAAGCATTTCTCAAAAAGAAGTGTGTGTGTGTGTGCGTTTAATAGCATTCAAGGACTGCCAATATCAGCATTGCCTAACTTAGAAAGATTTTTTTTTTTCATGGCTTTTATCACTGACCCGGTGTTTAATGCACTGACTTTCCTTTTTTATTGCTCAAGGGCAGCTGGATGAGTAGCCTTGGCTCATTTAGAAACCATCTAATGCTTTTGTTCCCAGTTAATATTTTCTTTAAAGGTCACCTACCTCTGACACCTGTCAGGTTAGCACTTCTCAGAATCAGGAATAGGACCTTTTCTTGATCCAGAACAGGCAATGCAATGTCTAAAGACTGGCCAGCAGTTCTGAACAAATAACAGATTAATAAATTACTCTTCAGGCTCTCATTTTTAGGGCCAGGATCCTTATGGGGATTTTTTTTTGCCAACCATGTACCAGAGAGAGGAATGGGGTAAGAGTAGACAAAATAGGAACAAGGTGGAGAGCTGTGTGTTTCCGTTCCAAACTTGAGAGAGAGTGCACAAAGTCACCACTCATTCCCTAAAATGTCAGTCAGGGGCCGAGAAGGTCATTGAGAGAAATAAGTGGAGAAAAAAAAAAAACCCTCCAAAATAAAGAACACATAAACAAGATAAATCCAAATCATTTTAAGAAAAAAATAATCCACACTAGACCACAAAACAAAATGTATGGGAATTATAAATATAATAACTTTATTGTGGAAAAATTCTTTTTACTCTAAGGGTAAAGATTTTAAAGACAGATTTTGATTTTTATTCAGTAACCCCAATGTGGTAGCTATAACTGCATATAACACAGTCCATATAGTTTCTCAGTTAATTAATTGTTATACTGTGGTTCTTACCCAAACTGTTTACTCTGTAAACAAAAGGTACCAGGATGTCCTTCAGAGATGTCATACCTCTTAACTTTTCCTTCAGTTAAGACTTTTAATTCTCTTATACAAACCCATACTTAAAACTGTGTACTGATCCTGCCATACCCCTGATGTTTTGATTAGAGAGCTAACACACTGATCTACAAGCCAAAACTTCAGTTGAGCATGAAGGCAGAGGTCATTTGCACTTGGCAGGTAAACGATGTAAAGAGAGTTTCCAGGCCACAACACAAAATATCTCAAATCACTTTGTTTTCCTTGACTCACCAACTTGGTACAAATGTTTTCACTGTCAGACACTTAAGGCTTTGATTTTTGTTGTTTTATTTTGGGAAGAATGGGAAGAAATTATGATCCCTCTAATCCTTATTAAAAGTAAAACTGGCAGTTACCATATAAGTGGATGACATTGCTTCTGCTCCTAGATCCACCAATCTGTCAAACTGTTGATGGAATATATTAGAAAAGTGTGGCACAGAAAAGAATAACCAGTTTCCCTAACAGCTTTATTTTTTATTATTATTTTTTTAACATCTGCCTTTTTCACTTTCTATATATATTTTTTAAATTTTATTTATTTATTTATTTATGGCTGTCTTGGGTCTTCGTTTCTGTGCTAGGGCTTTCTCTAGTTGCGGCAAGTGGGGACCACTCTTCATCGCAGTGCGCAGGCCTCTCACCATCGTGGCCTCTCCTGTCGCAGAGCACAGGCTCCAGACGCGCAGGCTCAGTAATTGTGGCTCACGGGCCCAGCTGCTCCGCGGCACGTGGGATCCTCCCAGACCAGGGCTCGAACCCGTGTCCCCTGCATTGGCAGGCGGACTCTCAACCACTGCGCCAGCAGGGAAGCCCCAACAGCTTTATTTTTTAACAGATATTTATTGTACACCTATTATATGTAAAGCACACACAGAATTAAACTTTGCAGTTTTAGATAGAATTCAATTGGGAAGGTAATTTGGGTGGAGTAATGAAGGCAATTTGGGTGGAGTAATGTTGGGAAGGTAATTTGGGTGGAGTAATGTTGGTTAAAGGAGAGAGAGAGAAAGATAGAAGAAAAAAGAGAAGGCACAGGAAAGAAATACTTGGAACTATGTAGAGAAATAAGAAAATCTGCTAAAAGGCAATGTTGAAAAATGTACAAGTATTTAGTTTTTGAGTTCTTTAAGATGATATATTTCCTGGACTAAATCTACTTGTTAAAAAACAAGAAACAGTATGAATAAGATATTATGGGCACAGTTGGAATTCAAAACAACTTGGGAATGGAGAAGCAAGCTATTTATCCCTACACAGGATTCTGTCTTTATGAAAAAATGCCATCAAGGTTGAGGTGCACCCAACGTCATTTTTCCAGTTGGGATAAATTAAAACAGTCTTGGTCTGGTTTTATTATAGCAGCAGTTTTTAACTTCACTCTCCCCACCCCACCCACAAATTTAATAAAATTGGTCATTTTCAAAAGCTACTTTGTGTGTCATGGGTAGAAACCTTGAAAAATTAGGTCTGAAGGTAATTGCAGAGGCTTCATTATTTAATTTTACATGTCTGGAGTCAAGAGTTCACTGAACTCATATGAATATGCATGAAAAATGCTTCCAAACAGAATTAAATCAATCTTAGCAGATTTTTTTCCTTTTAAAAGTTTTAACCTAAATATAAGTTGGCTAAACTACTCCTTAATGTCAAAGATAAAATGATTTTTGGGCTTCCCTGAGGGCGCATTTGAGAATCCGCCTGCCAATGCAGGGGACACGGGTTCGAGCCCTGGTCCAGGAAGATCCCACGTGCTGTGGAGCAACTAAGCCCATGCACCACATCTACTGAGCCTGCTCTCTAGAGCCTGCGAGCCACAACACCGAAGCCCGCGTGCCTAGAGCCCATGCTCTGCAACAAGAGAAGTCACCGCAGTGAGAAGCCTGTGCACTGCAACGAAGAGTAGCCCCCCGCCGCAACTAGAGAAACCCCGTGCGCAGCAACGAAGACCCAATGCAGCCAAAAATAAATAAATAAATTTATTTTTTAAAAAAAAAGATAAAATGATTTAACTCTTGGGTATAAGCAAGCCCACTAGGCAAAACTGGGGAGCATAAGTAATTCTGAGCCAAGCACATTTCTCAAAAAGGAAGTTCTTTGACATCAAGAAGTTGTCTCCAAGTGGCAGACTTTCCCAAAATAACAAATTTGAGACATCTTATTCTATTGTGGGAATAGAAAAAACATTTTTTTCAGAATAACTTTTCATTAAGCTAATAGTATAAAATTTATTTAAACTAGAAATAAAGATGGCCCCCAAATAACTATTAAACCAAAGGTGAAAGCAGTATTTTTTAAGCCCCCAAGTCAGTTTTCATGTTGGGATTTTTTTTTTCTTTCAGCGAACACACACAACTTTCTAAGTACTCATTCTTCGTGCGTGAAACAATCACGGTAAAACTAAAATAAAAATTGGGCTTTGTTTGAGCCATGACACTTCTCATCTACTAGTCATTTAAAATCCATTTTTCAGGAAAGAATATGTTTTCACAAAGAATAAAACCGTGATGGGGGAATTATATAAGAAGTGGGGGGAAAAAACTAGTAATTGGAAAATTTTACATAAAATTTGAATCCCCTGTTTCTCCTGGGAAAAAAAAAGGTCAGAAGATCTGGCCACCCAAGGCTCACATATCTGAATGTCAACTCAGTTGACACTGAGTCCAGGCTGCCCCATTAGACTAGGTTATCCTCCTCTGGTTACCTACAGTTCTGCCCTCTGAATTTCACCCATTTATTCAACCAGCCTAGTCCTTGAGGCCTTTTCTGGGGTAGCGAAGATGATCTTATCCCTAGGATCCCATTGTTGATATAGAACAGATGTAGTTAATCTATGGTGGGCAAGCTATGGCCAACAGGAGACCAATCAGGTTTCAAGCCTTTTGAGCTTAAAAAAAAAAGCTTTTATATATTTAAATAAATAAAAATGTTAAAGAATATTTCATGATGTGAAATTGTTTGAAATTCAAATTTCAGTGTCTATAAATAAAGTTTTATTGAAACACAGTGGAGCTCTTTAGTTTATGTATTATCTATGGCTGCTTTTATGCTACAAGGGAAGAATGGAGTAGTTGTGACAGAGACCATATGGCCCACAAAGCCTTAAATATTTTCCACCTAGACCTTTACAGAAAAAGTTTGCTGACCCCTGATCTGAAACTGTACTGTCCAATAGAAATGTAATGTGAGCCATATATGTAATTTTTAATGTTTTAGTGGATACATTTTCAAAAGGAAAAAGAAACATGAAATTAATTTTAATAATGTATTTTATTTAACCCAAAATATTCAAAATATTGTCACTTTAATATGCAGTCAATAGAAAAATTATTAATAGATATTTTACATCCTTTTTTCATACTATGTCTTTGAAGTTCGATGTATATGTACTTGCAGTATATTTCGAATTGGATTAGCCACATCTCAAGCGCTCAGTAACCACAATGGTACTAGCAAATTGGAAGGACAGCACGGATATAGAACATAAGAATATTTTTAGGAGGTGGCGACACTTTAGCAAAGCAACTGAGTCGGTTTGTATAATAAGGAAAAGTGGAGTAGGAACAAATGCCCCTAGATTTGAGAGTGAAAGTAGTGGAATGAAGAACTGGGTACAGGGTTTAGGGAGATCAGGGCTGGGCTGCCTCGCTAAGTAGAATAGTCAGAGAAGAAAGGGAAGATTTTAAGAAGTATTGGGTATCTATGGGTCCTTTTCAAGGGGTTCAAGTAAAACCTAAAGATCTTGTTATTTTATTTTTAAAAATTTTTTTAAATATGAAAACTCTTCTTTTTATTTATTTAATTTTTTAAATAAATTTATTTATTTATTTATTTATGTCTGCGTCGGGTCTGTTGCTGCGTGCGGGCTTTCTCTAGTTGCGGCGAGCAGGGGCTACTCTTTGTGGTTCGTGGGCTTCTCATTGCGGTGGCTTCTCTTGTTGCGGAGCACAGGCTCCAACACACGGGCTTAGTAGTTGTAGCTCGTGGGCTCTAGAGCGCAGGCTCAGTAGTTGTGGTGCACGGGCTTAGTTGCTCCGTGACATGTGGGATTTTCCCGGACCAGGACTCGAACTCGTGTCCCCCGCACTGGCAGGTGGATTCTTAACCACTGCGCCACCAGGGAAGTCCGTTAACAAATATTTTAAAGGCAGGGTCTCTTAGTCAAAAGGCTGTGAGCGGGGAGAAAATCCCTAATCCATCCATCTTTTTCAGTTTGGTGGACTCTGGGAGTGAACACTTCCTATTGCCTTCTCTAGAATCTAGATTAGATTAGCCACTCCCCTCCATTGGAGATGTGGCTATACTGACGGGTGGGGGTCTGCTGATCACTGGGTCTCTCACTTCCGGTGTTAACAGCCCCCTGACCACGCTGTCTTTTCCTTCCCTTCTGTCAGCTGCAGTGCAGGCACTCCCTTTGTGCTCGCACTACCCCTTACACATCCTCTCTCCTGTGGTAATAGACATACAATTCTAATACAGTACAGTAATTACTATAATGGAGCTTTGTTCAAAATAGCAAGAGAGTAGAAAGGAAAGAGGGTCAGGGGTTTGGAGGACATTCTTCACAATCAGCGGTCCTTCTTTATTATTCACATCACTTTACATAATACCATTTTGTCATTCACCATTACTATGAAAATGTTGTTTTTGAGTATGTATTGTTACATGTGAAAATCTGACAGTAAAAAGTTGATTAGTCAGAATGTTTCTACGTGTATATGCAAATGCATAGAGAAATGAGAAACTCACTGTTGTGAGTCCCTAAAATAATGGCAGAAAATACAAGCAATGCATGGACACTGAGATTTTGCCCAGGGGAAAATTATGTCTTTCTTAATTTTTTAATTTAACAAACACTTATGTATGCCAGAAACTGTTATAAGCACTTTACAAATATTAACTTTTTAACCCGAATAATACTTCCATGATGTTAGGATATTATTATTACCTCCATTCTAGGCCTGAGCAATCTGAGGCCCTGAGAGGTTAAATACTTTGTGGAAGTTAGTTCACACAGCTAGTAAGTAGCAAAGGCCTAGGGTGACCCACTGTCTGGTTTGCCCAGAAGTGTCCACTGACAAGTCCTGCATCTCCATGGAACTCTTCAGTCCTGGGAAAACCAGGATGAATGGTCACCCTAAAATTCAAGCCCTGGCGATCTGACTCCAGACTCCTTGCTACTAACGTGCTATGTCCCTCACAATAATGCAGCGATAACCCTAGTAAGTGTGGAAACACCACACATAGAAATGGACCGAACAAAAGCAAACCTGAAATCTGGGCTGTTATAAGATTGTCTACTGGGAAAATCAGCTCACTTGGTCTCCCAATAAACACTCCAGAATGTGCTGAGGTTAATTTGCATCAATTGCTTGCAGCTGGAGAGCAGACATGACAATTGCCGTCTCCAGAAAATCAGGCAGAGGGAAGATTGGAAATTCCCTGTGAGAATGGAAGAAGAGATGTCTCACTCTTCACAATGGGCACAAAAGGGAACCTGAAAAGTCTGTAAATCCAACTACAAGCGCCCTATGTTGTTTCCTGCTTTGTCTGACTGTTTCTGTAAGTTTCTGTATCCATGGATGTTAAACAAACCTTCTGTTGTCTGTCTGTTGGCCTTTTCCCTTCAATCATCATAACAGCTTTGTTGTGACAGCACCACACTAAAAAGGAACCTCTATCAAGGCAGGGGGCCCAGAGGACAGAGAAGATGGGTGGGTTGTCCCCTGGGCAGGTGGGGAAGGATACCCTAAAAGCTGGTGAAGGAGGCAGATAGAAGATGGGAAGCCAGGAAGAAGATAGGAAGTGTATCAGCAGGGCCTGAGTCCAAGCTTCTTCTATCACCTCCCAAATCACACCTGCACCCAGCTGGGTGGATAAATCTTTCAGAAGCCACTCCAAGAAGGAGTGACCTCTTCCACTTTGGCTTTCCGTGAGGAGCATCCCCATTCTCCACCTGTCTGCTCCTTCTTTGGCCAATACTAAGTACAAAAAGAGCTGACAAAGGAGGAGGATGCCTTTCTCCCCCTGGTACCTCCCTACTCCTACAAAAAAGATATGGGAAGAGGAAAGAATAATAAATGCCATTTAAAGAAACTATGGTGCTTGGTTTATTCCACCGAGATTATGTGTAAAACTGCTCGCTATGAAGAAAAGATTTTTTTTTTTTTTTTTTTTTTTTTTTGGTTTTCAGTTTAATTCAGATTAGATATGGAGACCAAGACAAAGAAAATGCATCCAATCTGTGAGGGGAGCTCAGGAACGGGGTCCACAAGGAGTTAACGCTTCAGATGAGACTGAAAGGTAGGAGTTTTTCCCCGTGGACAAGGGGCAGGGAAACCGGAGGAAACACTGAACAGATATTCTTCCCTCAGCCTGGAAAGACACTAGGCAGGGAGGCGGTGGGGAGGCACAGACAGGAGGGGGCACGGTGTGCCCAGCAGTCTGAGGGGAGCACAGGGGTGGGAGATGAGGAGCCAGCTCCTGAAGGGCCTTGTATGTCATGCTAAGAAGTATACATTTCTCTGTGCTGATGGGAAGCCACTGGAATAATCTAAGCAGAGGACTGACATAATTAGATTTGCATGTTAAAAAAGCTCGCAGCAGGAGGATGTTTGTCACACAGAGTCCTAAGGAATGTGCCATGCAAAATCATGGTTAATGGTAAACTAGTTTATTTATTTATTTATTTATTTATTTATTTATTTATTTATGGCTGTGTTGGGTCTTCATTTCTGTGCAAGGGCTTTCTCTAGTTGTGGCAAGCGGGGGCCACTCTTCATCGCGGTGCGCGGGCCTCTCACTATCGCGGCCTCTCTTGCTGCGGAGCACAGGCTCCAGACGCGCAGGCTCAGTACTTGTGGCTCACGGGCCCAGTTGCTCCGTGGCATGTGGGATCCTCCCAGACCAGGGCTCGAACCCGTGTCCCCTGCATTGGCAGGCAGACCCTCAACCGCTGTGCCACCAGGGAAGCCCGGTAAACTAGTTTTTAAATGGACTCGCAAAATAAAAAAAGAACTTTGAAGATCTCCTGGAAAGGGATTATAAAACTATAAAAACAATAAAAAGATTTAAACATATCAAAGAAAATAAGTCAGAGAAGATTTTAAGCCACTTGAACCAACAATGTATTTAAGAATGAAGAAGAGAAAGCTTACCCAACGAGCAAGTTCTTGACCTCAGTACCGATCCAGGAAGGGTTAGGGAGGTTGCAGTCTCCAAGCTGTCCCCAGCGGTAGCAAATCATGGCCAATGGTTGGGTATTCTAAATCAATTTGAAAAAATATAAACAAAAATCATGCGGACTGGCGAGAAGTCCTTGATCCTCTCCCCAAAGCATGCTTTATCCTTTTTTAAGAGATACTTCTTTCCACATAGTAATCAGACAGCCATTTATTCACACACAGATTTCTAATTGAGAAGGCAATATTTTGTTTTGTGATCTATTTTAAAAGGTGGAATGAGAAAATTTATTTTAATCCTTAGCATATATGTTTATTAGACTTTTTGTAGGTTATTGACTTTTAAGATGTCAATCTTTTCATTCTTTCCCAGTGCTTACATCACAGTTTATTTTCTAAAACAGATAATCTCTCTATATTTTTATTTGATTTAATAATCACTCATTGACAAATATTTCCTGAATACCTCTTTTTTCCTTTAGGCCACAAGGAACCAATAATTGGCAAGACAGACAAACCTGGCTGCTCTCTCATGAAGATTATAGTCTAGTGGCAAAGCAAACAATTATAATGTGATATATGTAAAGAACATGACAGAAACTCACTTTGCTTACCCAGTATCTATTTACCACATCTTTTCTGTTAAGAGAACCCCACTTCGGATGGGGGCAAGTAACATACCCAGCTGTAACAGATTATATTTCCCCCAAATGGCCACACCAATAATTTGATCCTACATTCTCTTCCAGAACCTGCCACCCTTACATTAAGATGTAAACTCTATTTCCCCTCCCCTTTAACCTGAGCAGTCTTTTGTGTTTGCCACAATGAATAGAGAACAGCACAAGTGATGCTGTGTGACTTCCAGGCCTAAGTCATAAAAGGCAATATGGTTTCCACCTAAGCCTCTCTTGGGACCCTCACTCTTGGGGCTCAGCCATTATGGTGTGGGAAGCCAAGCAGCCACATGAAAAGGTCATGTGTAGGTGTTCTAACCACAGTTCCAACTGTGTGAGTCTTCTTGGCCGAAAGCCAGCAACAACTGCTGTTGTATGGATGTCAGGGAGAGTAGAAACAGGCCATTTCTGCTGAGCTTTGCCCAATTGTCATATTTGTGAGAAAAACACATGTTTTTGTTTTAAGCCACTAAGTTTTGAGTTGGTTCGTTGCACAGCAGTAGCTACCCAGAACAATAACTTTTAAAACGGAAGGCTTTCCCAGCCTTCCTTGCAGATTGGAGTGACCATGTGACATAATTCTGACCAATGAGATGTAAGCAGAAGCCAGTAAACGGGGCTTCTGGGAAAGACTCAACAGATGCATGACTTCAGGACCTGGATCCTTTGTTCTTTCTTCAGACTACAATTCAGAGTGACAGTTAGAGCCCCTGCAGCCATTTTGTAAGAATGAGAATGAAGACCACACCCTAAGGACTCCAGAATAGAAACCTAGAAAAGGTGCTCAACATCCTTAGTCTTCAGGACGACACAAATTAAAACTACAGTGAGATACCATTTCATACTTCCAAAATGGCAAACATTAAAAGGACCGACAACATCAAATTTTGGTGTGGATGTGGAGTAACTAGAACTTGCATACATTTCTAGTTAGAGTGTAAAATCTTACCAGCACTTTGGAAAACTGTTTAGCAGCTTCCAACAAAGACAAAAATACACCTATTCTATGATCCAGCTATTCAACTTCTAGGTTTTTAATTAAATTTGAAACATGGAAACATATGTTTACAAAAAGAAATCTCAGGGAATGTTTATAATGGCCATAAACAGGAGATCTATAAATCTACCAACATAAGAGTTGATAAAATGGATAAACAAGTTGTATATATGCTACACTGGAAAACTGGTAAGAAAAAAGGATGAACTACTCACATATACAACAACATGGATGAATCTCAAAAACAGGTTGAGCAAAAGAAGTCAAACATATAAGAGTGTGCGCTGTATGATTCTACTTCTTTGACATTCAAGAACACGTAAAACTAATGGATTGTGATAGAAATCAGAACAGCAGCTGCCTCATGGAGGGATTGACTAAAAAGGCACAAAGGAACTATCTGGGGTAATGGAAAAATTCTACATCCCAACTGGGGTGTTAGTTTCCCAGGTATATACAATTGTCAAACTCATAAACTGTACACTACACTAAGATGTGTGTACTTTACTGCATGTAATTTATTTAAAAACTAGTTAACTAAAAATAAATATGAGCTTATTTATATTTAATCCTGAGAACCACTTAGAGGAGCTAGAGCTTAAATATTACTGATTTGCTGTTATAGCTAACTTACGGTAACAATATTTAATGTTAGGAATGAAAATATTTTGTGACCAGGTCTTGCTGACCAGTAAAATATTATCTCTAATTCACTTACCCAAAACAGTATATTCCAAATCAAAACATGTTCAACATGGATTTTCTTTCTCCTTTTTCCCAAGCTAAGATAACCATAACAAAATTTTTTAGCCAAAGCCCCATACCAGCAACTAACAGGGCTTCTTGATTAAAAAGTGATGTCTAAACAGAGATCTGAATCGCAGCAGGATTAGGCAAAAAGAAGGCAAAAGGGGGGGGATATATATATATATATATATATATATATATATATATATATATACAGAGAGAGAGAGAGAGAGAGAGAGAGAAACAGAGACAGACAGAGACAGAGACAAAGAGAGAAACCGAAAAACGATCAGTGAGTTTACTGCAATACACTCCATCAGGACACAGGCTGGTCCTGATGAACCAGGGGCGTTATAGGAACCTCAAGGACTAGAACCAGGGGCTTAATGCCACCCACACCTTCCTCCCTCCCCTTTCCCTCTGGCTGTCAGCTTTATGTTTTCACACATATTTATGCTTTTGAGGGCAGGAGCTACGATTTGTGCTTTTAATAATTATAGTAGGTTAGGTTCCTAGAAGGAGAATTTGGGAAAAGGACTATGGACCTTTTGTAAAGTTCTTGATATATGTTGCCAATTATTCCCCCCCCCCCAAAAAAACAAACCCCAAACCAATTTCGACTCTCAATAGGAGGGTATGATTGTGCTTATTCTGAAACAACCTCATCAGCCTTAAATTTAATATATTTTAGAGTCTTTGTTTTTTTGGTAGAATAAAGTGATATGTCATTGATGTTTTATTTTGTAACTACTAATAGTGAATCATTTCACATATATATATCGATCATTTATATTTCTGCATCTGAGATTTGTCTATACATTGTTGTTGCACCTTTTTCCATTGAAGTTTCAGTGTTTTCCTGATTTAAACTGCTAATCACTGTTTGTCAGATATTTTTTACTTTGTAATCTACTTCTTAATTTTTGATGGTTTCTTTTAAATTTTTCATGTAGTCAAATCTTTGATTTTGATTCCTTTGTGATTTAGCCCATTGATTTTATGCTTAGACAATTCTTCGTTCAGCTCAAGAACAAGTAAATAGTTTAAATAGTTCCCTAAATATTCTTTTTGCTTTTAAATCAGACTTTGGCAAACATTGATTATGTTTCAGGTACATGTTTTACTATTTCTCTGTTTACCTTACATTGAACACTTTTCACATTTAACACCTGGAATTTATTTTAACATATGTTGTAAATAAATTGACATATTTAACTTACCACAGCTTGTCAATTTGTTGAATAATTTTTCTTTTGCACATTACAATGTGATAACAACTTTGTTATTCACATCATTTTTATAAGTAATGGTATCTATTTATGGCTATTTATTCTGTTCAAAAGGTATGCTATGCACATTTATGCTAGTAGTACCCTGTTTTATGTACTGTTTTAATATACTTTAATACATTGTGGGGAAAATCCGTATAATAAGATTGTTTTTAGCTACAAGTAACAAAAATTTATTAAAGTTGCTTTAAGCAAAAGAGAGAATATCCACGGACCAATCAACTGTGCCCAGAGGCAAAGATCACTTTGAACAGAAGAGACAATTACAGAGGCATCCCTATTGAATTCTTTAAGTTAGGGAGGGTACCCAGTAGGTGTTCACTGTTCCCTTCATCAATTGTCTTTTTTCAAAATTTCTTGGCTCTTCTCTATTTTTTCTAGCTAATCAACTTTAAAATCACCATTTCAAGCTCCAAAAGATATCCTATTTGGATTTTGATTGGAGTTGCATTAAACCTATAAATTAATTTGAGAAGTACTGACATCTTTATAATAGTCATTGTTATCCAGGAACGTGGTAGGACTTCCCATTTATTCAAGTCTTCTTTTATGTTCTTCAGTAAAATTTTGCAGTTTTATTTATATCGTTCCTGTCCATTTCTTATTATGGTTATTCTGAGGTATTTTATATCTTTCATTTTTAAACCAATTACCATCTGACTTCTACCTATTAATCTTAATTCTTTTGTTACTAAAAAAAAAAAGAGGGAAGTGGTGGAAATTATTGGAAGGACATTGAGGAAGCTCATAGAATTAAGACAAGAGAATTAAGTTTCAGGAGAAGGAGACAGGGCTGACATCAGGGATGACTGGATCCATTGGCTGAAACACAGATGAGTCTTTCACAGAGTCTTTCACGTTGCTCATCTCTCGGCTCTACATATCTCTGTATTTTGACTGCATTCTAATATTTTTATTATCCAAAAGAAAAAAAGGGTGTTTTCCTCACTAGTTCCAGATAGTAAGATCCCAGGCAAAGGTTCAGATTGGCACAGTAGGTCAGATGCTTACTATTGAACCTATGCCTACCTCTTACAGCCAGGGAGGGGAGATGCTCTGATCGGCACAGTCCAGGTCATGTGCCTGTCCCTGGGGATAGGCAAGCAGACCTGTTGCCAGATGAGGGCTTGCTGGGCACACAACAGACACTACATCCAGTGACATCAGTCCTGCCAAATTTGCCTGTGATGGTCTTGTTGCTAATTCCAATGGATACTTTCCAATCTTTATAATTACTTTTCACTCTGAAGACTTTGATGTTGACAGCCTCTTGAGGTTCTCGACTCCCTGCGTTTCAAGAACACATTTTTCTTATGGTTTTCTCTTTTCACTCTTGCTCTTCCTTTTCCTTCTCTTTTTTAGACTTTTCTTCTTCCAACTACCCTTCTAATTGCTTTCACCCAGGCTTTCATCCTTGGTTTATTTCTATTCTCTTTCTAGAGCACATTTTTTCTGGATTATCTCATCTAATCCTAAATTTTTTATTATCACCTGTTGATTTCCAAATCCGTTCCTCCAGGCCAGATCTCACTTTACATCTCCAGGCTCAGCTCTAGAGATAAGAAACTCAATGCGGTAATTATAAGGAAGAATGGTAGGTTAAACTGTTGGCTACATGAGACAGTGAACATAAAGTGCGAATACTCTAGAAAATATCAACTGTGTCCCATAAGAGAATTTAATTTTTAATCTCTTTCATCCTTGACCTATTTATTGTGTTTCCAAAGTAAAACATTTTCCTGCTCTTTATACTTCATTTATAAGAATAAAATAGAGGACAGAACCTGGCATAATAATTAGAAAAAGTGCTGGAATGGATGTCTGTAGACTTGTGTTCTAAATCTTGCTTTGCAACTGAGTCTCTATGTTCCTAAGAGTCATAATTCAGGATTATGGCGGGGAACTGGTGAGATAAATAATGCATATGAAAACATTTTATAATCCACAAACAACTATATACCTGAAACGTGTTATTACTGTCTTGCCTTGCCCTAACTATGTCATAGCCTTAATATGAAAACAAATTTTGTTCATTATCAATTTGGACAGAACAGGGTATCATCTCTCTCTAAGAGGTCCTTAATGATTTCATCAAGGGAAGTGCAACACACCTCTTTAAAATTTAGTGGTTTAGGGCTTCCCTGGTGGCGCAGTGGTTAAGAATGCCTGCCAATGCAGGAGACACGGGTTCAAGTCCTGGTCTGAGAAGATCCACACGCCGTGGAGCAACTAAGCCCGTGTGCCACAACTACTGAGCCCACGTGCCACAACTACTGAGCCTATGTGCCACAACTACTGAAGCCCGCATGCCTAGAGCCCGTGCTCCGCAACCAGAGAAGCCACCACAGTGAGAAACCCACACAACACAACGAAGAGTAGCCCCCACTCGCTGCAACTAGAGAAAGCCCGTGCGCAGCAACGAAGACCCAATGCAGCCAAAAATAAATAAATTAAATAAATAAATTTTAAAAAATTTAGTGGTTTAAAATAATGACTGTGGGTTTGCTAGAGGATTTTTGTTTTCTGGTTATGACTGGGCTCACTCATGCAGCAGCATTCAGCGAGTCAGCTGGGATAACTGGACCTCCCTTTCCACAAGGTCTTTGCTCCTCAAGGAGACTCAACCATGCTTCCTCACCTGCTAGAGGCAGTGTTCCAGGCGAGTCCCAGTGTGATGTGTCTGACAAACCTCTGTTTGTGTCACATTTGCTGGTGTCCCGTCCCATTCACCAGATCAGCCAGCTAACCAAGCCCAGTCAGTGTGGGAGGGAGTAAACAACGGCATGGATGCCATGAGGCAGATTAGTTGGGGCCATTAGTGTAACAATCTACCACAGTAGGGAAATATATTTAATAATCTGGATGAAATGAATAACTTCATAGGAAACTATAATTTACAAATCTGAGCCCAGAAAAGATTCAAAAAATCTATACAGACGAATTACCGTGAAAAAAAATTTGAGAAAATTATCAGTTATTCGAGCCCCTTGCAAATCACAAGGCTGAGATGGTTTTACAAGGGAATTCTACCAAATTCTTGAGGAAAAGACATCTCTGTTGTTATACAAAATGTTGCAGAACATACAAAAACAAAATTTTTATGAAGAGAGGATTACATCAATACCACAATATAACAAAGGTAGAAAAAAATTACATACCAACCATATTTAATCTCTCCATCTCTCTCTCTAAATATATATATATATATATATATATATATTCCAGCAGCTCATTAGAAGAATACTACATCATTATGAAGAGGAGTTAATTCCAAGAATGCAAGAATGCAATTAACAATTGGAAAATTGTTAATATACTGATTATATTAGTAGATCAAAACATAAAAATCATAGCGTCTCGATACAGAGGTATTTATAAAACGTAACATAAATTCTTTCTTTAAAAAAACTCCCGGGCTTCCCTGGTGGCGCAGTGGTTGAGAATCTGCCTGCCAGTGCAGGGGACACGGGTTCGAGCCCCGGACTGGGAAGATCCCACATGCCGCGGAGCAACTAGGCCCGTGAGCCATAATTACTGAGCCTGCGCGTCTGGAGCCTGTGCTCCGCAACAAGAGAGGCCGCGATAATGAGAGGCCCGCGCACCGCGATGAAGAGTAGCCCCCGCTTGCCGCAACTAGAGAAAGCCCTTGCACAGAAACAAAGACCCAACACACCCATAAATAATAAAAAAAACAAAAAACAAAAAAACAAAAAACTCCCATTAAGATGGTAATAGATGGACAATTCCTTAACTTGATGAAATTTACCTATTTCAACCCAAAAGCTGGAATCATATTAATGGGAAGCATCTGAAGATGTCCCATTAAAATCGGGAGCTAGATGAAAATATCTACTGTCACTGATATTCAACATTTCTGGAGATGGTAGCCATCACAGCTAGAAAGGAGATAGAATTGAGAAGTATACAAAATGGAAAGGGAGGAGGCAAAATGATAATTACTCATCAGTG